>NC_080580.1:64921502-66121502 GCF_029962835.1 Magnolia sinica
ATATGAGGCACATGGCTCACTAATGATGATCAGCACTGTCCAAACATTGTCCATGTAAATCAGCACTGCCCAAACATAATCTAGCACTGTCCAAACATTGTCCAGCACCGTCCAGTACAATCTGGACGGTGTGGATGAAATAAATACATCACGGTGGTCCCATGCTTACAAAACATATGGACGGCTTGAATAGATCACATACATCCGAGGTGGGTCCCAGCAAAAACAGATGGTTAACGAGGATATAAAACATTTACATTAGGGTGTGGCCACTGTCCAAAAGATCTGGACGGTACAGATATAATAAATACATCAATGTGGATCCCACCGACACGTGTGGGATGGGCCACGTGGCTAAAACACTTACATCAAGGTGGGTCCCGCCCATCCAGAACGGACAGACGGTATGGATAAAATCGATATCTCGTGGAATAAAACACATACACTAAGGTGGGTCCACACACGTGGCCGACCAATGATCTGGATTTGCCTCATTCTCTATGTAATGTCATAAAACGATCTCTGCCAAACAGCTGGATGCACATTCATCACATGTGGGGCTCCACAGATAGATGGTGTGGAGAAAACACACATCATGCATGTGGCCATCTGGACCGTCTAGGGCTTGACGGTCCTAGATGGATGGCACGGTAATACAACACATACATCACACGTGTGGTCCACCTAGACTGTCCAGGGCCTGATGGTCCTGGATGGACGGCATGGTAATACAACACATGCATCAATGTGGCCCACCGTCCAACCATCTAGACGGTGCGCTGACACTAGCCAATCCATTTCACAAGCAGGTGGGTCCCACGTGGGGCCCACCAGATATATATGTTATATATATATATATATATATATATATATATATATATATATATATATATATATATATATATAATATCATATAATATCATAATTTTATTTTTATTTATTATTTATTTTTTTTGAAACAGCGGCAGCAACGTCCAGGCTGTCCAGGGCCTGGATAAAATACCATTGTGCGTCCCTCATCACCGTCCATGGACAGACGGTGCGGGTACAGAATACATGCATGAAGATGGATCCCACCCCCACATGTGCCACACGTGTGGGGTGGGCCATGGCTTCAAATGGGTGGACGGTTTGAATATAACATACACCTCGTGATGGGGTCGGAACTTGCTGACGTTACTGGTAGTGGAGTCCACCATCCCCGCTTGTTGGACAGACGGCTGGGATGAATCCCACACATCACATGGGCTCCACATGGATGGGTTGCATACATCAGGTGCCCACAGCACCGTGCAAATGGTGTGGATGAAACAAATACATCACAATCAGGCCCACCTGAAAATGGGCAGCAAGGTGGGCCTCGGATGGACAGCGGCGTGGATAAAATACATTCATCATGGGGGGCCACACATCAAAAGGGAGAGAGAGAGAGAGAGAGAGAGAGAGTAGCGGAGGGACCCCGCCACTATGGGCCCCTCATACAAATCATACATCAAGATGGGTCCCACATATGTGGGCCCTCAAATCACAAATCAAATAATAAAATCACCTACCTTTGATCTTCTCGGACTCTTCCTTCCATCGATGTGATCCAGAGCTCTAAGGGGTGGATTTTAACAGATGAGATTGGCTTTGAAGGGTTGGATTGAGTGGTAGGGAGTGGCCACACAAAGCTCTCTCATGGAGCTTGCTTAGACGTGGGTTGCTCTCACGGAGCTTGGGAGAAAATGAGAGAGAGATGAGAGAGAGAGGTGATGTGAGTGATGGAGTGATGGGGAGGGGGATGGGTGAAGTGATGGAAAGTTGACTTTTGGGGATGGATAGTTGTACTTGGGGATGGGTGTGAGTGATGGGAGTGATGTAATGTGTACTTGACATTTGATGCGATGGATTCTCTCGGGATTGCAACGCGCCGTGTTTTCCTCGAACTGAACGCGGGACCCACATCTCCCAGCCCGGGTATCGCCTCGACACGCGAGACGCGGCGTCGGAACCGCGGCGATGATGCGGTCGCTAGGGTACAAGTCTCGGGTTGAGCCAACTCTAGAATACGGGATACGACTCAGGATCAGACGCAAACAACGATAACAGATCGTAGGTCACCGGAATTCGACCAAGAGGACCGCGGAAGCCTACGAAACAGTACGATATAGGATACGGGTCTTATAGGTGGGCCACACCATAGGAAAATGTTTACTATCATGCATAAACCCCTAAATTCAGTAGGCATGGCCCACTTGAGTTTTGGTATAGCCTAATTTTTGGGGCTACCCATTATCCTAGTGGAGCACGTTGGATGGGTGGATTGGATAGCATATTTACGCCATGTTGGGATCTCAACCATTTCCTGTGGTATGGCCCACCCAAGCTTAGGTTCAGCCTGAAATTCATGTACATCAAGTTGTTCCCGAGGCACACCCAAATCCATAGCTCAACTGGTAGACTGAATGGAGATACCTCGTTTCAACACTTGAGGTCTTGGTATCGATCCCTAGCAGGGGTGGCTAACATGGAGTGTGTGTACTGACATGGGTGTGTACTAACAAGCTGACGCAAAAAAATAAAAAATAAAAAGTTGTTCCCGAGGCACACTAGCAATTTTTTTAAATTGGAAATTGGTCTTTTGTTTTTCCAGCACTAAGGAAGAGGGATTCATTACTCGGTGATTTTATTAAATACCAGCTGAGTCAATAGTCTACTTGAATCGATTCATATAAAACCGGATAATGGACTCAGTAATCCGGCGTTTTTAAACTGAGGTGACTCGGCTGAGTTCCAACTTAAGTCAGCAGGTTTTGAATGCTGCTGTAAATGTAATGCTTTATTCTATGATGCAGCATATTAGGCAGCGGTTTTCTTGTTTCTACATTCTGTGGATCCTATCCCGATCTGTCCACCAGGTGGGCCCCACCATGAGGATCCCTGCACGAAAAGATCAGTTGTGGGTCCCTTGGCCAGGTGGTCCACAGTTCACGGAACAAATGGACAGGTTTTTACAAGCTGCCTGCTTGTTTATTCAAATTCGCCCACTTGATTAGTGGATTGGCCTGATCCTAGGATGATGGAAATACACCGATGTGACCCACCTGATGGACATTTGGATCTTACTCACATATGCCATGTCAGCATGATACAGAGATTGAAATTGCAGATTGGATTTTAACATTTCTATGTTTTTTTTTCTTCAATTGTGAATAAACAGCAACCTGGCTACGATATCATAGCGCAATTCATAATCGGATACATCATGCCCGGGAAGCCGATCGGGAATCTGCTTTTCAAGATCTATGGACGGATCAGCACCATCCATGCACTTTCTTTCTTATCCGATCTGAAACTAGGCCATTACATGAAAATCCCACCTCGGTGCATGTTTACAGCTCAGGTATGCTGAAAACCTCTTCAACTAATATATGAAGTCTCTTTCTTTTCAATTTCAGAAGAAGAATGTAATGAATACTCACAAGGGTAGCCACCCTGATTCCTACTATTGCAAGAGTGTGTGTCAGTTCTGGGCCATTCATCTGGTGGATCCCACTGTGTATGTTCCATGGCTTAAAAAACAGCTGGTCAATTCGTGGGGTGGGCCACACCTTTACGGAAAACGACCGGTGGTCAACAACATACACATAACTGGTAACCTGATCATCTGGGTCTTGAGGTAAGGCATGGTGGACCCACTAGATGAAGGCATGGATACCATGGTTTAAGAACTTTAAAATAAAACTTGACTCAACTCGCCTGAGTTGACTCACACTGACCAGATTTCACCAAGGAGAGAAACTCCAGAAAACTTTAAAAAATTCAAGTGAAACTCCAGAAAACCTTCATGGGGATGTTAGCAACGTGTCCAAAGCGTTTGAATAACAGATGGCGCACCCCATTATCAATCAGGGCCGTTCATTCAATAGTACCTTTTGGAGCAAGCCACGGTATAAGAATCATGCCAATCAGTTTATCTTAACCCTATGAATGAGGCTTCCAATTCTGTTTTTTTATGGGCCACAGATAGCATGGTTGGAATCATCAAATCAAAGTGCTACTGGTGGAATCGTATGCAATTTTAAGTGGGATCTATCAGATAGATGGTTCAAAATGATGATTGGACCTATTTTGTTTCTCTGGTCAATCTCGACAGTCCATTTTCCATGCTGTTGGTCGGATGCTTAGGATCACATGATTGGCGTGGATTTTGGCACCATGGCTTGTACCTAGTTGCATGCGAGTCACAAATTGCATGGTTACTTGGTTAGAATAAACAAACCAAATGGCTACTGGTGAAATCATAAGCAATTCAAAGTGTGATCTATCAAATAGATGGTTCAAGATGATGATCGGATTGATCTGGTTTCTTCGCTCAATCTCAACTGTCCATTTTCCATGTTGTTGATCGGATACTCAGGATCATACGATTTGTTTTTATATATATTTTTTGTGCTTTTAAACTATGCTGGATAAATCACACATTAAGTAGGGTTTGGTAGGTTAATTTCGGTTGTGTAATTCCATCTACTACTTTCGCAGCTAGCCGGGACGGTAATTTCAGGCACTGTCAACCTTGCAGTCGCATGGTGGATGCTTGGGAGCATCGAGAACATCTGCGACGTCGAAGCTCTCCATCCAGAAAGCCCATGGACGTGCCCAAAATTCACGGTCACATTCGACGCATCCGTCATATGGGGCCTCATTGGACCGAGGCGGCTGTTCGGGCCCGGCGGAATGTACAGGAACTTGGTCTGGCTATTCCTAATTGGAGAGGTCTTGCCCGTGCCCATTTGGATACTTAGCAAGATCTACCCGAGAAGAAATGGATTCCGTTGATCAACATACCAGTTATCTCCTACGGTTTTGCAGGAATGCCCACCTGCGACTCCCACCAACATAACAGTTATCTCATCACTGGGACCATCTTCAACTACTTCATTTTCTATCGGCGGCATTGGACGCCGGGACGGCGTTCATGGGTGTTCTTCTGTATTTCGCGCTGCAGAATCAGAATGTGAGCCTGAAGTGGTGGGGCACCGATGTGGACCATTGCCCATTGGCTAAATGCCCGACCGAACCCGGCATTTCCGTAAAAGGGTGCCCAGTTTTCTAGCCATCGATTTACATATCACACGGATGTGAACATGCAGATGATACATGGTGAGGAGCTTACTATTATCCCATGCATAATCTCACATTCCATGGGGGCCGTCGTAAACGTGTGTCGGGAATGCTCGTCTCGCTGGCCAGATCATGGGTGGTCCACCATCTGAAAATCACACCAAGATGATCTTAACCATTGGGTCAAGGAGTTGGTCTGGTTAAATAAAGTTGGCCAGCTGATTGAATTCAGTGTAGACAATTTAACTTCGAAATAACGGTTAGGATCATCCGATCAGTGCAGTTTTTGGGCTATGGCCCATTTGTGATAGGGTCCACTTGATGAACAGTCTAGATGTAGGATACTGCTAATGCATGTGGCCTGTGAGCTGCTCACTCTGTTGAGAGAATGGTACTGTGAGATGGCTGCCATTTTCAAGTGTATTGGTAACAATGCAACCTCTGCTTACTGAAGATTAGTTGTGAAGAAATGATAGTAGAAATCTATACATGGTACAGCTTGTTCTTTTTTCTTTTTACATGTGGGACCCACCAATGATGCATTTGTGGAATCCAGACCGTGGATCTTGTGCACCTCCTCTTGTTCACCGCACATCACAAATGCTACAGGGAGAGGTGGATGATCACGCCCAAAATCTATATATTGAAATGTTGTGGCCCACCTGTGTTTTAAACGGTTTGATTTTCAGGGTCCCTTCATCCTGGTGGGGCACGACCGTTGAACGGGTTAGATGGCATATATACAACATGGTGGACCCTACCCAACTGATGCCCCCCATTGTTCCCTGTGGTGTGGCCCACCTGAGTTATGGATCGGGATGGATTTTGGGATACAGGCCTAACAATGGGGTCTGCATCTTTTCTAAGCCCACACGCATGCAATCACACGTGTGGCACAGGTGGTATTTTCGGTTACCGGATGTGTAGTAGAGCCGCTCGAATTAGAGAACATGGTGGAGCCATCCATCCAGACAATGTAAGTGTGGTGCATCAATCGGGTCCAATCAACTAGTGGGCCATATCATGGATGGCTCTAATCCTATCCATCCAAATCCGGGTCTAATCTGATAATTGATAAAATGCCTATTTCCCACTGGGGTTTCCCTAATTTATCCAATGATAAAGTGGGCCACACTTGCATAAAGAAATAGACATTTTAAAGGAAAGAATCCAACGGTCTACAGTCAAGAATCCAACGGTCTACAGTCAAGATGGATTGCCTAACCAAGGATTACAATTGCATATTGGTAAGATACGACACATCTACATATAAAATATAAAGTTAGGCGGGTCCCGGATTGGGCTGGGGTTGACTTGGCCCGGCACGTTGACGACTCTAATTAGAAAACGCGTTGTGCGAAGGAAACAAGTCCACCGATAGGATAATCCTAGCCATCCGGGCAGGGTCCAATAGATGAACGGTCCAGATTTACAGATAAAAGTGTACACATCTCCTCCAGAGCTCCGCAGATAATACTCGCAAGATCGTGTCAAGAACGTTTCACGTCGCCCTCTGCATTGGAAGGCACTGAGTTTCTCCCTCTTTGCGTAGGCGCCTGTAATAGTCCACTCCCGGCCAACTGGAATCCGTACATGTAGGGCTCATTTGAAATCTCTGCCGCCAATTTTGTCTTTGGATCCATTTAATGTGGACTGTTGCTACGATGTTTCCTAGTATCTTCAGGATTCAATCCAACACGAGGTCACACGTGTTAGCAAGGCCTGTATTTCGTTAACATGTGTGATTAAGGAAATGAGGGTGTGCCAAAATTGTACTTAACCCAATGTTCGAACTCCGGGGAACCGCGCTCAGATGGACTCATTAAGACTGAATTCTGGGACTCAATCGCCCTCTCAACTGCGGTTGTATTAGTGTTCGGTAATTTGTAGAAAAATAGGAGTTTGTCCTTGTTATGGGAAGATTCGAGCCCCTTATAATTCTGAGGACCAATATATTTTTAATCCGGTCAGACACACAAGAGTCTATCTGAAATAATAAATGGTAATGAAGAGGAAGATTCATAGTGGCGCTCCCACTCCGAGGCTAGTAATCGGCTTGGATTGATCTAAGACCAGAACAATAGCGCTCAAACCGAATACTCCAGACCGTTCCCCTACTGTCCAACTAGATACAAATAACATAACCACTCGCATCAGTTGTGGAAAAACTCAACTCGACAGGACAAGTCGACTGCCTGCTTCGGAGCTCAAAGGGAAGACCTCCAGAATACTCAACAGATAGATAAAGTCAAGTCACATTCCGTCCAAACCGAAGCTCAGCTCGGACTCGTGACGCGTATGTCTAACAAATCAATAGTGAAGGCCCATGTGCACGCTAGTCAGGGGCTCTTCAGCCAGAAGTCCTGAGCCGAGGCCGGTGGAGAAAGGGCGGAATGCGAACGCTTCATGCACTAAAATAAAAAACTATCTTAAGCAGACATGACCGATTACCTCGCCCACAGATGCGCATGATACGCCACACGATCCTTGGATTGCGGAAAATATCTCCACGATCCGAAAATCCTACTGATTGAGCAAATCGTGCCAAGATTAGCGAACCCAGTCCGTCGAATGGTCAGGTATAAATACAAGAAAGACTCCATTGCTATAGGTACGCAACATCTTGCACTCTCCCTCTTCTCCCCAACTTAGACCCAAATTCCCTTGACCTGACTTAGGCATCGTAGGATCCCCCAGCTTAGCCAGGGTCTCCTTTGCTTGTTCCAAGTGTGCAGGTTTAAAACATCGAAGCGGCTCCAAGTTCATGAGTTGGAGTGGAGAGTCATCCAGATTTAGTCATCAACATTTTTGGCTCCGTCTGTGGGAAACTGATACGAAAAGTCAGGTTCTTATTCTTAACCATTATGGCAAGAGGAAAGAAGAAAGTGGTAGCTGTAGAACCAGAGCAGACTCGTTCTTCTTCATTACTTCACGCAAAATTGGCCCCAGGGCCTTCTCAGCGTTCCCGCAATCGGGGGAGCAAGTATCGCGCTATGCAAAGTGAAATACAAGCCTTGCGCAACGAGATCAACCAGATGAAGCAGCAGCGAGAACCGCAATGCCATCCCGATCAGGAAGACCTGTCCCTGAAACGGTTGGTCTGGTGATGCAAGCCCATTCTGCACCGGGGAGTATAAGACCCGAAGGGTCTCAACGTCGATCCGCTTGAGCACCGGCTTCAGTTCAAAACTCTCCTCGGACCCAAACTCGAGTTCCAGCTCGGAACACAGTAACTCGAGCTCCGATGAATGCCTCGGTCACCTCAGCCCTGACACCTACAGATCTCCACCACGAACTAGAACGAGGGAGGGGAAGGAGGACTCCCGAAGTGGAAGATTCCCGGGAGATAGTGGCTAAGAACAAAGACCCTTAGGAAACACGGTTCGCAAAACTCAACAACAAAATCTTGACACTAGAAAAGAAGTAACAGCCATCATCAGTTCCCACCATTGTTCAGACGATGATGAAAGAGATCGAGCCTCCCTTCACCTCAGTAATCATGAGCGAGGTGATGCCATAGAGGTTTCGAATACCTCCCGTCATCCAATACTCTAGGTCGGGTGACCCATCCGAGCACGTGAAAGCTTATCGTTCGTGGATGCAAATCCAGAGAGCAACGAACGCGATGATGTGCAGGGAGTACTCGATCACACTCACAAGATCTGCTCGGAGTTGGTATCGTCAACTCAAACCCAATTTCATCGGTTCTTTCACGGAGCTTAGCCGATTATTCCTTACCCAGTTCATAAGTGGTAAGAAGAGTCGAAGGCCGAATACTCACCTGTTCACCATTAAACAAGAGCTCAAGAAGTCATTGAAGGACTACATTGCTCACTTCAATGAGGAAGCGTTACAAGTGGAGGATTATGATGACAAGATAGCACTCTCCGCCATGTTCGATGGTTTGAAAGAATGAAGGTTCACCTTCTCTATTAGGAAAAATCCGCCAAAGACATTGGCTACCTCATCACTAGAGCTCAAAAGTATACTAACACCGAGGAGTTCTCCAATGCCCGCAAGAATGTTCAAGTGACAGAGCCGACTGGCAAGGGGAAGAGGCCTAACAATGAAGAGTCTCAGCCGCCCAGCAAGGGACCAGATGACCGCGCCCCTCGCGATCTTCGCCCAAGAAGAAAATTAGAGGAAAAATTCCATTCTTACACCCCCCTCAACACATCCACCGAGTAGATTCTACTAGACATTCGAGGGGAGAAGCTTCTAAATTGGCCTGTCTATATGAAGGCCGACCCGGAACATCGAGACAAGCGTAAGTATTACCGTTTCCATCGGGATCACGGCCATAACATGACCAACTGCGTGGACCTTAAGGATGAGATCGAAACCCTTATTCGTAAGGGGCATCTGCGCCGATACGCCAATGGAGAAAGAATCTCTCGGAAGGAAGAACGATAGCGAGAACAGCCGAGCAACCCCCCCGAAGAGCCACCCGAAATCCGCACTATCTTCGGTGGCTCGTTCGGTGGAGGAGATTCAAACCGGACTCGAAAAGCCCACTCTCGGAAGTCCGTTCCAGAGCACTATGTCCACTCAACCGAGCGGCCTAGCAAGGAACTCCAGGTCACCCCATACAGTCTGACCTTCACGGAAGACAATGTGCGCGGAATCCAGCACCCGTATGACGATGCCCTAGTAGTTACTATGACCATAGCAAATCGCAAAGTGTACCGCATCTTAGTCGACATCGGAAGCTCGGCCGATGTAATCTACTCTGAAGCCTTTGAAAGAATGGGAATTCCAAGGTCACATTTCAGACCTATGAAGACCCCCCTGCACGGCTTTGCTGGAGAAAGGGTAATCTCCAAAGGAGCCATCTCCCTCCTTATGACTGCAGAAGAAGGACAACATCAAGTCACCCTCATGGTGGACTTCCTCGTTGTCAACGTGCCATCAATGCATAACATCATTCTCGGCAAACCTTCTCTCAATGCAATGAGGGCAGTTGTCTCCACCTATCACCTAATGATGAAATTCTCTGCCAAAGGCGGGATAGGCTACCTCCGAGGCGACTAGCGCGAGCTCGGAGATGTTTCATGATAGCAGTTAAAAAAGGGTCTGTGAAGCAAGCACTCACCGTCAACATACTAGACCCCAGAGGACCTGCAGAGGACTCATCTGTGGATGATCTGGAGAAGGTACCACTCGACGAAGAAAATCCAAGCAAAACAGCTCGGAACATCATTGAACCCTGAGCAGCGGTCCGAAATTCTAGCCTTCTTACAGCAACACAGAGACGTCTTTGCATGGTTGCATGGGGACATGCTCGGGATCTCCCTGGATGTTATAATCCACAAGCTGAATGTAGACCCGGATTATAAACCTGTGAAGCAAAAGAGAAGACCATTCGATGCCGAGCGATACGAAGCCATAGCCGACAAAGTCTTCATTCTACTCGATGCTGGTTTCATAAATGAGGTACACTATCCCGAGTGGATCGCAAACGTGGTCCTTGTCAAGAAAGCCAACGAAAAATGGTGGTTTTATGTAGATTACTCGGATCTAAATAAGGCGTGTCTGAAGGATAGCTACCCGTTACCTTGGATTGATCAGCTGGTGGACAGCACAACAGGACACGAACTACTTTCCTTCCTGGACGCTATCTCCGGGTATAACCAGATCGTGATGCACCCTCCAGACAGGTAGAAGACTACCTTCGTCACGGACAAGGGACTCTACTGTCACCGGGTCATGGCGTTTGGCCTGAAAAATGTTGGGGCCACGTATCAAAGGCTGGTGAATCAAATGTTCGCTAAGCAGATCAGACAAATGATGGAAGTGTACGTCGACGACATGCTAGTAAATAACGTCAAGGCATCCAGTCACTTGACATATCTCGGAGAAACTTTCACCATCCTCTGAGAATATCAGATGAAGCTGAATCCTGCAAAGTGCGCCTTCGGAGTCGGCTCCGGTAAATTTATCGGGTTTCAGGTTAGCCAGAGGGGCATTGAAGCAAATCTCGACAAGATTAAAGCACTCCTCGACATGAGTTCGTTTCGAACTATTAAGGAAATACAATGCCTCACAGGACGAGTAGCCACGCTCGGACGTTTCATATCCAGAGCCATAGATAAATGCCTCCCCTTGTTTCAACAGTTGAAGGGTCATAAGAAGGCAGAATGGACGTTGGAATGCAAACAAGCCTTTCAGCAACTGAAACAGTATTTAGGCTCACCACCCCTGTTGTCCAAGCCCAAAGAAGGTGAGCCCCTGTTCCTGTACTTGGCAGTCTCGACCTCGGCCGTCAGCTTGGCCCTAATTAGAGAGGTTGGAGGTAAACAGCATCTCGTTATTATGTAAGTAAGGCCATGGTGCCCACCGAGACGAGATATCCAGATCTGGGGAAGCTAGCGCTCAGTCTCATCGTCTCAGCTCGGAAGTTAGGTCCATACCTCCAAGCTCATTCCGTCTTCATGTTGACGGATTCTCCTCTCAAACAAGTTCTCCAAAGGCCCGAAGTTTCGGCTCGACTAACCAAGTGGGCCATCGAACTTGGTGAATTCGACATCCAGTTTCGTCCAAGGACAGCAATTAAGGGTTAAGCCGTGGCCGACTTCATTGTAGAATTCACCACTCCGAGCGAAGAAGGGATTAGTATCGAAGTCGAGATGACTCCTTCGCTTGTTACCCCAAGCGATCAAAAGGCGTTATCAGAACCAGGTGGGTTCTCTTCGTATACGGGTCATCTAATGTCAAACGTGCCAGAGCAAAAATTGTCTTGATCATGCCTGATTCCACACCCATCCAATATGCGATCAGACTCAGTTTCAAGGCTTCTAACAATAAGGCAGAATACGAGGCTCTGCTAGCTGGCCTCAGACAAGCGGCAAGTCTGGGGGTTTAGTCCCTTCAGGTGCGATGCGACTCCCAGCTGGTAGTGAATCATATCTCCACCGAATATGAGGCCAAGGAAACTAGGATGATTGCTTATCTAGACGAGGCAAGAAAATTGATAGAAATATTCTGAAGCTGCACTATCTGTCAAATTCCTAGAGCAGAAAATTCCTAGGTCGACGCCCTAGCAAAGCTAGCCTCAGCCATTGAAGGAGAGATCCCGTGAATCATCCCTTGGAGTTCATAGAACATCCAAGCATTAACCAGACGGAGAAGAAAATGGTCAATCCAGTGGATGATATTCTGAGCTGGATGGATCTGATCTATAACTACTCACATCTAGCGAGGTCCCTACGGATCGACTGGAAACTAAGTGCCTGAGGGTCAGAGCAGCGCATTATGTAGTCCTGGACGGTATACTATACAAAAAAGGGCATTCGCAGCCCTACTTCAGGTACCTCCGACCCGACGAGGCAGATTATGTAATTTGGGAGATTCATGAAGAAATTTGCGGAAACCATTCTGGCAGTCGAGCCCTGGCTCTTAAGATACTCCAACAAGGATACTTTTGGTCAACCATCAGGGAGGACTCGAAGAACTATGTTTAAAGGTGTGACAAATGCCAACGATATGCGACTGTGTTGAGACAACCTGTTGAGGAAATGACTCCCATGAGCAGTCCGTGGCCATTCGCTAGTGGGAAATTGACATTATCGGACATCTGCCCATAGGGAAAGGATAAGTCAAATTCACAATTGTTGCGGTCGACTACTTTACCAAGTGGGCCGAGGCTGAGCCCGTCGCAAAAATTATAGAACAGAAGGTGATCGACTTCGTTTGGAAAAACATCATCTGTTGGTTTGGGATTCCACGCATCATTGTGTCTGATAATGGCAAGCAGTTTGACAACGACAAGTTCCGAGGCATGTGTCAGGGGCTCAACATCACCAACGCATATTCCTCGCCTTGACACCCGCAATCTAATGGACAGGTAGCATCTGTTAACAAGGTTATCAAATATCATCTCAAGACAAAGTTGAAAAAAACAAAAGGCAATTGGGCCGAGGAGCTCTCATTCGTCCTCTGGACTTACAGGACCTCATTTTCATTATCTTATGGCTCGGAGGCAATGGTGCTAGTTGAAATCAGCCTCCCTACGGCTGGGATCAAAAATTATAAAGAGAACCAGAACGCCAAGTAGATGGCGGCCAACCTGGACCTACTTGAAGAAGTCAGGGATATCTCCAGACTTTGGGTCGCTGCTCGACATCAACAGGTGGCAAGGTTCTACAATTCTAAAGTTAAGACCAGGTGATTTCATTCAGGGGACTTAGTCCTTCGCCGAGTCTTCCAAAACACTACAGAACCGGGGCTGGGGTACTCGGACCTACTTAGGAAGGGCTATATCGCGTGGTCCGATTGACTAAAATCAGTTCTTACCATTTAGAAGATCTCGAGGGTCGTCAACTCCCTCACCCTTGAAACGCCGAGTACCTAAAAGTTTACTATCCTTGATGAAATGGCCTTTAAGGCCCCCAATAAGTGTACGCCTCCGCGTGGCCAGCCTTTAAGGCTCTCAGTGAAATTCACATTCCAAATAAATCTACTTGAGCGGACTATCTACTATAAATGAATTGCCTCTCATATACAAGGGCTGAATTAATAGACTGATCCCTTAAAGGAGGGGTTATGTAACGTCTCGAAAAAATTTGTACAAAGCCCGAGTACCACCTCAGGTAGAAATCACTAAGGACCGAATCCCTTTAAAAATTAGATGGGTATTAATTAGGTGTTAAACTAGATTATCTGTGAAATTGGCACTATTCACTTTAAATACGATCTGTATGACCCAAAATCTACAGGATTGATAACGCTACCTTGCCTAGAAACTTAGGATCCATCTCAAAACCCAGTTGCTCTTGGGAGTGCATCGAAACTCCGTATTGAACCTGGACTGTGCATCGAAAGTTTGATTTCCCCAAACAAATATGGTTATAACCGCCTTACTGGACTTGGCAACCATCGTAGAAATCAAGTCCTAACGGTATCCAGAAACGCATAACATGAGCTCGGATCGAAGTGTGCGAGAAACGCGAATATCTTTAGGAAAAGAACTGAAACTTAAGTGAATTGAGTCGTTCGCTTGCAAGTCAAATCTAAGGATTTAGACCGTCAGATTCTGACCCAATTACACCCTCGGATCAGGAAAAATTTCCAATATATGTCAGTGTACTTGTGACCCTGATTAAGTATCGATGACCGTTGAACTGAAACTGACCCCCACGGCTGATCCACTGATCCGATCGGACCAAGATCTTAACCTACCTAGATCCAATGTCAGGGAGCTTAAGTCCGACCGCATGTAGAAAAGGGGCCTCTAAAATAGTTCCGTTGGGCCGAAACAGCTAACTTTTGGCTATAACCTAAGTATACCATGGCCCTGAGGCCATTCCCATCAGTTCTGGGCCTATATAAGGGCCTTAAACCCTCTCTCTCCCATTCCATACGAATTTACAAAAAACCTAGGAGAGAGAAGAGAGCAAAGAAAGAAGGAAAGAGAGAGAAAGTGAGAGAGAAAGTGGGAGAGTTCCTGGGATTCAACCCCATCACTCCATGTGCCAAATCAGTCAGTCTGTATCGCTACCCTGGCGATTCTGACTCCGTTCTTAGGTAAGAAATCCTATCCCTAATCTATTTTAGATATTCAAATAGAGTAAATGGTGAAATAGCTAACCTATTTCATGCTATAGGTTGTCGTCGTGCTGCAGACAAAGACTTAGGGTTTAAACTGAGTTCGTTACGAGTCTACCTACGAAAGGTGCGGACTATAAATGTTTAGGTTATGGTTTTCAAGGCTTTCAATGTCAGTAATGATTTATGACTGACTTGATTGCTGTCACATGTGCGTAGATACGACGTTTTCCATATACTATATATATGTGTGTAAACTATGTTGATTTTAATGCATTCCACGTGTTTGTTTAAATGATTGAATGAGTATGAAATTATGATTTATGCTTGCCATGTTCATTGACTGAGAATACTTGATTGTTGTATGCATGGTGAACCCTTTGTAAAGGGATTATAATACCCTTTATAACTACTTTATTACATGTATATGATATGTGTAGCCTAAGTGTTTAATAAAATGCTTGAATGTGAAAATACTTGTTGAAACGTATGTAATTAGGGTGTTGAGATAAGATCCCCAATTCCCTTAACTAGGGTTATAGTATCCTTTATATAACCTATTTTACTACTATGTGAGTTAAGGATGAAATGCGTATGTACGGTAACATGTGTAGTATGTGTTGTGTTGAATTACTTAAGTAAGATCTATATTTGATTTTAATTGTCACATGTTGTCTTTGGCTACTATATGCGTATATAATTGTTTGGGATGTGTTTGGGGGTACGACGTAGTCCAGGCAATCGGTAAAGATTCTCAAGTTAGTGCCCAAGGTCATTCCGCCACATCAGATGTGTTCGAGGAATCCAAGTCATACGCAGATTTGCCGACAGTGGTTAGGCCACACGGAGTGCTTACACACTCTATGTCGACCAACTCAATGTGCGTTCGTACTACCCGTGCTTGTCAAGTAACCCGATTAACCCATTATATGTTCACTATGTATGGGCACTACTGCTTGAATCTAAGGCACCAACTTACCAGTGAAGATCCCCTTTAACCTTGGTACCTCAATTGATAAGACTCATGAGCCAGACATGGTGGTGTATGGGACATCGTGGTCGAACTATCGTCCTACGCTGGGGTGACGAGCCTCCCCATAGTGACCAGTGAGCAATCCAAACTCATGAGCCAAATATGGTGGTATATGGGACACTGTATTCAAGCTGTCGGCCTACGCTAAGGTGACGAGCCTTTCCATAGTGACCACGAGTATACACTATGACTACGCTAAGGTGACGAGCCTTTCCATAGTGACCTTGAGCATTAACCAGGCCTGCACTGGGGTGACGAGTCGCTCCGTAGTGACCTGGAAACTGCCTATCGTATGTGGCTACTAGGATTGATGACCCTAGATGGATCAATGTTTGGGTAATTGATATAAAGGGAGGTACCTTAGCTTCTCAAACCTACTGTATAAATAAGTCTAATTAAGAACTTGGCTAATCACGTACATGCACCGCATTTATATGTGCCTTTGGCGTTAGAGTTGAGCACAGAGGAAGGGGTGCATTCTACGATCGTAAGATGTTGTCGCAAGAGGGAGTGCAGGTGAAGGCATACATCATTATCGCATATCATCCTTGCATTAACAAGAGTGTTTAGGACATGAGTGTTGTATTACTTATATTATTACTTGACTGAATTGATAATATGTTAACCTTTGCTTCATACCTCCACTGAGTTGATCACTCACTCCCACGTTCTAGGACGGTGTTTTAAACACCAACCAAACCCTGTTGTAGATGCAGAAGATGGCGATACTTTTGAGGCAAAGTCGGTCTTTTATGATGATGAGTTCTCCTATATGCAGCTATCAGGCGGGTCTAGGTAGACTGTATTCTAATCGACGGGGTTGTAAGGATGCTGTCTAGATGCTATTACACTTTTCATTTTACATTTTGGAGTCCCCATGTATATTCTTTTTATCCATTTTGGGAGTATACATGTATATATTTAACCTGGTAACATATTCCATCTTTAGAGACTTACAACAGTTTATACATTTTATATAAATATCACCATCTTCCGCTTGCGTAATTTAACTGTCTTTGAAGTATGATATGTTGTTTGGTATAATCTCACTCATATTTAAGGCACTAATACAGACAACATTTGATCATCATTTTCTATGTTGTATAAGTGATGTGTTGGAACTCGGGAGTTGGGCTCCTGCTCGACCCCCGATTTTTAGGGCGTTACAAGTTGGTATCAGAGTATGATTTGGATTAAAATGGACCTGGATTATGGTCACATGATGCACGATGATGTATTTTGACTTAGGAGGGTGTGATAAAACATAGAAACAGTCTTAGGATCCCAAGTTCATTCGTCAGCGAAATAGACTGAAACTGACCGTTGGATTTCACCTTGTATACGTATAAGATCTTGTATAGATGATCCCGATCCCTTTCTAAACCATCAATCGACGAGTTTGGGTGATAATCTAGTGAATCCCATGCATAAAACACGCTAGAAGCGTGAATACGTGCGAGTTGAAGTCCGAGAGTGCCTCAAATGGAAGTGGGGGCCACATCGTGATTTATAAAGGGACTCAAGGTGGGTCCCACATGTTTTTAGCACCCCCAGGGGGCATGGAAACCACCCCCATGTGGGGTGACCGCTGACAGGACAGAGCCCGGGCGGCGCACTACCCGGCTCCACAACGCTCCGGCAGTGGCACCGCTCGGTCGGCAGCACGTCGCCCACCGCTTGGTCAGGTGGGCCATGCCACACCTGTGGGGCCCCTATCTTACCCCCCTCACCTCCCTTTTTACCATTCCACTCAATCCCTAGTCCTCTAAACCCTCCAAAAACCCCCCATTTCCCTCTCAAACCTTTTCCATACATTCAAGGTCCCCCTTTCTTCCACTTTTCACAAAGATCTTTCATCTTCTTTCCCATTTTACACCACCCCTACCATTTCTCTCAAAAACTCATCCATTACCACCTTCCATCTCTCTTGTTTCTTTCCCTTTGAGTACACAAACCCATTTTTGTGTCTCAAAAATCTCAACAACCTACAAACCATCTCATCTCCCAAGTTTCCTACACTTCAAATGGCTTTCTTTGAAGTTGTCACTGCTATCTTCTTGATCTCTACACTTCTTTCCCTTATGGGAAAGAAAAGAGCGGCCCCGGATGAGGCCGTGTCGAGCCGACTATGCTATACCACGAGGAGGGCGGACGCCGAAGCAACCGCGAGTGTCGTGCGTGAATGAAGGTCTAAGCGGGACCTCGATCCTCAAATTCTGTTGGAGGAATTGCAATTGCCAAACCTTGACTTGGTTAAGTTCTGCAACCATAAGGTCGTATTTGAGGCACATGTCGATGAGAGGATGTTTGGAACGTATCTAGTCATTGATTTCCTCCTGGATAATGGGTGGGGTCCCATATTTGAAGGGAACACTCATGCGAGCAAAGGCACTGTGCGCACCTTCTACACCCTCATTCCGAACCCACTGTTGAAGCCTCTCCAATTTACTATCCCTTTGGGAAGACAGGAGATTGTAGTTGGGGTGGACGAGATTGCCCATATTATGGGAGTCGAAAGAGGTGTGGTACATGCCAGTGAGAAGAACCTCGCTACTGAGCGAGCGAAGAGACTCCGCACGCGCTTCCTATGTGGCCGACCCGAGCATTGGAGGCGAGGACACAGTCTCGCTGTATCCAAGATGACGAACGACTTCCGCCTGCTCCACCACATATGCACGTATAACGTGTATCCTAGGTGTAGTAACCACACCAAATGAACAAGATTCATGGTGGAATTTCTGTTCAGAGTTAAACAAGGAGAGAAAGTATGCCTGCCTACTCTTGTCCTGTCCCAGATAATCCGCACTGCCCGGTCTGAGAGAGAAAGCTCCTCATTTCCTTTTGGTCGATTGATATGCAAAATTGCCCGCCACTACTGCTTCTGCCTTCATATGGAAGACGTCACACCGATCCACATTATCAGCGAAAACACGCTTGACAACATGGGCATTGGCCAAAGGCGACACCGAGCCTGCCTTAAAGAGCAGAGTGATGATACGAAGAAGAAAGTGATGATGTTGAAGGAAGTGAAGGTGAAGAAGGGAGTAGTGGTGGGGATGGCAGCAGTGATGAGAGTAGTGGCTCAGAGGGAGACCAAGAAGGAGAAGAGGAGGACCACAAGTTTGAGGAGGGACCTCCTCTTGTTACACGTGAACCCCGCCATGATCGAACTACCGTCGAAGCCTGCTTAGCGCAGCTTGAGGAGGGTCAGGTCGCCCTGAGATAGGAGATCTAAGAGACCTGAGCCAAAGCAAGGCAAAAGCTTGAAGAGAACGAGGCCTTCATGAAAGAAAAATTCAAGAAGGTGTCTCGCATGTTGAGGGCCATCCTGTGTTGTCTGTAAGACAAGGGTGCACTTCCAACATTGCCAGATTCAGACGACTAGTCGTACATTTTAGTTGTCTCTTAGCCTGCTTGGTTGCTTGTTTTCTTGTCTCTATGTATAGGTTTAATAGGCTTAATGCTTCAGTAGGACGGATAGTATGTTTAGTGGTTTGAGTTTGCTTAAATTAGCTCACATGCATCTTTTGTCATGACTCATGTGAACCTATATCTCATGCATTGTGACAAATTTTGGTAAATGAAATGCATATAGTTTCCTTTATCTTGGAGGATGAATGATGTGTGTATGTGTATATAATCTTATGCTAAATCTCACGGATTGCACCCTATTTTATATATAGGGGATGTCACTTGAGGCCACATGGAGTACAACACATCTCACACTTGGCGACTCGATTGACGGGGCTCCTCCCCTAAGAAATAGCCACACGGACCCCAGTTTGGGCCCGACTCACGACACTATACGGGATTCTCAGCCGACCACTGGCCCCACTAATGGGCCGACACCTGTTGCACCATCGGTTCCTGAACAAAACCGTGCGTCTACCTCGACGCCACACATACTATAGTCCGCTCCGCCTCCTAATAGGCTGGAGCAAATGATGTTGTTGATGCAGCAGCAGTAGATACAGCAGCAACAACAGCAGCAGCAGTTTCTGGCTACCATCGCAGGGGTCTTTGCCCAGTGTATGGGTGTGGCTCCACCTGCACCACCTATGCACCCTGCTGGGAACGTGAGTGCCAGCGGCACATTGGAGCGATTCCAACGCTTGCGGCCTCCTTCTTTCGCAGGTACTCACAGACCCGAGGAGGCTGAGTATTGGCTTGACTGCATCTCTAAGATGTTAAGGCCACTGCACTGCACTGAGGCAGAGCAGGTAGAGTTGGTGACCTTTATGTTCGAGAAGGAGGCCAGCTTATGGTGGGACAGTGTCCTGCGGACCATTACTGACGACTACATCCGGACGTGGGAGGGCTTCGAGACCCACTTCCATGAGAAGTATTTTCTCCTCACTTATCGGCATGAGAAGGTGGGTGAGTTTCTTTGCCTCCGTCAGGGAGGGATGACAGTGACAGAGTATGAGAACAGATTTATGGAGCTGGCTAGGTATGCTCTATTGATCCTAGCTGATGAGCTGATGAAGATGCGACAATTTTCTGAGGGTCTACGACCCGAGATCCGCTCGAAGATGTGTTGTGTTAGCATACCCAGTTATGCTGAGCCAGTGAGCATGTCTCTACGAGCTGAGCAGGACGGGGACAGGCAGT
The DNA here is from genome assembly GCF_029962835.1 of Magnolia sinica. Lineage (NCBI taxonomy): Eukaryota > Viridiplantae > Streptophyta > Magnoliopsida > Magnoliales > Magnoliaceae > Magnolia > Magnolia sinica. Next base: position 64,941,796 of record NC_080580.1, read on the forward strand.
CCCGTATACGAGCACCCATGGGTCAGAGGTCCTGACCAGATCAACTGAGCTGACCGTTCCTCGCTAAGAGACTGCGTGCAGATTATTCTCCTAGACTTGCAGCTCCACCAGCCCCGATGAGGAGAGCAGACGTTTGGTGTACCTACTACAAGAGAGCTGGCCACGCTGATACATATTGTTTCATCAAGATGAGGGACAATGGCTTTACACCCCCTCAAAGGATCAACCATCAGATGCCACCACCTCTCTCGACTCCACCCTTGCAGCAGCACCACCACATCTATCTTTTCGGCTGCCTACACCTCGATTTAGGCCACTCAACGGCCCACGGTGCCATAGCCGAACTGTTCGCAGCAGGCTCATGTGCACTCACTTGCAGCTGAGGCATTCGAGATAGCAACCGCAGTACCACTGGCTTTTGAAGTCACTGTGCATATTCAAGGTACACCAGTCTTCTTATTAGTGGACACCGGATCCACTATATCTATAATATCGTGCGCAGTAGTCAAGCAACTAGGGTTGGAAACTAGTCCTATGGTTGGGGTGAGAATCCTTACCGCCACAGGGACTTTCTCAGACACTACAAGGATGTGTAAGGGTTATTCAATAGACTTAGGGAGCAAAACAGTGTGCATTAACCTGATTGTCTCCCCGTTGCACCATTATAACGTCATTCTTGGTATGGATTGGCTTACGGAGGTGAAGGCAAAGATCGACTGCGATATTAGAGTGGTGTCGGCCCACGGACCAGAGGGTACAACCTTTACATTCCCAGTGCAAGTCAGTTGGCCCTATCGCATTAGTTGTTACGCTTTATTACTAGAGGACGTTAATGGTCCAGCACTTGAGGACACCCTTGTAGTCCAAGAGTTCTCAGACGTATTCATAAAGATACCCGGATTACCCCCTCAGCGCAAGATTGATTTTACCATCGATCTAGTGCCTAGTGCGACACCTATATCTCTTCCGACTTATCGCATGCCTCCATGTGAGATGGAGGAGCTGAGGAAATAGATCGATGATTTGTTGGATGCGGGCTTTATACGACCGAGTGTGTCTCCTTGAGGAGCACCTATGTTGTTTGTAAAGAAGAATGATGGATCTCTGCGATTGTGTATTGATTATCGCAGGTTAAACTAAGCGACGGTGATGAACAAGTACCCTTTACCCAAGATTAATATCTGTTCAACTAGTTGAGGGGAGCACAGTATTTTTCAAAGGTTGATCTGCAATCAAGGTACCACCAGTTGCATGTTAAGCATGAGGACATGCAGAAAATAGCTTTCAGGACCAGTTTTGGGCACTACGAGTTCCTGGTGATGTCGTTTGGACTCACGAATGCACCGGCCATGTTCATGGATCTGATGAACAGGGTGTTTCGGCCGTACTTATACCGATTCATCATCATATTTATAGATGACATCCTGATATACTCCAAGAGTCGGGAGGAGCATGAGAAACACCTGCGAGCAGTCTTCGATACTCTCAGGAAGAACCAGTTGTTTGCACAATACAAGAAGTGCGACTTCTGAAAAGAAGAAGTCAAGTTCCTGAGACATGTGGTGTCCAAGGAAGGGATAGCTGTGGACCTTGCTAAGGTAGCCGCAGTTCAGGACTGAGAGCAGCCCAGTTCAGTTACTGAGGTAAGGAGTTTTCTGGGTCTGGCAGGTTACTACCGTCGATTCATTTGAGACTTTTCCAAGATAGCTAGACCGTTGTCTCAGCTAACTCGGAAGGATCTCAAGTTTGCCCGGAACGAGAAGGCAGAAGCATCTTTCCATGAACTAAAGGACAAGTTGACGTCCACCCCTGTGCTAGTATTGTCAGAGCAAGGGGTCAAGTATACGATATACATTGATGCTTCTCGTATTAGTTTAGGTTGTGTTTTGATGCAGAACGACAGGGTTATTATCTATACCTCGCGACAGTTGAGGAAACACAAGGAAAACTACCCTACGCACGACCTAGAGTTAACGGCCGTCATCTTTGCATTGAAGCTCTGGAGACATTACTTCTATGGAGAAGAGTTCGAGCTCTTTTGCGACCACAAGAGCCTTCGTTATATAATCACCCAGAGAGATTTGAATATGAGGCAGTGCCAATTGATGGAAACCTTAAAGGACTTCAAGTTCGAGGTCTCCTACCATCCTGGCAAGGCTAACCTTGTGGCAGACGCATTGAGCCACAAGAAGGCTATAGCCTTTGCTGCTCTGCTGATGATAGACGAATGAAACATGGTAGAATTTGTACGAGACTTCAAGCTGAAGCTTACTGTTGATGAGCCGTTCAAAAGCGTCGCTCTTGTTCGTGTGCAGCCACTTATTGATGACCAAATCATAGTAGGGGGAGGATAAATGATTAGTGAAAATGAGGAAGCAAGCTAGTGATGAAGGAGACTCCAAATGGAGAGTTAGTTCGGATGGGGGTCTACGTTATCGAGGCCGCCTATGCGTCCCAAATCTTCATGATTTGAGGAGGGAAGTTCTCGAAACTGCTCACAATTCGAGGATGGCGATGCATCTTGGGAGTATGAAGATGTACCAAGACATGAAACGTTCGTACTGGTGGGACAACATGAAGGCTCACATAGTAGAGCACGTATCACATTGTCTCACATGCCAGCAGGTCAAGGCCGAGCATCGCCGACCTCCTGGACTACTTCAGCCCATGCCTATAGCTGAATGGAAGTGGGATTTCATCTCTATGGATTTTATTTCAGGGTTACCGAAGACGAGGAAGGGACATGACTTCATCTGGGTGATCGTGGACCGGTTGATGAAATTGGCTCATTTTCTCCCTATTAGAGTTTTGAACTCAGCAGATGGTTTGGCCAGGTTATACATCAAGGAGATTATGCGTTTGCATGGAGTTCCTGAGGAGATCGTGTCAAATAGAGACACGTGATTCACATCTATCTTCTGGACTCGTATCTAGGAAGCAATGGGTGTGAAATTGAAGTTCAGTACAGCGTTCCACCCACAGACTGACGGGCAGACGGAACAGGTAAATCAGGTGTTGGAAGATATGTTGCGAGCTTGTGTGCTGAATTTTAAGGACAGTTGGGATGATTGTCTTCCTTATGCGGAGTTTGCGTATAACAATAGTTTTCAGGCGAGTATTGGCATGGCTCCCTATGAGGCCTTGTATGGGCGTACCTGTTGAGCACCGCATTGCTGGGCAGAGGTTGGCGAGAAAAGCCTAATTAGCCTAGAGTTAGTTCAGGCGACTTCAGAAAAGATCGACATTATCAGGTGTTGACTCCTGGCAGCACAGAGTAGGCAGAAGAGCTACGTTGATACGAGGTGACACCAGCTAGAGTTCAAGGTCAGGGACATGTATTCCTGAAAGTTTCTCCAATGAAGGGAGTTCTTTAGTTTGGCAAGAAGGGGAAGCTCACGCCAAGATTTATTAGCTCATTCCAGATACTAGAACGAGTGGGGGTGGTAGCATACCGCCTAGCTTTGCCAACACCACCCATAGGCGTGCACAACGTATTTCATGTGTTTATGTTGAAGAAGTACGTTCCTGACCATTCCCACATTATCAAATGAAAGCAGGTGCAGTTGAGTGAAGATGCTACATATGTTCTGCGACCGACGCGTATTCTAGATAGGAAGGAGTAGGTGTTGCGCAGTAAGGTGATTCTACTTGTGAAGGGACTGTGGATGCACCATACTGAGGGGGAGAATACTTGGGAAACAGAAGCCGAGGTCTGAAAGAACTACCCTTAAATTCTTGAGGAGTACGAAAAGGTACTAATTTTGAGGATGAAATTTTTCTTTAAGGGAGGTAGATTGTAACGTCTTGAAAAAATTTGTACAAAGACCTGAGTACCACCTCAGGCAGAAATCACTGAGGACCAAATCCCTTTAGAAATTAGATGTAGATTAATTAAGTGTTAAACTAGATTATCTGTGAAATTAGCACTAATCACTTTAAATACGATCTGGATGACCCAAAATCTACAGGATCGCTAACGCTACCTTGCCTAGAAACTTAGGATCCATCTCAAAACCCAGTTGCTCTTGGGAGCGCATCAAAACTCCGTATCGAACCTGGACCGCGCGCCGAAAGTCTGATTTTTCCAAAACTATACAGTTATAACCACCTTGCTGGACTTGGCAACCATCTTGGAAATCAAGTCCTAAAGGTATCTAGAAATGCATAACATGAGCCCGAAGCGAAGTGTGTGAGACACGTGAATATCTATAAGAAATGAACTGAAACTTAAGTGAATTCAATCGTTCGCTTGCAGGCCGAATCTAAGGATTCAGACCGTCATATTCTAACCCAATGACACCTTTGGATCATGAAAAATTTCCAACACATGTCAGTATACTTGTGACCCTGATCGAGTGTCGATGACCGTTGAACTGAAACTGACCCCCGCGGCCGATCCACTGATCCGATCGGACCGAGATCTCAACCTGACATAGATCCAATGTCAGGGAGCTTAAGTCTAACCGCATGTAGAAAAGGGGCCTCCAGAACAGCTCCGTTGAATCGAAACAGCCAACTTTTGGCTATAACCTAAGTATACCATGGCCCTGTGGCCATTCCCATCAGTTCTGGGCCTATATAAGGGCCTTAAACCCTCTCTCTCCCATTCCATACGAATTTGTAATAACCCTAGGAGAGAGAAGAGAGTAAAGAGAGAAGGAAAGAGAGAGAAAGTGAGAGAGAAAGTAGGAGAGTTCCTGGGATTCAACCTCATCACTCCACGTGCTGAATCAGTCTGTCTGTATCGCTACCCCGGCGATTCTGACTCCGTTCTTGGGTAAGAAATCTTATCCCTAACTGTTTTAGATATTCAAATAGAGTAAATGGTGAAATAGATAACCTATTTCATACTATAAGTTATCGTCGTGTTGTAGACAAAGACTTAAGGTTTAAACTGAGTTCGTTACGAGTCTACCGGTGAAAGGTGCGGACTATAAATGTTTAGGTTATGGTTTTCAAGGCTTTCAATGTTAGTAATGATTTATGACTGACTTGATTGCTGTCACATGTGCATAGATACGACGTTTTCCATATACTATATATGTGTGTGTAGACTATGTTGATTTTAATGCATTCCACGTGTTTGTTTAAATGATTGAATGAGTATGAAATTATGATTTATGCTTGCCATGTTCATTGATTAAGAATACTTGATTGTTATATGCATGGTGAACCCTTTGTAAGGGGATTATAATACTCGTTATAACTACTTTATTACATGTATATGATATGTGTAGCCTAAGTGTTTGATAAAATGCTTGAATGTGAAAATGCTTGTTGAAACGCATGTAATTAGGGTGTTGAGATAGGATCCTCAATTCCCTTAACTAGGATTATAGTATCCTTTATATAACCTATCTTACTACTATGTGAGTTAAGGATGAAATGCCTATGTACGGTAACATGTGTAGTATGTGTTGTGTCGAATTGCTTAAGTAAGATCTATATTTGATTTTAGTTGTCACATGCTGTCTTTGGCTACTACATGTGTATACAATTGCTTGGGATGTGTTTGGGGCTACGATGTAGTCCAGGCAATCGATAAAGATTCCCAAGTTAGTGCTCGAGGTCGTTCCGCCACATCAGATGTGTCCTGGGAATCTGAGTCGTACGTAAATTTGTCGACAATGGTTAGGCCACATGGAGTGCTTACGCACTTTATGTCGACCAACTCAACGTGCGCTCATATTCACCTAGCTTGTCAAGTAACCCGATTGACCCATTATATGTTCACCATATATGGACGCTACTACTTGAATCTAAGGTACTAACTTACTAGTGAAGATCCCATTTAACCTTGGTACCGCAATCCAATAAGACTCATGAGACGGACATGGTGGTGTATGGGACACCGTGGTCGAGCTGTTGGTCTACGCTGGGGTGACGAGCCTCCCCGTAGTGACCAGTAATTAATCTAAACTTATAAGCCGAATATGGTGGTGAATGGGACACTGTATTCGAGCTATCGGCTTACGCTAAGGTGACGAGCCTTTTTGTGGTGACCACGAGTATACACTAGGACTACGCTAAGGTGACGAGCCTTTCCGTAGTGACCTCGAGTATAAACTAGGCCTGTGTTAGGGAGACGAGCCGCTCTGTAGTGACTTGAAAACAGTCTATCGTATGTGACTACTAGGATTGATGACCCTAGATGGATCAATGTTTGGGTAATTGATATAAAGGGAGGTACCTTAGCTTTCCATACCTGCTGTATGAATGTAACGGCCTGAAATTCGGTGGTCGAGCAAAACTCAGCTCCCGAGTTTCAGAACATCACTTATGCAACATATGAAATGATGAATGTATGTTATCTGTATTAGTGCATAAAACATGGAGTAGATTAAGTCAAACTGCAAACATAATTCAGGGACAGATGAAATGTACAAGCGGAAGACCGAAGTGAACATATGAACTAGTGTAAGTCCCCAAAGGATGTGTGCAGTGCCAGGTTAATATTTACAAGTGTTTGTCTCAAAATACAAGTATCAAAATGAAATAAACCACTACCATAATAACCCTGAATTCCCGTCGCTCAGGACACGGCTCACATGAACCCGCCTAAGAACTGCATATAGGAGAACGCCTCCTCATCATTCTCATATTCCTGCTCTACCTCGCGGGTCGCATCATGATCTGCATCTAAGACAGAGTCTGGTTGGTGTTTAAACACCGTCCCAGAATATGGGAGTGAGTGATCAACTCAGTGGAACTATACAGTAAAAGTTAACATGTTATCAATTCAATCAAGCAGTAATGATAAAGCAATACGATCAAACATATCCTAATTGCTCTTGTTAATGCTAGGATGTATGTGGAAATGATGTATGCCCTCGCCTTCACTCCCTCAGCGTCTTCATCTTACGGTACCCATGACAACCTCCCGCAGTGCTCTACAACACTAAGGCACATGCAATGCGGTGCATGAACATGATTACCAAGTTGTTATTAGTCTTTTTCATACAGCAGGATTGGGAAGCTAAGGTACCTTCCTTATATCAATTCCCAAAACGGTGATCCATTCTAGGGTCGTCAGTCCTAGATAATCTCATATGATGTTATGGTTCTAGGTCGCTGCAAAGGGCTCGTCATCAATCAATGCAGGCATAATTATACCTTAGTTGCTACAACAAGGCTCGTCGCCTCAATGCAGTATCATGGTATGCTCGAGGTCACTACAAAGGACTCGTCACCAATCAATGTAAGCCAATAGCACGAATATAGTGTCCCATACCACCATAATCGGCTCACGAGTCTGGATTGCTCACTGGTCACTACGGGGAGGCTCGTCACCCCAGCGTAGGCCGACAGCTAGACCACGGTGTCCCATACCACCATGCCCGGCTCATGAGTCTTAGCAGATCGAGGTACCATAGTTAACGGGATTTCACTGGTAAGTTTGGTACCCTAGATTCAAACAATAGCGTCTATGCATGGTGAACATCCACCGGGACAATCGGGTTACTTGACGAGCTCGACTAGCACGAGCGCACGTTGAGTTGAACGACATGAAGTGCACAAACACTCCGTGTGGCCAAACCACTGCCGACAATCCTGATAGGACTCGGGTTCGTCAAACACGTCTTACGTGGCGAAAACGACCTCAGCCACGAACTCAAGCTCGTTACCGATTTTCTGGACTATTTCATAGTCCCAAACACCTTCAATTATAATAGATATTCATACCAGTAATTCAGAACAGTAATGGATCAACAATTCTAATCATATAAGCATGTGAGCATTTGATGGATTTCAACTTAACATGAATTCACACCTAAGTAGTGCTTGAATTTAAATAAACAAAGAATGTAAATCGCATGTAGGAAATCATACACATCAATAAGATAATTGAGAATCTCTTCTCAACGCCCATAAACAGGACAATATATTACACACTTGATCATTCAGACATTTCTACAAACACTTAGACTACATATTCCAACATACATGACGTATGTTGGTGATAACACACATTTGGACAATTCCTTTCGCCAAGGAGTTGATACACGTACAACTAGCACAAACACACGACAATTAATCATGGCAAACACATGCACATATTTCATACGTATACGATACTTTCTACCTATATATGAAATACACAAATCTCAATATAGTTCATATATATCAAAAACGCAATATAAACATCGCATTTGGCATGTGAAATTTTACCCACAACAATAATAAACCGTTAACCGACTTTGAAAGCCTTGAAAACCACAACCTATACGAATATAGTCCGCACCTTTAACCAAATATGGCGCAACAGGTTCGATTTAGACGATAAGTCTTCGTCGACGGCGAATAGGTAACCTAAGGCATGAGTTAGATTAGCTACATCAACACTTAAGCTATTCTAAGTTCCAAAATAGGTTAGGGTTTAATTGACTTACCCAAAATGAGATTAGAATCGTCGGAATAATGATTCAGATGCGATGGATTAGGTACGCTGGGTAATTGGAAAGAATTCCAAGATGATTCACTAACTTCTCTCTCACTTTCTCTCTCCTTTCCTCTCTCTCTCTTAACTAGGGTTTGGAAAATTCGTATGGAATTTGAGAGTGAGGGTTTAAGGTCTTCATATAGGCCTAAAATTGATGGAATTAGCCCCAGGGCCAAGGTATACTTAGGTTAAACCAAATCGGGTCTATTTCGGTCCAATGGAGCACTTCTGGTGGCCCCTTTTCCACGTGCGGTCGGACTTAAGCTCCCTGACTATGGATCTAGGTCAGGCTGAGTTTTCGTTCCGATTGGGTTTACAGATCAGCCGTGGCGGACCAGTTTTAGTTCAGCAGTTAGGGTCACTCGATCAGGGCCACAAGTACATCGACATGTGAGGGGCATTTTTCTGACCCGAGGGTGTATTTAGGTCAGATTCTAACGGTTTGAATCCTTATATTTGGTCCGCAAACGAGATGACTCAGATTACTTAAATTTGAATTTTATTTATAAATATTTTCACATTTCTCACACCCTTCGCTCCGGGCTCAAGTTGTGTATTTCTAGACACAATTTGGAATTGATTTCAGAGGGGGCTGTCAAGTCCAGTAATGCGGTCATAACTGTATAGTTTTAGGGTAATCAGACTTTCGACGTGCGGTCTGGTCCGATACGGAGTTTCAAAATGCTCCCGAGAGCAACTGAGTTTAAAGATGGATTCTAGATTTCAGGGTAATGTAGCGTCAATGATTCTACACGTTTTGGGTCTTGCAGATCAAATCTAAAGTGATTAGTGCTAATTTCATAAGCACTCTAGTTTAGCACTTGCTAATATTAACCTAATTTCTAAAGGATTTGGTCCTGGGTAATTTCTGCCTGAGGTGGTACTCGGGTCTTTATACGTATTTTTTAGAGACGTTACAATCCACCCCCCTTAAAGAAAAATTCCATCCTCAAAATTAGTACCTACTCGTACTCCTCAAGAATCTGAGGGTAGTTCTTTCGAACCTCGGCTTCTGTTTCCCAAGTAGCCTCTTCTTTTGTGTGATGCGTCCACAGCATTTTCACCAGTGGAATGACCTTGCTACGTAATACTTGCTCCTTCCTGTCTAGGATACGCATCGGTTGCAGTATATATGTAGCGTCCTCGCTCAATTGCACCTGCTCCCAACTGATAACATGTGAAGGATCGAGAACGTATTTCTTCAGCATAGAAACATGAAATACATTATGTACGCCTGCAAGTGGTGTGGGCAAAGCAAGGCGGTACGCTACCGCTCCCACTCGATCCAGTATCTGGAATGGGCTAATGAATCGAGGCATAAGCTTTCCCTTTTTACCAAACCAAAAGACTCCCTTCATGGGGGAAACCTTAAGAAATACATGGTCTCCAACCTCGAACTCAAGCGGTCACCGCCTAGTATCGGCGTAACTCTTCTGTCTGCTCTGCGCTGTCAACAGTCGGGGCCTAATAATGTCGACTTTCTCTGAAGTCACCTGTACTAACTCTGGGCCAGTCAAGCTCTTCTCGCTAACCTCAACCCAGCAATGCGGCGCTCTACAAGGGTGCCTATATAGTGCCTCGTAAGGAGTCATGCTAATACTCGCCTGAAAGCTGTTATTATAGGAGAACTCTGCATAGGGAAGATAGTCATCCCAACTGTCCTTGAAATCCAACACACAGGCCTACAACATATCTTCCAGAATCTGATTTACCCGTTCCGTCTGCCCGTCAGTCTGCGGATAAAACGCGGTACTATACTTCAACTTCACACCCATCGCTTCCTAGATACGAGTCCAGAAGATAGATGTAAATCGTTTGTCTCGGTGCGACATGATCTCCAAGGGAACTCCATGCAGACGTACAATCTCCTTGATGTACAACCTAGCCAACTCATCTGCAGAGTTCGTAACTCTGATTGGTAAGAAATGAGCCAATTTTATCAATCGGTCGATGATCACCCAAATGGAGTCATGTCCCTTCCTCGTTCTCGGTAGCCCTAAAATAAAATCCATAGAAATAAAATCTCACTTCCATTTAGCTATGGGTATGGGCTGAAGCAGTTCAGGAGGTCGGCGATGCTCTGCCTTGACCTGCTGGCATGTGAGACAATGGGATATGAACTCAGCAATTTGAACCTTCATGTTGTCCCACCAGTAAGATCTCCTCATGTCTTGATACATCTTCGTGCTACCTGAATGCATTGCAAGCTTTGAATTATGGCTAACTCGAGAACCTCCCTTCTCAAGTCAGGAACGTCAGGGACACATAGGCGGCCACGATATCGTAGGCCTCCATCTGAACCAACACTTCACTCGGAGTCCTCATCTATATGAACCCGCTCTCTCATCTTCGTCAGTAGCTCATCATCTGCCTGAGCTGCAATGATCATATCATCAGTGAGGGGTTGTACTCGAATGTGTGCAACAACCTCATACGGCTCTTCCACTGTGAATTTCTGCTCAAAGTCTCGCATAAACTCCATCATGTCCCATTCTGTTATCATTAGCGGAGCCGTAAACTCTATAGTCTTCTTGCAACTCAACGCATCTGCCACAAGATTTACCTTGCCCGGATGGTAAGAGACTTCAAACTTGAAGTCTTTCAGTGCCTCCATCCATCTTCGCTGCCTCATATTCAGGTCCCGCTGAGTGAATATGTATTTGAGGCTCTTGTGGTCGCAAAAGAGCTCGAACTCCTCTCCGTAGAGGTAATGTCTCCAAAGCTTCAGTGCGAAGATGACAGCTGCCAACTCCAGGTCGTGCGTCGGGTAATTCTCCTCGTGTTTTCTCAACTGTCTCGAGGCATATGCAATCACCCTGTCCTTTTGCATAAGGACACAACCCAAACCAACACGAGACGCGTTGGTATATATGACATACTTGACCCCCTTCTCTGGCAATACTAGCATAGGGGCGGACGTCAACCTGTCCTTTAGCTCCTGAAAAGCTGCTTCTGCCTTTTCATTCCAGGCGAACTTCAAATCTTTCCGTGTCAACTGAGACAAAGGTCTGGCTATCTTCGAGAAATCCCGAATGAATCGTCGATAGTAACCTGCCAGACCAAGAAAACTCCTCACCTCGGTAACCGAACCGGGCTGCTCCCAGTCCTGAACTGCGGCTACCTTAGCAAGGTCTACAGCTATCCCTTCCTTGGACACCACATGTCCCAGGAACTTGACTTCTTCTTTCCAGAAGTCGCACTTCTTGTACTGTGCAAACAACTGGTTCTTCCTCAGAGTATCCAAGACTACTCGCAGGTGTTCCTCGTGCTCTTCCCGACTCTTGGAGTATATCAAGATGTCATCAATAAACACAATGACGAATCGGTAGAGGAATGACCGAAATACTCTGTTCATCAAGTCCATGAACAAGGCTGGTGCGTTCGTAAGGTCGAACGATATTATGAGAAACTCGTAGTGCGCCCAAAACTGGTCCTGAAAGCCATCTTCTGCACATCCTCATCCCTGACGCGTAACTGATGATACCTTGACTATAGATCAATCTTCAATCGATCTATTTCCTCAGTTCCTCTATCTCACATGGAGCCATGCGATAAGTCGGAAGAGATATGGGCATCGCACCAAGCGCTAGATCAATGGTGAAATCAATCTCACGATGAGGAGGCAGCCCCGGTATCTTACTAAACACTTCTCCAAAATCTCGAATTACAGGCGTATATCCAAGTGTCGAGCCATCAATATTCTTTAGCAAGGAAGCATAATAAAAGACTCGAAAAGGGCAACTGACCTACATGGGGAACGTAAAGGGCATGCCCTCAGGTCCGTGAGCTATCACCAATCGGGTCTCGCAGTCAATCTCGGCCCTCACTTCCGTCAGCCAATCCATACCAAGGATGACTTTGAAATGGTAATGTGTGGTGACAATCAAGTCAATGCATATTGTCCTGCTCCCTAGATCTATCAAGCAACACTCACACATCTTGGTGGCATCTGTAAAAGTCCCTGGTGCTATGATAACTCACACCCCAACCATCGGAGTCGTCTTCAGCCCTAAGCGCTGGACTACAGAACATGATATCACAGATATAGTGGATCCCATATCCACCAACAGAAATATAGGGGTACTTTCAAAATGGGTGGTGAGCTCGAAGGCCAGAGGTACGGTAGCTGTAGAGTCAGGCGCTTCCACTGTAAGTGTATGAACGCGTGCCTGCTGAGCTCGGTTGGGCTGAGGAGCCATAGGTCGTTGGGGCGGCCTAACTCGAGGTATGGAAGGTCTGAAAGAAGGATGTGGAGGTGTTGTCTGTAGGGGTGGAGTCAATAGAGCTTGAGGCATCGGGCAGCTGATCTTCTGTGGTGGCGTAAATCCACTATCCTGCATCCACGTAAAGCAATTACGATCCAAATGCCCGACTTTCCCACAGTATGTACAGTGCAAATCTGAACGCATCAGCTGAGCCGGTGGCGCAACACATCTCGGAGGAGAATCTGCCCGTAGCCTCTTGCCGAGAAATGGTCTACTCGGAAAGTCAGGCCGCAGTCTGAGAACCATAGGTGCTCGCATATGGGACAACTTGTCTCCATCCTGCTCAGCTCGCAGGGACATGCTCACCAACTCAGCATAAGATGAGATGCTAGCACAACACATCTTTGATCGAATCTCAGGCCTCAGCCCCTCAGAAAAATGCCGCATCCGCATCGGCTGATCACCCAAAAGTAAAGGAGCACACCTACCCAGCTCTGTAAATCGGTTCTCATACTCTGTCACCAACATCCCTCCCTGACGGAGGCGAAGAAACTCACTCTCCTTCTCGTGTCGGTAAGTAATCGAAAAATACTTCTCGTGGAAGCGAGTCTCAAACGCCTCCCATGTCCACACAAAACCCTCTGCAACTGTGCGAAGAACACTGTCCACTATAAACTGGCCTCCTTCTCAAACATGAAGGAGGCAAGCTCGACCTGCTCAGCCTCAGAACAGTGAAGCGGCCTCAACATCTTAGAGATGCGGTCAATCCAGTACTTGGCCTCCTCAGGTCTATGAGAACCCGCGAATGTGGGAGGTCGTAAGCATTGGAATCGCTCAAATGTGCTGCTAGCACTAGCGTTCCCAGGTAGGTGCATAGGTGAAGCAGGTGGAGTCGCCCCCATCGACTGAGCAACTATACCAGCCATGGAAGTCAAAAACTGCTGCTACTGCTGCTGCTGCTGCTGCTGCTGTTGGATCTACTGCTGTTGCATCAACAACATCATCTGCTCTAGCCTATCAGGAGGCAGAGCAGACGGAGATGCATGAGACGTCGATGCAGATGCACGGTTCTGCTCAGGAATCGAAGGTGTGACTGGAGGAGCCATAGGTGGTATCACAGGAGTTGGCCCAACAGTAGGGCCAGTAGCTGGTTGAGAGTTCGGCCCAGCACCAAACTACGATGGGCTCGATTGGGGGTCCGCTTGGCCATCGCCTAAGTGGGAGACCCTACCAAGCGACTCACCCAAAGAGAGACGGGCTGAAGTCTTCGAGCCCTTAGGAGGCATACCCTACATTCAACAGAGGGTGCAACCTATGAGATTTAACATCCACATAATCCACCCACACAGTATTCACTTCACAACTTAGGGAGAACAACATGTATTTCATTTAACAAAATTTATCGCAATACAAGAAGTGCAGCATTACATGGATCGCGACAGAGAAAGCATGTGAGCTAATACAACTTAAGCCTCAAACAACAAAATAACTTTCAAATTACTACGCCTATAATGGCTACACACAATAACAAGCAACAAAACAGTGCAAAAGACGACAAGCATGATACCGTTTAATAGCCTGATTTAATTGTATTTGTGATGCAGAGTGTATTTACAAGCATGAACTGAAAAAGGGTGCTTAAACCATGGATTTAACGCTTTGATGATACCCAAGGCAAGGGACGGACTCCAGGGGATGAAGATCGATGGAATTATGCATCAAGGATCCGAGAAAATCAGGCCATTCACATTAAAGAGGCCCGAAATTGGTGAAGAATGCAAGATCACATAGTTCCCGCCATCCTGATTGGCTCAAAACTTTATACATGGCCCGAGGGCCATAAATTAGCCGTACATATCAAATTTCAGCCCTCGGATCACTATGGAAGTACTCCAACTGACAGATCAGCCCATAAACAATTTATTCTGGGCCCACCTGATATCTGGAACTGTCTCAACTTTGGTCTCGGCGGTTTAAATAATATGAGGAAACAAATGGATGGTTTAGATTTTGATAGAACATCACAATGGGCTCCGTTTATACAGCATGTACATAAGGTACACAACGCACGCGAGCCGCACCAAAACAGGTCAGCAGCGTCTTCTTCCCAAATACGTCAATTGCCGTTTCACGCCGTGTAACGGACGGAACTGTCCGTTTTTACGGACGCTAGTGGGCCCCACACATTGTCCAAGTGGACAATCCAAACCGTTCATCGTGTAGAGGGCCTCGACTACTACAAAACCTTGTTGAACTTTTGGACCCATACAAGCACACGTGTGCGATACAGAGGCCAAAAGTAGACTGCCCCGGGACGTTCAAAACTGAGTTTTTTGAGATTTCTTCTGTGGGCCGCTCTAATGGACCTTCGAATCCACCCATTCTTGACTGAAATTTCGTTCTGAATCCAATGGACGGGTGGATTTTCCAGAAAATACCTCTGTGGGGCCCACCGATCACGTCTGTGAAAATTAGTACTCCGCACGTCCGCGAAATCGGACTTTCCAGGCAGTTGTGGCCCACCATCTATGATCAGATGGTAGATCTGAACCGTCCATCGTGTAGGCCAGCCAAAACACTTCCAAGAGACGCTGATTTTACAGAAATAATGCAAGGAACGCGAGAGTTATGAAGCCCCGAACTTGGCTGCGAAAAGGCTTTCGCTGCGCGTGCGATAGCTTCCCAATTCCGATTTCCACCACTCCAAAAGCTATAAAAAGAGTTTCAAACGTGGAGAAGAGGTCATGCTTGAATAGGGGACGTCAGATAGAGAGAGAGAGGTAACAGGAGGGCTCGTTTTGGAAGGCTTCAACGTGGGATGTTCGACAGGAGCTAGGAAAGTAATTTTTGTTTTTTTCTTTTTCTATTCTTTTCTTTCTATTGTATTTGTTTTGGATCCAGCCCATTCATGTTGTGAACCTCTTAGCTAGGGCTAAGAGGTGAAGCTTCAGCATGATGGGAGAACCTTTGCTTGTGCCTTTTGTTTAGATCGAATCGATGTTGATTTTAGTTGATTATTAAAGGAATATTTTTCTTAGTCTTTAATGGTCTTGTGACTGAAATTACAATAGTCTGTAATGGCTTTGAATATTTCTTTTTCCTTTTAATGTTTATGACGTCAGGAAGCCCTGTTGTTCACCATCGTCTCATGGGCATGGTCGGATGGCGATACCCTTCCTAATCTCCATACATTATTGATTGGTTGGTAATTAGTTTAATCCTGTTGTTTGCTTTGTCTCCTGGGCATGGTTAGATGATGGAATCCATTCTAATTCATATACCTTTCATCTTGTGAAGACTAGATCAAGTAGGTTCAGTTTGATTTCCATGATTCTTGATGCAGGCAAAAGATCTCCCTGATCCCTACAAGTGGATCCTCTGAATCCCTAGTTTCTTTCCTTTAAATTCCTTAAAGTTTTAGATAATTATTCCACAATTATTCCTTAAATTCTATTTGGTTTAGATCACATCTTAAATCTAGTTCTATTTCTACTTGGTTTCAGATAACGTACAGGTATCAGTCCCTGTGGATTCGACCTCGGTCTTACCGAGTTTATTACTACATCACAACCCTATACTTGGGGAGTGAACAAGTTTTTGGCGCCGTTGCCGGGGACTGACGGTTACGTTTTTCTGAAATTAATTAGTTTAGAATTAGGTTAGGATTAGGATTTTACTAACTTTAGGTTAAAGGTTTTTATTTTATTTTATTTTTTTTTAGAAATTATTATTTTATTTTAGAAACTAACCTGTTTTCCTGTTTTGTAGGATCCTGAAATAACTTCTAAACTGGTAATCCCTTTCTAATTCCTCTACTTTTTCTATTTTTAGAATTAGGATTTGAGTTTTGAAAATTTTCTATTTTCTAGTATTTTTCTATTTTTAGAAACTAGTTATTTTTAAACTTTCATCTTTTGTTTTTAGAAACTAGGTTAATTATTACCCTTTTTAGAAATTCTTTCTAATTTTAGAAACTAACTCATCTTTCATTTATTTTATTTTTATGCTTCGATTTTCTATTTTAAAAACTTTCTAATTCTAGGTCTCCTTTTTAGAAACTAATTTTCTATTGTTTTCTTTTACAGGATCTTAACATAGGAACTTCTCATTTGGTACCTTCTTTCTAACTTCCCCTTCTCTTACTTTCCATACTTCTGTAGGATCTTTTCTTTTTTTCTCAGAATTAGACTCAGAGTTAGGGTTCTACCATGGAAGCGTGGGTACATGCATATGCCGAGATGGATAAGAGATATTGGGGAATGCCTGAGGGTTGTGGAATTCAACGTATACCTCAAGATTTTTCTCCATCAAGAACAGACATTGAGAACCGACTAAAACGTTATGTTCCATCTGTTAATAGGGCCGTATATGATCGTAATTATGGAAACGAGGATTATTATCAACCATCATATTCTCCCATGTATGATCAGTATGACTATTACCAGGGGAAACATCAAAATTTGGAAGATGAACCAACTATATGTTATAATGATTATCCTCTTGGATACCCTACCATTGATATCCAACCAGAAACAATCCAAGAGGATTCAGTTCAGCGTAGCCTGGCCTATCTCACGGAAATGAGAAAATCGTTGGAAGCGCTTAATTCGCGCCTTGATAAGATAGAGGAGGCTCGGTTATCTCAACCACAATTCATTCCAGAAATACAATGCGAGAAAAGTGATCCTAACTCGCTTTGGAAGAACTCTGGAATTACAAATGAGGAGTTGGATTCTATCAATGAGCATATGGTTCAATTTCCCGATAAGTTGATCTCAATGACTGTTCAAAGGAATGGTCAAGATGCGTGGGTATCTTTCAAATACAGTGATGATGACACACTTTCCTCACATGACACACAGGATCTCAATGATGACGTAGAGGTTGGTTTTTTCAAACCTCAACCGAACTTAGGTGTAGAATGTGAGGAGAGCGACCCCATCCCAAGTGTGTACTGTACGGAATTAGATGATGATGCTTATTGGGATGACGATCATGAATATACAGCCCAAAGTCCCCTAGAATCAATCTCAAGTTTGGTCCAGGTCAATGATCAAGATGTACATAAAGTGGTCGGTCATAATGAGCCACTCCCCTCACCTGACATGTCTGATTTTAAGGTAGAGGATGAGCCCCTTACAATCGACCCTTCTAACTCTTGTGAAACATGTTTGGACCACTCCTCTGAATTAAATGATGATGTGATTCGGGAGAAGGACGAGTTGCTCTCTACGACCTTAGAAATTGAAACCACTAAGTTGAGGCCACCATCTGAGCTATACACATTTGATAATTCAACACCTCGATTGAGTAGTTTCAATGAACAAAGTGATCATATCGATGCTTCCCCTATTGATTTTCAATCTATCTGTGTAGGGCTGGAGCAAGAGAGCACACCTCCGTTTACCTTTAAAGACAATGGATTCTTTGGGCAGATCATCACAAGCTTTAATGTGGAAAATGAGTCACCCTCAGCTGAATGTCCCAACTCTTTTGATGATTGTTTGGCACACTTTGCAGATTCAAATGATCCCATGATAAGAGACATAGTGAATGCCTTGCAAGACGACATCTCGGTAGTCATCACTGACCGAGTGAACCCTTACTCTGAAGCCCCTTCTTCCACAGACCCTGAATGTTTACCATTAGGGGAGGAGGAGCTGAAAATTGAACTGAAGTTTGCTACTTCGGAATGTGTTGAGACTATACCACTTCCTGAAAATTTTTCTCAATTTGATCTACCTGTAGTCTCTGATTCACCATGGGATACTAACTTTGCAACTTTTTCTGACACAGGTGAATCATATATACTTTGGATACCTCAAGCGAATCAACAGCAAAATTTTAATGAGGTACATAAGTTTCTCTGGAAAGTCAAGCTCCAGGGCATCCAAGCCTATTGCAAAAAGGGCTTTTGGATGATCCTGTTGAGAAACTTACTGAGAAACTTATCACGATACTGGCCGAAAGAAGAACCTTGCGACATGATCGAGTAGTTTTTCCCTGCTTTCATAGGACTAGGGTAGTTGCTTTATTTGTCTAGCTGAAGACGGTAAACTTAGCGCTCCTGGGAGGCAACCCAGCTCTTCATTACATTTCGTTTTTATCATTAGTTAGTTCAATGTTTGTGGGTAACATCACTGCAAACCCTCACGAGACTACAACTCGTCCACTAGGGGTAACCTAGGGGTTTAAAGGCTTGTTGCATATGCTAAATGCAATCGAGAGCACCTACGAAAGTGGTACAGGTAGGGTTTCATTTTTGTTATTTTTATTTTACTTCTGTTGGTTTCTCTCTTATGCTGACCCGATCTTACGTAGATATCTTTGGAAAGCCTTTTGATTCTTTCGTCCAGGTACTATCTTTCCATCACTCCTCTTATATTTTTGTTGTCCCATGTGCATTGCATGCTTATTTCTTTTACATTGAGGACAATGTAGATTTTTGGTTGGGGGTGGGAGATTAGGTTTCCTAATCAGTATTTCTTGGTCTTGAGCAAAAGTTGTGAAAATTTTTAATTTTTCAGGCTTTCTGATGAATTCGAAGTGATTTTGACGGCCATCTAGGGCATTTAGAATTTCAAGATGCGTGATGTTGGTACTTCATGACTCTTGGATTCAGTTATCTATTAAATTTCACAGCTAAGTTTGAATTGTTAATCCATTATTAGAATTTGTAAACATTGATTGAGTCATGAATTCGCAGGACACATCTCACTTGCATATTAAGGTTTCAGTTTGATATTAAAGGATTAACTTGGTAATCACTAAACATGAAAGGAACCAACTTGAGAAATTGAATAGATTGGGCGAACAGTCTTTACCATAGGTTTGCTCCCTATAAGTGAGGATTCGATTCCCCATGAATGATATGTGAAAAAGTTGGGTGTACAGTCTTTACCTTAGGTTTGCTCCCTATAGGTGAGGATCTGATCCCTCTTCTTGGCGTTACTTCTAATGAAAAAAAAAATCAAAAATAAAAGAATAAAAAGATAATGTGTAAGCCAAGTTGGGTTATCGTGAATTCTCTTAGTTGTTACCAATGATATCCTTAAATATCGAGGTAAAACTTAATGTTGACAAGTCGAGATTAGACTATACATCCATGAAATTCAATATTTAGCATTGTTCTAATTAATGGATTAATATTTGAGCTTGATTATGAAGTACCGTGAGTTTGATTCTAGGAGAAAGTAATGCCAACATTCATAAATCTTAGAATTCGAATATCTGAATTGTTTTTCATAAATCTCTCGAGTTTGTAGAAATTGTTCTGTAATTCTCAACTTACTTTTCGCATACTTTGCTCGGGACTAGCAAAATGCTGGTTGGGGGTTGTGTTGAGGGTCAAATATTGCATATCAGACCCATTTATTGCATGGATTTACAAGCATGATACCGTTTAATAGCCTGATTTAATTGTATTTGTGATGCAGAGTGTATTTACAAGCATGAACTGAAAAAGGGTGCTTAAACCATGGATTTAACGCTTTGATGATACCCAAGGCAAGGGACGGACTCCAGGGGATGAAGATCGATGGAATTATGCATCAAGGATCCGAGAAAATCAGGCCATTCACATTAAAGAGGCCCGAAATTGGTGAAGAATGCAAGATCACATAGTTCCCGCCATCTGATTGGCTCAAAACTTTATACATGGCCTGAGGGCCATAAATTAGCCGTACATATCAAATTTCAGCCCTCGGATCACTATGGAAGTACTCCAACTGACAGATCAGCCCATAAACCATTGATTCTGGGCCCGCCTGATATCTGGAACTGTCTCAACTTTGGTCTCGGCGGTTTAAATAATATGAGGAAACAAATGGATGGTTTAGATTTTGATAGAACATCACAATGGGCTCCGTTTATACAGCATGTACATAAGGTACACAACGCACGCGAGCCGCACCAAAACAGGTCAGCAGCGTCTTCTTCCCAAATACGTCAATTGCCGTTTCACGCCGTGTAACGGACGGAACTGTCCGTTTTTACGGACGCTAGTGGGCCCCACACATTGTCCAAGTGGACAATCCAAACCGTTCATCGTGTAGAGGGCCTCGACTACTACAAAACCTTGTTGAACTTTTGGACCCATACAAGCACACGTGCGCGATACAGAGGCCAAAAGTAGACTGCCCCGGGACGTTCAAAACTGAGTTTTTTGAGATTTCTTCTGTGGGCCGCGCTAATGGACCTTCGAATCCACCCATTCTTGACTGAAATTTCGTTCCGAATCCAATGGACGGGGTGGATTTTCCAGAAAATACCTCTGTGGGGCCCACCGATCACGTCAGCGCCGGACGTGCGAAAGGCTACGCACGTCCGCGAAATCAGACTTTCCAGGCAGTTGTGGCCCACCATCTTTGATCATATGGTAGATCTGAACCGTCCATCGTGTAGGCCAGCCAAAACACTTCCAAGAGACGCTGATTTTACAGAAATAATGCAAGGAACGCGAGAGTTATGAAGCCCCGAACTTGGCTGCGAAAAGGCTTTCGCTGCGCGTGCGATAGCTTCCCAATTCCGATTTCCACCACTCCAAAAGCTATAAAAAGAGTTTCAAACGTGGAGAAGAGGTCATGCTTGAATAGGGGACGTCAGATAGAGAGAGAGAGGTAACAGGAGGGCTCGTTTTGGAAGGCTTCAACGTGGGATGTTCGACAGGGAGCTAGGAAAGTAATTTTTGTTTTTTTTCTTTTTTCTATTCTTTTCTTTCTATTGTATTTGTTTTGGATCCAGCCCATTCATGTTGGGCTGAACCTCTTAGCTAGGGCTAAGAGGTGAAGCTTGCAGCGTGATGGGGGACCTTTTTGCTTGTGCCTTTTGTTTAGACTGAACTGATGTTGATTTTAGTTGATTATTAAAGGAATATTTTTCTTAGTCTTTAATGGTCTGTTGTGACTGAAATTACAATAGGTCTGTAATGGCTTTGAATATTTCTTTTTCCTTTTAATGTTTATGACGTCAGGAAGCCCTGTTGTTCACCATCGTCTCATGGGCATGGTCGGATGGCGATACCCTTCCTAATCTCCATACATTATTGATTGGTTGGTAATTAGTTTAATCCTGTTGTTTGCTTTGTCTCCTGGGCATGGTTAGATGATGGAATCCATTCTAATTCATATACCTTTCATCTTGTGAAGACTAGATCAAGTAGGTTCAGTTTGATTTCCATGATTCTTGATGCAGGCAAAAGATCTCCCTGATCCCTACAAGTGGATCCTCTGAATCCCTAGTTTCTTTCCTTTAAATTCCTTAAAGTTTTAGATAATTATTCCACAATTATTCCTTAAATTCTATTTGGTTTAGATCACATCTTAAATCTAGTTCTAGTTCTACTTGGTTTCAGATAACGTACAAGGTTTAGTTCCTGTGGATTCGACCTCTGTCTTACCGAGTTTATTACTACATCACAACCCTATACTTGGGGTGTGAACAACATGTGGTAAATAATCACGACTAACTTTTAAGACGGGAAAACATGTATATAAGGGACTACTCGTCAGAATCTGGTGATGGAGGAGGGGCACCCTTATCCTGTAGGCAACACAGGATAGACTTCAGAGTGCGAGACACCTTCTTGAACTTATGTTTCATGAGGCCTCGAAGATCCATAATGTCCTGTCGTAGGATAGCCTGACCCTCCTCAAGTCGAGCTATACGGGCATCCCTGGCGGCCTGATCCGTGCCCTGCTCCTGTGCCGCAGGAGGAAAACTCTCACTCGTGTCCTGGGCCCCACTTCTTCCTCATCCTGCTCTTCTTCTTCTTCTATTTCAGCTCCACTTTCTTCATTACTCTCCTCCTCTTCGCTCTTAGTCTCATCCTTACTTTCTTCAAGTAAGGCTTGTCGTCGATGAGGCCCGATGTACATCTGATTAAGAGTCGTCTCATTGATGTAACGGACAGAAACCGGCCTTTCCGCCCCAAGTCTGTAGCCAAACTCATGTGCAATCTTATATATGAGTCGACCAAATGGGAGGGATTCAGTCCTTCTATTCGAACGTCTGATAAGGACTATCTGTCGCAAGATGTACGTAGGCACACACAGCTTCTCTCCTTGCCCCACCTAATACAAGAAATCCACCATCAGGCACGTGCACTCACTGCAGTTGCTCCACCTAGGATAGACGTTGAATGTGCAGATGTGGTGAAGTAAGCGGAAGTCGTCCGTCATGTTGGTCGCTAAAAGGCTTCTATTAGGCTGTCATTCAACTAGACGACCACAAAGGAACTGCGTGCGGCGATCCCTTTCATGCGCACTACTCAGATTCTTCTCACTTAGATGAACCTCGCCAAGCGGCACGTTCAGAAGTCGGGATATCAAAGCAACGTCAATTGTGGGCTCTCGATCTCTTCTGCAAGGGATCTTGAACTGCAATGGCTCCAGCGAAGGTTCTCGAATGTAGGCATAGAAAGCTCGGACAGTACCCACATTTGTGCGGTATTCGCCCTCAAATAGCGGACCCCATATGGCCTCTTCCAGGCACTCAAATAGGAGGTATTCTCCAAATAGCCGCGTATCTACATGAGCTTTAAAAAGGACCCTACGGCCCTTATAAGCTCCATGAGATAACTCCGCCAACAAAGTCCTCCCAACGGGAGCCCGAGGATCGAGGTCCCGCTTTGTTTGAAACTCTCGAGTGGCGGCGATGCTCGCCATGCGACGTCGCTCGGCCTTCTTGAACAAGTTGAGCGACTAGGCCCGGCTTCATCAATGGGAGCTCTCTTCTTCCCCATGAAAGAGAGAATGGTGGAGATGGAAAATATGGCCATAATAAGCTCGAATAGGGCCATGGAAAATGAAAGAAAAGAAAGGAATGAAAGAAATGATGGGGCTTCCACAAATTTAAGACTCAAAATAAGGATTTGAGTGCTCAAATGGAAAGAAAAGAAAGGGAAATCAGCAATGGAGGTGGGTTTTGAGATGGGTAGAGTGAGGGTCCATGAAAATGGAAGAAGGAAGGGTTTGGAGAGGGATTTTTGGGGGTTTTGAGAGAAATTTTTGAAAAAGGGGAGCTTGGAGGGGTGCTTTGTGAAGGGAAGACGATTTGGAAAAGGTTTTAAACAACCAACCGTGGAAGGGTGGGCCATAGTAAGCCCTAACTGCGTCGGCCCGACCGGCCCAGCCCGCCCGGGCCCACTGGGCGGCGATGGCTCACCGGTGGGGTGAGGTCCTCCCCCTCCCCAGGTCTAAAAATGATGTGGGTCCCACCCTGGGTCCCCCTGAAAATGCCCTGATTGGGCCCCTAGTCCGTTTCGACTCATTTCGGGTCACTTTGAATAGAACTTGATACAGATTCAAGTTTACCAGATTTTTAACGGCTAGGATGGGATGATACATGGTCTAAACCCATCGGCAAATGGTCTAGAAGTGATTTGGGGTCATTGTGTCTGATCAAGAGTGTACACAGACTCGATCTCGGCGATCGTTTTCAGTAAACTTTCACCGATTGGTGCAACTGGGAATCCTACACTTGTTTCTAAATTTTTCTCGCACCCTCCTACGCTAAGGTGGCATCAGCGTGCATTGTGTAACCATAACCTAGGTCTGGTATAATCTAAATCATGCTTTGATACCAACTTGTAACGGCCTGAACTTCGGGGGTCGAGCATAATTCAGCTCTCGAGTTTCAGAACATCACTTATGCAACATATGAAATGATGAATGTATGTTATCTGTATTAGTGCATAAAACATGGAGTAGATTAAGTCAAACTACAAACATAATCCAAGGACAGATGAAATGTACAAGCGGAAGACCGAAGTGAACATATGAACTAGTGTAAGTCCCCAAAGGATGTGTGAAGTGCCAGGTTAATATGTACAAGTGTTTGTCTTAAAATACAAGTATCAAAATGAAATAAACCACTACCATAATAACCCTGAATCCCCGTAGCTCAGGACACGGCTCACATGAACCCGCCTGAGAACTACATATAGGAGAACGCCTCCTCGTCATCCTCATACTCCTGCTCTACCTCGCGGGTCGCATCATGATCTGCATCTAAGACAGAATCTAGTTGGTGTTTAAACACCATCCCAGAACGTGGGAGTGAGTGATCAACTCAGTGGAACTATATAGTAAAAGTTAACATGTTATCAATTCAATCAAGCAGTAATGATAAAGCAATACGATCAAACATATCCTAATTGCTCTTGTTAATGCAAGGATGTATGTGAAAATGATGTATGCCCTCGCCTGCACTCCCTCAGCGTCTTCATCTTATGGTACCCATGACAACCTCCCGCAGTGCTCTACAACACCAAGGCACGTGCAATGCGGAGCATGAACATGATTACCAAGTTGTTATTAGTCTTTTTCATACAGCAGGATTGGGAAGCTAAGGTACCTTCCTTATATCAATTCCCAAATGGTGATCCATTCTAGGGTCGTCAGTCCTAGACATTCTCATACGATGTTATGGTTCTAAGTCACTGCAAAGGGCTCGTCACCAATCAATGTAGGCCTAATCATACCTTAGTTGCTACAATAAGGCTCGTCGCCTCGATGCAGTATCATGGTATGCTCGAGGTCACTACAAAGGGCTCGTCACCAATCAATGTAGGCCGACAGCACGAATATAGTGTCTCATACCACCATAATCGGCTCACGAGTCTGGATTACTGACTAGTCACTACGGGGAGGCTCGTCAACCCAGCGTAGGCTGACAGCTCAACTATGGTGTCTCATACCACCATGGCCGGCTCATGAGTCTTAGCGGATCGAGGTAACATAGTTAACGGGATTTCACTGGTAAGTTTGGTACCCTAGATTCAAACAGTAGCATTCATGCATGGTGAACATCCACCGGGATAATCGGGTTACTTGACGAGCTCGACTAGCATGAGCGCAAATTGAGTTAAACGACATGAAGTGCGCAAACACTCCGTGTGGCCAAACCACTGCCAACAACCCTAATGTGACTCGAGTTTGTCAAACACGTCTTACGTGGCGAAAAAGACCTCAGCCACGAACTCAAGCTCGTTATCGATTTCCTGGACTATTTCATAGTCCCAAACACCTTCAATTATAACAGATATTCATACCAGCAATTCAAAACAGTAATGGATCAACAATTCTAATCATACAAGCATGTGAGCATTTGATGGATTTCAACTTAACATGAATTCACACCTAAGTAGTGCCTGAATTTAAACAAACAAAGGATGTAAATCGCAAGTAGGAAATCATACACATCAATAAGATAGTTGAGAATCTCTTCTCAACGCCCATAAATAGGACAATATATTACACACTTGATCATTCAGACATTTCTACAAACACTTAGACTACATATTCCAACATACATGACGTATGTTGGTGATAACACACATTTGGACAATTCCTTTCGCCAAGGAGTTGATACACGTACAACTTGCACAAACACAGGACAATTAATCATGGCAAACACATGCTCGTATTTCATACATATACGATACTTTCTACCTATACATGAAATACACAAATCTCAATATAGTTCATATATATTAGAAACGCAATATAAACATCGCATTTGGCATGTGAAATTTCACCCACAACAATAATAAACCATTAACCGACTTTAAAAGCCTTGAAAACTATAACCTATACGAATATAGTCCGCACCTTTAACCAGATATGGCGCAACGGGTTCGATTTAGACTATAAGTCTTCGTCGACGGCGAATAGGTAACCTAAGGCATGAGTTAGATTAGCTACATCAACACTTAAGCTATTCTAAGTTCCAAAACAGGTTAGGGTTTAATTGACTTACCCAAAATGAGATTAGAATCGCCGGAATAACGATTCAGATGCAATGGATTAGGTACGCCGGGTAATTGGAAAGAATTTCAAGATGATTCACCAACTTCTCTCACTTTCTCTCTCCTTTCCTCTCTCTCTCTCTTAGCTAGGGTTTGGAAAATTCGTATGGAATTTGAGAGTGAGGCTTTAAGGTCTTTATATAGGCCTAAATTTGATGGAATTAGCCCCAGGACCAAGGTATACTTAGGTTATAACCAAATTGGGTCTATTTCGGTCCAACGGAGCACTTCTGGTGGCCCCCTTTCCATGTGGGTCGGACTTAAGCTCCCTGACTATGGATCTAGGTCTGGCTGAGTTTTTGTTCTGATCGAATTTACAGATCAGCTGTGGCAGACCAGTTTCAGTTCAGCGGTCACGATCACTCGATCAGGGCCACAAGTACATCGACATGTGAGGGGCATTTCTCCTGATCTGAGGGTGTATTTGGGTCAGATTCTGACGGTCTGAATCTTTATATTTGGTCCGCAAGCGAGACGACTCAAAATACTAAAATTTGAATTTTATTTCTAAATATTTTCACATTTCTCACACCCTTCGCTCCGGGCTCAAGTTGTGCATTTGTAGACACAGTTTGGAATTGATTTCAGAGGGGGTTGTCAAGTCCAGTAATGCGGTCATAACTGTATAGTTTCAGGGTAATCAGACTTTCAACGTGCGGTCCAGGTCCGATACAGAGTTTCAAGATGCTCCCGAGAGCAACTGGGTTTAAAGATAGATTCTAGATTTCAAGGTAATGTAGCGTCAATGATTCTGCATGTTTTGGGTCTTACAGATCAAATTTAAAGTGATTAGTACTAATTTCATAAGCACTCTAGTTTAGCACTTGTTAATATTAACCTAATTTCTAAAGGATTTGGTCCTGGGTAATTTCTGCCTGAGGTGGTACTCGGGTCTTTGTACGGATTTTTTCAAGACATTACAATGAATAACTCTAATTAAGAACTTGGCTAATCACATACATGCACCGCATTTGCATGTGCCTTTGGCGTTGGAGTTGAACACAAAGGAAGGGGTGCATGCCCCGATCATAAGATGTTGTCGCAAGAGGGAGTGCAGGCGAGGGTATACATCATTATCGCATATCATCCTTGCATTAACAAGAGTGTTTAGGACATGAGTGTTGTACTGCTTTATCATTACTGCTTGACTGAATTGATAACATGTTCACCTTTGCTCATAACTCCATTGAGTTGATCACTCACTCCCACGTTCTAGGACAGTGTTTTAAACACCAACCAGACCCTGTTGTAGATGCAGATGATGGCGATGCTTTCGAGGCAGAGCCGGTCTTTTACGATGATGAGGAGTTCTCCTATATGTATATATCAGGTGGGTTTAGGTAGACCGTGTTTTGATCGATGAGATTACAGGGATGCTGTCTAGATGCCATTACACTTGTCATTTTACATTTTGGAGCACCCATGTATATTCTTTTTGTCCATTTTGGGAGTATACATGTATATATTTAACCTGGTAATATGTTCACACTTTGGAGACTTACAACAGTTTATACATTTTATATAAATATCACTGTCTTTCGCTTGCGTAATTTAACTGTCTCTGAAGTATGATATGTTGTTTGGTATTATCTCACTCATGTTTAAGGCACTAATACAGACAACATTTAATCATCATTTTCTATGTTGCATAAGTGATGTATTGGAACTCGAGAGTTGGGCTCCTACTCGACCCCCGATTTTCAGGGCGTTACAGGTTAGTACGTTATCCCATGAAAATTCTACAGGGCATCTCCTTATGTTCGAGGGAAAAGCCAAATAGATGACCTGACTCCCTAACAGAGGCGTCAGTTCGTCACCCGACCAACAAGCTCACCTAACGTCGCTTGCCAATCGTGGGAGGGATTGATCCCATAGGGGTCAGATCCTAACAACCATCACTCTATAAAGATTCAAAGTCCTACGAGACGACATTGTAATGGGCTGACCCATAAAGGAGTTGGCTCGGTAATGTCCTAAAACGGATCAACCTGTCAACAAATTAGTTCGGCATTCAATAATCATCATTCAGGAACCAACTACAGATTGATATATAAAAATATCATCCACACACCCTTTCCAGAGGGTCAAAAAATAATATCCACAAATCATTCATCAAAAAAAATTCAAAAACCATAAAAAGAGAAATATTCCAAACTATGCAGTCGGAGGAGGAGGAGCTTGGGAGCTAGGGGCTTAATCAGGGCGGACATCTTTAGTAGGATTCTCTCCTACATCTTTAGGCGGTAGAGGCTCAAGGTTGAGGTCCGGGTACAAGTCTTGGACCACTTCAATACAAGCGTCGGAGCCACAGTTGTAAAACTTAGTGGCTTTGGCAGCCCTCTCCTTCGAAGCCTTGAAAGCCTCTACTGCTGTGGCCACGGCCGAGGCCAAGGACACCTCATCTTCAACCCGCTGGAATCCCTCGCCTGGGAAACCGCCCTGTGCTGTTCTTCTGCTGCTTCAGCCCTGTCTGCTCTAGCACTTTCCCCAGCTGAGCGTTCTCCTTGTCAAGCGAGTCCGCGTGGGCTCTGGTCCGGGTCAACTCGACTATAGCAACACTACATCGTGCCTCGAGATCACCCACAACTCCTTGGAGTTGTAGCTCTCGAGCTCTCTCGTCCTCAAGCTGTCGATGCAGCTCTACCTGCTCCTTCCGGAGGAAGGCTGCTTCGTCCCGTAAGATCCCAACCTCACCCCTGAGGGCTTTCACGTTGGCGTCTTTCCTTGCAAGCTCCTACACTCTCTCTCGAGTCAGGAGGAGCCTCGGGATGGACTGAATGAAAACATAAGAATGAACGCATGGATATGAAAGAAACAAAAGCTAAGAAATAAGGGTAACAAAAAATACCCTGTAGAATATGGAAGTCATGTCATTCAGGAAAGAGTCATCAAATTTGGTGAGAAGGCTGGCTATCTCCTCCTCTGGGGCATGTTTGGCGGCCCAAGGAACCAAGCAAGACATGTGGTAGCCTGGCTCAAACCTTCCTCCACTCGTCCCTACCTGGGCCGACCCCATTGCTTCCTCAACCCCAGTCCTGCTGCCTACCGAGGCCTGAGCCTCGGCCCTAAGATCATTCCTGGCCTCCTCCCATTTAGATGAATAAGGGACGGCAATGCAGGGCTTTGGGGCTACGAGAGGGGCCTCAGCGGTGGGAGGAGAGGCGGCAGGAGGGAGGATTGGAGCCGCATCATTGATGATTGCGGCCTCAGCCACGATAGGTGTTGCAAATGGAGCTGCAGCGACATAAATTGGAACCGACAGGCCCTCGCCGTGAGAGGCCTCCTGCCTTCTCCGAACAGTTGTTTTTGTCCAGGGCTCGGCCCTCAACATCTCGTCGACGGTAGGGACAGCTTTCCTCATCCTGGACCCGGCTGCCTCGGCGATGCCTGCATGAAAAATAACGAATCAACAATAAGCCAGGAAGTTCAGTCATTTTGAGGGAAGAGACGCATGAGAAACTTACTGAAGGAGGTACAGAGAGGCTCGGACTTGCAAAGCCTAGACCAGTGAAGGTTAGCGGCTGTGATCAGGTCTGACCAGGAGCAAAATTCTCCCGATCGTGCTTAGCCTTGATGACTTAATTCTTCTGGTCTGAGGTGAGGAGAGGCGAACCTCTCAGAAAGTCTACAAGAATGAAAGGAAAAACTTAGTCCGATTATGACAGAAAAGAGATGGATATAAAAAAGTGTGTAGGGTCCGACCTGGTGTAGTAAATCGGGTGGGAACCTGAACTGCCAAGTTTCCAAGCTCCACTGCTAGCGCCTCCCTTTCGCCCGAAGCTCAGAACCATTTATTCTTTCAATCCTTATTAGAGGACAGAAGATTCATGACCAGTCCTGACCCTTTGCTACCTCGGGTAGTGAAGTAATACCACAACTCGTGGCTATCATGCTTGACCAGGTACAGGCTTAGCCTTGACGACTTGGTTCTTCTGGTCCGAGGTGAGGAGAGGCGAACCTCTTAAAAAGTCTACAAGAATGAAAGGAAAAACTTAGTCCGATTATGACAAAAAAGAGAGGGATATAAAAAAGTGTGTAGGGTCCGACCTAGTGTAGTGAATCGGGTGGGAACCTGAACTGCCAAGTTTTCAAACTCCACCACTGGCGCCTCCCATTCGTCCGAAGCTCAGAACCATTTATTCTTTCAATCTTTGTTAGAGGATGGAAGATTCATGACCAGTCCCGACCCTTTGCTACCTCAGGTCATGAAGTAGTACCACGACTCGTGGCTATCATGCTTGACCAGGTATAGGCTTATTAACTCCTCTGGTATCAGCTCGGGATTCCCAACTTGACGCTAGATGATGAAGGAAGAGATAAGAACCCTCCAAGCGTTGGGGAAAATTGACCGGGAGTTAGTCCCAGGTAAGCAGTCAGGGTGCGGATGAAAGTGTGCATGGGGAGTCGGAGCCCACATTATAATGCGCAAAGGAAAATGATGACTTCCCCTTCAGCAGGTGTGCTGACGATATTAAGGGGCTCGGGCGCCCTTATCTGAATGGAGTTTGGGATCTCAAACTCTAAACAGATCCATCCCATCTGGGACTCCGTCAGCACGGAACCTCCATGGACAGCCTCCGAGGCCCGTCCGCTCATGGGCATCTCGGTAGCCTCTTCTTGGAGGGCTCAGGCAGCCTTCTTCTTGCCTACCCGCTGAGTCTGAGCCCCCGCCTCCTTGTTTCTTCAGGGCGGAGGGTATAGAGGCACCGCTTCCAAGGGGCCTTCAAATGCCCCTCTCCTGTCATCCGAGCTTCCCGGCTCGAAATCATGATAATAGTCTCGGACCATCTCCAGATCAAACGACATCTCATGAAGAAAGAATAAGAAGAGCACTAGAGGAAGAAAAAGAAGGCTCACTGGACGACCACCGGGAATCGTCTCCGTCAGGAATCCCTAATCGGTCGAAATCACCTTAGCCAGAAATCGCATCTTCAAGAAATCAGCAGTCACACGAATTCAGAATGCAGAAATGAAGGGGCATTACCAGAGAGCTAAGGCTTATATAGTCTGTAATGAATCTTCGCATTAATGGCGAAGCAGGATGGCCGCAGTCGAAACATCGCGAGCCGACTCTAAAACACACGTGGTTGCGCATCACAGGCTCAAGCTCTGCCAGGCCATGTGCTTCTAGCATTGGAGTACGGTCTTGGGGTAGCAGAAGCGGCACTCGAATAGTGGAAGCGTCATTCAAACGTCCTCCAGGGCATACGTGGCCGATAGCCATAGGCTTTATAATTATTCGAAATCTCAACCGTCGCCACGTGTCTACTGGAGGATAACCTGTGGATGAAAAACACCGGGGACGCGTCTCCTCAACACCAGGATCATAATTGCAATCGCACGCGTAGAAGATACGACAGGAGCAGCGATTGATCTTCCTTGTATGTTTACTCTTCGAGTCTGTATCCGAACTTGGAGAGTAGGGGGCTTCTGTTATGGGAAGATCCTAGCCCCTTACAATCCCGAGGACCGTTATCTTTTTAATCCGGTCAGACACACAAGAGTCTATCTGAAATGATAAATGGTACTGAAGGGGAAGATTCATGGTAGCACTTCCACTCCAAGGCTAGTAATCAGCTCGGATTGATCTAAGACCAGAACAAGCAGTGTAGCGCTTAAACCGAATACTCCAGACTATTCCCCTACTGTCCGATTAGATATGAATAACATAAATACTCGCATCAATTGCAGGAAAACTCAACTCGACAGGACAGGTCCACCGCCCGCTTCAGAGCTCGGAGGGAAAACCTCCAGAATGCTCAACAGATAGATAAAGCCAAGTCACATTCTGTTTAGACCGAAGCTCGGCTCAGACTCGTGACACAATATGCATCTAACAAATCAACAGTGAAGGCCCCTGCGCACGCTAGTCAGGGCCTCTTCAACCAGAAGTCCCGAGCCGAGGCCGGGGGAGAAAGGGTGGAATGCGGACACTTCATGCGCTAAAATAAGAAACTACCTTAAGCAGACATGACCAATTACCTCGCCCACAGATGCGCATGATACGCCACACAATCCTTGGATTGAGGACAATATCTCCACAATCCAAAAATCCTACTGATTGAGCGAATCATGCTGAGATTAGCAGACCTATTCTGTCCGATGGTCAGGTATAAATACAATGAAGACCTCATTGCTATAGGTTCACAACATCTTGCACTCTCCCTCTGCTCCCTAACTTAGACCCAGATTCCCTTGACCTGACTTAGGCATCGGAGGGTCCCCTGGCTTAACCAGGGTCTCCTTTGCTTGTTCCAAGTGTGCAAGTTTGAAACGTAGAAGCGGCTCCAAGTTCATAAGTTGGAGTGGAGAGTCATCCAGATTTAGTCTTCAACAGTCCTTAATGGATTTTTTTTTAACCTCGTGTCTTAAGCACTTGTGCTTTCATTAATAATTGTAGCCAAATATATTTCTTGATGAATAAACTAAAGTAGAAGATGCAAAAAATATGTTGATTTTTATTTCTTTATGAATTAATGTTCATTATAATCGACAAAGTAACAAACAAAACTAGAGATAAAAGAAGAGATAAATACCTGAATCATCCATATGGCCAAATGATCTATGCGAATGGTCAATAGGATGTGACCGGGGTGTTTGATCTTTCAAGTAATGACTTAATTGATCGGAATTCGACAAAGGAAGGTTGTGGATATTTATCTTATTTCTAAGTGTACTTTAGCAATGGTACTAGATATTAGCGATCTAATCCAAGACTATACTTAGCTATGATAAGATAATAAAATAAAATAAAGGTAATGGTAAAGACTATGAAGATAAATGTGTTTAGTGTCGATTGGGAGCTCTTCATCACGTTATCCTTTTATAGTTTTTTGAGGCGGAAAATCATTGGATTTCCTTATTGGTTCAAGATTCTTCACAGTCACGGCTTTTTATACTCTTCTTAAGGGAGACCTCATGATATCAAAAATCATTTTCAGACTTCTCGCCAGCATGGCTAATCCATGAACCTTTAGAGCTCTATCTCATCAGATCTGGTTGGGTCATAAATTGTGTTTAGATCTCCACCTATCATGACATTGAATATTCGTGGAAGTGGTGGAACCGATCCCATTGAATCCGGATGAAGACCCAATCCATTAGCTCTCATCCACACATATATTGGTTTGATTTTCGAATCTTTGTAATTGTTGCAAGAGCTTTCAATGTCTCTAGAAAGATTTCCCATTTTGGAAGGATCGTGAGGGATGATCTTACCTATTAGTGCATCAGTTTTGTTAATGATGTGAGTTAGTGTCATGAGTTGGTTGGGCCTCCATTGGAAGATATTGAAAACCGAAAACTCGAAAACTTTAAACATCAATGTTTGAAAACACATGTAAAAGTGATGTGCCTTGGTAATCCCTGCCCTAGACCCATTTAGGTAAAAAAAAATAACATGCCTTAAATGACTTGTTCCATATAAAAAAACCCATTGTCATTAGGTTTGTGCCGACTAGATCATGTGCAAAAGGAAGATAAACCATGTGCACAACTTCAATTGAATGCCCTTCGCTCGATCAATTGAAGATGGTCGAAATAGTTCAACAAACTTTTTACCTTATTTCATAAAAGCCTTGATCGATCGACATATTAAGTTCGATTGATCGAAAGTACGCAAAAGTGTCCAACAAGCTTTTTGCCTTATAATTGAATTAAGTTCAATCAATTGAAAGGGTCGCTCGATCGATCGATACTAGCTGTTATAAATTTGTTGGAGCTTATATATAAATTAGAAACTAGATCTTCATGGATATGCTGATTTTGAGTGAATTCAAAGCCCTAGTATGTTCCAATACTTCCCAACACTTCTAAGCTATCATCCAAAGAGATCCATGCATTCTTCATTGTGATTAATCACTCTAATGAGCATTCCAAGCTTCATTTAATGAAGAACATGTCATCTTGCATTCTCCAGAGTTTAGAAACTACGCCCATAAGTAAATCTCCATCTAAATATCCTCTAAAATGCCCATTTAAATAAATCCCCACTTACTAGCGATCACATAGTTATATGAGATTCAACCTCTTTCCCGTTACCTTGGTAACCTCATTGGAGTATCAAGTGCAAGGTAGCCTATTGTTTAAAGGTGAATGAGATTGCCATCAAAGTTCAGGGGAGCAATTGAGAAGTCGATTTAAGATTGAAGAAACTTTCAAGTAATGCGCTATACGAAGCTCAATCCGACAAGTAAGGTTATCATTTTAGAGTCCATATGCTATTTCTTTGTGTATGATTGAGTATAAATTTTGTGATCTGAACTCAAATAGGTCCTTATATAGGACCATCTCTGGTAGGAGTGTACATAGGTTCTTATCTAGGACCACCACTAGGCACGAGTGCATACGTGTTAGTGTCCATGGGAGCCTCTGACGGGATATACATATGTTTTTGGATTATGACAATAATGATTGTTGATTAGCCGATAGAAAACTAAGTAAGTCTCTGTAGGAGCCATCAACGTGGGTGAAAACGTGGTCCACCGACATATGTGTGTACATGTTCCACCAACACGAGTGTATACATGTAGGTTCTTGTGTAGGATCGAAGGTTTGTAGTGAACCTATTAAAAGCCATTGTAAAGGTTAGAGGTAAAGCTATTGTAAACCTTCGAGATAGTGAAATCCGGTATACTCAAGGAAAGTGCCTTCGCCAGGAGTGGAGTATATATTTACCCAGATTACTAGACATTATTGTATTTGTAATTATCATGTGGTTGCAATTCTATTTACGCTTGTAGATGATTTACTTATGTGAATGTATGAAAAAGATTGTATGATGGATACTTAATTTGTAGCATACACAATTGATATTTCACATTTCTTTCCATAAACTAGTTACTCAATTAATTGAATTTATTATAGTCTATGTACTTTGACCCGCTTGGCTTGGAAGTATAAGTGTTAATTGATTTTAATTTGTGCATAATTTTTAAGTGGTCTTATTCCCTCCCCTAAGACTTAATCGTAATTCTAAGCTCCGCTAAGCTTCCGTGTGCCGTAGCGGATAATCCATGCAATTTCATTACCAAATATATATGGATGTATGATAAGATCCTTACCTCGATGGGTCTTTTATAAGCATGATGGGTACGCTTCTTTAGTCAAGTGCTACATGAATTAGGGCTTCATGTTATTCGTTGCTTCGTTTTCTCTTAATCGTTTTCTCTAGAGGCATGCGTACAGTTTTGTGTCACCGCATTTATGGCAAGATGACTATCACTAAAGAATAAGGGCAAAATATATCCTCAGGCGTGAGTACGATTTTGTTATCATTAGGCATGTAGTACTGACACATGGAAACTCCCTATTGGTCTAAATGGGTGTAAAAAATGCCCCTATATCCATTCGCATCGGAAAATGTGATGGAACGTTTGACATTCGGAATTCGATAGTTGTGTCGATGTGCGACACATGGCGGCATGAGGTCTACGTCAGAATTCTCCTGGCATGATTGCTATGGTATGAGCTTTGACATTGAAGACTACTTATAAATATAACCGTGGTCATGTGAGCTCGTCATTAAACATTTTCCATCTTCTAGTTCTTCTATCATGAATGCCTATACTCTTTTCCTAACACATGAAGTGGCAAAACTCTGAAAAAGTAGGCTATACCAATCAGGTCCAACCAACTAGTGGGGCATATCATGGATGGCTCTAATCCTATCCATCACTTCTCTTGATCAATTTTCTTCGTCGAAGGATTGGCCGGCCTACGCCTAACCCGATAATTAATAAAATGCTTCTTTTGCACTCAAAATTTTCTATTTATCTAATGATCAAATGGGCCACACTTGCATAAAGAAATTTAAGAGAAATGAACCAATGGTCTACATTTAAGATGGATGGATTGACAAATCTACATATAAAATAGGAAATTTTATAAAACAATATTTTATTGATATGATATAAGGAATTTTATAAAATAATACTTTATTGATATGATATTTGCATCTCGTTATCTTTCTTAATTAGATTTTCATTAAAATACCTTAAAAATAAGTTGTTGTCAAAGGAGTACCTTCCCTAATTTTCTCCAACGGTCCTCTATTTAAAGTATGATTTTTCCTAAAATGATGAAAATGGCCACAAAGCCATTACTCTCAGTAGGATTGCATGTGGTGCACTGTGGGCTCCACTACGATGTATGTGTTTAATCCACGTCGTCCGTCCAATTTTTCAAATCATTTTAGACAGGATCCAAAAAATAAGGCAGATCCAAATTTCAGGTGGCCCACACCACAAGAAATAGTGGTGATAAATGCCCACCGTTAAAAACGTCTTGTGGGCTACATAAGTTTTAGATCAAGCTGATATTTGTTTTTTCCCTTCATCTTGGTTTGTGTATCCTTATCAACTATTTGGATGGCGAACAAATATTATGGTGGACGTTAAGGTGGGTCTTAGAATGTTTTTTTAGGGTGAACATAGCACCATTTTCTATGGTACGGTGGAGCAGAGATTTTGATCTGCTTAATTTTTGGATTCACAGCTTAAAAGGAGCTGGCAAATGGATGGACGACATGGATATACAATATACATCAAATTGGCCCCATGGTCAGAACTGCATGGTGTTTGGACCGCACGTTGTTTGGGTCCCACGGTCAGGATCGTATGGTGTTGGGTAAGCTGAGGCCGCACTTATTCGGGAAACTTTTAAACGGCCACAAATTGGATACTGACAAGGTCAGTAGCCAAATCGCTACCGAAGTGACGTCACCAAGCCTATGAACCCCACCATGATGCATGTGTTGTATCTATACCGTCCAACCATTTGTAGAGATCACTTTATGGCATTATAAAGAGAATGAGATAGATCTAAAGTTCAAGTGGACCCCACCATAGAAAATAGTGGGGACAGTGACATCCACCGTTCAAAACTTCTTAGGGACCACAGTAGTTTCCGATCAAGCTGATATTATTGTTTTCACTACGTCTATCTCTGTGTTAACTTATATGAATAGGTCGGATCTCAAAAATACATCACAGTGGGCCCTATAAATGTTTCAACGGTGGGTGTGACTGCTCCCACGGTTTTCCGTTGTGGGTCCACTTGAAATTTAGATCTATCTCAGTCTCTTTGTAATGCCATAAAACAATCTCTACAAATGGTTGGACGGTATGGATATAACACATGCATCATGGTGGGTCCACAAAGCTTGGTGACGTCACTTCAGTAGGGATTTAGCTACTAACCTTGTCAGTATCCAATCTGCGCCCCTTTTAAACTGCGGCAAGAAATTAGATTACATACTGAGTTACTTAGTACGCTCTTATTGTAATGAGTAAACTCTGTTGGGCCCACCGTGAATACATGTAGTTTATCCACACAGTCCATCCGTTTTTAAAGATCATTTTAGGGGTAAAGCCCAAGATTTAAGCTTATCCAAAGCTCAATTGGACCATAGCATGGGAAACAATGGAACTATTGATTTCCATTGTTGAAACCTTTCTAGGACCTCCAGTGATGTTTATTTGTCATCCAAATCGTTCATAAGATCCAAAAGACAGATAAAGTGAAAATACAAGCTATTAGCTTGATATAAAACTTCTGTGACCCTTAAGAACTTTTCAACGGTAAACGTTGAATTCACACTATTTCAAGTGGTGTGGTCCACTTGAGCTTTTTATATGTTTAATTTTATGGATAAAGATATAAAATTAGTTGATAAATTCGATGGACGGAGTGGATAAAATGCATGTATTCACGGTGGGCCCAACAGAGTTTTCTCAATACGCAATTTGATTCCCCACGTCAAAGGCGATGGAAGATTGCCTATCCTCTCGAGAAATCAGATTACATACTGAGTAAAATCAGTTGGGCCCACCTTGAATGTATGTAGTCTATCCACGCTGTCCATCCGTTTTTCCATCTAATTTAAGGGGTTGATCCGAAAATTGAAGCATATCCAATGATCAAATGGATCATACCACTGGAAACAGTGGAGATAAAGATTTCCACTGTTTAAACCTTTCTAGGCCCCACATTGATGTTTATTTGTCATCCAACCTGTTCATGATATCATACATACATGGATGAAAGGAAAACACAAATATAAGCTTGATCCAAAACCTTTGTGGCCCCCAAGAATTTTTCAACGGTAAATGTTCAATTCAACTGTTTCATATGGTGTGGTCCATTTGAATATTGGATATCTCTCATTTTTGGGATCAAGCCCTAAAATTATATGCTAAAATGAATGGGCGGAGCGGATAAAATACATAAATCATGGTGGACTTAGTGTACTGAGTTACTCACTACCCAATCGGCTTCCTACCCTAGAGACTTCGGGTAGTTGAAAGCTCTGTTGGGATAGATTTCTATAATAAATCCACTCCCTTCATCAGTTTTGCATGACAACAAGAGACATGAATCTAAAAATCAAGCAGATCTAAAACTTATGTGGGCCACACTACATGAAAGAGATTGGATTGAATGTGTTTACACATGTCTTCAGCGCATCAATGGAGACTAATAAGTACTCACCACATATTGACATTATGGGTTCGATGCTGACGGAAATCAGAGTCTTACTTGGCAATATCTTTGGTTGATGTTATCTTCGGGGATACTCATTTTCTTATTAACGTGATAGCACAAAACCTTATGTATGACTTTTGGAGAGATAAACGTTGTGGCTACAATTAGTGAGGCAATTAATGAGGTAGTGTGCCTAACACGTGTATATAGACTCACTAAGGGAAAAAAAAAAATTGTATCACTGATCTGGCTATGATTTGCTTGATGAGGTTGTCTCTTATAGTTCTTTTAAAATGAAAGATCTTTCTAGAAATGTTTAGACGTTTTATGATGATTATAAAGATTCCGAATATCCGAATATTAGACCAATATTTAAGCGAACTGATTGTAATCTCGGACCCAAATCACGGTTGGATGGACACTAAGTGGATTGGGTCCCTGGCCAAATTGAAGGGAGACCTCGAATGTATAGGTGGAGACAGTCTCAACAGTTTAATGATCAAAAAGGTCTTACAAGAGGTGGTTTGATTAGGTCATTTAAATGCATCACCATAATGGATGTGAGGTCCGGAATCAATGATAGACGTTACCCTTATTGATCATGAATCTAGATATAAGGTGATGAAGATTTCAATATGGAGACTATCTACGTAAAAGTATAGATTTAAAAACCCATGACTCTAGATATATGAAGACTTTTCTATTCGGAATGCAT
This sequence comes from Magnolia sinica, assembly GCF_029962835.1. NCBI lineage: Eukaryota > Viridiplantae > Streptophyta > Magnoliopsida > Magnoliales > Magnoliaceae > Magnolia > Magnolia sinica. The sequence continues at coordinate 64,981,446 of NC_080580.1, forward strand.
GCCACAAATACGAAGGATAGGATCGGTAAGAAAACCCAATAAGAGTTTTATCACCTCGACAACTTATAAAAGGAGACGCAATAATAAGCTTGAGGCCCACGCTAAATATAGTATATCTTTACTTTACTTTTATCCTAGCATAGGATAGCCTAGTCTAAGGCATAGATCGTTATTGTCCAGTGGCACTACTACAGTACCGTATGATTATATTAAATATCAACAACCCTAAGTTGTTGAATCCAATCAACTGAGTTCTTACTTGGATGATCATCTTCCTGGCACATTCTGCTGACCATTTATCTCGTTCCTTTGTTCTTACGGACAAATTAGATATTTATCTCTCGTTTTATTTATTTTTCTAATGTTATTTTAATACTCTGTCAATTATAATGAGCTTCATTCAAATATTAATAAAATCAATATTATTTTAACCTTATTTATTTATTTATTTATTTGTCCATCTTTATTTATTTTATAAATTATTTTCAATTATTAGTAAAAGAAAATTTTAAAACTGTTTGGCAAAAAAATTAAAAAAAAAAAAATCCATCAGGGAAGACTTACCCTATCCTTTTATATATCCCCTTATCATTGATAACAACGTGGCATTTAGTCAAGTACAACTCTAAACACACCCAAACCTCGTAATCACACACATACAACTCATATAGGCCCTTAATCATACAAATAGCCTTATGTTTGATTGAATTGCATAAACAAAATCGGACTAATGGAAACTTTGCGGGTCTTTACTCATGGCTTGGTGTTAGACTACTGGAGTTTTAACACTAAGGTCAGGTTCAAGTACCGATATTTGCATGTGTGTGGGTGCATGTGTAAATTAAATAATAATAATAATAATAACTTTATAATGGTCACAGAAGTTTTGTATGAATATGATATTTGTGCTTGCTGTTTGTCAATGTTATAATAACCCTATGAACGGATTGGATAGTCTATAAACATCATGGTCGGCTCCATCAAGGTTTCAACCGTGCACGATTGCATTCCAACTGTATAATGTGGTTTGGCCCACATGAGTTTGTCTTGCAATATTGTGGTTTTGCAAAAGTGATGGACGAAGTGTATTTGCCCTGAGAATCTCTGTTGGCCCCACAGGAAGAGGCAATCCGCAGTGGACAAAGACACCCTAGTGGTGCATTGAACCTGGATTGCATTAAGTGCCCTGTGGACCCATCATAATGTATTTGTTTAATCCATACCATCTATGTATTTTTCCAGATCATTTTAAGGCATGAGCATAGACATGAGACAGATCCAAGTCTCAGGTGGACCACATCACATGAAACAGTGGTGATGAATGCCCACCATTAAAAAGAACTACAAAAGTTTTTTTATCAACCTGATATTTGCTTTTTCCCTTCATCTACGTATGTGTGACTTAATCAATAGGTTGAATAGAAAATAAACATTATTGTAGGCATTAAGATGGGCCTTAGGAAGTCTTTAATGGTGTTCGTTTAATCACCACAATTTCCCATGGTGTGGTTCACCTGAGATTTGAATTTGCCTCATTTTTGGCCTCATACCTTAAAATGATCTAAAAAAATGAATGAACTGTGTGGATACATCATGGTGGTTCCCACATAACACCGGCCAGTAACCTCATCCCTATTACAAAGCAACCTGCCCACATAGGTTTTAGATTATTTATTTATTTATTTATTTATTATAATAACACATTTACATATACTTACCTATTTAACTCTTTTTAAGAAAGTGAGAATTTTTGTCATTTTAGAAAAAAATAAAACTAAAAATTGAATGTTACGTAAAATTAAGAGAAGGCACCCGTTTGACAACAAGATGTTAATGAGGTAGCTTAATGAAAACTTAATTAAAATAGCTTAATGAAAATTTAATTAAAAAAATACAAGATGTAAATATTATATTAATTAGGCATTATTTTGTAAAATTTCATTATAAAACATAAAGTTGGGTCGGGCCCGATTAGACTGGGTTAGGTCGGGTCTTTTGACTTGAGCCTTAGCCCAACGGAAAATAGATGGGCGCGGATTGGATACTGACAAGTTCAGTAGCCAAATCGCTACTGAAGTGACGTCACCAAGCTCTGTGGACCCCACCATGATGCGTGTGTTGTATCTATACCGTCGAATCATTTGTAGAGATCGTTTTATGGAACTAAAAAGAGAATTAGATAGATCTAGAGTTCAAGTGGATCCCACCAGAGAAAATAGTGGGGACAGTGACATCCACCGCTCAAAACTTCTTAGGGGCCACAGTAGTTTCTGATCAAGCTGATATTTTTTTTTTTTCACTTAATCTATCTCTATGTTAAGTTATGAATAGGTTGGATCTCAAAAATACAGCACGGTGGGCCCTATAAATGTTTCAACGGTGGGTGTGACTGCTCCCATGGTTTTCTGTAGTGGGTCCACTTGAACTCTAGATCTATCTTATTCTTTTTGTAATGCTATAAAAATATCTCTAAAAATGGTTGGACGGCATGGATACAATACAGGCATCATGGTGGGGTCCACAGAGCTTGGTGACGTCACTTCAGTAGCGATTTAGCTACTGACCTTTCAGTATCCAATCCGCGCCCAAAATAGATTGGCCATGCATGGCTGGCTATCGGACAAGCAGACTTGGATGGTTGACTGGGCCCGGCACGTTGACGACCCTAATTAGAAAACGCGTTGTGATATTGTCAACATGGGAAGAAACACAAGTCCATCAATTGGATGATCCTAGCCATCCGGGCCGTGTCCAGTAGATGAACGGTCCTGATTTACAGATCCAAGTGTATACATTTCCTTCAGAGCTAAGCAAATGATACTCGCAAGAACGTATCAAGAGCGTTTGACGTCGCCTTCTGAAACTGCATTGACCGGGACTGACTTTCTCCATTTGCACAGACACCAGCTGTACTTCCACTCCCAACTTGAAACCGTACAAGTGGGGCCCATTATTCGACAATCCAGACTGTTGACCTGATTGTTGCCTCTTTGGGACCATGCCCCAAAAAAAGGTTTTCCCACATTAGAAATCTATCATCCAATCTCTGTCCTTTGATCCATTGAATGTGGACCGTTGCTATCATGTTTCCTTAACCACCAGGCTTCAAGCGATCGATGGCAACCCCCACTAAGTGGGCCCCACAACCTCGTACATTTCGTTGGGAGATGTTCTATGGAACTGGTAGAACCGGAAAATGGTAGAGCCACACTCTCCATAGAACAAGTGAGAGGGTAATGAATCAATCGGGTCCGCTCATCTAGTTGCCCATGCTTTGGATGGATAGTATTTTAAAATACACAAATACCCGATTATCCTATCCATTTGAAAGTGGCCTTCAAATCTATGGTGTGAGATGAAAATAGTTAATGGTCAAACATTCATCAATCAAAATCTGAGAAATTTAATGGATGGATGTCTAATTAGGTGATTTTTAGAAAAAAAACAAGAGTCATCCATGGTAGAGCCCACTAGATGGATGGTCCGGTTGATACATCTTCCTGCCACGTGTACTATGGAGAGATGGATCTACCACTTTTGGGTTCTCAGGGCTCCACCGTCTGATTTGAGAAATTTCCTACTATATGTCCTACTTGTGGCCCACAATCTTTTTAAGCCCACTTATTTTTAGCTCTCAAGAATCAGCCCCCAGCTGTACGAACACCTTTTCACAAGTCAAAAATGCCCTTGCTTTATCAATTTTACTCGTTCACTCGCTTACACTCAAATACACGCCCGAACTCATCTCTGTCATCCCTATTCCTTCTTTTCACTCATTTCATTTATTAAATCTCCATAGAATCTCTATCCTACTATCACATTACATTTCTATGTTCTATTCTACTCAAGGCTACCTGCATTCGTTTTTTGAGATGATGTGAATGTATTGATAAATGTGAAATGTTGTAGGTTTTTCTTCGAAGAACATGTTTCTCATCAACGCACTCTTATTCTTTTTCTCGAATACAGATTTCACTAATACGACGGCTGTGGGAGGTAATGATGTTTAAATTCTTAAAAAATTACCTAGAAGTTTGTGGTTAATTTCATGCATTGCTAAGTCAATTTTACGTGGTTATCCAATAAACTTCAAGAAGTTCGCGATCAATTTTACTTAGTTTTCTATCAATTTACTGAATTTATCAGTCAACTTCATGCACTACTTGGTTAATTTCACGCATTTTACCGTCAAATTGTAGTGCATTTTTGTAATACGACTGTGAATTTGTAGTGTATTTTTTATAATACGATTGTGAATGTTATATATTGAATACATTTGTTGTTTTGTTTTTTTAATTGTGAATTTCTTATCATTACGATTCAAATTTCCAATACTACATTTATTTCACGGTCAATTCCATGCATTTCACGGTAAATTCCCTTCACTTCATGGTCAATTCCATGCATTGCACGGTTAATTCCATGTGATTCTCCCTCACTTCACGGTCAATTTAATTCATTTCGTAGTCAATTTCCTTCACTTCATGGTCAATTCCATGCATTTCGCTTCACTTCATGGTCAATTTCATGCATTTCACAGTCAATTCCACCGATTCCCCTTCACTTCACAGTCAATTCAATTCATTTCACGGTCAATCCCCTTTACTTCACAGTTAATTCCATGCGTTTCACGGTCAATTCTCTTCACTTCACGGTCAATTTAATTCATTTCATGGTCAATCCCCTTCACTTCACGGTCAATTCCATGCATTTCGTGGTCAATTCAATTCATTTCACGATCAATCCCCTTCACTTCACAGTCAATTCCATGCATTTCACGGTCAATTCCCTTTACTTCACGGTAGAGTTGTACACGAGCAGCAAAAGTTCGGTAACTCGCTCGACTCGACTCAAATCAAAACTCTGTTCGAACCGAGTTGAGCTATTTTTTGGAAGCTCGGAACATTTCGAGTCGAGTCCGAGCTAAACCTAGCTCAACTCAGCTCTACACGAATACTGCTCGAACTTGGCTTAACTTGGTACAGGGTATATATACCCTTAAAAAAAAATCATACCCCCTTTTCAAAATACATCCCACCCGCACGACCCTAACCCTACCCCACCTCTTCCTCCCGCTCTTCCTCCCTCTTTGTCAGTCCAGCCGGCGAAGCTCTCCTCCCCCCCCCCCCCCCCTCTACTCTCTGACTCTCCCTCATCCTCCCTTACCCGCACCGACGCACGGCTCTCTTCCTCCCTCTCTGTCAGTCCGGCCAATGAAGCTCATCCCTCTCTCTCTCTCTACTCTCTCCCTTATCCTTCCTTACCCGCACGGCCGCACCGATGCATGGCTAATGGCCCGTCTTCCTCCCTCTCTTCCTCCTCTGTCAGTTCGAAAACTTGGCTCGAACTCTGCTCGAACTCGGTCGAGCCAAGTACGAGCTGTTGTTTCAAGCTCGAAGGCTAAGCCGAGCCGAGCATGAGCTGGGACTTGAGCAGTCCGAGTCGAGCACAAGCTGGGTGAAGCTCGGCTCGGCTCGGCTCAGCTCGACTCATGTACACCTCTACTTCACAGTCAATTCCCTTCATTTCACGGTCAATCTGTCACGCCGCCCCAAACCCAGAAATCGGATTCACAGGAATACCAATCACCGAATTCGATGCCGACAGCCTCCGTAGTACCCCATTCTCGGCTCCTAGCGTCCATACGCCAGATTCCAATCCTGCGATCTTACAAGAAGGATTTTATTTTGTACATTTAACTCTTAATAGGCATAACCATAAGTATACCCAAATCACAAAGGCATCATCATCATCATATATCCACTAATATAAACATTGGAATACAATGTTGAAAGGGAAATACATATATAAAAATTACAGAAGTCAGCTACATACTCCAAGCTCCACGCTGCTGCAACCTAACATCACCTGCACGCATATATCATGCATAAGCTTATAAAAAGCTTAAAGGGTGGTGTAAGTGTGTGCATAAGGTAAGTGTCAAGTGTTCAATGCAATGTCATAATCATACAATGTCGAACTAGGCGCAAAATTATGAATCATACGTTATCAGACTAAGCTAAAATACTAACAAGTCCATAAGTTAAACAATATCAGAATACGCAATACAGATCGACTATACAAATGAGGAACAATATCAGAATACGCGATACAAATGAGGAACAATATCAGAATACGCGATACAGATTAACTATACAAATGAGGAGTCATAAAGAGTCAAATATCAAATGCCGTATCTAAACCATATAAATGCAGAAACACAGGTAACCCAAAATACCATGTGCTGCGGATGTAATGCAATATGCAGTGCGAATGGAATGACCATGCTGGAGTGTGAAGTCGAGATGATAGTACGTAGTATCGTATGCTATGGGGTCCATCACAAGGGACTTCTATCCAAACCAGTCCCATACCTAAATTTGGATAGGCAGACTCAATATGGTAAACTCCTGATCTTAGGTTAGTCGCGCGCCCCAACCGAAATCCTGGCCATTACGAAGGTACACGTAACAAATAGTTGCGCACCACCAGCTTGAGTGGATAATGAATGAATGAATGAATGAGTATGCAACTCTTGCTCGATAAGTCCACATATCAATATTGTTCATCTCTGGGATCATTACCGGGGTTTAGTACACTCCAAATGGCACTACCTCTCTCTCAGCCGCACAGTCCAAGTGAGCGTAAGAAACCTCACTATCCGCCTGGCTAATAGTCTGTCAATACCTATCCGGCACGTCGATAGCGGACCCATTCACGAGCTGGTCAAACTCGGCCTAGCTATGCCCCCTACCCTTGGGCGGGTAAGGCCACACCCCCTCCCAACTGACCACGACACAGTGAGAGATGCAGCCTCCTAGTATTCGGTACTCGGGCGCTCATGTATTCACTCGGTCTCGACGTTGGGGTGTCCTCTGGTACCAGGAGGGTTTAGAGATTTTCACTCAGGGCCATCTATGGCAACTTGATGCTAGAACAAATTTTCAGTGTCCTGTCTGGCCATCCATGACATGCATGTGGAGGCTACGGCCCTGATGTCGCTAGGGCGTACAGTAATCACAACACAATACAAGATATATGAGTCATACAATCCAATCATGCATCAAACCTGCGCATACCATGCGCTCATGTGAGATAATCTCTTCCTATCAAGGAGTCTCATAACAACCTACCCAATGACATATGCAATGGTCAACCACATCTTATAACAAGCATGCAGATGATGCGTATGGGCATGTATGATGATACTATGCTGTCACATACTCATAACCAGTATTAATAACCGGCATCAACAATCGGCTTCGACAATGTGGACATTTAACCCACATTGCTCCCAAGGAATGACCCACATAGAGCCAAATATATAATGGGCCCATGGCCTCACACAAAGGCCTAATATACAACACAATGGGCATTACTCAAGGGCCACATATACACGATAGGTGGGCCTTGCTTATAGGCCTCAAATACATGACATGTGGGCCCTGCACATGGGTCTCGAATACATTAAATAGGCCATGCATCATAGGCCTAATACACATCACAATGGGCCTTGCCCATGGGCCATGAATACATCACAATGGGCCTTGCCCATATGTCTTAAATACATCACAATGGGCCTTACCCATGGGCCTTAAATACATCACAATGGGTCTTGAACATGGGCTTAATACACATCACAATACGCCTCAACTACGGGTCGCGTATACATCATATAGGTCTCGACAATCGGCCTCGGCATTCGAAATCGGCCTTAACAATCGGAATCGACACTTGAAATCAGACTCGATAATCGGAATCGGCTTATACAATCAGCCTTGACAATCGGATTAACATCGATAATTAGCACCGACGATGAGCATTGATAATCGGCACCGACAACCAGCATATATAAACAAGGCGGGGTTCATAGATGGACAACCAATCAACCATAATGCAAAGATCGGCTTTCGACCATGGTTATATCAAATCCGATAGCACGGAGCCATCCGTCTATGGCAAATGGGGCCCACTTATTTGGGTTAACCCACGAAGAAAATGGGCCTAACAAGGCCTAAGGGAAGGTCTCAATGAGGACATCTAACCGTCATTGCCCTTCAATGTGGACATCTAACCAATATTGCCCCCAAGGAGTGACCTACATAGGGCCAAACATATTGTGGGTTCATGGCCTTACATACAATCACGATGGGCCTCATTTACGTCACATCGGCCTCGTCATATGGGCTAACAGACATCGCTTTAGGCCTCATACAAGGGCTACATACACATCACTATGAGTCGTATCACATGGTCCTAATACATGTTACGGTGGGCCGCATCACATGGTCTGCACCAGTGGGCCAATATACATTAAGTGTGCCGCATCATATGGACCTAGAATATAACTCAATGGGCCACACCAAAAAGGGCCACAAATACATAACAGGCGAGCCCTGCACATGGGCCTAATATACATAACAGGTGGGCTCTACACATGAGCCTCATCATATCAAGTTGGGTCGTGTTAATGGGCCGCACCAATGGCCTCATGAACAACAAGTGGGCCGCATCATTGGGCCAAACTAATGAGCCCTATAAATATATCAAGGTAGGCCTCACAGATGGGTCACAAGTATATCAAGGTGGGCACCTCGAATGAACCATCAAATACATCAAAGGGGGCTTGATGGATGGGCCACAAAGTACATCAAAGTGGGCCCGACAAATGAGCCACAAAATATATTAAAGTGGGCTTGACGGATGGGCTACAAAGTACATCAAAATGGGCCCGACAAATGGGCACAAAATACATCAAAGTGGGCTTGACGGATGGGCTACAAAGTACATCAAAGTGGGCTCGACAAATGGGCCACAAAATACATCAAAGTGGGCTTGATGGATGGGCTACAAAGTACATCAAAGTGGGCCCGACAAATGGGCCACAAAATACATCAAAGTGGGCCTGACAATGGGCCACAAAATACATCAAAGTGAGCCTAATCACATAGGCCATATATATATATACACACACCAAGGTGAGCCTCAATGGACGGCCACAAATAAATCAAAATGGGCCTAATCACATGGGCCATATGTACATCAAATGGGCTACAACAATGGATTAAATCAACTGGGCCAAGTCGAATAGACCGAGTTGAATGAGCCTAGTCGAATGGGCCAAATCAAATGCGCCGAATCAATTGGCCGATCGAATGGGCCGCACCAATCATCCATCAATAGAGATCATTACAGAGCATTAAATAAATGAATAAGTAAATAAATAAAATGAATCATATCGAAAGATCATCTGGACCATACTATAACTAACAGTGGTGATATTAATTTCCCACTTTCAAACCCCAGTGGGCCCACCACCACATTTAATTTCCATCCAGACTATTCACATGGTCACAAGGACCTGGGGAGAACAAGTATCATATCGATCCAAAGCTTTTATAACCCAAAAGGGGTTTCAATGGTAGGCATTCACTCCACTGCTTTCTATAGTGTGGTCCACCTAATATATGGGTTTGCCTCTTTTTCTCAAGCATTAAATTGAGCTCACCAAGTGAATGGACGGTTTAGATATGAACCATACCTCATGGTGGGGCCCACCAGAAAAAGATGGACGGTCTGGATCACGGAACTTGTTGACGGCTTTTCAGTAGCTACATAGCTAAGCTGCTGGCCCCAGCGAATGTATGGACGGTTAGGATGGACGCACCGTCCAGATGGCGGACGGCCTGGACATACAATGTAAGCAATGTGGGCCTTATGTCCTGAGGTGGATGAATGGCATAAATGTAGAATACATGCGTCAAAGGGGCTCACCATCCCAGCCTACGAACGGTGTGGATATAAAATGCATCTAGATGGGTCCCACCCACACGTGCGGGCTGGACAGACGGACGTATAACACATACCTCATGATAAGACCCGCAGAACTTGCTGTCGTCGGTACAGCAGCTACACAGCTGCTGTACGCCAGCCGTTCCACTACATGGAGGTGGGTCCCAAGTGGGGCCCACTGTCACGTTTATCCACCATCCAATCTGTTGGTAAGGTCACACAGACCCAGATGAAGATGAAAAATAAAATTTACAATGATCCAAAACTTCTGTAACCACAAAAGGGTTTCAATGGCAGACGCTCAATTCCACTGTTTCCTTATGACATGGGCCACCTAAGCTTGGATATGGCTGATTTTTGGAGGGCCCACTGCCCTAAGGGGCCCCATAAAAAAGGACGGTGTTGTTGTTCCCACACATCACGGTGGGGCCCAGCATGTCCCTGCCCATCCATTGGTGCAGTAGGACGCTACTGCAGCGTCCTCTGGACGTGCAACAACAGCAGCTGCGTGTTGCTTATTTTATTTTATTTTTGAAAAAAATTGAAATTTCGTAGTTTTTCGTAGGTGGGGCCCGCATTAAGAGAATCCACTTCACATGTTGGCTTCTATGGCTCGATACAAACCCATCAAGCCCAATATTCGATGAGTTTTGGTGTATAGAAACATCATGGTGTATTTCAACGGTAAAAATACTATTCTCTATGCTATGGCTCGCCAGGAAGTCAGATTGAGCTCATTTTTTGGCTCAACGCCTAAAATGATTTGAGGAAAAGGATGGACGGCTTGGATTAAGTACATACATTAAGGTGGGGCCTGTAGGAGTGACCCACTCCAAGCTTAACTGGTTAGTACACCCCAACGTCAGTTCACACTTCACTAGAAACACGACCAACGTCCATGGACGCTGAACGGTTTGCGTGCACCAATTCATCAAGGTTGGTCCCACGCATACGTGGCCCACTTGATTAAGATCAATTTGATATTTGTGTTTAACCATCACCTAGAAGGTAGGGCCCACATGGCTTGGACGACTATGGGGTCCATTTGAGGGACGGTTGGACATCACATAGCTCATTGAGTGGGCCACAAAATAAAAGAAGGAGAGAGAGTGAGAAAGAAAGAAGCACCCACCTTTGATCTTCTCTTCCTTCTTCCGCCTATAGTCTCTAGAGTTCCAATGAAACGATTCCGACGGTTGAGATGGACTTTCAATGGTGGAGATGGGAGGTAGGAAGGTGGGCCACACTAACTCTCTCATGGGGAGCTTGGACGTGGGTTGCTTGGGAGGAAAAATGAGAGAGAGAATGAAAGAGAGAGAAATGATGGGAGATAAGTGATGGGAGAGAGGGATGGATGTGTGTATTTGTGTAAGGAAGAGATAGTTGACTTTAAGGGGGGTGGTTGTACTTAGGGGATGGGTATGAGTGATGGGAGTGATGTGTACTTAATTGATGTGATTGATGTGATGTTTTCCAGGGATTGCAACGCGCAACGTTTATCCTCGAACTGAACGCGGGCCCACATCTCCTGGCCTGGGTATCGCTTCAGCCCGTAATACATGGCTTCGGAACCGCGGGGACGACGCGGTTGCTAGGGTATAAGTATTGGGTTGAGCCGACTCTGGAATACGGGATACAACTCAAGGTCGCATGCAAACACCGATAATAGATCGCGGATCGCCGGAATTCGATTGGGAGAACTGCGGAAACCTACAGAACAGTACAAACTAGAATACGGGCCTTACATAATCCCCTTCACTTCATAGTCAATTTCATGCATTTTATGGTCAATTCCCCCTTCACTTCACAGTCAATTCCCTTCACCCACCACAAAAAAAAATTGGGCAAAGCCGAAGGACTTAGAGTGGTTCTGGTTACAGCTAAAATCGTCAGCACTAGTGACGGCTAAAATCCGTAGCTAAAGTACATTAATTCGTAGCCAAATGGTATATTTTAACGGTGGACGTCCAAACGATATTTTAATCCTGTGGTGTGGCTCAAGAGAGATTTATTTAGAACTTATTTTTTGGTATCATTCTTAAAATAATATTTAGAAATGAATTTACAGTGTGGATGAAGCAAAAACATCATGATGGGCCATAGAGCCCTATCAGATCCATGGCTCAAGGTACCTTTTTTCTTAACTGTAAGTGTTTTTGAGTTTTGCATTTTTTGTAAAAATGTGGTGACTCTTTTATATCAATATTGATAACGATATAGGGTAATCCAGACCAACCAAATAATGGTTCTATTCGTAGATGGATAATTTGTATATATGTTATTATATAAAACTATCGTAACCATTCAGAAATGGTTCATTCATGTACGGCTGATAATACGGTGTATGCTATAAATGATGGCAAGCGCACAATCAACGGATTTGAATCTCCTCATTTCAAACGAGGGATTTCCAAACGCACGGCTGTTCCTCTTTCGAACGGGCGATCTACCTTGCCAGAGCTCTTCCCTCATTCGAACGACGCAATCTTCCTCGCCAGAGCTCTGAATCCTTGAAGATTCATCTCAAATAGGTGAGTTTCTCCCGAAATCCCTTATTTTCCTCGCCGATTGTTCTTCTTCTTGCTGTTTTTATTCCAGAATCCTTTCCATCTGTCATTGCTTTTTATCTTTTCTTCTTGTGATGTTGCAAGCACACAAACGTTTGGGTTTGGGTTGATGAAAGCATAGATCTGTATAAGCCTCATGCTGCGTGGATCAGCTTGAATGCTTTGGGTTATAGAAGGTTTGGAATGTCTTGGGCCGTTCTTGGCTGTAGTGGTGTTTGGAGGTAGGATTGTGGCCTCTTGTTTGGGCCGCTCATCGTGAAGGTACGGTTACTTTGGCCGCTGCAATGCAGAGGCTTGGTGGTTTATTTTTTTCTGATCTGTTATAGGTTCGCAGCTGGGTTGTTTTGGTTTGGGAAATGTACAAGTTGGATATGATAGGTGGGGGCCTTTTTTTGTCAGCCCCCACCCGAATGTGTAAATCCCTGATTTAAGTTTATCAATACAACAGAAGGAGTTTTCCAAAAAAAATAAAGAGGTCCGGGCTTGCCAAAGGCCTGTCGGGACGGGTGGATTTCTCACAAACTCCAACGTGGGCCCCACCCACCATCCCTGAGCACGAACTTCCTGCGAGAGTCTTTAGCAGGAAATCGGCGTCCGCTTCCTGTAAAAATAATGTGGGCCCTCACAATGTGAGAACTGTAGATCAGCAAGAAATAACAGGGCATGTCTGGATTTGAGAGTCTGATCATCGGTTATACTGCTGGAGGTGTATTTCGTGAAATTCAATCTGTCCGGGGGAAAGGATAACATCCTATTAGGAATAGGATACTTGGACCGTCCATCAATCCCAAGTCCTGAATGCATTTTATGGTCTACCTTGCAAAAATCACACCCAGTTTGATGATTAGGTCCATTGGTAAGATGGGATGTAATGGCCTGGAGTAAGAATATTCTTGTGAAGACTTAGTGGCTTGATGACCTAATGACCGCATTCCCATCTGGTGGGCCCCTAAAATTGGACCAACCAAATGTTCGTCACTCTCGAATCAGTCCCTCAAACGAACCAGAAAACAAATCCTTGGATGGGAAGAAAATGAAGTGCTAGCTTCATCTGAGTTATGTGATTTCTTAATCCTAGCGCATTCGAGGTAGGGCATAGGGCACACAAAATGGAAGGTCCTGATTAGATCATTTAGGCATGCATGCTGTGCACAAGGGTGGCATTGGGCGAGGTGGCCTGCCTGGACACCCATGATCCTGAGCTGGCTGTGGACTAGGCTTGGACCTGCTAGCTTTACACATGGGCCAGGTGCAGCCTGAATAAATATATCCTACAAATATGCCATTCCAATGCTCAGTTAGGCAACAGATGCATTCACTTTTCCGTCTGCAAGTTCATTGTTAGAGGCTTAGAGATGCCCTTTTTTTGTACGTCCATTTCTTTTTCTCTCATTTTTGCCATTTCTTCCTTGATGTTCCATCATGATACAATTGATGTTGTTAATTAGTATTTATGCCACCTAGTGGTTTAGCAATGTATCCCCCCCCCCATTTAGAAATTTATATTGAACAAGTACATTCATTTGACTGAAAATGCTTGTTCCTAATGGATTCCTAAATTGTCCCATTTTGGACAATTCGGTACTATACCATGTACTTAGGTTGCCACCATTTTTAGTCTACATGTAATTGGAGTTTTGGTGGTGTCTTCCTATATTTTCTTCGGATATATAGTTTTTTACTAATCAGTTTCCTCTATCCATGTGTAATGGACTATATGTGGCAACTAGTTAGTATCGAATTTTACATATATCTGGAGAATATGGGAACGTGTTGCTGAAATTTCGGCTCGCATATAAACTGTATGAGAACAGTACATGGTATGTTACCGAATGGGATAAAGACAATTAACACCTTTAGATAGAGACAATTAACACATCTAGATAGAGACAAGTATGATTAGAAATTTATTGATATGCACAAAAAGATAGGCAGAGTACAAACTTCTTGACTAATTTGAGAAAATAACAAAAAGATGTATTATTTTACTTAAGACCCTTATGACTGGTATTTTTATCATGATTGTGGTTCCTTTAGCTCAAAAAAAGAAATCATCCCTAATTTTCTTTTATATTTAGCAAAGTAGAAACTCTTTTTTCAAATAAACAATATGGATTATGACAATGGAATGGACTATGTGGTGCATCAAATGCTTCTGTAGAATGTTAAATGCCTCTTTAATCAAATGAACCATATATCTGTGATGTTTTGATATAGCTTGAATTTAAAGATGGTGCTTGTTTTGTTTCAGGAATATAATCCTATTTGTTAGAAGTCTACTTCTCTTGCTACAGATAAGAACCTGCCAAATCAGGTATAATTTGTAGAAATCTAACTTGTAACTCCTCAGAACCCGCTCTCCCGTAAGATATTACGGTGCATGACGGTTCCCAGCAGGTTAAGTTGCAAGTTGTTATATAAAGTTGGTTGTATATTTTTTAATTTTATAAATGTTGTCTATAGTTAGTTGGTGTGGATGAAACAAAAACATTGTGGCTTAATCTAGCTGTTCTACCTTGCCGAAAAAAGCAAGGTTTTCCATGGATAAGGCATTCTTATCCATCACTTCCCTAATTGCAGCTTCTAGCTCCAGCTTCAGACCATTGGTATGTTATGGCGTGCCTACTTTATAAGGAAAAGGCGGCTATAGTTGATAATTTCTATACTAATTAAAATCCACCAATGCATGCCGTAGACTCACCATAACATCAGATTCCACAGTACCAATGGTGTTTGAACACATTCCAGCTTTGAGCCTCGAATAATGCAGCACCTACCCTTTCTCCAAAGTGCTTGCTTTTACTTCTAAAACATGTCTGCTGTAGCTTTGTCTTGAAGCCCTTCACTTCTATCTTTGGGACCTTGACATTTTCCATAGTGCTCTCGATATTCTGAAAGTGTTCCACAAATGGCCATTAAAATCTGATTTGGAAGGGTAGATGCCACCTGCATTTACTTGATTTGAAACCGGGCAACTTCTGGCATGTGATATTTTACAGTATCTAATCTTATACCAGAAATTGTAATTTTGAAATATTATTGATAAAAGATCTGTGGTTATCGAACGTTACTATGGAAGTTAAGACTGATAGGTACAGTCAATGAGGATTTGGAGTTGGTGGTTTTTGTGGTAAGTTAGATATTGCAATGGATAACCTAAAGCAAAAGGTCAGAATTGGGGGAGTCCTGTCCTTTTTGCTTTTGAACATTGTTATCATATCATTGTCAGCATCCTCTCAAATTGATATGCATGATGCATGCTGCCAAGGACTGTGGTCTGGATTACTTTTAAACACCATTGTACTGTTTTCTTTGAACTCCTGATGTATTAAGAGTTGGAAGGGAAGGACTTGTTCAATATTTTTCTTGAAGATGTAGAGAAAACAGAAAATACACCCACTGGTAATGAGCTTCTTGGAAGGTGGCCCACCAAATGCTCATTGATTTCTCTAACTTCCCTTTAATGCTTCTAGTTTGCAATGATTGGTGTGAAAATACTCTTTGAAAAAAAAAAACAGCTTATCGTGCTATTGTTAAAATGCCCAACTTTGACTGGCCTTACAAATTCATGAGCCAGCAACAGGTGGTGAGCCTTAGTAAACCAGTGATTTAAATATCGATAACATTGTTATTTTGTAAAATATTGCAATCTATTACAGATATCAATACATTGCAACATTTTGAAAATATTGTTGTTACAAGTTATTTGGTATTGTTGATATGTGCAATACACATCAATGATATCACACATGTCAACCTCCTAGTGAAAATTTGAAAAAATCAATAAAAATTTACAGAAAATTGATTTTCTCTGAAATTTATTTTGTTATGTTTACATTCCTAATGAGATATTTTATAGTCTCCCCACCTTTCCCAATAATCACACCAACCTGAGATGAAGAATTTACATATAAGAGCAGAAGATTCATATTCAGTACAAGGTTTAAAGTATCATCTGGAACCGGTACATAACCCCTGATACATACCAGTACCACCCATGAACGAAATGGTGGCATCAGCCTGTACCAGCCCGATACAGGGGTGATACAGGGCATATCAGTGGTAAATGATGTGATACCCAATACACCGATTTAAAACCTTGATTCAATAAATGTCCACTTTTTTACTTGTTCCTTGAAAATTGTTATAGTGAATTGGTTGTGCCGCAAAAGGAAATGAACCAAGTTGGGAGTTAGCCACTGGCTGGCTTGGAGGCCTATGGGAAAAATCTAGAGAATAAATGGGAATAGAAGAGTACGAGAAACAACAAAAGAAATAACCTACTCAAGCCATTTATTTATTAATTTATTGAGTTTTTAACTGTCCAATAAATATCCTCCAATCTGATAGTTGGATAATGAAATAAACATAGTTTTGGATTTATAATACATCTAAATAGAATCCATAATTTGGACAGTTTAATTAAAATTACTTAGTTCAAGATTTTTCCAAGTAGGAGTTCTAGCATTGATGAGAACTGGTTATCTATGACTTAGCCAAATCAAGCCATTTATTTATTGAGCTTTTTCTAGCTTTTGTCTTTTTTTTTTTTTTTTAATAATATTTTTAATGAGTCTTGAGCAGCTCAGTTCTAATGAAATCTTGAGTTGAATAGACTCAGTCGAGTTCGATCTAGTTTATATATATATATAGTTGGGTAGTTCGATCTAGTTGAGTAGATTCATGCGCACATGCATTGTGCATTTGTGACTAAATGTATCTATGATTGCATTCCACCAATTGATTGCATGTGTTCGTGCATGCATGCAACCTAATCTTGAGTGGGACCTTCATGCATGTAAGTGGTTTGGCAATCAAAACAAATTAGACATAGACAAGACGTGTTAGCTATGCCAATCAAAATCAATCAAAACCATTCAAAACTAGTCATCAGATAAACAGTTTTCAGTAAAGAGAACTGCTCATTTACAGGCAACTGCACCACAATGTGGGGTATACCATATTTCACAATGTCTAAACATAATTCCAAAATGAATTACCAAACTGCTAATACTTAGAATGATTCTCCATATGTTAATTCAAGTTTAACTATGCGAGGGTGTGATACACGTGTCAATACCAATGCTTTAAATTGCTAGAGCCTACAATTGGTAGTGAGCATTGTGGACAGCACAATGCCCAAAAATCACACTTATCAACCATCTTTACCAATCTCATATTGGCCACTGAATTGATCACTGACCATTTTCCTGTCTATTTTAAGGTCATCAGTTGGGTGTAGGATCATAGTGTTTGATCTATGTGATTTAACTATGCTACATTTAAATGTGGCCCGCAAGTTCTGACAGTGTGGAATCTGGATTAGCATACACAGATCTCGAGTCTACGTGGATTGTTCCCCTATCACCAACATTTAAGAAATCTTGGAAAAACACAGTCTAGTCCCAAAAGCACACCAAATAAAAGAATAGAATAGAAGTAAACATACATCGAACACATAATATAGAAAACTACAATGAATTAGACTTATTTATATTCTTTTGTATAAATCCAACTTGTAACTCCTCAGAACTCACTCTGCCGTAAGATATTACGGTGCATGACGGTTCCCAGTACGTTACGTTGCAAGTTGTTATATAAGGTTGGTTGTTTATATTTTATTTTTATAAATGTTGACAATAGTTAGTTGGATGATGAAGTAGGTATAATTGTGTGCCTACCTACAGGTTGTATACAATGGACTCCAGGGAGTGGATTACTCTACATTACTTGGTGAAATGCATGGAATTGACCGTGAAGTGAATGGAATTGACCGTGAAATGCATGGAATTGACTGTGAAGTGAAGGGAATTGACCGTGAAATGAATGAAATTGACCGCAAACTGATTGAAATTGACCGCGAAGTGAATGAAATGGATTTTCAACCATCGACCTGATGGAATCTTCGAAAATAACCAGGTTGGTTGGCTAAAGTAGCTTCTCCTACCTCAAAATCATATATGGTACGTCAAGTAACTCATTTTGGTTTAGAAGATATGCTTGTAAAATGAATAAAGAAAGAAATGAATAAAAAGAGAGATTTTTTTTTTTTTTTTTTTTATATATGATTATATATACATGTTTATATAAATATGTATTAGAGAAAAATGTAGGGGAAAAAAGTTCTCCATGAAAGAAAAAAAAAAAAAGTGGTAGTGCTGCGGCAGGCTGCATTTTTTTTTTTTCCCTGGTGTAATCCCCCACCGCTTTTGTGGGTCCCATCATGAGGTATGTGTTATATCCAAATCGTCCATCTGGTTGGCGAACTCTTATTAAGGCTTGAGACGAAAAATAAGACAGATCTAGCTATCAAGTGGACCACACCGTAAAAAGCAGTGGGGGATTGAACGTCTACCATTGAAACCCTTTTAGGGGTCACAGAAGTTTTTGATCATTATGAAATTTGTTTTTCCTCTTCATCTAGGTCTTTGTGACCTTATGAATAGATTGGATGGAAAATAAATGTTATGGTGGGCCCTACAAAATTTTTAACGGTGAAAATCAATTTTCCCGCTGCTCTTTGTGGTGTGGTCCAGTTGATCATTGGATATGATTCTTTTTTTTTTTGGATAATGCTCCGAAATGATCTCGAAATATGGATGAATGTTGTGGATATAATAAATACATAACTATGGGGCCCATGTAACTTTGATCTCTTTTGAACCGTTCGTACAACTCGAAGTTCGAGGAGCGTCAGCGCTCGTCTTCGAGCACCAGCCAATCCGCTTTCGGAAGGAAAGGCGGGGGTATTTTGGTTCGGTGAAAAGCTCTCCGTACAACAGGGGCTTATTCTTGGAAGGTAAGAATAAGTGGGCTTAAAAAGGTTCGTGGGCCATAAGTGGGTCGTACAGTAGAAAAAAACTCGTCTGATTTCTCTCTCCATTCTTGGTACAAACTACTGAAATGAC
The DNA here is from genome assembly GCF_029962835.1 of Magnolia sinica. Classification (NCBI taxonomy): domain Eukaryota; kingdom Viridiplantae; phylum Streptophyta; class Magnoliopsida; order Magnoliales; family Magnoliaceae; genus Magnolia; species Magnolia sinica. The sequence goes on from NC_080580.1 coordinate 65,000,713, forward strand.
CAAAGCAGATTCGGTGAGGCCGTCAACGGGGCCCACCTTGATGTATATGTTGTATATCCATGCCGTCCATCCATTTTTCCAGCTCATTCAAGGGCATGATCCCAAAGATGAAGCAAATCCAAATCTTAGGTGGACCACACCACAGGAAACAGTGTTGATTGAAGTCCACCGTTAAAAATGAGGTACTATTTGGGTTTTCCATTTGTACAACAGGCAATCCACTTTCAATTCAACCATCCACATCATATGAAATTCTATACATAGGTTATAGCCCCAAATTCAAATTTATCAAACAATCCTAATCGTTGATTAATGGACATTTTCCTGTTGAAATCAGACTTTTGATTATTACATCCTGAATGTCCATTTTATGTCCATCAATAAGTAAATGAAGAAATTCCATTGATATTGTTCTTTTATATATGATTTATTCAAATTGGGACCGACTATTTGGACGGTTATATATGATTAAGGAGCATGCCACATGTACTTTTTTTTGTTCATGAGTATGAACCAACTACACTCATAGAGCATCAATATCTTGGACTTGACCATGATGTTTATATTCCATCCAAACTGTTCATATGTTTATTAACACTCAGATAAACTGTAGGAACAAATATCATCCTGAGCCAAAACTTCCATCACCCCCAGGCGTTCAAATCCCGCCGTTTCATGTGGTATAGCCCACATGAGTTTTGGATATGCCTTATTTAAATAGATTCATATCCTATTGTGTTCTTTAAAAACAGATAGAAGGAGTGGATTTGTCACAGACATCTTTGTGGGCCCACACAATTACGAGCATAGGTATCTCTATGCCCCGGGCACATGTTATATGCTCTACCAGCCAACGGCCACTAGAGCGGGTCACTGGACGACTCGACTCGGTAAACCCAACTTGTATGACTAGTTTAGACCGGACTCGATCTAAACTGAGTGGGTGAGTCCATCCGAAGTAGACTTTGTTTGGTACGAACTCAAACTAAGTTGAGTTCGAGTCCCCGAATGATTTGACTAGAGTTGAACCAAAATCGAACTTGGTACTTGTTCACTCAATCCAAAACTTGACTCATGTGTGTATAGAGAGAGAGGAATGCTCAACTACACAGCTTCCTACGTGAGCACCTTTACACACATGTCATGGGCATAGAATCTGAACGGTCCACGTGATTCGGCACCCTTTGAAACCTCACAAGCCCAATTTCCAGCCTGATCCAAAACTCTAGTGGGCCATAGCAAAGAGAAATGCAAATTAATGGAGGAAATTGTTTTCTTTTGCCATGGCCCACCAGAGTTGTGTATCGGGCTTAAAGTTGGGCGTGTGAGGATTCAAGGGGTGCGCATCATGTAGACTGTTCAGATTTTGTGCCCATAACACTGTGCAAAGGTGCTCACAGATGCTCACGTAAGAAGATGCGCATGTGAGTATAGAGGGTCATAGCATCCGTGAGCTTACTTGTGCACCTTCTTACATGAGCATCCGTGCACACCTTTGCACACATGTCGTGGGCACAAAATTTGAATGGTCCACTTGATGTAGCACCCAATTCAAAACTCTAGTGGGCCATAACAAAAAGAAATGCAAATCAAGGGAGTAGACTGTTTCCTTTATCCATGGCCCACTAGAGTTTTGTATCGGGCAAGAAATTGGGCTTATGAGGTTTCAGGGAGTGCCGCATCACGTTGATTATTCAGATTCCATGCCTAAGACATGTATGCAAAGGTGCACACAGGTGCTCACGTAAGAAGTGTGCAGGTGAGCATCTCTCTCTATGTGTGTGTGTGTGTGTGTGTGTGTGTGTGTGTGTGTGTCAAATATGAGATGCCGTGTAGTTGGAAAGGCCGTAAATCTAGCAAGTGCACCTAAGTGAGTTGTGATTTCAGCTGTGAATACCTGCTGTACCTAAACTGACTTGGTGATGACTCAGTACTTGTGATCGGGTTGGACTGGCTAGACCTGGATTCGGATTGAGTCAGACATATTGGACTTAGTACTAAGTCAGATTGAGTTCGGGTATATTTCAAAACCGGATCGAGTTGGGTCAGCCATAACTCTGTACAACTTGACTTAATGCCCAGCTCTAAATCAGCGGCATACATGAACAAGGACCTAATGCCTTCCGAGGAGGGAATTTCTATGCTTACATTAAGTAACACACACATATCACTTGTTTCTGATGATCTATACTGCTCATCCTATCTAATAGCAAAAATGTTCAAATTGGACACTTCTAATCTTCTTATAAGTAAAAAATTACTCACTAAAAGCTGAGTGTTTCCAAAATCTTTTGATAACCATTTTTTCACAACTGTTGATACTACAATTTTCCCAAGTTTCTTAAAAAAATAAAAAAGTCAAGAATTGTGGGGCCCACTTGTATGTTCACTAAAACAAACCCATCTTATGAATGAATCCTATTAAAAAGATTAGAGAAATGATCTAACTAAAAGGTGGACCACACCGTTGAAAATGAAATCCATGACATAAAAACATCCAAAGCCCATTTCATGATTTGATCCATCAGAATTAATTTCTGAACGATTATGATTGGTGCATGTATTAGACAGATTAGATGTTGTACAGATATCACGTGGGTCCCATAAATCTCAATTAGTACTTTATAGAGAAAAGAATATATGAAATTTATTTAGCAATTCAATTAGCCCAAGCATTATTTAGTAAAATCAGATTTTGGAGGGATTTTGTGGTAAAAATCAATGAATCTATCACTGTCATTATTTAATATTTTAATTAAACATATTATTAATCGGATAACTTGTAAAAATTACCTTCTGTAACTGGGACCACAGTCTGATTAGAACTCGGATCGTCGGTTAATCCTAATTCAATTTTCCTGGGTCAACTTGATAAACGGATATCCATTGCCAGCCCTAATTGGTCCTGATGAATGAACGGTTACGATCATGTCAATCATGCTAACGTACTGAACCTTCGGTGCTCTCGAAATGCATAGTATTTGCTTCCTGCCAAAATCGAACTAGCTAACGAACCTGCCGGTAAACATCTGTCGTACTCTCTCCCTTCTATTTCATCCCTCTCTCTCTCTCTCTCTCTCTCTCCACAGTACAAAACATCGCTTTCTCTCTCTCCTTACTACATCTGTACTGCATCTTACAAAACCCTAACCTTATTTAAACCCTAGAAAATCCTCCCAAATGCATTTTCCGTCTCTCCACAGCCATGGCCAACAGATCTCTCCACCTCTCTCTCCTCATCGTCCTCTCCCTCTCCATCTTCGTCTTCTCATATGGTGGATCCCACAATCACGACTACAGGAAAATACTGAATTAAGCAAAATCTTGTTTGGTGGACTCTACAATTGTAATCAATAAACCAAATTCACAATGGATGTCGGTCACTTATACACGTATATAATCAGAATTTCACATGTAAATGGTATATATGGATGGGTAGAATGGATAAACACATATATCAATATGGGGCCCACATGTGTAATGAATTTCAAAATACATAAATAAAAAAAAAACCCATATGGTACCAAATACAATTCGACAATAGAATTTACATGGAACCAAATGCAATTCCATCCCACCTAATCACATCTGATACCATGCGCCGCCCGTAAGTGTTAAGCGGGGCTGGGCCAGCCTAGCTTGAGCTAACTCAGCCTATTTCCACCTCTAATTGAATGGGGCACACAACCTCTAAGTAGAATCTGTACTGTAATCTTGACCGTTGGATTTGAGGGAGAGGATAGACGGCTGGACAACTTGTGAACTGCCAGTTTTTAGTCACTCAAATAAAGCCATTGCAATTATCTTACCTGCCTGTCTTTAGTATACGTTGACATCCATGGTGGGCCCCCATAACAATCGGCTCGCATCTCATACATGCTTCTCCCGTTTACGCATGCCTCACGAGTGAAATACGAGGGTAGCAAACCTGATCTTCTAAAACGATTCCCTTTGTAGTATTTTCTCCAGAAAAAAGAGGCATATTTTGGAATAAAAAATGGTAATTTAACGAAGAGCATTTCAGTAATTCCACCTGTCCTCCCAGTCCCACCAAATCCTCAACTCGAGTCTCTTTGCAGTATGTATACTCGGGTTTTCAATACAGACAAATGGGTCCAATTTTTAATCAATCCATGCCGTTGAAATGTTTCATCATGCCATCCATGGGCTATACCCAAAAACTCTCCAATCAAATACATCAGATACATCTGGACCATGTATTTATTTCTATTTTCAACCATCTATTTTATCCAACAAATTAAGATGTTAGGATTCCACCATCCATGATAAAATACAGACGCCGGATGGATCCCACCATACAAAAGTCCAGGATTACTAAACCGTGGGCCTCACTTCTCATAAATGAATCCCACCATACATATCTATTTTCGACCATCTATTTTTAAACGAACAAATCACGACATCAACATTCTCCTATTGTAAATAAAATATAAAAACAGTAGTTCATCTAAAACGTATCCCACCATACCAACGGTCTGGATTACTCGACCATGGGCTCCACGTGTCAGAAATAAAACACCGAGTACATTGTCAGGCTCGAGTATCCCAATTTCCCCTCCTTATAAAAGAACCCCAACCCTCTTCCACATTTCAAATCCGAGAGAGAGAGAGAGAGAGAGAGAGAGAGAGAGAGAGAGAGAGAGAGAGAGAGAGAGAGTTGCCGAGGTCCTGCAATGGCGTCTAACAACTGAAAGAAAGAACCTTAAAGCATCCAGAAGATCCCACCTCCCCCGATCGACCTACGATTGAGGAGGTGGCCCGTGTAGTGCTGGAAACTGACGACCCGTCGCTCCCCGTCATGACATTCTGGGCATGGTTCCTCGGAATCATGTCCTGCACTGTCCTCATGTTCCTCAACACCTTCACATATCGGATGCAGCCGCTGACGATTTCGGTGATCCTGATGCAGATCGCCGTCCTTCCGATCGGGAAGTTCATGGCGTCTTCCCTTCCCACCAAGCAATACAAGCTGATGGGATGGGGATTCTCCCTCAATCCTGGACTGTTCAATATGAAAGAGCATGTGATCATCACCATCTTCACCAATTGCGGCGTATCCTATGGTGGTGGGGATGCCTACTCGATCAGCGCTATCACAGTCATGAAGGCCTATTACAAGCAGAGATTGGGTTTTTTCCTTGCCCTCTTGATTGTCTTGACTACACAAGCTCTCTCTCTCTCTCTCTCTCTCTCTCTCTCTCTCTCTTTGTTAACTTGTTAGTACACCCACTGTCAGTTCACACTTCACTGTTAGCCACCCCCTCTAGGGAATCGATGCCAAGACCTCAGTTTTGAAACGAGGTATCTTTCTCTTCTCTCTCTCTCTCTCTCTCTCTCTCTCTCTCTCTCTCTGAGATGGGTTTGAAGATTGAAGTAGAAGGGCATGAGTGGGGCCCACTTTTTATTAGGTAATCCTGTCCATTGGTTTGTTGGGTGACTTTGAGTCCTACTGTTTGGATGGAGTAAGAGTGACTGAGGTTTTTTCAGTTGAACTTCTGGAACCTTTTTGCATTTCTCTTCTTATCCGTCCATCTGTGTAAGGTGCTAATCGAACAGTTAAGATTGGATCCTGTTGAGGTTACTTTTTATTTTGTAGTCTATCCATGGTGGGAAACAACAGAACACCGGTCTGGATTATTGATGTGTCGGACCCAAATGTTGGAAATGAGAAAGCGTGTGTACAGTACAAATAGGTGGGCCACACAACATGTGCGCAGTACAAAGCTGAGGTGATGGGTTTTTTCGAGTGGGAAGAATTATGTGGGGCCCACTGTTTTTAGGTAACAGGCCGTTGATCTGTTGGGTGACTTGAGTCCTATTGCTTGAACGGAGTGTGTCTCCATAAATCCATCAGTTGAACTTTCGGACCGTTGTTGTATTTCTCTTTTTATCTGTCCACCTGCAAGTCGCTAATCGAACGGTTAGTTTTTGTTCATATTGAGGAAGTTTTTATTTTTAGTACATCCATGGTGGGACACAACAGAACAACGGTCTGGATTACCGATCGGTGGGCCCAGCATTGCAGAACTGAGAACGTGTTGTCGTTTTCTTTTAACCGTTCTTTTTTTTCTCACTCATGTGGGCTAACTGATGACTGGACCAGATTGGTTTTGGGTGCCGGCTGATGAACGGATCGGATCTCATACATGTTGTGTGTGCTATGTGTGGGCATGCCTTTGAGTATGTTTATTTCCTACTCGCGCGAGTAACCGTAGAAATGTTCATATGGATAACGTTGACCGTCGTTTTTTCTTGTGGGGTTTTATTATTTTTAATTGCTTCTATGATTTGATTTTGAATTTGGATAGATTAGGAGATGTGAAGATTTATATTCTCATTTCTTTGGTTTTTTCGGGTGTGATATTTTGTTATTTTTAATTATTTTTTGGGTTTTTAATCTTTAAAAGCTTCATGATTTTCGATTTTTGTGGAGATTTCATTAATTCTTTATATAATATTTTTATCAATTATTATTATTATTATTATTTTTTGTTTTTGAGGAGAAGTGGAAAAAGGATTAAATTTGGAAGATTAGAAGAATGAAGGAATGAGTTGGGTGGAGGATGAAAATATATTTATATAATTTTGTTTTTTCATTTTTGGGTATTTGGGATATATGATTTATAGTGTAATCTATGTTTGAAAATTTGTATTTCTAGATGTGATTTTTGTATTCTAGGTGTGATTTTCTTGGCTTTTGTATTTGGGTGTGCGGATATATGTGACTGTCCCTTTTTTTTTTTAATTATTTAATGTAACATTTTTATTTTGTTAGTTTTTCTTATTTAATAAATTCAGGTAGCTTAGTGTATAAAAATTGCATGCTTTTGCTGTTTTTCTTTTTTAATCTTTTTTTTTTTTCCTATTAGATACCAGTTGATAAAGCAGATTTAGTGTATATTTTTTGAAGATGAAGAAACTGGATATAATTTGCATTATCCCATCAGTTTTCTGTTTTTTTTTTTTTTAAATTTTAATCATGTGTTTTTTTGGAGTTTTCATAATTTCCCCTTTTTGTCTTTTTGGTGGGATTTTTAGTTTTTATTTGTTTGCTGTAAAAGTTGCTAAAAATGTCCTGCAAAAGCAGGCATTTGAGAGTGTGTTTTTCTTCTTGTTTTCTTGCAATACGTTCTTGTGGTTTTTATACAGTTCTGATTATTTTTTTTAAAAATTATTATTATTAAATATCTGGCTTTCCTCTTGAAGATTTGAATGGTTCTGTTGCAGATTTTCGGGTATGGATGGGCTGGGATGCTTAGGAAATATTTGGTTGAGCCTGCTGAGATGTGGTGGCCGTCCAACCTTGCTCAGGTCTCTCTGTTCAGGTCTGTATTTTTCTGCTTCTTTTTCTAGAAATCAGACGCATGGAAATATGGTCCATCATCCAGACCATCAGGTGGGTCCCACTGTGGATTGGGAACAGTGGTAACATCTCACTGCTCGGGCAATCATAATCGTAGGACTTGTCACTTACAGATGGATGGTAGAAAAAATATGAACAAATGTTAGCCTAGGTTGGGAAAAAGGTCTGCTACTCAAATTGATAGGACCATCCAATCTATGTCATTTGCCTGAAACTGGTCCATCCATGCTTAGCACAATTTGCAGAAAGTGGTCCATTGATGGGATCTGCTTGATGAATGGGTCCGGTGGGGAGCACTGTGGGTAAGGAAATGGGTTCGCCTGGATTCGCCTGATTTAAATTCTGCAGTCGAAATTTTATTTATTTTTTCTGGCTGTAATGGTAGTGCTGAAAAGGTTCTTTACTTGACAACTTTCATGGGTGGAAAAGAAGAGGGAATAAAATCAATCTGGGGGTGGTATTTGGTTATGTGGGTTTATTAATGATGGCGTTTGAATTTTGAGTTGAAAAGCTTTCTTGATTTGAAGCTTTTGTGTTAAAAGTGAAAAGAAGGAAATCAGGAAAGTGAAAAGGAAATGTTGGGTTCTTGATTACTTGGTTGTGGGTGCCATACTGTTTACTAATTATGAGGAAAAAAAACTAATCATACTCAGATAAACTCTACATGTGGATGTCTGTCTTCGGGACCAAAGGCATAAACAAAGGCTTAAAAAAATGGAGATGGGAAACTCTCTAGTTTGTTTTTGGTTTTAGTGGAGAATTTTGGTCAAGAATTTAAATAGCGGTTGCCGAGTTCGACTCACTTGGTGACCAGAACTGTTGCGACTCACCTTGACTCATTCAGTTTCATCCCCAGATGGCTCTGGTGACTCGTTCTGTAAGCCATGATTTGGATACCGCTTCATATTTTCGAAGAATATGAATAAAGTGAAAATATTCTTGATCGATTGTTCTGTCACTCATAGATAAAAAAAAAAAAAAGAAGCTCGGGAATGCAAAAGGAACCGACAATGCCAAAGAATCTCACATGTGCCAATCACTTGTGCACAAGATCTGTTCAGTTCATCGGGCAGGCCCGGATCGAAGTGCTCCAGCCCAAAATCCAGCCAGTCCACTAACTGGGTAGGCTACATATGTGGCTTGAATGTGGATCATTGGATTTCTTTTTTCTAAGCATCACTTGTTTGGTACATGTGATCAACTGAAGGATGCACTTTTGTGATTTGAGGGCTAAGGGAAAATTAACATGTGATCAACTGAAGGATGCACTTGTGTGATTTGAGGGCTAAGGGAAAATTAACAGTGGACCCCTCCTGATGAACCTTCTAGATCTCCCACAAATTTGCCATGTTGGTATGTGTGGGGCGCTCATCGTTGGCTTTTACAGATTGAAACATGCAACTACCATTCCTCTTAATATACTTTTCATTTCACTCATCATAGATGCTTTGTTGCAGAGCGCTACATGTGAAGGATTCTCGATCGAAAGGTCTCACCCAGATGCAGTTCTTCCTCATCTTCCTGGTGGCAAGCTTCGCTTACTATGCTTTACCCGGCTTTATGTTCCCTGTCCTGACATTCTTTTCATGGGTTTGTTGGGCATGGGCCTGCAGCATCACAGCCCAGCAGATTGGATCTGGGTACCATAGGCTTGGAGTGGGTGCATTCACTCTCGACTGGGCTGGGATATCGGCCTACCACAGCAGCCCGTTGGTGACACCTTGGTTCTCCATTGTCAACGTTGCAGTCGGATACATCATGTTTATCTACATAATCATCCCTTTATGCTACTGGAAATACAATACTTTTGATTCGCAGAAATTTCCAATATTTTCAAGTAACCTCTTCACTTCAAGTGGGAGTACTTATGATACTACCAAGATCTTGACCCCTCAGTACAACCTCAATATTGCCACATATAATAGTTATGGGAAGCTCTACCTCAGTCCCCTTTTTGCACTCTTGATAGGATCGGGATTCGCAAGGATTACTGCAACCATCACCCATGTTGCTCTCTTCCATGGCAGGTAAGGCCCTTGAACTATTGTTGAACACTAGGGACATTTCAAACTAGATTAATGATGAATATACCATTGAAAGTAGATGATCAGTTGCTTCAACTTGCACAATTATACATAGATGTGAAATACATTGAAATTCATTAATCTCTCTGCTCTTATTGAGGTTTGGTAGAGTACATCTCAACATATTGCTATAGGATATGTAGTGACTTTAGCCATTCGATCTGGGGTAATCATAATGGGCCTCATCTTGGATGGGGGATAGGCAAAAAATAAAGACTCTTAGATTGGAATATTTCAATCATCTGAATCTTTTCCTTTGGAGATGGACATCTTCTTGACCTTTGAATAATCAGAGGGTTGAAAATATTTGGATCTCAGATTTTTTTTTTTTTCTTCTTTTCTTTTTTGGTTGTGAGCCTATCTTACAAACAGTTCGGGGCATGGAAAAGGACCCTGAGTTCTGACATATCTTATTGAAATATGTCTGGATGTATGCTTGCAAAGCTCATGATTATTTTATTCCTTTGCCTTTATTAGTGGACTTAAAACTACAAGACAGATTAATGGGCCTCATTTTCTAGTATTCAACTTGTTGGGAGATAAATTGCCTCTGGACAATTTAATTATTGGTATGGGTATTTGTATCTTCTTTTTGGGGAAATATATGATTCTCAATCTGAGAATATGCATAGTATCTTAACCGGTTTTAGGCTTGTACTAGTGGGGTCCAATGTTCAGTTACACTGACTGTTCATCTGATGGTCACCCTTGTGGATGGACATGTCCTAAAAATCTCCTTGACAGAATAATCCTAGCCTTTCTATTGCAAGCATGCAATTATAAACAGTTAAGCAATATAGTAGTTGTCCCCATTCAACTGCATAAAGACCAAAGCAAGGTTAAAAGACTCCGCGACTCCGATTGACTGGTTCGGCCCCTAGTCCAGTTGGGAATTGCCTGATCAAGGGTGAGTTGGGGTATCAAGCTGGATCATGTACTAATACTACCAGATTTGAGCCGTCTTGAATGAGTCATATCTGACTCGTTCACGTCTTAAAACCATGGACCAAAACATCGGTCGCTAGGATCTTCAAATGGTTGAGATTATTTTGGCATGGTTCATCAACTTTAGGGCCTATCAGATTAACAGTCTGAGACTCTGACCCACTATGCATTATTCCCCAGCTGAGAATCATATAATTCCTCCTTTATGTACTATGGAGAATTGAGTGGTTATGCTGAATTAAATCAGTTTCATCTACATCAGAAGTGCTCGACAATTATTATTCAACTAATTCAAATGGGTATCTTTTGATGAGGTTATGTTTGCTTATTTGATTCCTGGTCTTGCTTTCTGCAGCGATATTTAGAGACAAAGCAAATCAGCAATGAACTCAGCGAAAATGGATATCCATGCGAGATTGATGAAGAATTACAAAGAGGTTCCTCAATGGTGGTTCCTCATTCTGTTAGTAGGCAGTGTTGCACTATCTCTGCTAATGTCGTTTGTGTGGAAAAAAGATGTGCAGCTGCCATGGTGGGGGATGCTTTTCGCATTCGGCCTGGCGTGGATTATTACTCTTCCCATTAGAGTCATTCAAGCAACTACAAATCAGGTATACCAATCGATGATAGCTACTGCATCTATGCATGGTTTTAGATTCAGATCACCAGAATCTCTCAATAGAACTGATGTGATTTGCCATGGTAGAAAGTAATGTGCCTGTGTTGGAACCTTAGCTTTTAATAGTCAGATTTGTTGGCAACTCTTATGATATTTAAATTAACAAATATTATTTTTGATATTATATTTTAATTATTTGTATGTAAAAGAATCCCAAAATGAGCAATCTCTACTATATATAACGCGAATAGCATATGATGTTTTTGCTTTCACAACTAGTCTTCACAACATTGGTCAAGAGAGGGTAAATTCGCACAAGGGACAACATAGATTCCACCTGCTTCCTTTCACTTCTTTTAATGCATGTAACTCACATGGACTTGTACGTGTGTAGCCTACACATGCATGAAGCGTCTAACGTGCGAAAAAGGCTCCGTACGGCCTACCCTAATGACTTTGTACACGTCCACTCTGTACATCTGTTACATGGGCTCGCATTAGGACATTAGTTAAAAAATTAGGCAGATCAGGGACTTGCGTGGGTCACAGCAAGGAAAACTGTAGGATGGGTCGCCCACCGTTCCCTTCTATCTATGGCATGCATAACCCCCACATCTCTCTCTCTCTCTCTCTCTCTCTCTCTCTCTCTCTCTCCCCGTTCCACGTGTGTCACAACCCTTGGTAACAATTATAATAGTAGTAGTGAAATCCTAAAACTCAATTATTTATACATAGCAGAGTATCCCAAAATAAAGTATAGTAATAGTTAGACATATTATGCGGCGTGTCCAGGATTGTCAGAATGTGGACATGGCAACATGTCGAAATGCCACGATTTGAAAAATAAGGATGGTGCATTCCTTATTAAATAGCTCAAAATCCATTTACATTTGCATTTATACCTGAGCTTGTAGAGCTTCTACACTCTCTTGAGTAAAACAACCTGGTTTTGAAGCGAATGCAACAATGTAGATGACATACATAGTATACAAAACCATCATGGAATGTTATTTGGTTTTGGAAACTCCCTGTCAGATCTGCTTATCAAAATTTGAGAAGATCCCGACCCTAGTTGCATGGTCCTTCTAACCAGGTGCCTCTCCCGCCTCTTGCTTTGAATCTCATCCGCCTTCCTATTAGATATGGGCATGTGAGGCCCACTCATGGGCAACCACTAGTGGGTGAGTCCCCCCACATAGTTATCTCTGTAAACATTTCCAGTTGGATATCCCTTTTGCCAGTCCCCTTGAATTCAAATTTAAACGAGAGAAGATTGTGATAAGACAGTCCCCCCGTAAATGAATCCATCTGAGAAATTCCCCAGAGAATTGAGAGGAGTAATGAGAGAATATCCATGGTCTGTTATGTTGTCTATAGATGATCTAAACAGTTGATTGTGTCTGGTGGCCATTCTAGCCATAGGATTAGAGGGGCGATGTTCCTTTCTGCTCCCATAGTAGTTAGGCGGGTCGCTGGATGTGGGTGTCCACCTCTGGCTGCGTGTAGGTCCCTAAGTTTGTGTAGATACTGTCAAATCCTATGGACCCATGTGTTCGGGCCTTTCAATTCCTGCTACCTCACTGTTTAAACTTGCTAAATTTGGAAACAGACAAATCCTTGCTCCCGCACCCAAATCTGTTATCGCTACGTTTCAAACTTGAAATCCGCAGAGAAATTCTGGAGCACTTTTGCTCAAGAATCTCTAGAAAGTGGAACCCAATTCCATGAATGATTTTAATTTAAGAAGGGAATCTGATTTGTAGAGCATTTATGAAATTTAAAATGCCTGAAGTTCAATTCCATTGGATTGAGTTCTGCGCCATTCATCAGGTGCCCCTCTTCCCTTGTGTAGAAAAAAAATCTGCTCCAGTTATCAGGTGGGCCACCACATGCGTTAGAGAAAAAAAATAATGGCCTATGTCTGACATTCACATCTGGCCCATCTGATTGCCTGACTAGCCTGATTTCTGGCCTCTACAACACAGATGGAAGTCTGCAAGATAAAACAGCCTGTATCTGGTGAATATGCCACATCCGCATGTCTGGGTATAGCAATCACATTCTCATTGAAGATCTATACAGTAGATAGATTCTAGGATGGAGCACCATGGATACTGAGCCTTCTGAGCATAGGGGCAAATCTCATTCTGGAGAATTTCTCAGGAGATTTTCAAAATTTGATGTTTTCTTGGGATATTATTAGAAAAAATCTCAACAAAAATAAAGACAAAAATCATTACTATAAATTAATAAATAGTTTTAAAGTTTTAAATATAGGTTTATTAGTGAAGTAGTTAAAATTTTGATATATATATATATATATATATATATATATATATTGTGATAATATTGCTGGATTTTGAAAATCTCGGCAATATTTGTCCCAGTGTTTCTGACCCATTTTCTAGCATTCCACATGCAGTTTCTAGAATCTAGACTGTCCATCAATGCTTAGTAGGTTTTTGCAATTCGCCAAATATGAATTCAAGGCCATGATTTCAATGCCCTCTCAGGGAGCTCTGCTACTATGTTTAATGCCTTCCTATAGATGTGGGGAACTGTGCTTTCTTGCTGGTACTTTCAGCTGAGTTATTTGATGCTCTGACAGAGTTAGATGATACACACATTTATACAGCAGTACACAGGTTGCATACATGCACCTCAACCCAAACCATCGGCATCGGGAGCCCTGATGGAGATGTGGCACGATCCAAAAGTCGATTCGGTTGGATGATCATCATGACTTATGATTAACAGACGTTTCTTTTATTTTTGTCGAGTTCGGGCCATATGCCATTTTTCATTTTTGCTGGCTAACAATCAGACAGGACCGTTTTTTCAGTTCGATTTTCGGCTTATGATTCATCCACCAGACGGTTAGGATCAGTTTTTCAGTTTGATTTTTGGGTTTTGATTCATCTACAGTTAGGCCAATGATTTGGGCAGTTTTGATTGGGGTGCATGCAGGTTGACCTTACAGTTGCTGTATGCATGCATATGAGTTGTCAATACCCTGTCAGATTATATCAAGTTACTCTGTTTTTAGTTCAATGCACAGCATCAATGCTTGTGTTTCTGGTACTGAAAAGGTTGCTTACAGAGAGGGATGAAAGTGGGTCGTACAGGGCTGGTCAGAGTCCACTTTTGGTTGGATTGGGCTGAGGCTCAAGGCCTATGGGGCTGGGCCCAGCTATAATTTTGAGGCCCAACAACTTATCCGACTGGGCTTGTAATGGCCCAACATGACATCCCAGCCGAGCCTAACTTGTTTTACACTATTAGGGTTGGTACTGTGGTTTTAAACTTGACAAGTCCTAAGCGTCTCTTCCGAGTCAACTTGGACTTAGTCTGACCTGATCTGGTTCGACACTTGACTCGGGCAAGTCGGGCCAATACGCCCCCAAAGAGGGAGAGTCCCGACTAGAGCTGTACATGAGCCGAACCGAGTTGAGCTTTGGCCCAGTTCAGCTCGGCTAGCAGGCTACCACGGCTCAAACTCAGCTCGGCTCAGTCTTTGAGCCTGACCGGCCAGCTGGAGCCGAGTTCGAGTCAAGCTTGAGCTTGCTTTCAAGCCGAGTTCGAGTTCGAGCCTACGAGCTGAGTTCGAGTTTAGGTTTTGTAGTTTTTAATATATATATATATAATATAATATAATTTATTTAAATATATAAATATATACAAAATATTTATACTAAGTGAACTTGATCTAAGTTGAATCTATTCCAACCGAGTCGAGTTGAGGTCAGTCTAGCTCGGGCTCGGCTCGAAATTTTTTCGAGCTAAAAAAAATCAGCTTGACTCGGCTTGAATCCAGTTTCGAGCTGAGTCGAGTTGAGCTAGTTAACCGAGCTAACTCGGTTCTTGTACAGCTCTAGTCCTAACTCAACTCGAGACTAGATGTGTTGGTCATTTAACCATGACCAGGCCCGGGCCTAGTTGTTGGGAAGCAGGTTGGCCTAGACCCAAACATATGTATCTAGCTTATGGCTGAGCATGGACAAGGCTCGTCAGGCCCCCCATCTGCAACCCTACTCTTTGATAAATTGGAAATCTAGATCTTAGATTAAATTTCATGAGCATCCATTCTGGGCCACAGATTTGTGGTCTGATTAAAGACTTCATAAGCTTTCATTCATGGCTGCATAATTGTAGTCACAAAACATTAACAATAAGGTCATGGGTTCAAGTACCCATTGCGGCGTGTGTGTTGAAAAAAATAAATAATTAAAAGGACTCTTGACCTGATTTGAAAAGAACCACTCTAGCATGACTTGCATGGGTGCATATGATTGCACGCGATATGATTGGCAGTAGCAGAGAGCCCTGTGGAGGAAATGTGCATGAGATCCTCATTCGTCAGCCCGAGAGCCCAAAAATAAGGCTGACCCAAAACTCAGGTGGGCCACACCATAGGAAAATGTTTACTATCATGCATAAACCCCTAAATTCACTAGGCATGGCCCACATGAGTTTTGGAATAGCCTGATTTTTGGGGCATCCTGTTATCCTAGTGGAGCACGTTGGTTGAGTGGATTGGATGGCATATTTACACCATGTTGGGACCTCAACCATTCCCTGTGGTAAGGCCCACCCAAGCTTAGGATCAGCCTGAAATTCATGCACATCAAGTTGTTCCTGAGGCACACTAGTATTTTTTATTTATTTTTATTTTTTTTTGGAAATTGGTCTTTTGGTTTTCTAGCACTAAGGTAGAGGGATTAATTACTTGGTGATTTTATTAAATACCAGCTGAGTCAATTTTCTACTTGGATCGATTCATATAAAACTGGATAATGGACTCAGTAATTCTGCATTTTTAAACTGAGGTGACTCGGCTGAGTTCCAACTTATGTCCGCATATTTCGAATGCTGGTGCAATGCTTTATTCTATGATGCAGCATCTTAGGCAGCGGTTTTCTTGTTTCCCCAATTGTGGATCCTATCCCGATCTGTCCACCAGGTGGGCTTCACCATGAGGATCCCTGCACGAAAAGATCAGCTGAGTCCTTTGGCCAGTTGGTCCACAGTTCACGGATACAAGCTGCCTGCTTGTTTATTCAAATTCACCCACTTGATTAGTGGATCGGCCTGATTCTAGGATCATGGAAATACACCGATGTGACCCACCTGATGGACATTTGGATCTTACTCATATGTGCCATGTCAGCATGATACAGAGATTGAAATTGCAGATTGGATATTAACATTTCTATGTTTTTTTTCCTTCAATTGTGAACAAACAGCAACCTGGCTACGATATCATAGCGCAATTCATAATTGGATACATCATGCCCAGGGAGCCTATCGTGAATCTGCTTTTCAAGATCTATGGACGGATCAGCACCATCCATGCACTTTCTTTCTTATCCGATTTGAAACTAGGCTATTACATGAAAATCCCACCTCGGTGCATGTTTTCAGCTCAGGTATGCTGAAAACCTTTTCAACTAATATTTGAAGTCTCTTTCTGTTCAATTTCAGAAGAAGAATATGGATACTCACAAGGGTAGCCACCCTGACTCCTACTATTGCAAGAGTGTGTGTGAGTTCTGGGCCATTCATCTGGTGGATCCCACTGTGTATGGTCCATGGCTTAAAAAACAGCCGGTCAATTGGTGGGGTGGGCCACACCTTTACGGAAAACGATGTGCAGTTATAGAACGACTGGTGGTCAGCAACATGCATATAACTGGTAACCTAATCATCTGGGTCTTGAGGTAAGGCATGGTGGACCCACTAGATGAAGGCATGGATACCATGGTTTAAGAACTTGAAAAAAACTCGACTCAACTCGCCTGAGTTGACTCACACTGACCAGATTTCACCAAGGAGAGAAACTTTATCTGGTCACTACTTAGTCAAAACTCTAGAAAAACTTCAAAAAATTCAGGTGAAACTCCAGAAAACCTTCACAGGGATGTTAGCAACGTGTCCATAGCGTTTGAATGACAGATGGTGCACCCCATCATCAATCAGGGCCGTTCATTCAATAGTACCTTTTGGAGCAAGCCATGGTGTAAGAATCATGCCAATCAGTTGATCCTAACCCTATGAATGAGGCCAATTTGTTCCAATTCTGTTTTTTTTATGGGCCACAGATCGCACGGTTGGAATCATCAAATCAAAGTGCTACTGGTGGAATCGTATGCAATTCAAAGTGGGATCTATCAGATGGATGGTTCAAAATGATGACTGGATCTATTTTGTTTCTCTGGTCAATCTTGACAGTCCATTTTCCATGCTGTTGGTCGGATGCTTAGGATGACATGATTGGCGTGATTTTTGCACCATGGCTTGTACCTAGTTGCATGCGAGTCACAAATCGCATGGTTACTTGGTTAGAATTATCAAACCAAATGGGTACTGGTGGAATCATAAACAATTCAAAGTGTGATCTATCAAATAGATTGTTCAAGATGATGATTGGATTGATCTGGTTTCTTCACTCAATCTCGACTGTCCATTTTCCATGTTGTTGATCGGATGCTCAGGATCATACGATTTGTTTTTATATATATTTTTTGTGCTTTTAAACTATGCTGGATAAATCACACATTAAGTAGGGTTTGGTAGGTTAATTTCAGTTGTGTTATTCCATCTACTACTTTCGCAGCTAGCCGGGACGGTAATTTCAGGCACTGTCAACCTTGCAGTCGCATGGTGGATGCTTGGGAGCATTGAGAACATCTGCGACGTTGAAGCTCTCCATCCAGAAAGCCCATGGATGTGCCCAAAATTCAGGGTCACATTCGACGCATCTGTCATATGGGGCCTCGTTGGATCGAGGCGGCTGTTCGGGCCCTGATCCATAGTTCAAGTGGTAGACTGAGCGAAAGATACCTCGTTTCAACACTGAGGTCCCGATCCCTAGTGGGGGTGGCTAACAGTGAAGTGTGAACTCACAGTGGGTGTACTAACAAGCTAACACACAAAAACTTGGTCTGGCTATTCCTAATTGGAGCGGTCTTGCCCGTGCCAATATGGATACTTAGCAAGATCTACCCGGAGAAGGAATGGATTCCGTTGATCAACATACCAGTTATCTCCTACGGTTTTGCAGGAATGCCACCTGCGACTCCCACCAACATCTCCAGCTGGCTTGTCACAGGGACCATCTTCAACTACTTTGTTTTCCAGTACCGGAAAGGGTGGTGGCAGAAGTATAACTACGTTCTATCGGCGGCATTAGACGCCAGGACGGCATTCATGGGTGTTCTTCTGGATTTCGCGCTACACCCTGATCCATAGCTCAAGTGGTAGATTGAGTGAAAGATACCTCATTTCAACACTTAGGTCTTGGTATTGATCCCTAGTGGGGGTGGCTAACAGTGAAGTGTGTGCGAACTGACAGTGGGGTGTACTAACAAGCTAACAAAAAAAATAAAAATAAATAAATAAATTGAGCCTGAAGTGGTGGGGCACGGATTTGGACCATTGCCCATTGGCTAAATGCCCAACCGAACCCAGCATTTCCGTAAAAGGGTGCCCAGTTTTCTAGCCATCGATTTACATATCAAACAGGTGTGGCCATGCAGATGATCCATGGTGAGGAGCCTACTATATCACATGCATAAATAATCTCACACTCCATGGGGGCCGTTGTAAACGTGTGTTGGGAATGCTCGTCTCGCTGGCCAGATCATGGGTGGTCCACTATCTGAAAATCACACCAAGATGATCTTAGCCATTGGGTTGAGGAGTTGGTCTGGTTAAATAAAGTTGGCCAGCTGATGGAATTCAGTGTAGACAATTTAACTTTGAAATAACGGTCAGGATCACCCGGTCAGTATGGTTTTTGGTCTTGGCCCATCTATGATAGGGTCCACTTGATGAACAGTCTAGATGTAGGACACTGGTAATGTGGCCTTTGAGCTGCTCACTCTGTTGAGAGAATGGTACTGTGAGATGGCTGTCATTTTCAAGTGTATTGGTAACAAATGCAACAATCCTCTGCTTACTGAAGATTAGTTGTGAAGAAATGATAGTAGAAATCTATACATGGTACGGCTTTTTCTTTTTTCTTTTTACATGTGGGACCCACCAATGTTGCATTTGTGGATTCCAAACCGTGGATCTTGTGCAGCCCCTCTTGTTCACCACACATCACAAATGCTACAGGGAGAGATGGATGATCACGCTCAATATCTATATATTTAAATGTTGTGGCCCACCTGTGTTTTAAACAGTTTGATTTTCAGGTTCCCTTCATCCTGGTGGGGCACGCCTGATGAACGGGTTAGATGACATATACACAACATGGTCGACCCTGCCCAACTGATGTCCCCCATTGTTCCCTGTGGTGTGGCCCACTTGAGTTATGGATCGGGATGGATTTTGGGATACAGGCCTAACAAGGGGTCTGTATCTTTTCTAAGCCCACACGCATGCAATCACACGTGTGAGGCCCTTGTCGTTTTTTCGGTTACTGGATGTGATGTAGTAGAGCCGCCCGAATTAGAGAAGATGGTGGAACCATCCATCCAGACCAGTTAAGCGTGGTGCATCAATCGGGTCCAACCAACAATTGGGCCATATTATAGATGGCTCTAATCCTATTCATCCAAATCCGGGCCTGATCTGATAATTGATAAAATGCCTATTTCCCACTGGGGTTTCCCTAATTTATCCAATGATAAAGTGGGCCACACTTGCATAAAGAAATAGACATTTTAAAGGAAAGAATCCAACGGTCAACGTTCGAGATGGATGGATTGCTTAACCAAGGATTACAATTGCATGTTGGTAAGATACGACACATCTACATATAAAATATAAAGATGGGTGGGTCCCGGACTGGGCTGGGCTTGACTTGGCCTGGCACGTTGACGACTCTAATTAGAAAACGCGTTGTGCTATTGCCAACATGGGAAGGAAACAAGTCCACCAATAGGATAATCCTAGCCATCCGGGCAGGGTCCAATAGATGAACGGTCCAGATTTACAGATAAAAGTGTACACATCTCCTCCAGAGCTACGCAGATAATTAATTATACTCGCAAGACCGTGTCAAGAACGTTTCACGTCGCTCTCTGCAACTGCATTGGAAGGGACTGACTCTCTCCTTTTTGCGTAGGCGCCTGCTATAGTCCACTCCCCGACTTGAATCCGTACATGTAGGGCTCATTTGAAATCTCTAACATCCAATTTTGTCTTTCGATGAATGTGGACTGTTGCTAAGATGTTTCCTATTATCATTAGGATTCAATCAAACAGGAGGTCACACGTGTTAGCGAGGCCAGTATTTTGTTAACACGTGTGATTAGGGAAATGAGGGTGTACCAAAGTTGTACTTAACTCAATGTTTGAACACTGGTGCCGCTCAGATGGACTCCATTAATATTGAATTCTAAGATTCAATCGCCCTCTCAACTATGGTTGTATCAGTGATCGGTCAATTTGCAGAAAAGTAGTTTGTCATTAATGGTTTTTATTTATTTATTTATTTATTTATTTTATATAACATTGTGTATTAAGAACTTGTTATTTCATTAATAATTGTAGTCAAAATATATTTCTGGATGAACAAACTAAAGTAGAAGATGCTAAAAATAATGTTGATTTTTATTTATTTAGGAATTAATGCTTATTATAATTGGCATAGTAACAAATAAAATTAGAGAAAAAAGAAGAGATAAATACCTGAATTGTCCATATGGCCAAATGATCTACGCAAATGGTCAGCAGGATGTGACCAGGGTGTTTGATCTTTTAAGTAAGGACTCGGTTGATCGGAATTCAATAAAAGAAGGTTGTGGATATTTATCCTACTTCTAAGTGTATTGTAGTGATGGTAATAGATATTATCGATCTAATCTAAGATTAGACTATGCTATGCTAAGATAAAAAATAAAGGTAAGGGTAAATACTATGAAGGTAAATGTGTTTAGTGTTGGATAGGATCTCTTCATCACGTTCTCCTTTTATACCTTTTGGAGGCAGCGAATCGTTGAATTTTCTTATTGGTTCAAGATCCTTCACAGTCACGGCTTTTTTATTTTCTCTTCTTAAAGGAGACTTCATGATATCAAAAATCATTTTCAGACCTCTTGCCAGCGTGGCTAATCCATGAACCTTTAGGGCTCTCATCTCATTGGATCTGGTTTGGGTCACAAATTGTGTTTAGATCTCCCCCTATCATGACATTTAATATTCGTGGAAGTGGTGGAACCGGTCCCATTGAATCCGGATCAAGACCCAATCCATTAGCTCTCATTTGCACATATATTGGTTTGATTTTCGAATCTTTGTAATTGTTGTAAGAGCTCTGAACGTTTCTGGGAAGATCTCCCATTTTGGAAGGATCGTGAGGGATGACCTTATCTATTAGTGCATCAGATTTGTTAATGATGTGAGTCAGGGTGTCCTGAGTCGGTTGAGCCTCCATTGGAAGATATTGAAGACCGAAAACTTAAAAACTTTAAGCATCAATGTTTGAAAACACATGTAAAAGTGATGTGCCTTGGTAACCCCAGCCCTAGAGCCCTTTAGGTAAAAAATAACCAATCTTAAATGACTTGTTTTATATAAGAAAACCTATTGTCATTAGGTTTGTGCCGAATAGATCATGTGCAAAAGAAAGATAAACCATATGCACAAGTTCAATTGAATGCCCTTCGCTTGATCAATTAAAAATGGTTGAAATAATTCAACGAGCTTTTTGCCTTATTTCGTAAAAGTCTTGATCGATCGACATATCAAGTTCGATTGATCGAAAGTGCACAAAATTGTTCAGCAAGCTTTTTTTTTTTCTTATAATTAAATTAAGTTCAATCGATCGAAGGGATCGATCGATACTAGCCATTATAGATCCGTTGGAGCTTTTTTTATTATATAAAATTAAAAACTAGATCTTTGTGGGCATGATGATTTTGAGTGAATTAAAAGCCTTAGTATGTTCTAATACTTCCCAACACTTCTAGGCTATCACATAAAGAGATTCATGCATTCTTCATTGTGATTAATCACTTTAATGAGCATTACAAGCTTCATTTGATGAAGAACATGTCATTTGCATTCTCTAGAGTTTAGATACTACACCCATAGTAAATCCCCATCTAAACACCCTTTAGAATGCCTATTTAGGTAAATCCCCACTTACTAGCTATCACATAGTTATATGAGATTCAATCACTTTCCTGTTACCTTGGTAGCCTCATTGGAGTATCAAGTGCAAGGTAGTCGACTATTTCAAAGTGAAGGAGATTGCCATCAAAGTTCGGGGGAGCAATTGAGAATTCGATTCAAGATTGAAGAAACTCTCAAGCAATGCGCCATCTGTCATTCAAACACTTTGGACACTTTGCTAACATCCCCGTGAATGTTTTCTAGAGTTTCACCTGAATTTTTTGAAGTTTTTCTAGAGTTTTGACTAAGTAGTGACCAGATAAAGTTTCTCTCCTTGGTGAAATCTGGTCAGTGTGAGTCAACTCAGGCGAGTTGAGTCGAGTTTTTTTCAAGTTCTTAAACCATGGTATCCATGCCTTCATCTAGTGGGTCCACCATGCCTTACCTCAAGACCCAGATGATCAGGTTACCAGTTATGTGCATGTTGTTGACCATCGGTCGTTTTCTATAACTACACATCGTTTTCCGTAAAGGTGTGGCCCACCCCATGAATTGACCAACTGTTTTTTAAGCCATGGAACATACACAGTGGGATCCACCAGATGAATGGCCCAGAACTCACACACACACTCTTGCAATAGTAGAAATCAGGGTGGCTACCCTTGTGACTATCCATTACATTCTTCTTCTGAAATTGAAAAGAAAGAGACTTCATATATTAGTTGAAAAGGTTTTCAGCATACCTGAGCTATAAACATGCACCGAGGTGGGATTTTCATGTAATGGCCTAGTTTTAGATCGGATAAGAAAGAAAGTGCATGGATGGTGCTGATCCATCCATAGTTCTTGAAAAGCATATTCACGATCGGCTTCCCGAGCATGATGTATCCATTTTGAATTGTGCTATGATATCGGAGCCAGGTTGCTGTTTATTCACAATTGAAGAAAATAAAAAACATAGAAATGTTAATATCTAATCTGCAATTTCAATCTCTGTATCATGCTGACATGACACATGTGAGTAAGATCCAAATGTCCTTCAGGTGGGTCACATCGGTGTATTTCCATGATCCTAGAATCAGGTTGATCAACTAATCAAGTGGGCGAATTTGAATAAACAAGCACGTAGCTTGTATTCGTGTGTTGCGCAGCACGCCAACAACGCTAGTGAACCGAGATCAAATCTCCGATTTCACCCACAAACAATAAAGAAAAAGAAATATAATTTAAAAGTAGAATCAAAGCATTTCAAACAAAGCACAAGACAAGATATACGTGGAAAAACCTCAACAAGGGTAAAAAACCATGGTGCAAGACTTTCACTATGAAAAAACGAGATTAGAAGCAATATACTAACCTTTTCCCTTTAGATATATAGAGAAAACCCTTTGTCCACACTTTTGAATAACTCCCATAACCCTAAAATAGCCCTAGGGACTCCTATTTATAGTTTAGGTAACTTCCCTTTCACACCCTTGCGAAATCGCCTCAAATTTCTGTAGTCCACATCAATTCCGCAAAACGAATCTGCGTAACCTCGACTAGTCGAGCAGGCTCCTCGACTAGTCGAGCAGACCCTCGATTGGTGGAGCAAGGGCCTCGATCGGTCGAGCACCATTGACCAAAAAACAATATTCATTGCTGGACTTTGAGTCGAGCAGACACTCGACTAGTGTAGCCAGATGTGGCTCGACATCTTAACAATCTCCCACTTGGAGACATATTACCATAAACCTTCATCTTCTACATCTGGATTGCACCACCTCTCCGTCTTCAAGCCTGAAGACTAATTAAAGCTGAACAGAGCTTCAGTTTCTCCCGTGTGACCGCCTTGGTCAGCATATCCGCAGGATTCTCACTTATATGAATCTTCACTACAACAATCGATCCATCTTGTAGTAACGAACGTATGAAGTGATATATGATGTCAATATGCTTGGTCCTTTAATGAAAGGTTGAATTCTTAGCTAAGTCGTAAGGCCCGTATCCTAGACCGTACCATTCCGTAGGCTTCTACAGTCCTCTCGGTTGAATTTCGGTGACTCGCGATTTGTTATCGGTGTTTGTGCATGATCTTGAGTCGTATCCTGTATATCAGAGTCGGCTTGACCCGAGACTTGTACCCTTGCAACCGCGCCGTCGCCATGGTTCTGACGTCGCGTCTCTCGGACTGAGGCGATACCGGGGCTAAGAGGTGTGGGTCCACGTTTAGTTTGAGGAAAACACCACGCATTGCAATCCCAAGAGAATCCATCACATCAATCAAGTACACATCACTCCCATCACTCACACCCATCTCCAAGTACAACTACCCATCCCCAAAGTCAACTCTCTCTCTTACACATTTACTCCCATCACTCACTCACCCATCACTCACATCTCTCATCTCTTTCATCTCTCTTATCTCTTTCATTTCTCCTAAGCAACTCACGTCCCAACCTCCATGAGAGAGAGCTTGGTGTGGCTTACCTTCCTACCTCCTATCTCCACCAGCCAAGCTTCATCTTAACCGTTGAATCTCATCCATTGGAGCTCTAAAATGCGTTGATGGAAGGAGAAGTCCATGATCAAAGGTGGGTGATCTTGTATTTACCTTTTGTGATTTAAGGGCCCACTTATGGTGGGACCCATCTTGATGTATGTATTGTATAGAGGGGCCCATAGTGGCGGGGTCCCTCCATCTCACCGATCTCTCTCTCTCTCTCTATCTCTCTTCCATATTTTGCGGCCCACCATGATGAATGTATTTTATCCATACCGTCCATCGAGTGGGCCCACCGGACAGTCCGTTTAGACGGATCTTGAAGGAAAAACACAAATATTAACTTTATCTCGTTGATTGTGGGGTGGCCCACTCACACGGACCCCACCTTGATGTATGTACATGTAATGCCCCGAAAATCGGGGGTCGAGAAAAGACTCAACTCTCGAGATCCATCGCATCACTTATGCAACATAGATAATGATGACTAAATGTTGCCGTATTAGCACAATAAACATGAATGAGATTGCACTAAATCAACATATCATACTCTAAAGATGATTGAATTAAGCAAGCGGAAGACTGTGATAGATATATAAAGTATATAAGTAGTTATAAACCCCCAGAGTATGATCATGTCACCAAGCTGAATATATACATGTTTGTTGTAAAATATACAAAATGACAAAGTGTAATGTTTAGCTAATTCATATCCCCGTAATCCTGTCGATCAGTACATGGTCTACGTAGACCCGCCTGATACCTGCATATAGGAGAACTCCTCCTCATTGTCATAGAAGTCAGGCTCCGTTTCGTAAGCCTCGCCATCATCTACAGCTAAAACAGACTCTAGTTGGTGTTTTAAAACACCGTCCCAGAGTGAGAGTGAGTGATCAACTCAGTGGTACTATAAGGCAAAGGTTAACATGTTATCAATTCAATCAAGCAGTAATGATAAAACAGTACAACACTCATGTCCTAAGTACTCTTGTTAATGTAGGAATGATATGCTATAATGATGCATGCCTTCGCCTGCACTTCCTCAACGACACCATCTCACGGTCGCACATGCTACTCCCACTGTGCTCTTCCACGCTAAAGGCACATGCCATGCGGTGCATGGTCGTGTTAGCCAAGTTCTTGATTAGGCTTATTCATACAGCAGATTTGGGAAGCTAAGGTACCTCCCTTTATATCATTTACCCAAACGATGATCCATCTAGGGTCGTCAATCCTAGTTAATCACATACGATAGGCAAGTTATAGGGCAACATCACCCTTGACTTAAAAGCAGTGGATAGGCAAGTTCAGGTCGCTGCGGGAGGCTCGTCACCTTAGCGTAGGCCTAGTTTATACTTGAAGTCACTACGGGAAGGCTTGTCATCTTAGCGTAGACCGACAGCTCGAATACAGTATCCCATACACCACCATATTTGGCTCACGAGTTTGGATTGCTCACTGGTCACTACGAGGAGGCTCGTCACCCCAGCGTATACCGACAGCTCGACCACGATGTCCCATACACCACCATGCCCGGCTCATGAGTCTTAGCGGATCGTGGTACCAAGGTTGAAACGAGCTTTTCATTGGTAAGTGGTACCTTAGATTCAAGCAGTAGCGTCTGTTCACTCCCCAAGTATAGGGTTGTGATGTAGTAATAAACTCGGTAAGACTGAGGTCGAATCCACAGGGACTGAAACTTGTACGTTTCCTGAAACTAGGTAGAAATAGAACTAGCCTAAGATGCAATCTAAATTAAATATAAATTGATGAATAATGGTGAGAGATTAATGTAAAACTTTAAGGAATTCAGAGGAAGGAAACTAGGGATTCAGAGGATCCACTTGTAGAGATCAGGGAGATCTTATGCCTGCATCAAGGATTATGGAATTCAAACTGAACTTACTTGATCTGGTTTTCAAGAGATGAAGGTATATGAATTAGAATGGATTCCATCATCTAACCATGCCTAGGAGACAAAGCAAACAATAGGATTAAACTAATTACCAACCAATCATCAATGTATGAAGATCAGGAAGGGTACTGTCATCCTACCATGCCCATGGAACAATGATGAACAACAGGGCTTCCTGACTTCATAAACATAAAAAGGGGAAACAAATATTCAAAGTCATTGCAAACCCATTGTAATTTCAGTCACAACAGACCATTAAAGACTAAGAAAAATATTCCTTGAATAATCAAACCACAATCAAGTTTAATTCACAATTAAATAATTAAATAAAGTCTCCCATCTCAATACAAGCTTCACCTCTTAGCCCTAGCTAAGAGGTTTAGCCGACCATGATTAGGCTAAAATCTTTAGGATTCATAAGGAAAGAAAGGAATGACAGCCAAGAGAAAATAAGAGAAAAAAGAAAATAAGGCAGCCAACCTCCTCAATCCTTTCTCATCTCCACACGCTGCCAGCTTCCAAAACCCAGCCTTTTTCCCCTCCACACGCTCAGCTCACGTGCCACCCAACTGTCCTTCCTCCTCCTTTCCAAAACGAGCGCTCCAAGTCTGTGCTCACGTTACAGCAGCAACAACTCTATTCCTCTCCCACGGCCTCCAGCAAAACCAAAAAAACTCCCCTGTTCCGTGCAGCTCTCTCTCTAGCCACGTCCCGCAGAAAGCCAAGCTCCCTGTACTCTCTCACGCTCCAGATCCAATCTCTTTTTCCTCCCTGACGTCCAGCAGCTCACCTCCGTTTTCCTCCCCACGTTCAAGCCTCCAAAACCGAGCACACCCTTCCCTCCACACGCTGATCTCCCTTATAGGCTGGTGCGTAGGGGCGTGGAGAGGTTGAGTCCGAGAAGGACTCGGCTGCGGAAGCTGGAGACTCCATGCATGCCCTCTGCTGCGAGATACCTCACGCAGTCAGGAGTTCGGCGTCTCCACTCTTCTTCTTCTTTGCTTTCTTTCTAGAAGGACAGCGTCCTCTCGGGGTGTTTTGACAGAACTACATGATGAACGGTTCGGATCAGCCGTCCGATCACCGTTGAGATCATGTAACGGCCCGCAAAAATCGGGTAGCGTCCGGCGCTAAAACAGCGCCTGCGAAAGGCTTTCGCTGTGACTTGGTGGGGCTCAATACTGACAGCGATGGAGAAATCCACGCCGTCCATCGGTTTTCTCCCGAAATTCTGGTTGGGAAAGGATGGTTTCTGCCATCCGTTGGTGCGACCCACTTGATCAATCTTACAACCGTTCAACCTGTGTTAAAATGTTTAAGACGCCATTGTCGCTGGTATTTTGAAGCTCATCCACCTAGGCCTTGGTAATGTGGACCAATTTGATCTAATGGACGGTCTAGATTGGTCCTTAGAATCGTGACGGCGGCCCACTACAGAGAATCGCAATCCCTGTTCGTGGTGAAAAATCCGGACGCTAATTTCGGATTGCTTTGAACGGGTCAGAGCCTGCTGACCGTTCTAACGGGTTCTGATGCTTTGTTGGTGTACGTGCATGGGGTACACGCTCTGCAAGTGGGGTCCACCTTGATGTTTTTCTAAGGAATCCATACCGTCCATTCAGTTTCCCATCCAATTTAAGGAGCTGCAACCAAAATTGAAGTATATCCAGATCTCAGGTGGGCCCCAAATCCGAGATTCATAGGCTAATCTGTCCGTTGGGCCACTTCCATAGTGATCTGAGGGCTGAAATTTGATATGTACGGTTAAATTATGGCCCTCAGGCCATGCATGCAGTTTTGAGCCAATCAGATGGTGGGAACTATGTGATCTTGCATTCTGGACACTTTTCAGGCCACTTGAGCTTCAATTCCTCGATTTTCTTGGATCCTTGACGTGCAAATCTATCGATCTTGGTCTCCTAGGGCCCATTCCTTGCTCTGGTGACATCAGAGCGTTAAATCCATGCTTTTAATACTCTTTTTTCAATCAAAGCTCCTTATTACATCCTGTAACAAAGACACGATTAAATTATAATATTAGGCATTATCGTGCGCGTAAAATCAGGCGGTAATCGGGGTCTGATATGCAATATTCGACCCTCAATACAAACCTTAACCAGCATTTTGCTAGTCCCGAGCAAATTATGCGAAAAATAAGTTGAAAATTACAGGACAATTTCTATAAAAAATGAATTCGAGTGATTTTTGCAGAAAAAAAGATGAAATAAAATCCAGATATGAGAATTCTCAGATTCATGAATGTTGGATATTACTTTCTCCTAGACTCAGGCGCACGGTAAACTTCATAATCAAGTTCAAAGTATTATTCCAGGAATTAGAAAAATTCTAAACATTGAATTCCATGAGTGTATAGTGTAATCTCGGCTTAACATTATTAAGATTCACTTCTCTATTTCAGGTAATCATTGGTAACCACAAGAGAATCCATGATAACCAAAACTTTCCTCACAAATCATCTTTTCATTCCTCCAGCTTTTGATTTTTCCATTAAAAGTAACACCAAGGAGGAGAATCGAATCTACACCTATAGGGAGCAAACCTATGGTAAAGACCGGTTGCCAAAAAGTTTATGAATGTCAACCTTGGGGAATCAAACCTTCACCTGTAGGGAGCAAACCTATGGTGAAAACCATTCGCCCAATCTTTTCAATTTCTCAAGTTGGTTCCTTTCAAGCTTAGTGATCACCAAATTAATCCTTCAATATCGAATGGAACCTTAATGTGTAAGCGAGATGTGACATGTAAAATTATGATTCAATCAATGTTTAAAACTTCTAATCATGGATTAATAGTTCTAACTTAACTGTGAAATCTAACAAATAGTTGAATCCAAGAGTCATCAATTCCAACATCACTTATCTTGTAATTCTAAATCCAAGATGGTCATCAAAATCGCTTCGAATTCATACGAAATTCTAGAAAAATTTAAAAATTTTCACAATTTCTGCTCAAGACTAAGAAAATACAGATTAGGAGACCTAATCTCCCACCCCCAACCTAAAATCTACATTGTCCTCAATGTAAAAGAAATAAGCATGCGATGCACATGGGACAAAATAAGTAAATGAGAAGTGATGGAAAGATAATACCTGGATGAAAGAATCAAGAGGCTTTCCAAAGATATCTACGTAAGAGTGGGTCAGCACAAGAGAGAAACCAACAGAAGTAAAATAAAATAACAAAAATGAAATCCTACCTATACCACTTTCGTAGGTACTCTCGATTGCATTTAGCGTATGCAACAAGCCTTTAAACCCCTAGGTTACCCCTAGTGGACGAGTTGTAGTCTCGTGAGGGTTTGCAGTAATGTTACCCACAAACATTGAACTAACTAATGAGAAAAGTGAAATGGAATGAAAATTTGGGTTGCGTCCTAGGAGCGCTAAGTTTAACGTCTTCAACTAGACAAGAATGGACCATGAATTAATCAAGAAAACAGGAAACCTACCTATACCTCCATCAGACTAGGAGATCAATCCTGGTAAACAGGATCAGTCAGAGGCATGGACATGTCCTCTGAATCAAATTTCTTGACAAATGGTTTCAATCGGTGTCCATTGACTTTAAACTCCTTGCCATTGTCGGGATCTCTTATCTCAACGGCCCCATGCGGAAAAACAGTGACAACAATGTAAGGGCCGGTCCAACGAGATCGAAGCTTACCCGGAAAGAGATGTAATCGAGAATTGTACAAAAGGACCTTCTGACCGGGTGTGAATGATTTTCGCAAAATGTGTTGGTCATTAAATGCTTTCATCTTGTCCTTGTAAATTCTCGAATTATCGTACGCATCATTCCGGATTTCCTCAAGTTCATTCAATTGAAGTTTGCGTAGCGAGCCAGCGTTGTCCATATTGAAATTAAGATTTTTGATCGCCCAGTACGCTTTATGTTCCAGCTCCATAGGCAAGTGACAAGCTTTCCCATAGACAAGTCTAAAGGGAGACATTCCAATAGGGGTTTTAAATGCAGTACGGTATGCCCATAAGGCATCGGTCAATCGAATTGACCAATCCTTACGATCAGGGTTGACCGTCTTCTCCAAAATGTGTTTAATTTCCCTATTAGAAATCTCAGCTTGCCCACTTGTCTGTGGGTGGTACGGGGTGCTCACCCTATGAGAGATACCGTATTTTTTCATTAAGCTCTCAAATGGTTTATTACAAAAGTGTGAGCCTCCATCACTAATGATGGCTCGAGGCGTTCCGAATCGAGAAAGGATGTTTTCTTTTAGGAATTTAATGACCGTGCGATGGTCATTAGTTCAACACGGAATCACTTCAACCCATTTAGTGACATAATCCACGACGAGCAAAATATACAGATTTCCAAACGATTGGGGGAATGGTCCCATGAAATCGATGCCCCAGCAATCAAATGCTTCAATGATAAGGATGAGATTCAAAGGCATCATATTTCGACAGGACAATGCTCCCAATTTCTGACAACGCTCACAAGCTTTGCAAAACTCATGAGTGTCCCTAAACATAGTGGGCCAGTAAAAGCCACACTGAAGAATCTTGGCCGTGGTCTTTTTAGCAGAAAAGTGACCACCACAGGCCTGTGAGTGACAGAAGGAGATGACGCTCTGATGCTCATCGTCTGGTACACATCTCCTTAGGATTTGGTTTGGGCAATATTTAAATAAATAAGGATCATCCCAGAAAAAGTTGCGCACCTCGGTGAAGAATTTCTTCTTATCTTGCGCAGTCCACTGTGTCGGTATGGCACCTGTAGCAAGATAATTAGCAATATCAGCGAACCAAGGTGAATGGGAGACTCTGAACAGTTGTTCATCAGGGAACATATCATTGATATGGGTCGCCTCAAGGGAATCAGAGGTATTAAGGCGAGAAAGGTGATCGGCCACTACGTTCTCTACTCCCTTTTTATCTTTAATTTTCAAATCAAATTCTTGGAGTAGAAGGATCCATCGTATCAAACGGGGCTTAGAATCATTCTTAGAAAGAAGATACTTAAGTGCCGCATGATCTGTGTAGATAATGATCTTGGATCCGATCAAGTAGGACCTAAATTTGTCCAAGGCAAACACTACAGCTAAGAGTTCCTTTTCCGTAGTCGAGTAGTTCACCTAGGCAGAATTTAAAGTTCTACTTGCGTAATGAATGACTTAGGGCCTCTTATCTTTTCTCTGGCCTAGGACCGCTCTAAGAGCATAATCAGAAGCGTCGCACATAAGTTCAAAAGGAAGGATCGAGTCGAGTGGCTGCATGATAGGTGCAGTGGTTAACGTGCCCTTAAGCTTGGTGAAAGCTTCCTGGCATTGCTCAGTCCACTCGTACGGAGCATCCTTTTGAAGAAGAGTACATAAAGGACGAGAGAGGAGACTAAAGTCCTTTATGAATCGCCTGTAAAATCCTGCGTGTCCTAAGAAGGATCGCACGTCTCTGATGTTCTTGGGTGGAGGTAGGTTAGAGATAAGATCGATTTTTGCCTTATCTACCTCGATTCCCTTGGACGAGATGATATGCCCAAGGACAATTCCCTTCTAAACCATGAAATGACACTTCTCCTAGTTAAGTACCAAGTTCTTTTCTTCACATCTTTTCAGCACACATTTAAGACTTTCCAAGCACTTGCTGAAAGATGGACCATAAACAGAGAAATCGTCCATGAAGACCTCTAGATATTTCCCCACCATATCAGAAAAGATACTAAGCATACATCGCTGAAAGGTGGCAGGGGCATTACATAGTCCGAATGGCATCCTTCGATAGGCAAAGGTGTCGTATGGACATGTAAATGTGGTCTTTTCTTGGTCTTCAGGAGCTATCTCTATCTGGTTGTAGCCCGAATACCCGTCAAGGAAACTATAATATGAATGACCAGCTAACCTTTCCAGGATCTGATCAATGAATGGTAAAGGAAAGTGGTCTTTCCTCGTGACGGTATTCAATTTCCTGTAGTCAATGCACATTCTCCAACCAGTAGTGACTCTAGTTGGCATGAGTTCATTATTGGCATTGGCTACGATGGTGATTCCGGACTTCTTAGGGACCACTTGAGTTGGACTCACCCATTGACTATTAGATATAGGGTATTTGATACCCACGTCCAATAGTTTAAGAACCTCGGCCTTAATCACTTCCTTCATGTTTGGATTTAGTCTACGTTGTGGTTGCCGAGCGGTTTTTGCATTATCCTTAAGATATATGCGGTGAGTACAAATCGAGGGATCGATTCTCTTGAGGTCCACTATCGTCCATCCCAGGGCTCCTTTATGCTCAATGAGAGTAGATATAAGCATACTCTCTTGTTCTTTCTCCAGGTGGGCAGAGATCACCACCGGGTATGTCTCATCTTAACCTAAATAGGCATATTTCAAATCAGAGGGCAAAGGTTTTAGGTCAAGCTTCGGCGGCTTGAGGTTAGACGGTAAAGGCACTACATCGGTTTCTGGCAATTCTTCAAATTGTGGCCTCCACCAGTTAACTTCAAGTACCGGTGCAGTATCAAGCAAGGTGCACGTCTCCCTAATCATGTCATCATCAAAATCATGGGAGTGGGCCAGGCACGTCTCTAGAGAGTCAGAGGATAAGGTTAGAGGTGTCGTATCTTCCACGAAAGAGTCAATCATGTTAATGTCGTGGAAATTATCATCCTCCTCTAAGTTTCTGCCGTTATTGAAAAAGATATTTGACTCCAATGTCATATTCCCAAAAGACATAGTCATGACACCATTCCTACAATTGATAATTGCATTTGAAGTGGCAAGGAATGGGCGACCAAGAATGACGGGGATCTGAGTGCTTATGTTATTGATGGGTTCGGTGTCCAGGATGATAAAATCTACAGGATAGTAACATCTATCAACTTGGACCAACACATCCTCAATTATCCCTCTTGGTACACGAACAGAGCGATCAGCAAGTTGTAGTGTGGTTAGGGTGGGTTTTAATTCACCTAAACCTAACTGTTTGTATACCGCGTAGGGAATCAGATTGACGCTCGCTCCTAAGTCAAGAAGTGCATGATCAATTCGATAGTCCCCGATTACACATGATATGGTTGGGCTACCGGGATCCTTGAATTTCTGTGGCACGTCTTGCTTTAGGATGACACTCACTTTCTCGGTCAAGAAGATTTTCTTTTGAATACTTTGCCGTCTTTTGGTCGTGCATAAGTCTTTCAGGAATTTGGCATATGAAGGAATCTGTTTCACGACATCAAGTAGAGGAATGTTGACTTTCACTTGTTTCAACACCTCTAGAATATCCTGAGAGTTAGAGAGAGGTTTTGGTGAAACCAACCGTTGGGGGAACGGAGCAACTGGCTTCTCTAGAAGTTCCGGTTCTAATTTTTGTGGGGCATCACTAGATCCATCATTGTTGTCCTCTTCTAGTTCTTGAAGCTTTTCGGGCCTAACTGGAAGAGTTTTATTAATGATCTTTCCACTCCTAAGAGTGGTGATGGATTTAGCGTGCCCCATCTGATTTGAAGAGATGGGATCATTAATCTCATACTGTGGTTTAGGATTGGGGAGAGGTTGTGCAGGAAGCATCCCCTTTTCTATAACCGTCATACGAGAATCTATCTTTTGCATAAAATCTGTGATTCCTCGCATTGCCTGAGCCAGCTCTTGTATGGAATTTTGAACTGGTTCCTCTTGAGGTTTCACTTGATTTGGATTTTGATTGAAGAAACCTGGAGGAGTAGCCGTTTATCCATTCCTCCAACTAAAGTTTGGATGATTTTTCCAGCCAGGATTGTATGTATTGGAGTTAGGTCCAGTAAAAGGTCTTTGATAGTTGTTTACGGCATTAGCTTGTTCATTCAACACTCCTCGAAAGGCGGGTATTGTAGGACAATTTTCAGTTGTATGAATGTTGCAATCACAGATGCCGCAAATAATTTCATTAACCTTATCCTTCTTTCCTTCCATGGCCTCAACTTTCCTTATGAGCATAGTCACTTTACACTTGAGATCATCCTCTTTTTTCAAGAGATATAATCCACCTTTCTCTTTTAATTGAGTCGGCCTAGACGTGGTGTTCGACTTTGGGTAATAGTCCCAAGATTGTGTTTTTTCAGCCAGACTGTCGAGGTAGTCCCATACCTCGTCGACATCTTTATTAATGAACTCTCCATTACACATGTATCGACCATTTGGCGTATGGAAGATGTTAGTCCATCGTAGAAAAAATTTGTAATGCGCCACGTTTCAAATCCGTGTTGTGGGCATGAACTGACCAAATCTTTGAACCTTTCCCAACGTTGGAAGAATGTTTCATCTTCCTTTTGGGCAAAGTTCATGATTGCTTTTCTGAGGGTAATCGTTTTATGATGTGGGAAGAATTTTTTTATGAATTCCCTCT
The DNA here is from genome assembly GCF_029962835.1 of Magnolia sinica. Taxonomy (NCBI): domain Eukaryota; kingdom Viridiplantae; phylum Streptophyta; class Magnoliopsida; order Magnoliales; family Magnoliaceae; genus Magnolia; species Magnolia sinica. The sequence goes on from NC_080580.1 coordinate 65,035,563, forward strand.
GCATGTCGTTCCATGTGCCAATGGATCTAGGACGCAGTGAATGTAACCACGTCTTAGTTTTCTCTTTTAAGGAAAAAGGAAAGAGTTTCAGCCTAATTGTATCCTCAGATACATTAGGAAAACATAATGTAGCTATAATCTCATCGACTCTTTCAAATGTAAATATGGACTTTCTGATTCAAGTCCATGAAATTTAGGAAGGAGTTGGATAACTCCTGGCTTGATGTCCATTTGTCCTGTGTTTTCAGGAAAAATCATGCATGAGGGCGTACTCACTCCCGCCGGTTTTAGATAGTCTCGTAAAGTACGAGGCGGGGGTGCCTGTTGCACCTCATTCTCATCTTGGGTATCCTCCACCTTGGGTGGAAGTAGAGGAGGTTGGTCTTCAGCCATAACTTCAATTAACTCAGGAAATTTCGAGCGGTGTCTAGTCCTGCGATGGATAGTCAACCCCTCAATCAATCCTCCTTCAGTCAAGAGACGTCGAGTGTCGTCACGGGCCCACTTGGGCATGAAACACTCGCAGCCCTCAATTTAAATTTGAAACCTAATCCTAAGAAAGAAAATCTAAAAAGAAAGAGAGGGTTGGAAAGGAGTTACCAAATTGGCGGCCCTAAGTTGAAATCCTGCAAAATAAGACACAATAAGTTAGATTCTAAAATGGAGAAGAATAATCCTTTAAAAGAAAGATAGAAGTGAACTAGCTTCTAGAAGAAGGAATTCCTAAAAGAAAGTGAAAATTTCTAAAATAAATTAGGAAAGACCTAAACTCGAAAGTAAATTACTAAAAGAAAATTGAAGAATAGAAAGTAGAGAAAGAGCTTACCGAATTAGAGATTTCTATCTTAAAGGCCTACAACATAGGAAGGTTAGTTTCCAAACAAAAATTCTAAAAATAAATTAGGAAAACAAAATTAGATTCTAAAAGAATTAAAATTAGAAAGTAACAAAAGCGGAAAGTTTCTAAAAATAAACTACTAAAAATAGAAAAATACTAAAATTAAAAATTTAAACCCTAATTCTAAAAAAAGTAGAGAGATTAGGAAGGAATGACCAATTTAGAAACTTATGTCAGGATCCTATAAAACAGGAAAACAAGTTAATTCTAGAAATCAATAGAATAAAATAAAATAAAAACTTTTATCCTAAAGTAAGTAAAATCTTAATCCTAACCTAATTCTAAAACTAATCAATTTCAGAAAAACGTAGCCGTTAGTCCCCGGCAACGGCGCCAAAAACTTGTTCACTCCCTAAGTATAGGGTTGTGATGTAGTAATAAACTCGGTAAGACCGAGGTCGAATCCACAGGGACTGAAACTTGTACGTTTCCTGAAACTAGGTAGAAATAGAACTAGCCTAAGATGCAATTTAAATCAAATATAAATTGATGAATAATGGTGAGAGATTAATGTAAAACTTTAAGGAATTCAGAGGAAGGAAACTAGGGATTCAGAGGATCTACTTGTAGAGATCAGGGAGATCTTATGCCTTCACAAATTATGGAAATTTAGTGAACTGCCATTGATATAGGTTTTCAAGAGATGAAAGGTATATGAATTAGAATGGATTCCATCATCTAACCATGCCCAGGAGATAAAGCAAATAATAGGATTAAACTAATTACCAACCAATCATCAATGTATGAAGATCAGGAAGGGTACTGTCATCCTACCATGCCCATGGAACAATGATGAACAACAGGGCTTCCTGACTTCATAAACATAAAAAGGGAAAAGAAATATTCAAAGTCATTGCAAACCCATTGTAATTTCAGTCACAACAGACCATTAAAGACTAAGAAAAATATTCCTTGAATAATCAAACCACAATCAAGTTTAATTCACAATTAAATAATTAAATAAAGTCTCCCATCTCAATACAAGCTTCACCTCTTAGCCCTAGCTAAGAGGTTTAGCCGACCATGATTAGGCTAAAATCTTTAGGATTCATAAGGAAAGAAAGGAATGACAGCCAAGAGAAAATAAGAGAAAAAAGAAAATAAGGCAGCCAACCTCCTCAATCCTTTCTCATCTCCACACGCTGCCAGCTTCCAAAACCCAGCCTTTTTCCCCTCCACACGCTCAGCTCACGTGCCACCCAACTGTCCTTCCTCCTTTTCAAAACGAGCGCTCCAAGTCTGTGCTCACGTTACAGCAGCAACAACTCTATTCCTCTCCCACAGCCTCCAGCAAAACTAAAAAAAACTCCCCTGTTCCGTGCAGCTCTCTCTCCAGCCACGTCCCGCAGAAAGCCAAGCTCCCTGTACTCTCTCACGCTCCAGATCCAATCTCTTTTTCCTCCCTGACGTCCAGCAGCTCACCTCCGTTTTCCTCCCCACGTTCAAGCCTCCAAAACCGAGCACACCCTTCCCTCCACACGCTGATCTCCCTTATAGGCTGGTGCGTAGGGGCGTGGAGAGGTTGAGTCCGAGAAGGACTCGGCTGCGGAAGCTGGAGACTCCATGTACGCCCTCTGCTGCGAGATACCTCACGCAGTCAGGAGTTCGGCGTCTCCACTCTTCTTCTTCTTTGCTTTCTTTCTAGAAGGACAGCGTCCTCTCGGGGTGTTTTGACAGAACTACATGATGAACGGTTCGGATCAGCCGTCCGATCGCCGTTGAGATCATGTAACGGCCCGCAAAAATCGGGTAGCGTCCGGCGCTAAAACAGGGCCTGCGAAAGGCTTTCGCTGTGACTTGGTGGGGCTCAATACTGACAACGATGGAGAAATCCACACCGTCCATCGGTTTTCTCCCAAAATTCCTGTTGGGAAAGGATGGTTTCTGCCGTCCGTTGGTGCGACCCACTTGATCAATCTTACAACCGTTTAACCTGTGTTAAAATGTTTAAGATGCCATTGTCGCTGGTATTTTGAAGCTCATCCACCTAGGCCTTGGTAATGTGGACCAATCTGATCTAATGGACGGTCCAGATTGGTCCTTAGAATCGTGATGGCGGCCCACTACAGAGAACCGCAATCCCTGTTCGCGGTGAAAAATTCGGACGCTGATTTCGAATTGCTTTGAACGGGTCAGCGCCTGCTGACCGTTCTAACGGGTTCTGATGCTTTGTTGGTGTACGTTCATGGGGTACACGCTCTGCAAGTGGGGTCCACCTTGATGTTTTTCTAAGGAATCCATACCGTCCAATCAGTTTCTCATCCAATTTAAGGAGCTACAACCAAAATTGAAGTATATCCAGATCTCAGGTGGGCCCTAAATCCGAGATTCATAGGCTAATCTGTCCGTTGGGCCACTTCCATAGTGATCTGAGGGCTGAAATTTGATATGTACGGTTAAATTATGGCCCTCAGGCCATGCATGCAGTTTTGAGCCAATCAGATGGTGGGAACTATGTGATCTTGCATTCTGGACACTTTTCAGGCCACTTAAGCTTCAATTCCTCGATTTTCTTGGATCCCTGGCATGCAAATCTGTCGATCTTGGTCTCCTAGGGCCCATTCCTTGCTTTGGTGACATCAGAGCGTTAAATCCATGCTTTTAATACTCTTTTTTCAATCAAAGCTCCTTATTACATCCTGCAACAAAGACAGGATTAAATTATAATATTAGGCATTATCGTGCGCGTAAAATCAGGCGGTAATCGGGGTCTGATATGCAATATTCGACCCTCAACAGCGTCCATACATGGTGTGAGACCCAACCCGAGGTCGCATGTGTACATGTGTGTGTGTGTGTGAGTATGCATCTCATATATTTTGGCCTCGTGGTCCTACCGGTCAAATTTCGGTGACCCACAACTTTCGGATAGTAATTGCGGTCACCCTTGAGTTTGGTCACATAGACCCGACTCGGATTGACCCAAGACCTATGCCATTGCGACTGCATCGTCGCTGCGGTTCCAACGCCGCGTCTCATGCGGAAATCCTTGTGTCCATTAAAAGTTGTAGGTCACGCATTATTCGGGCCATTGATTATGATGTGGGGCCCACTTTACCAATGTGCACATTTTTCTTATATGGGCCCACCCTAAGTTCCATGTGCCTAGCCTAGTCTAGTGCCTAGCCTAACCTACACCTTTCCCATAGCTAACAATGATGAAGTGCTCTAACATAGGCTAAGATAGCCTCTTTCCTAGCAACTAATAATGGGTTGCTCTAACCCAAGTCTTCTTTTCCAGCAAAAAGCTGAAAATTTTCTCTTCTCAAGAGAAAGAAGACATCATTTCCCCTCCCCTTTCTAGAAACTAATCATTTCAACTCTACAAACTCTCTCATCTCCCTCTCTTTTTCTTCATTTCTCTCTTCTCCTCTTTGCAAATGCCCTCCAACATTCACCATTACTAAACTTTTCCAGCCCTCTTTCCTATTCTTTCCCCCTAGATCTAACCATCAAAGATCCATCATCACCATTGAACATCCTTCCTTGAAGCTTGAGGAGCATGGTGGTTGAAGAATCTTGAAGATCCAACAAGTGGGTGAGCATGTAGGATAGATTGCATGGTTCTTGTTTTCATAGATCTTTTGTTGCTTCATATGGAGAGTGTAGGACTCACCACATCAATGGTGAAGGTCTACCACTTCTTGGATAAAGTTTTTAGCCATCACTTGCATGCATGCGATTTTGATGGGGCCATTCTCCATGGACCCTATCTTGATGAGATTTCCTTTCTTCTTCTTTTCTCACCTTTCTATGGTTTGGATGTGATGATTATGTGGCCCACCTGATGTGCCATGCAACCAGGATTTTCAAATTTTTGGGACATCCAGGCCCAAGTTGCTGGACACTCAGGCCCAATTGTGCTGCCTAGTTTTGCTGCTTGATTTGGAAGTCCTTTAGGCTTGATTTTATGGATTTTCTTGGGGAGGGGCTGAGCCTGAGAGTTGTGTAACACATCAGGGTGGACCCCACCTTGTGGAATCTATGATTTATTTCCCATTTATTAATTTGATGAGCTGATCTATACAGCAACATGTTGTTGTCCAGATTGCTGGAAATTTTTTTTATGCTGTAATGTATGGGTTATAGGCCTTGTTTGTGGTCTCTTTTTCCTTGATTTTTTGACTTCTCTTTAAGGTGTGTACCCCACCTAAAAGTATGTTAAACCTCACCTTCAAATGTCCTTGTTTGATCACCCAAAAGGGTGGGCCAAGGAGGGTGGACGGTCTAGCCACACTATTTGATGGAAAATCATAAATATCAGCCTGATTTTGAAATGGTGGGCCACCTTTGTGGACCCCACCTTGCTGTATACTTGTATAGGAAGGTTGGCCTTACATTTTTCCAAACTTACATAGACCTGGGCCCACTCAAATGGGGTGCTAAAGTCAGGGATAGCAGCATTGCTGCAGCAAGAAAATAAAAATCTGGACCTTGCTGTCCATAAATTGCAGGAGTCAAATAAAATATTTTTACTATCCCAAAAATTCTAAATTTTTGTAGGGAGGTTTCCCACCAATGGTAGGACCTATCCACACAATTTTAGGGCCAAGGGGTCCCATTTGGGCATCCAAAAGTGTAGGCCAACATACTGGATGGCTAGAAGTTTTTGCTGTGCAGTCCAGCAGCATAGTCCCATAAAAATAATATTAAAAAAAAATAATTTCTAAGAAGGTGGGCCATATTTCTAGATCCCACCTTGTTTTAGGCTTGATGAGGGACCTTATATCCAAATTTCAGGAATTTTGGAGGCCCAGAACCCACCCATTGGATGGCCCAAATTCAGGACAGTTATATTCTAGCAATATTTCACCCTAAATAGATTGTATTCTTTAAATTAATTTAAATACTTTTGAGTATCCTAAAATCATGAAAATTTACAGGGAGGTGGTTCACCTATGGTAGGACTCACCTACAAATTTTTAGGGTCAATAGAGCCCTGTGCACACCGTTGCAAGGGCCGGACTGGCTCACCATGTTCAGACGTCCAGATTAACCAGATTTTCTTGATAGTATGTCTTATTTAAATTAATTAAAATACTTATGGCCATTCAAAAATTACAAAATTTTGAGGATTAGTGGCCCACCTATGGGAGGACTATCATGTAAATTTTCATGGCCATCGGGCCCCTGTACTGACCGTGGTGTGGCCTACAAACTTGGGTCAGTTTTGGGCTAGATACCCAGGCCGTAAGACTACCCACCACGGGACGCCCCTACCTTAGGTTGTTGCTGGGCCTGTATTCCAACGGCATGACCCACTTCTAATGTGTGTTGTACATTTCCCTCTCATCTGGTGGGACCCACTATGATATGTGTGGGTCACCATGGACTAGTAACCCATCTGGATTACATAAATTTCTGGATTTCAGCAGGCCCAGGAAGTGGGTGGGTTGGAATTCCAGCAAGGGGCCCAAATTTGCCTTATAGTTGATTGTTTTGGAGCTGTTGTGGCCCACCAGATTTAAGGGAGTGTTGCACATACTGTTTGCCTTATTTTCTTAGATATTTTTGGGCATAATTAGTTCCTCCTAAGGCCCACCTTTGTGGCGATGTTGGGGGTTTGCCTTAACCAGATTTTTGGTAGTTTATAGGCCCAATGGGCTGGAAACCTATTTCTTGAGCCTAAGATCGTGCAGGGCCTGACCTTATTGTTTCACGGGCCCAACGGGCCGTTTACAGGCTGATCGTGTATATTTATTAGCCTTGATGCCCTCATGAAATGCTTAATTATGGGCTGACTTGCGGGGCTCACATAAATGTATATTATGGAGGGCCTTGCTAAGTCTTTGGGCTGATGTGGCAAGGCACACACTGTTAGTATAGGCCTTGCCCATATGTATTCTTGGGCTTATGGGCTGCCCTCAAGTCCACTATAATGTATGAATGGATGGCTTTTGTTTTGGGCCATTTCTTTAGGGCCCATCATGTGATATAGTATATGCATGTTTGTGTTAGCAAGTAGGCCTTGTGGACTCAGTTCTTTTGGATAGGCCCATTGATCTTGGGCCTATACTCTCCTATCTATTGTGATGGGCTTAGGGGCAATAATACACAAGAAGTCGGGCCCTTGGCTGCCCACTAAACTGACCCTGTACTTGGGTCAAAAGTGAGGCCCAACTCACTTGTGTTAAATGTGAAACTTGCCCATGTAAATGAATTACTGGGCTGCCCATGAAGCCCACCATAATATGTGAAATTATGACCTTTCTGGTTGGGCCCAAACCTTACTTGAGGGCCCACTATATGGCCTATGAGTTGGGCTTGGTGTATAGCCCATTAGGCCATGCATTGCTTGGGCTTTAGACCTTACATTATATGGGTAGTGGCAAGCTACCTCTTGGAAACTAGTTGAGGTTGGATGTCCTCTTGGGTGATCCTAAGGTAAGCCCATAGGTTTCTCTATGGGTGTTTAAAGGCCCACCATAGACCTTAGGCCATTTATTTAAGTCTCAATGTGCATGTCTGTGGAACCTACCTTAACGCATGTTTGGTCCAGGCCGTCCAAGCCTTGGATCGCCCGATTGTGGAAGCACACTCTGCCTTGAGTTGCTGTTGGACTCACAATCTGGTAGCAGGCCCACTTAATCTTTTCATGATATATACACACTCTCCATCTGGTGGGGTCCCCCAATGAGTATAGTTGGCCTTCATGAGATTATTTTCACATAGTCAACTAATTTCTGGACCTTAGCAGGCCCAGGAAGTCAAACGGGCCAAAAGTTTATCAAAGGGCCTTAGATGTACAATTTTATGGTTAAAACTTTATTTGGCTGTGGGGCCCACCATATCAAGAACTTGTGTACGTGTTACATGCTTATGTTTTCTTATAATCTTTGGGCTTAATCAGTGCATTCTTTTGGGTCACTTTTAGTGATCTTATGAGTACCCTATCTTAAGATTAGAATTTTGGGACATCCAGTGAGCCCAGAGTGGGCAGGGACGTCCCAGCTTGGCCCAGCCATATATTGGGCCGACTTCCACCATTTTGATGGACTTATGGGCTGAGATAAGGATAGTATTGGGCCCTTGGTTGCCCACTTAAATTGTTATTTATTGGGCTGATGTAGTGGGGCCCATTTCATCCAAACTTGAACTTAATTTTTTTGGTCGTACATTGTGTACGCGGGCTGCCCACCAAGTCCAACTTAATGCATGGATTCTATGGCCATTGGAAATTGGTCCTTGGGCCTTAATTCTACTCTTAGAGCCCATGTTGTTAAAAAAATGGTATTATATCTTTTTATGGCCTATTATGAGGAATATATGTATGTGGTTACTTTTATTTTTATCTTAAATGTAGGCCTTGGGCCTTTTATCCATATAGTTCATGGTTGATATGCCTTTTTGGGGAATGGTGGTTAAATGTCCCCATTATGGACCCCTCCAGGTCTGGTTGTATTTAAGAGTGATTGGATACTTATCTTAGACTCTTGCTAGGCTCATTTCTACATTACTTAGACCCATAACTTGTATACTTAGTCTTGTGGGCTACCCTAGGTAAATGGGCCCCCACTAGAAGTTGAATTCCTTAAGGATTTGTCTAAGTACCTAGTCTTGGTTTCTTCTTGGATAGGAGGAATGTAATATACATTGTATATCGCCTTATAGTATGATTAAATTCATCCTCATAACCCTGTACATCATTATATGCTTGGTTAACACTGTGTGTGGTCATATTGTGCCATTAGGTATTGCATGTTACCTGCTCTGGGACGTAGTATTCCCTCTTGAGCACGTTGGATGCTTGGAATTGATGTATGGTTGATTGTGTGATTCATGCATCTGGCATTGCATAACATGTGAGCATTATCGCCCTTGCTTCATCAGGGCTATAACCTCCATAGAAACATCGTGGATGGACATGTTTAGACACTGAAAATGTTACTTGAGCATACCGGGTGCATAGGATGCCCATGGATGAAATTCTCAAAACTTTCATGGTACTAAGGATCTGCTCCAGCGCCGTGACCGGGTGGAATATATGAGCGCACGAGGGCCTCATACCGTTAGGCCGTAACTCCCACTACCGTGTAGTCGGTTGGATAGGGGTGTGGCCTTACTCGCCTGATATAAGGAGGCATTGCTAGGTTGAGTCTAACCAGCTCGTGAATGGGTCCGCTACCATCAGGCCTTGCTGGTGATTGACTGTCCACAGGCAGGTAGTGAGGTCCCTTACGCTCGTTTGACTGTGCGAGGTCTGTAGAGCGGCAGTCATCCAAAAGTGTAATGGACCTCGGTGATTTCCTTATGATGGAAATGTACTTGATATGTAGGTTAAATAGGAGCACTGGCATTACTTCTCATTGCATTACATTGATCGTATAAGCCTCATGTTGCATCGCCTTGGCATGGCGCCCAGTACCCTTTTGCATTACCCTACTCATTGCATCATATAGCCTTGATATGGCTTCCCACATTATTATACTACCTTTGTATATCTTCTTGTGTTCATGACAGCCTTAGTAAGGTTAGTGGTGTTAGCTTTGATATGTCTCCTTCCTGTATCTCCTATTATTCTTCTGTGCACTATTATCACACACTTACACCACCCTCTAAGCTTCTATAAGCTTATGCACGATTGATGCGTGCAGGAGATCCTAGGCAGGTGTTGCAGCGGCAGAGTTTGGATCAGAGCTGAGCTTGAGGACCCAGTATTGCAGCCTTCCTTTCTTTCTTCTAGTATCTTATGTATGTCCTTTTGGACCTTATGTAAACTTGTAAAAGTTCAAATTCATAGTGAATTTTGTGATGTGTGCCTTTGTTATTCTCATATTTACTTACTGTGATCTTATGTATGCTCGTATTGGAAATTATTATATTGTTATGGAAATCCTCCTTATAGGATCCCAGGATCGGAACCTGCCTCAGGAGCCGAGAAAGGGGTACTATGGAGGTTGTTGCGGCCAGAACCGGCCATCAGGTTCCTTGTGAATCCGGTTACTGAGTCTGGGGTGTGACACATGGTAAACACACATTAGGCCAATCGGGTTACTTAACAAGTTCGATTGGTACGAGCGCACGCTAAATTAATCGACATGAAGCGCATACGCACTCCTCGTGGCCTAACCACTGTCGATAATCACCGTATAACTCGGATTCACCGAACGTATCCCTTGTGGAGAGACTAGTTCAACTACTTGATTGAAAACCGTCACCGATTGCCAGGACTACGTAGTAGTCCCAATCATACTCAAATAAATAGACATTCATATGTGATAGTCAAACAGCATTTGGCAACTAATTCAAGTACAATTCTCATTCAGGCATTTTAACAATCATATTGCACATGTTATTATACATAGGCATTACATCCATAAATCACGTAGTAACAAGATAGATTATAAGAAGGAAACTGTAATTATAGACAAGGTAATTGAGAATCCTATCTCAACACCCTCATTAAATACATTTCAATAAGCAAATTCTCATTCAGACATTTTATCAAACACTTAGACTACACATCTCAACATACATGTAATAAATTAGCTATATAACACATATTATGGTAAATCCTTTCACATAAGAGTTGTCATACGTACCACAAACATGAATCGTAGATTAATAGTCATGGGAAGCATAAATCATAATTTCTTATTCATTCAAATATTTCAACAAACACATGGAATGCATTTTAGTATACAACTTAGTTTACACATACATGATATATCGAAAACATCGTAACTAAGATCATATGGCAGCAATCAAGTCAGACATAAATCATTGCTGACATTGAAGGCCTTGAAAACCATAACCTAAACGTTTATAGTCCGCACCTTTTGTCAGTATGCTCGTTACGAACTCGGGTCGTACACCACGTTTGTCTTTAACGCCCTGAAGGGTGTCGAGTAAAAGTCCAACTCCCGAGTTCCAACGCATCACTTATGCAACATATTTAATGATGATTAAATGTTATCTGTATTAGTGTATAAAACATGAATAAGATTAACCCAAATTAGCAAAACATGATCCAAGTACAGTTGTAATACGCAAGTGGAAGACTGACTTAAATATGTATAACTCTATAGATCAGTTTAGGTCTCCAAAATATGTATGCATTGCCAGGTCAATAATTGCATGTATTGTTTCAAATTACAAAATATCAAAATGTAATAGTCCACTACAAGTATAACCCTGAAGCCCCGCCGATCAGAATGGGCTATGTAAACCTGCTTGAATACTGCATATATGAGAAAGCATCCTCATCATCTGCGAAGTCCGCCTCCGCCTCATCAGTCGGGTCTCCATCTGAAACTAAGACAGAGTCTGGTTGGTGTTTAAAACACCGTCCCGTAATGTGGGAGTGAGTGATCAACTCAGTGGAACAATAAAGCAACGGTTAACATGTTATCAATTCAGTCAAGCAGTAATGATAAAGCAATACAATCGAACATCCCTAAGTACTCTGATTAATGCAAGAATAGTATATATAAATAATGCATGCGCTCGCCTACACTCCCTCAGCGATCTTCATCTAACAGTCGCGCATGTCAGTCACTTCCTCGTGCTCTCTATACATCACCAAATGGCACATGCAATGTGGTGCATGAGTATGATTACCAAGTTCTTATTAGTCCTTTTCATACAGTAGGATTGGAAAGCTAAGGTACCACCCTTATATCAATTCTCAAACGATGATCCATTCTAGGGTCGTCAGTCTTAGTAAATCTCATACGTTGTTACAGTTCTAAGTCACTGCAAAGGGCTCGTCACCTTATCAGTGCAGGCCTAGTATGTACTCTTGTTGTTATGTGAGGGCTCGTCGCCTCTACGCGGTCTTAGAATATGCTCGAGGTCACTACAAAGGGCTCGTCACCTTATCAGTGTAGGATGACAGCTCGAATACAATGTCCCATACCACTGTATTTGGCTCATAAGGCTGTGTTGCTCACTTGACACTACGGGGAGGCTCTTCACCCTAGCGTAGGCCGACAGCTCGACCACAGTGTCCCATACCACCATGCTCGGCTCATGAGTCTTAACGGATCGAGGTACCAAGGTTAATGGAGTTTTCACTGGTGAGTTTGGTACCTTAGCTTCAAGCAGTAGCGTCCATATATGGTGAACATACATCGGGTCAATCGAGTTACTTGATGAGCTCGACTAGTAAGAGCGCACGTTGAGTTGATCGACATGAAGTGCGTAAGCACTCCGTGTGGCCTAACCACTGCCGACATCCCAATTACGGCTCGGATTCATCGATCACGTCCTGTGTGGTAAAACAACCTCAGCCACCTATTTAATGCTTGTTACCGATTGCCTGGACTATTCCATAGTCCCAAACACATTCAATTATAATAGATAATCCTATAAGATAATCAGAGCAGTAATGAATGCCTAATTCCAATCATACAAGCATGTGAGCATTTGATGGATTTTAACTTAAACATAAATTCAAACATATGTAGTCCCTAAGTAAAACAGACAAAGAATATAAGTTACATGGAGGAAATCATACACATCATTAAGGCAGTTAAGAATCTCATCTCAACACCCATGTAAAGTACAATTACTACATGCCTGGTCATTCAGACATTTCTACAAACACTTAGACTACATATTCCAACATACATAGATTAATTTACTGAAAACGTATATTGCAGCAAATCCTTTCACGTAGGAGTTGCAACACATACAACGATCATGTATTACCAAACATCTATCATAACAATTACTAATCCTATTTCCATATTCATTTAGTCATATCAACAAATATAAGGAATACACTATATTCAACATAGGTCATTTATATATGTAAAGTGCGGGAATCATTGTATCTAAGCATGTGATAGCAATTCAAGTCAGTCATAAATCATTAACTGACATTGAAAGCCTTAAAAACCATAACCTATACATTTATAGTCCGCACCTTACGCCGGTAAACAAGTAACGGATTCATTTTAGACACTCGGTCTTTGTCAACGGCGGATTGGTAACCTATAGCATGAATTAGGTTAGCTATTTCATAACTTACACTATCTGAAACCCTAAAATAGGTTAGGGTTAGGTTTTCTTACCTAAGAATGGAATCAGAATCGCCTGTATAGCGATACAGGAATGGTGGTTGAGTACGTGGAGTAGCAGAATCGAATCCCAGGAAGAATCTCCAACTCTCACTCTCACTTTCTCTCTTTTCCCTTCTCTTTTCTCTTTCCTCTCCTCTAAGATTTCTCAAATTCGTATGAGGTGAGAGAGAGAGGGTTTAAGGTCCTTATATAGGCCCAGGACTGATGGAAATGGCCCCAGGGCCAAGGTATACTTAGGTTATATCCAAAGGGCGTCTGTTTCAGCCTAAAGGAGCACTTCTAGTGGCCCCTTTTTCCATGTATGGTCAAACTTAAGCTCCCTAACCATGGATCTAGGTCAGGCTAAGTTTTCGTTCCGATCGGGTTTGCAGATCAGCCGTGGTGGACCAGTTTCAGTTTAACGGTCACCGACACTCGATCAGGGCCACAAGTACACCGACATGTGTGGGACATTTCTCTTGATCCGAGGGTGTATTTGGGTCTGAATCTGATGGTCTGAATTCTTATATTTGGCCCGCAAGCGACAAGACTCAGATTACTTAAATTTGGATTTCATTTCTAAATATATTCACGTTTCTCACACACTTTGCTCCGAGCGCAAGGTATGCATTTCTAGACACAACTAGGACTTGATTTCGGAGGGGGTTGTTAAGTCTAATAATGTGGTCATAACTGTTTAGTTTCGTAGTCATCGGACTTTCGACGTGCGGTCCAGGTCCGATACGGAGTTTCGGTATGCTCCCGAGAGCAACCGGGTTTAGGGATGGATTTTAGATTTCAGGATAACGTAGCGTCAATGATACTACATAGTTTTGATTTTGCAGATCATATTTAAAGTGATTAGTGCTAATTTCATAAGTACTCTAGTTTAGCACTTGCTAATATTAACCTAATTTCTAAAGGTTTGGTCCTGGGTGATTTCTACCTGAGGTGGTACTTGGGTCCTTGTACGGATTTTTCCGAGACGTTACATTGTCTACAGCACAACGACTACCTAAACATTGAAATAGGTTAGCTATTTCACCGATATTTCTATTTGGATTCCTAAAACAGATTAGGGTTATGATTTTTTACCCAAAAACGGAGTTAAAATCGACAGTGTAACGATACGAGAGAGATGATTCAGCATGTGGAGTGGTGGGAGTGAATCCCAACAACAATCCATAGATCTCTCACTAGGGCTGTTCACGATTCAAGCTAGCTCGAAAAGCTCGCTTGACTCTGCTCGAGTCAGCTTGGATTGACTCGGCTTGAATGGCCGATTCAAGCCCAGCCAAGCTAATTATTTGAAGCTCGAGTTGAGTTCAAGCGAAGTTTGACCAGGGGGCATTTCAACTCGACTCGACTCGAAGCTCGAACTTGAGCTCGACTCGGCTCGATTAATAAATATATTAAATATTATATTATATTAATATAAGTTTTAAGTTTAAACTTAAAAATAAAAAATAAAAAACAAACCCTAGAGTCTTTACCCGACCACACGCACCCCCTTCCCTTTCCCTTTCTTCTCTTTCTCTGCCCACTGTCAACCGCATGCCCGCCCCGACTACCACCACCAGTTTTCATTTCATCTCCACAATAGTATGATTTCAAACACTTGGGATCTACTTCTTAGGCGAGAAACCTAAGAAATTTGAAATGGGTTCTTCTTAGATTTATTAGAGCTTCAAGGAAATCCAATTATCTGATTGGCTAGAGCTCTTTACTTGGATTTCTGATTTGTGTTCTGCTCTGTTTCTTTTCTAGTACTTGGATTTTTGTTGGTGGAAGAAGATCAAGAACAGATCGATTCTTATAGGTTTCCTCATCCGATTCGAAGCTTTGTTTGGTTTTTTTATCGGGTTTTGTTTTGATTCTCTTAAGATTTTTAAATTTTTCATCAATGGAGGAGGATCAAGAACAGAATCCATTACTCTCTCACCTAACAAGCTCAAGCTCGACTCGAGGTAAACTCGACTCGACTCGATAACTTTGACAAACAAGTCAAGCTTCAATGTTGAGCTCGAGGCCAAGCTCGAGCTCGAGCTCGAACTCGAGTACATCATGGACAAGCCAAGTCAAGCCAAGTTTGGCCCACCTCGACTCGACTCGGCTCGTTACCCACCTCTATCTCTCACTCTTCTCCTCACTCTTTTTTGAAAATTCGTATGTAATGAGTGAGGGGTGGGTTAAGGTCTTTATATAGGCCCAGAACTGGTGTCAATGGCCTCAGGGCCATGATATACTTAGGGTATAGCCAAAGGATGGTTGTTTCGGGCCAACGGAGCTCATCTGGAGGTCCATTGCTCGCCCACAGTCTGGAGAAAGTTCCCTGACAATGGATCTGAGCCAGGTTAAGATTTCGATCTGATCGGATTAGTGGATCGATCGTGGAGGACCTGTTTCAGTTCAACGATCATCGTCTCTCGATCAGGGCCACAAGTATACTAATGGGTGGAGAGAAATTTTCCTGACCCAAGGGTGTAGTTGGGTCAGAATCTGACGGTCTAAAACCTTAAATTTGGCCTGCAAGCAAATGACCCAATTTACTTACGTTTGAGTTTATTTTCTGAAGATTTTCGCGTTTCTCACATACTTCATTCTAGGCTCAAGTTGTGCGTTTCTAGATACTATTTGGACTCGATTCCCATAACAGTTGTCAAGCCCAGTAAGGTGGTCATAACCTTATAGTTTCGCAGACATCAGACTTTCGATACGCTGTCCAGGCCCGATACAGAGTTTCAATGTGCTTCCGAGAGCAATTGGGTTTTGAGATTGATCCTAGGTTTCTAGGTAACGTCGAGTTATTCTAATGGTTTTGGGTTTTGCAGTTCGTATAGAAAGTGGTTCAAGTTAATTCACTGATTAATTCAGTTTAGTATTTAATTAATTTTTATTTAATTTCTAAAGGAATCGGTCCTTAGTGATTTTTGCCTGAGGTGGTACTCGGGTCTTTGTACAGATTTTTCTGAGACGTTACAATCTACCCCCTTAAAGAATATTTTTATCCTCGAAATTAGTACCTTTTCATACTCCTCGAGAATCTTAGGTTAGTTCTTACGGACCTCAGCTCCTGTTTCCCAAGTAGCCTCTTCCTCAGTGTGATGCGTCCACAATACTTTCACAAGCGAGATAACTTTACTGTGCAACACCTGTTCCTTCCTATCTAGGATACGCGTTGGTCGCAGTACATAAGTAGCATCTTCACTCAAATGTACTTGCTCCCATTTGATAATGTGGGATGGATCAGGAACGTATTTTTTTTAGCATCGATACGTGAAATACGTTGTGCACGCCGGCAAGTGGTGTGGGCAAAGTGAGGAGGTATGCTACCACACCCACTCGTTCTAAAATCTGAAACAGACCAATAAATCGTGGCTTGAGTTTTCCCTTCTTGCCAAATTGAAGGACTCCCTTCATTGGGGAAACCTTTAAGAGTACATGGTTCCCAACCTCAAACTCTAGCGGTCGCCGCCTCATATCAGCGTAACTCTTCTGTCTGCTCTATGTTAAAAGAAGTCGACGCCTGATAATGTCGATCTTTTCTAAGGTCACCTGAACTAAATCTGAGCCAATCAAACTCTTCTCACCAACTTCTGCCTAACAATGCGGTGCTCGACATGGATGTCCATACAGTGCTTCGTAGGGAGCCATGCCAATGCTCGCTTGAAAGTTGTTGTTATAAGCGAACTCTACATAAGAAAGACAGTCATCCCAACTGTCTTTGAAATCAAGCACACATGCCCGCAACATATCCTCTAGCACCTGATTGACCCGTTCCGTCTGCCCATCCGTCTGTGGGTGTAACATGGTACTGAACTTCAGTTTCATACCCATTGCTTCTTGGATACAAGTCCAGAAGATAGATGTGAATCGCGTGTCTCGATCCGATACGATCTCCATAGGAACTCCATGCAGACGTACTATCTCCTTGATGTACAGCCTGACCAAATCGTCTGCTTAGTTAGAGACTCTAATTGGGAGGAAATGAGCCGACTTTGTCAGTCGGTCCATGATCACCCAAATGAAGTCATGTCCCTTCCTCGTCTTTGGTAATTCGAAAATGAAATCTATGGAGATGAAATCCCATTTCCATTCAGCTATAGGCATAGGCTGAAGTAATCCAGGAGGTCGGTGATGCTCGGCCTTGACCTGCTGGTACGTGAGACAACGGGACACATAATCTGATATGTGGGCCTTCATGTTGTCCCACCAGTACGAACGCTTCACATCTCGATACATCTTTATACTACCAGGATGCATCGCCATTTTTAAATTGTGAGTAGCTTCGAGAACTTCCTTTCTCAAGTCATGAAGATTTGGGACGCATATGCGGCCGCGATAACATAAACCCCCATTCGACCCAACTCTCCATTCTAAGTCTTAATCGTCACTAGCTCTTTTTCTCATCTTCGCCAACCATTTATCTTCTCTCTGAGCCATAATGATTCGGTCATCAATAAGTGACTGTATACGAATATACGTGACGCTCACGAATGACTCCTCTACTGTAAGCTTCTATTCGAAGTCTCGTACAAACTCGACAATATTCCATTCATGTATCATCATCGGAGCTACAAATGCTATCGTCTTCTTGTAGCTCAACGCGTCTGCCAAAAGGTTGGCCTTGCCAGGATGGTAGGAAACCTCAAACTTGAAGTCTTTCAAGGTTTCCATCCATCGTCGCTGCCTCATATTCAAGTCTCTCTATGTAAATATGTATCTAAGGCTCTTGTGGTCGCAAAAGAGCTTGAACTCCTCTCCATAGAGGTAATGTCTCTAGAGATTTAATGTAAAAATGACGGCTGCCAACTCCAAGTCATGCGTAGGGTAGTTCTCCTTGTGTTTCCTCAACTGTCACAATGCATAGGCAATCACTCTGTCCTTCTGCATAAGAACACAATCCAAACCAACACGAGAGGCGTCGGTGTAAATGGTATATCTGACCCCCTGCTCTGGCAATACTAACATGGTTGTGGAGTCAACTTGCCCTTTAGTTCCTGAAAGGCTGCTTCTACATTCTCATTTCAGGCAAACTTGAGATCTTTCCACGTGAGCTGAGACAATGGTCTGGCTATCTTGAAAAAGTCTTTAATGAAACGACGATAGTAACCTGGGTCAAGGAAACTCTTTACTTCAGAAACCGAACTAGGCTGCTCCCAGTCCTGAACTACGATTACCTTAGCAAGGTCCACAACTATTCCTTCCTTGGACACCACATGTCCTAGGAACCTGACTTCTTCTTTCCAGAAGTCACACTTCTTATACTGAGTAAACAACTAGTTCTTCTTAAGCGTATCAAAGACTGCTCATAGGTGCTCCTCGTGATCCTTCCAACTCTTAGAGTAATCAAGATGTCATCTATGAATACGATGATGAATCGGTACAGATACGGATGAAATACCTGGTTCATAAGGTCCATGAACACAGTGGGTGCGTTTGTGAGTCCAAATAACATCACAAGGAACTCGTAGTGCCTAAAGATGGTTCTGAACGCTGTCTTCTGCATATCTTCATCCCTGATGCACAACTGGTGATACCTTGACTGTAAGTTAATCTTTAAAAAATACTATGCCCCTTTCAACTGATCGAACAGATCATCTATCCTGGGCAAAGGATACTTGTTCTTCACTATCACTTGGTTCAACCTGCGATAATCAATATACAATCGCAGTGATCCATCCTTCTTCTTCACAAACAACACGGGTGCTCCCCAAGGAGATACACTCGATCGTATGAAGCCTGCATCCAACAGATCATTGATCTGTCTCCTCAGTTCCTCCATCTCACACGGAGGCATGCGATACGTCGGCAGAGATATATGTGTCGCACCTGGTACTAGGTCGATGGTAAAATCGATCTCATGCCGAGGAGGTGTCCAGGTATCGCCCTAAACACATCCGTGAAATCTCGGACTACAGGCATACTCCTAAGTGTCGGATCATCAACATGCTCTAGCAAGGTAGCATAACAACTAACACAGTAGTACCAACTGACATGAATTGGGAAAGTAAAGGTCGTGTCCTCAGATTCATGGGGTGTCACCACTCTAGTATCACAATCGATCTCTGCCTTCATCTTGATGAGCCAATCCATACCAAGAATGACATCATAATGACATAATGGGGTGACCATCAGGTCAACGAGCACTGTTCTGCTCCTAAGTCTATCGAGCAACCTCTACAAGTCTTAGTGGAGTCTGAGAAGGTCCCTGTGGTGGGCACATGATATGATCGAGATAGTGGACCTGGTGTCTACCAATAGAAACATGGGTATACCTTGGATGTGTGTCATGACTTCGAAAGCCAATGGTGCTGCGGTTGCTATCTCGGAAGCCTCAGCTGCAAGTGAGTGCACCCGAGTTTGTTGAGGATGATTTGGCTGCGCTGCCATAAGTCATTGAGGCGGCCTAAATCGAGGTGCAAGTGGTCAATAAGATGATGTGCAGGTGGTGTTGATCGTAGAGGAGGGGCTGAGATGGCCTAAGGTAACTGCCGGTTGATCTTCTGATGCGGCGCAAAGCTGTTGTCCCTCATCCTGGTAAAGCAATAAGTGTCAGTATGGCTTAACCTCTTGCAATAGGTGCACCACACATTTGATCACATAGGCTATGTCGATGGAGCCATGAGCTTTGGAGGCGAATCTGGACGTGGCCTCTTGCCGAGGAACGGTCTGCTCGGCAAATCAGGTCGAGGCATAGGACCCATTGGCACACGTGTACGGGCCAGTCTGTCCCCGTCCTGCTCAGCTCCGAGATACATGTTCACTAGCTCAGTATAGTTAGGAATGCTAGCGCAACACATCTTTATATGTATCTCAGGCCGCAGACCCTCAGAAAATTGTTGCGTTCGCATCGGCTCGTCTGCTAATATCAAGGGAGCATATCTAGCCAGCTCTGTGAACTTATTCTCATACTTGGCCACAGTCATTCTTCCCTGACGGAGGTGAAGAAATTCATTCTCCTTCTCATTATGGTAGGTGAGGGGAAAATACTTTCCGTGAAAGCAGGTCTCAAAAGCATCTAATGTCCACACACACCCTCAGGAACGGTCCGAAGGATGCTGTCCCACCAGAGACTGGCTTCCTCCTTAAACATATATGTGACCAACTCAACCTGCTCTGTCTCAGTGCAGTGTAGCGTCTTCAGCATCTTAGAGATGCAGTCAAGCCAATATTTGGCCTCCTTGAGTTTATGAGTACCCGTAAAAGTGGGAGGTCAGAAGTGTTGGAATCGCTCAAATAAGCCGCTAGCATTCAGTATCCAGCAGGGTACACAAGTGGTGCAGGTGGAACCACATTCATGTTTTGGGCAAGGCCCCCAGCGATGGTGGTCCAAATCTGCTGCCGCTGCATAAGGAATATCATCTGCTCCAACCTATTAGGAGGAGGAGTCGCCTGAGGCATGTGTGGTGCCGATGAAGACACATGATTCTATTCTAGAACCGGTGGTGCAAAAGGCATTGGCCCATTTGTGGGATCAGTGGTCGGCTGAGAATCCGGCATAGTCTTACTACCCGGGCGTAAACTAAGGTCCATATGGCTATTGCTTAGGGGAGGTGCCCCGTCACTCGATTTGCCAAGTGTAAGACGTGTCGTACTTCGAGTGGCCTTAGGTGACATTCCTTATATACAACATAGGGTGCAACATGTGTGAGATTCAGCATAAGAACTCACACTCATCCAAATATCATTTACATTTCAAATTAAAAAAAGCTTCGTGCATTTCATTTAACCAAAATCGTCACAATACATGAGATGTAGTCTTACATGGATCATGATAGAAGATGCATGTGAGCTAATCTAAACAAAGTTTTAAACACTAAAACACACCAACAACTCTACCCTACTATTAAGCCTATCATGATTGTAACATAGAAAGCAAGAAGACAAGGAAAACCCAAAGACAACTACAACATATGAATAGTCGTCCGAATCTGGTGATGATGGAGGAGCACCCTTGTCCTCCATACAGTACAGGAGAGCCTTCAAGGTGTGAGACACCTTCTTAAATTTTGGCTTCATTTAGGCCTGACTCTCTTCAAGCTTGGCTCAGGTCTCTCTGACCTCCTGTCTCAGGGCGACTTGGCCCTCCTTAATCTGAGCCAAGTGGGCTTCTAAAGCAGCCCGATCACGGTGGTGCTCTTGTGTAGTAGGAGGAGAGCCCCCATCAGATTCTTAGGCTTCCTCTTCTTCTCCTTCCTGCTCTTCCTCATCACTTCTCTCCTCATCACTCCCTTTCTTGCCTTCTTCATCTTCACTCCCCTCATCCTCTTCGCTTTCTTCCTATTCCTCTATCTCGTCACCGTACTCATCAAGTCGGGCTTGATGCTGTCTCGGCCCAATGCCCATGTTGTTGAGTGTGGTATCATTGATGAAATGAATCGGCGCAAGCTCATCCGCGTTAAGTCTGTAGCCGAACTCATGAGCAATCTTGCATATAAGTCGGCCAAATAGGAGCGAAATATCCGTCCTAACGGAGCATGCGGTTTGGACTATCTGCAGTAGTATGTACGTAGGCAGACATAGCTTGTCTCCCTGCCCAGCTTTGTATAGAAAGTCCACCATCAAGTGCGTGCATTCACTACGATTGCTCCACCTAGGATACACATTGTTTGCGAATATGTAGTGGAGTAGGCGGAAGTCAGGAGTCATCTCAGATGCTGGGAGGCAATTGCCTCGCTTCCACTGGACCAGTCAACCGCAAAGAAACCATGTGTGGCGACCTCTTTCTCGTATACTCTTGAGATTCTTCTCGCTAGCATGTACTTCTTCACGTGGAATCCCCATGATTCGGGATATCACACCAACATCGACAATAGCTTCCCGTGTTCCCACGGGGATAGAGAACTGTAGAGGCTATAGCAGTGGATTTTGTATGTGGGTGTAGAAGGCTCGAACAGTGCTCACACACCCACGTGACTTGCCCTCAAATATGGGACCCCACCCGGCGTCCAACAGAAGGTCCATCATCGGATAAAGCCCAAATAGTCTCTCGTCAACGTGTGCTTTAAAGATAACTCTACGGCTTTGAAACCTACCATGTGTGATGCCCGCCGGCAGAGCTCTTCGATAGGAATTTGAGGATTAAGATCCCGCTTTGTCCTTCGCTCGTGCTCAACGCTAGTGCTAGCCTCGGCGCCTCTCTGCCTCCTTGGACGTGTAAGGCGGTTAGGCCCAACTTCATCTATGGAAGCCCTCTTCTTTCCATCAGGGAAAGAAGTGTGGAGAGGGAGAAAATAACAGCCACTAGCTCGAAAAGAGCCATAAGAGTGAAACAAGATGGAGGGATAGGATGGGTTGGTGGAATTTTGAGATTTTTGAGACACAAGGTGGGTTTGTGTACTCAAATGAGAAGAAATGAAGGGGATAGGAGATAAGTTTGAAAGGAATGGTGGGAGGTGGGAATATAGTGATGAAGAAGAAGGATATTTGAGAATGGAGGGAGGAATTTAAGAAGAAAAGTGAGAGTTTTGAGGGAAGGGAGAGTGTAGAAGCTAGGTGGGGGGGGGGGGGGGAGGGGGTTGAATGAAGTAAAAAGGGAATAAGAGAGGGTCTCACATGATTTCGTGGCCCTTATACGAGTGCACAAGGTCGGCCCGCCGTGGCCCGCTGGACTTGGACTGCGAGGCCTCGTGGTAAGCACGATGCCATCGTGGTCCCCTGGACCTAGGGCAATGGCATCCCCCTCCAGGGGCATCGAAAATATACAGGGTCCACTTTGGTTCCCCCCGATTTATGCCGTTTGGGCCCCCGAGTCTGTTTGAGACATTTTTGGAGTCCATCTCATACATATTCATGCGTTCCGGTCATTTGAGTGTGGAATACGCTGAATTATCATCTAAACCCATTGATTAACAGTCTAGAGAGAAATTGGGATCATCTCACATGATCACAAATGCATACGGGTCTCGTTTCAACGGTCAGTTTCGCCCGTCGGTGAAACTTGGAATCCTACGTTCGTTTCTACATTTTAACGCTCCCTCCTAAGTTAAAGTACGTCAGTGTGCGTCGTGTTACCATAACCTAGGTCCACTTTAATCCAAATCATGCTTTGATACCAACTTGTAATGCACCGAAAATTGGGGGTCCTGAGATTTGTCGCATCACTTATGCAATATAGATAATGATGATTAAATGTTGTCCGTATTAGCACAAAAAATATAAATGAGATTGCACTAAATCAACATATCATACTCCAAAGATGATTGAATTAAGCAAGTAGAAGACTGATAGATATATAAAGTATACAAGTAGTTATAAACCCCCAGAGTATGATCATGTCACCAGGCTGAATATATACATGTTTGTTCCAAAATATACAAAATGACAAAGCGTAATGTCTAACTAATTCGTATCCCTGTAATCCCGTTGATCAGTACATGGTCTACGTACACCCGCCTGATAGCTGCATATAGGAGAACTCCTCCTTATCGTCATAGAATTCAGGCTTCACTTCGTAAGCCTCGCCATCATCTGCAGCTAAAACAAAGTCTGGTTGGTGTTTTAAAACACCGTTCTAGAGTGGGAGTGAGTGATCAACTTAGTGGTACTATAAGGTAAAGGTTAACATGTTATCAATTCAATCAAGCAGTAATGATAAAGCAGTACAACACTCATGTCCTAAGTACTCTTGTTAATGCAGGAATGATATGCTGTAATGATGCATGCCCTCGCCTACGCTCCCTCAGCAATACCATCTCACAGTCGCACATGCTACTCCCACTGTACTCTTCCATACCAAAGGCACATGCAATATGGTGCATGGTCGTGTTAGCCGAGTTCTTGATTAGGCTTATTCAGACAGTAGATTTAGGAAGCTAAGGTACCTCCCTTTATATCATTTACCCAAACGATAATCCATCTAGGGTCGTCAATCCTAGTTAATCACATACGATAGGCAAGTTATAGGGCAACATCACCCCCGATTTAAAAGCAGTGAATAGGCAAGTTCAGGTCACTACGGGAAGCTCGTCACCTCAACGTAGGCCTAGTTTATACACGAGGTCACTACGGGAATGCTCATCACCTTAGCGTAGGCCGACAGCTTGAATATAGTGTCCCATATACCATCATATTTGGCTCACGAGTTTGGATTACTCACTAGTCACTACGAGGAGGCTCGTCATCCCAGCGTAGGCCGACATCTCGACCACGGTGTCCCATACACCACCATGCCCGGCTCATGAGTTTTAGCGGATCTTGGTACCAAGGTTGAAACGGGCTTTTCATTGGTA
Organism: Magnolia sinica; assembly: GCF_029962835.1. Classification (NCBI taxonomy): domain Eukaryota; kingdom Viridiplantae; phylum Streptophyta; class Magnoliopsida; order Magnoliales; family Magnoliaceae; genus Magnolia; species Magnolia sinica. The sequence continues at coordinate 65,059,700 of NC_080580.1, forward strand.
AGTGGTACCTTAGATTCAAGCAGTAGCGTCTATACATGGTAAACACACATTAGGCAAATCGGGTTACTTGACAAGTTTAATTGGTACGAGCGCACGCTAAATTAATCGACATGAAGTGCATACGCACTCCTCATGGCCTAACCATTGTCGATAATCACCGTACGACTCAGATTCACCGAACGTATCCCTTGTGGCGAGACTAGTTTAGCACTCGATCGAAAACCGTTACCGATTGCCAGGACTACTTAGTAGTCCCAATCATACTCAAATACAATAGGCATTCATATGTGATAGTCAAACAATATTTAACAACCAATTCAAATACAATTCTTATTTAGGCATTTTAACAACCATATTGCACATGTTATCATACATAGGCATTACATCCATAAATCACCTAGTAGCAAGATAGATTACAAGAAGGAAACTGTAACTATAGATAAGGTAATTAAGAATCCTATCTCAACACCCTCATTAAATACATTTCAACAAGCAATTTCTCATTCAGACATTTTATCAAACACTTAGACTACACATCTCAACATATATGTAATAAATTAGTTATAACACATATTATGGCAAATCCTTTCACATAGGAGTTGTCATACGTACCACAAACATGAATTCTAGATTAATAGACATGAAAAACATAAATCGTAATTCCCTATTCATTCAAACATTTCAATAAATACATGGAATACATTTTAGTATATAACTTAGTTTACACATACATGATACATCGAAAACATCGTAACTAAGATCATATGGTAACAATCAAGTTAGACATAAATCATTACTGACATTGAAGGCCTTAAAAACCATAACCTAAATGTTTATAGTCTACACCTTTCGTTAGTACGCTCGTTACGAACTCAGTTGGTACACCACGTGTCACGCCCCAAACTCGGAGACCGGGCTCACAAAATTCCTGATCGCCAAATCCGGCGCCGACAGCCTCCGTAGAACCCCATTCTCGGCTCCCAGCGCCCATTCGCCAGGTTCCGATCCTGGGATGCTACAAGGAGGATTTTCAACTTCAGTTTGATTCGTAATAAGCATAACCAAAGGCATAACCCACAAACAACAACCAAAAACTCCATCACATTTCCACTATAATAAAAAACTTTACAAGAACAATGAGCATAAGGGAAATACAACGATGATAGACCAAAAGCTCCAAAAAGATCAGCTATGCACCCAAGCCTCAGCGCTGCTGCGATCCTACGTCACCTGCACGCAACGGTCGTGCATAAGCTTATAGAAAGCTCAGAGGGCGGTGAAAGTGTGTGTTCAAGGTGGTAATGCAGCTATGCAGTATCAGAGTAATGCGGAACATGCTGATGAATGCTAAGAATCCCATTAGCCGTACCAAGGCCATGCGGTGCAAGGAATGATGTCGGCCATACCAAGGCCATGCAATGCGAAATGCAAGTCAAGCATACAAATCCTCATCTAAGTCCACATGTCAATACGGCTCAAATCTGGAATATCACCGGGGTCTAGTACACTCCAAGCCAGATTGCCGCCCCATCGCGCGCAATAAGGTGAGTGGAAAAGACCTCACTATCCGCCTGCCAATATCGGGCTCGGCTCGTCAATAGCGGACCCATTCCTCGAGCCGGTCGACTCGGCCTAGCATTGCCCCTACTCTCGGGCGGGTAAGGCCACACCCCTTCCAACCGACCACGACATAGTGGAAAGTGCAACCGTCGGTAATCGGCACTCGCGCTCATGCATCCACGTGGTCTAGACGTTGGAGCAACCTCCTGGTACCATAAGAGTTTAGGGAGTTTAACCCAGGGATATCTATCGCCCCCCGTGTAGAACAGATTTCGGTATCCCATCCTGCCAACCACGATACGTCTGTGGAGGCTACGGCCCGATGTCGCTAGGGCGTGCAGAACCATACCACACAATGCGAATGCATGAATCACACTATTCGGTCATGCAGAAATCCTGCGCGTATCGTGCGCATCATGTAGGGCAACACCCCTGCATGGGCTCCTAAACAATCGCCCGAAGGCTATGCTATGATCAGTCATTTCTCATATCAAGCATACGTATGATGCATATGATCATGAATCATGGAATTAAACATGTTATATGGGGTGGATGATGTTCATAATGAGGATGGGCCTAGACGGCCTACACATTACACATATGGGCCTAACAGTGGGCCCAAGGGAAAGTCATAATGCGGACATTTAACCATACTACACTTACAATGTGGACGTCAAACCAACATTTCTCCCAAGGCACGACTGCCACAAATATCATTTCATAAGTTATTTTGGGATCACACATTGCAATGGACCTTAGGTACATCCATTGGGCCCTTAAATACATCAAATTAGCCAAATCACATGGGCCTTATATTCATTAAGTGGGCCACATCAATGGGCCGCACCAATGGGCCTTATGTGCATTGCAATGGACTATAAACTGTGGGCTTTAGAACGTATCAAATGGGCCTAATCTTATGGGCCTTACATGTGTCAAATGGGCCTCGACAGTTGGGCCCCATATATGCATCAAATGGGCCTACTCACATGGGCCTACTCACATGGGCCTTATATGTATCAAATGGGTCTCGCCAGTTGGGCCCCATACGTGCATCAAATGGGCCTCAACCCATTAGCCACATTTCATCTTAATGGGCCTCGACCCATGGGCCCCTAATACATTAAATGGGCCTTAACCATGAGCCACAAGCAAACTGAGGTGGGCCTCCCACCAACATTAAATATGATATAATATATATATATATATATATATATATATACACATATGATATTATATTTAATATAATATAATATATATATATATATACACACACACCTCACACGCACGCACGCGCACACACACACACACGCACACGGATCACAGTGGGCACCACGTCCACCGTCCAGGCGGACGGTGAGACTAAAACACTTACATCACTGTGGGCTCCATGTGGGGCCCACTATAATGTTTATATTCCATCCAGGCCGTTGATAAGGTCACCTGGACCCAGGTGAAGGGTGGAAACAAATTTCACCTTGATCCCAAACTTCTGTGGGCCCAGAAAAGGTTTCAAGGGTGGAGTTCAATTCACACTGTTTCCTTTGATGTGGGCCACCCGAGTCTTGGATCAAGCTGATTTTTGGGGAGTGATCCACTGAAGTTAGGGCCCACTGTATGGATGGATTAGATGACAAATAAACATCAATGTGGGACCCACAGCTACAGCCGTGATTGGCTGTACGACGGCCAAGCCGTCCCCCCGCTGAAATGCGCAGGCAGCGCTGCTGCGTTACTGACGGTTTTTCACAGGTGGGGCCCACGTCCGATAATCCACTCCATCCAATGGCCTTCCATGCTTCTAGACAAGCAAAACAAGCCCAATATCGGGCATATTTCAATGTATAGAAGCAATAGGGAATGTTTTAATGGTGAACGCATTGTTTGCCATGCTATGGCCCGCCTGGAAGTCTGATCAGTCCCATCTTTGGGCTCAACGCCTAAAAATGGCTTGGGAAGGGAATGGATGGTGTGGATTGGAGACATGCATCAAGGTGGGGCCTACACGAATGGGCCTCCTCCATGAGCTTGAACCAAGCTTTTATTTGTGTTTTCACCAATCGTCCAGCGTCTCTGGACGCTGGACTCTCTGGTCGAGTAAGGTGGGCCTACTCATGAGGGTCACCACTGATGGATGGCGTGGGTACAATACACGCAAAGTGGGCTCCACACGTAAATGGTTTAGATAACCTACTAACTTCATGGTGGGGTCCATTCAAGTGAGCCACATAACCTCATTAACATAAAAAAAAAAAACAATTAAAATAAAAAGGGAGAGAGATAGAGAGTGAGACCGTGTGATGGAGGGACCCCGGCACTATGGGCCCTCCCTTGCACTAAATCATACATCAAGTGGGTCCCATTACATGTGGGCCTATTAAATTAAAATTCAACGGTAGAGATTCCTTCTCCACTAAATCAGACGGTCTAGATGACCCTAAATATGCAAGAAAGTAAACATCATGATGGGGTCCATGGAGAATGGCCCCATCATGGAATGATCATGATGATCCAAGTGGGCCATTGGCCACATCATAGGGTCCAAAGTGAGATCCGAACCATTGATCGGTTGGCCTCACTTGGCCCATCTTAAAAACGTCAAAAAAACTATCCTATCCAAACACCCACCGCTTGATCTTCTTGCTCCCTTGGCTTCCTTAGCTCCTTGTGCTACTCTTTGATGGAGGAAGATGGGAAATGGATGGTTGAGATGAGAGATGAAGGGGTGGGAAAGGGGGCCTCACAAATGCCATTTTCTCACCATGGGGGACTCATACGTATGGGACTTGCTATGGGAGAGTTTGAAATGAGAGAGAGACTTGTAAGGGAGAGAGAGAGAGAGAAAGAGATGGGTGATGGAGTGATGGGGGATGGTTTGGGTTGAAAATTGTAAAAGGAGGTATGGTTGATGTTGAAAATGGGAAAAAGAGGAGTGGTGAGGTGGAAAGAGGGTAGACTTTTGTAAAAAGGTGGAGATGGGTATTTGTACTTAAGGTATGGGATGCTTTAATGGTTGATTGATGGGACTAATTGTAGAGATTCCCTCGAAATCCGCAACGCGCGGTGTTTCTTCGGAATAAACGCTGATCGGCATCTTCTAGCCTGGGTATCGGTTCGGTGCGCAAGTCACGGCGTTGGAACCGCGGCGACGACGCGGTCGCTATGATATAACTTTCGGACCAAGCCGACGTCGGTGCGGGGAACTTGGCTTAGGATCGTGCGCAAACACCAAATACGGTGCGAAGGTTGCCGAAATTTGACCGGAAGGACCGCGGAAGCTAACGGAACAATACGGATTAGGACACGGGGCTTACACCACGTCTTTGTTTACGGCACAACGACTACCTAAACATTGAAATAGGTTAGCTATTTCACTGATCTTTCTAATTGGATTCCTAAAATAGATTAGGGTTAGGATTTCTTACCCAAAAATGGAGTTGAAATCGATGGTGTAGCGATAGAGTGAATCCCAACAATAATCCATAGATCTCTCACTCTTCTCCTCACTCTTTTCTTATCTTTTCTCTCTTCTCTCTTCTAGGGTTAGGAAAATTCGTATGGAATGAGAGAGAGGTGGGTTAAGGTCCTTATATAGGCCCAGAACTGGTGTCAATGGCCCCAGGGCCATGGTATACTTAGGGCATGGCCAAAGGATGGTTGTTTTGGGCTAACGGAGCTCATCTGGAAGTCCATTGCTGGCCCACAGTCTGGAGAAAGTTCCCTGACAATGGATCTACACTAGGTTAAGATTTCAGTCTGATTGGATTAATGGATCGATTGTGGAGGACCTGTTTCAGTTCAATGGTCATCGTCTCTCGATCAGAGCCACAAGTATACCAATGGGTGCAGAGAAATTTTCCTGACCCAAGGGTGTAGTTGGGTTAGAATTTGACGGTCTAAAACCTTAAATTTGTCTTGCAAGCGAACGGCCCAATTCACTTAAGTTTGAGTTCATTTTCTGAAGATATTTGCGTTTCTCACACACTTCGCTCCAGGCTCAAGTTGTGCGTTTCTGGATACTATTTGGACTCAATTCCTATGGCAGTTGTCAAGCCCAGTAAGGTGGTCATAACCTTATAGTTTTGCAGACATCAGACTTTCGATACACGGTCCAGGCCCGATACGGAGTTTCAATGTGCTCCCAAGAGCAACTGAGTTTTGAGATTGATTCTAGTTTTCTAGGTAATGTTGGGTTAGCGATTCTAATGGTTTTGGCTCTTGTAGTTCATATAGAAAGTGGTTCAAGCTAATTCGCTGATTAATTTAGTTTAGTACTTAATTAATTTTTGTCTAATTTCTAAAGGATTCGGTTCCTTAGTGATTTTTGCCTGAGGTGGTACTCGGGTCTTTGTACGGATTTTTTCGAGACGTTACAGTACACTACATCCTCACCGTCCATTTGAAGAGACCATGGGATAGATGGGCCAGGTGTACCGTCCAGCTTGCTATCCAATAACAGGCCTAGATACAAGGAAAATAAAATATCAGCTTGGTCCTATGGACCCCACCACAATTTATGTATTTCATCTATTACATGTGGTGGCCCTACGTGGGATCGACACGTGATGCATGTGGTGTCCACACCGTCTAACAAAGGACGGTGGGACCCACTTGATATATGTGTTTTATCATGGCCATCCAACCATTTGACGTGGACCCCACCATGGCAGCGTGTGGGGCCCACCTTGTAATGATGTATGGATTATATCTATACTGTCCGTCCATCTGTATTGGCATTGGTAAGTATTTAAAATTAATAAATAAATAAATAAAATATATGATATATATAAGTGAATATATATAATATATATAAATATTATATTTGGTGGGCCACACCACGTGGCCCCACCTGATGTATATGTATATTATATATATATAATATTATACTTGGTGGGCCACACCACGTGGCCTCACCTAATGTATACGTTTCACCCATCCCATCCACCGTCCAGACCCCTGGATGGTGGGATTCCCATGATGTATTGTTGTATATACACCATCCATTCGTGGGACCTACCCTTGATGTATGTGTGGTATCCACACCGTCGAGACAAGTGGGACGGTGGGACCCACCTTTATGTATGTGTTCATCAAACCGTCCATCTATGTGGACCCCACCAGGAATATAGCTGTTGCATTGACGTCTGCAAGTCCTGGGGGTCCTGATCTTGAGGTTTGTGTTATGACTAAACCGTGTAGCTGGGACGTGGACCCCACTTTTTATGGTGTGCTAATCACACATGTAATGTATTGGGTTTAATCTCTGTCATCTGTGCAGTGGACCCCACATTGATGTATTTGTGGCCCATTTGATGAGGCCCAGTATGATGTAATTGTGGCTAATTTGGTGAGGGCCAGTATGATGTATTATGGCCCATTTGGTGAGGCCTAGTATGATGTATTTGTGGTCCATATGATAAGGCCCGGTGTAATATATGTAAGGCCTATGTGATAAGGCCCGATGTGACGTATTTATAGCCCATGGGATGTAGCCCATTGTGATGTATTTTCGGCCCATATGGCGTAGCCATTGTGATGTTTTTGTAGCCCATTTAATAAGGCCCATTACAATGTGCATTAGGCCCATGGGTTGTGGCTCGTGTGATGTATCTGAGGCCCATGTGTAGGGCCCACCTGTTGTGTATATGAGGCCCTTCAGTGAGGCCGATTGTGATGTATTTGAGGCTCATGTGATGTGGCCCACCATGACGTGTATTAGGACCATGTGGTGCGGCCCATTGTGAAATGTATTCAGCCCGTGTTAAAGGCCCATTGTGATGTATATTAGGCCTTTTTGTGAGGTCATGGGCACATTTTATGTTTGGCTCTATGTGGGCCACTACTTGGGAACATGTTGGTTGAATGTCTACATTGATGGACAATAATGGTTAAATGTCCACATTGTGACCTTTCCTTATGCCCTTTATTAGGCCGATCCTGATTATCAAGGCTGATTCCAATTATCAAGGTTTATTCCTATTGTCGAGGTCGATTCCGATTGTCAATGTCGATTGCCGAGGCCGATTCTGATTGTCGATGCCGATTCTGATTATCGAGGCCGATTCCGATTATTAAGGCTCATTCCGATTGTCAAAGCCGATTTTGATTATCGAGGCCGATTCCGATTGTTGAGCCTGATTCCAATTATCAAGGCCGATTTTGATTATCGAGGTCGATTCTGATTGTCGAGGTCGATTATCGAGGCCGATTCCAACTGTCGAGGCCGACCACCGAGGCTGATTTTGATTACCGAGGCCAATTGACGAGACCCAATGTGATGTATATGCGACCCATATTTGAGGCCCATGATGTGTATTCAGCCCGTGTTGAAGGCCCATTGTGATGTATATTAGGCCTATGTGATGAGGCCCATTGCGATGCATTTGAGGGCCAGGTGATGGAGTCCATTGTGATGTATATTAGGCCCATGGGAGAGGCCCATCGTGATGTATATTAAGCCCTTGAGTGGGGCCCATGGTGTTGTATATTAGGCCCTTTGTGAGGCCATGGGTCCACTATACGTTAGGCTCTATGTGGCCACTCCTTGGGGGCAATATTAGTTAAATGTCCACATTGTAGAGGCCGATTGTCGATGCCGATTATTGAGGCCGGTTATTGATACCGATTATGAGTATGTGACAGCATAGCATCAGATACATACCTATACACATCATTTGCATGTTTGTTATGAGATGTGATTGACCATTATATATGTCATAGTGCAGGTGGTTTATGAGACTCCCTAATAGGCAGAGTTATCCCACATGAGCACATGATATGCGAAGGATTGATGCATGATTGGATTGCGTGACTCATGCATCTCGCATTGTGTGATGGTGATTACTGTACGCCCTACAGACATTAAGGTCGTAGCCTCCACAGTCATGTTGTGGATGGCCAAATGGGACACTAGAAATCTGTTACTAGCATCGGGCCGCCATAGAAGGCCTTGAGTGAAAATTCTTAAACCCTCTTGGTACCAGAGGACGTCCCAACATCGAGACCGAGTGGATACATGAGCGCCCGAGTGTCGAATACCAAGAGGCCATGTCCCCCACTGTGTCATGGTCGGTTGGGAGGGGGTGTGGCCTTACCCGCCCGATGGTAAGGAGCATAGCTAGGATGAGTTTGACCAGCTCATGAATGGGTCCGCTATCAACGTGTCGGGTAGATATTGGCTGACTACTGGCCAGGCGGATAGTGAGGTCTCTTCCATTTGCATAGTTGCGCGTCAGTGGACGGCGATTGCATATAAAGTGTACTAGACCCCGGTGATGATCTCAGAGATGTACAGTACTGATTTGTGGAGCAAGAGTTGCATACTCAGCATTATATTCATTCATTCATTTACTATCCATTGGGGCTGGTGGTGCGCAACCAATCGTTATGTGTACTTTTACAATGGCCAAGATTTTGGTTGGGGCGCGCGACTAACCTGAGTTTAGGAGCTTACCACATTGAGTCTATCTATCCAAATTTAAGAATGTGACTGGCTTGAATAAAATTCCTTTGTGATAGGCCTCATAGCCTGCAATACCACGTACTATCATCCTAAATTCAACTGCAGCTTGGTCATTTCATTCGCACCATATATTGCATATTGCATTACATCTTAGGCATATGAATTTCTGAGTTGTTATGTTTCTGCATTTATATGACCAAGATGAGGTTGATGGTATTCGTAGCTCTTCCAAACTGCATATTGTATTGCATCATCGATATCTGATACTGGTTCATTATGTTTCCGCATTACATAGCCGATTTACATTACTTTCTCAGTATATGACACTGGCATGCTATGTCTTTTCATCTCATATCCTAGATGAGGTTAATGATATCTTTATGGACTTATCAGTATTTCTGCTTACTCTGATATTGTATGGTTCGTGGACTTACCAGTATTTTCGTTTACTCTGATATTACATTCTGAGCACGCATATACTGCTCACACACTTACACCATCCTTTAAGCTTTCTATAAGCTTATGCACGATAGATGTGTGCAGGTGATGTTAGGTTGCAGCAGCATTGAGCTTGGAGCGCACAACGGTCTTCTGGAGCTTTGATTTTTGATTTATTTATTTCCCTTTCAGCATTGTATTCAAATGTTTATATTAGTGGATATGTGATGATGATGTTATCTTTGTGATTTGGGTAAACTTGTGTTATGCTTCTTACGGGATAAATATGTGTTGAAAAATCCTCCATGTAGGATCCCAGGATCAGAATTTGGCATATAGGCATTGGGAGCCGAGAATGGGGTACTACGGAGGCTGTCGGCACTGGATTCGACAATCGGGAATCTTGTGAGCCCGGTTTCCAAGTTTGAGGCGTGACACAAGTGTATTGTACTCTGACTGTCACTATAAAGCTTACAATCTGCTTGTGTCTTACCCAACTATTCAATGAAACCTTGCATCCATACCATCTCCTTACATGCTTCTGTAGCTGCAACATATTTTGCTTCCGTTGTACTAATAGATACTATCTTCTGTAACTGAGAGACCCAACTAACTACAGCACTACCCAAAGTAAAGACGTACGCTGTAATGCTTCTTCTGCTGTCGATATCTCCTATCAAATATGAATCTACGTAGCCTTATAACTTAATTTACAATCCTCCATAATACGGCCCTACATCCACAGTACCTACCAGGTATCTAAGGATCCACTTCACAGCTTCCCAATGTTCCTTCCTAGGGTTGTTCATGAACCTGCTAACAACTCCCACTGCTTGAGCAATGTCTGGCCTCGTGCTCACCATAGCATACATGAGACTCCCAATAGCTGACGCGTATGGGACTTTAGCCATATAGTCCCGTTCCTCCTGCGTATTTGCACCTTGCTCCGTAGAAAGTTTGAAGTGGTTGGCTAATGGAGTGTTAACCGGCTTAACACCTCCCATATTGAATCGATCAAGTACCTTGGTTATGTACTCTGCATGTGATAAAACTAGTCTCTTGTTTTCCTTGTCATGCTTTATCCTCATGCTTAGGATTTGTTTTGTAGCTCTTAAATCCTTTATGGCAAATTCTCTAAACAGTTGTCTTTTTGAGATCTGAAATGTCTTTCATGCTTGATCCGACCATAAGCATATCATCAACGTACAAAAGAAGGATGATGTAGAACGTATCAAACTTCTTCACATACCAACAGTGGTCTGCATGACATCTCCTAAAACCGTTTCCTGACATGAAACTGTCGAACTTCTTGTACCACTGCCTCGGGGCCTTCTTCAGGCCATATATACTCTTCTTTAGTCTACATACCTTGTTCTCCTTTTCTGGTGTCACGTATCCTGTCGGTTGATGCATATATATCTCTTCTTCAAGGTCCCTATGAAGAAAGGTTGTCTTAACATCTAGCTGCTTTAAATGTAAGTCCTCTATAACCACTATACTCAAGACCATGCGAATCGTAGACATTTTCACCACTGGTGAAAATATTTCAGTGAAGTCGATACCTGCCTTTTGTTGGAACCCTTTCACAACCAATCTGGCCTTGTACCATTTTGAACCATTGTGCTCCTCCTTCAGTCTGTAAACCCACTTGTTATGAAGAGCTTTCTTACCATTAGGTAAAGTAACTAGCTCCCATATACGATTAGACTCAAGAGAGTCTATCTCATCATCCATAGCCTACTCCCACTTAACTCGTGTATCTGATTATAATGCCTCTTCAAAACACTTTGGTTCACCATTATCTGTCAGCAGTATATAATGTAAGGAGGGTGAGTATCGGACCGTGGGTCTCTTCTCCTGAGTAGACCTCCTCACAACTAGTGTCTGTGGCTCTGCCTCATAATGCTCCTATGCATGATCATCCTGTGACACTGTAAAACCTGTATCCGGTAACTCTTCCAACGCTACGAATTCTTTCTCATCGGCCTTATTTTACTGCACATTGTCCTTATGCATCACCTTTTCATTGAAGACTACGTCTTTACTTCTGATGATTTTTCTGTTTTTTATATCTCAAAAATGGTAGCCAAAATCATGCTGCCCATAGCCTATAAACGTATACCTCTTGGACTTCGCATCCGGCTTGTTTCTGTGTTCTGCATTAATGTGAACATATGAAGTGCAACCGAACACTTTAAGATATGCAAGGTTTACTTCTTTCCCAGTCCACATTTCTTCTGGTAGCCCACCATTTAATAGTGTTAAAGGACTTCTATTGACGAAATATGCGGCAGTATTGATAGCATTTGCCCAAAACCTCTTGGGCAACCCTGCATGTAACCTCATGCTCCTGGCGCACTCAAGGATAGTCCTATTAATGAGCTCAGCCACACTGTTCTGCTGTGATGTCCCTAGAATCATTTTCTGATGTTTGATTCCATTTGCTGCACAATACTCCTCAGACCTCTTATTACAGTACTCTCCCCCATTATCTGATCTGAGACATTTTACTATTTTACCTGTCTCGTTTTCTACCATAACTTTTCACTTCTTAAATACATCATATTTATGTTTTAAGAAATAGACCCACAGTTTTTTACTAGCATCATCAATAAAAGAAACAAAATAACGTGAGCCACCAAGAGATGATACCTATGCCGGTCCCCACACATTAGTGTGTACAAGCTCCAACAGATGTGTCTTTGGAGCGCATTCTGTTTTCTTGAAACTTACCCTATTCTGCTTGTCATACACGCAGTCCTCGCAGAATTCTAATTCAATAGACTTCAGCCCTGCTAGCTTCCCTTCTGACAATAACACTTTCATCCCCTTCTCACTCATATGTCTCAAACTCTGATGCTATAACTGCTCACTCACTCCAGTTGATGCAACTGTGAGTGAACTATACAATCCTGAAGTCACGTACAAAGTACCTTCCTTCTTGTCTCAAGATATCACCAAAGCACCTTTTGTGATTTTTTAGGAATCACTGGTGAAGGTCTTCACATATCTGGTATTGGCCAACTGTTCCACTGAGATCAAGTTCTGTTTCAAACTCGGTACATGTCTGACATCCTTCAATTTCAAAACTGTTCCATCTTTCAGATTTATATGAACGTTTCCCTTTCCAACAATATTGCACGGCTCATCATCACTTAAGTAGACTCTCCCGAAGTCACCTGACATATAATCACGCAGAACTTCCTTACATGAAGTGGCATGAAACGAAGCACCCGAGTCTATGACCCAAGACTCATTCCTCTCATTAAAAGATAAGATCAACGCCTCTGTGTCACTCTCCTCAGATAGATTCACTGAATCCTTCCCACCTTGAGAGCTTCCTTCTTGTTTCTTAAGCGCCCTGCAATCACGTTTCATATGTCATTTTTTCTTGTAATGCCAACACTCATCTTTGCTTTCGGTCCCTTGGACTTCTTCCTCGACTTAGAACGTCTGTGTTTATTGCCTCATTTGTTCAGTGATCTTCCTCTTCCTTCAACGTTTAGAGCATTCCCTGAATCTCCTGAAACTCTTGATGTCTTTCTTCTAGATTCTTCGCTGATAATTAGACCGGCCACATCATCGAATTTCAGTTTTGTCAACCCTGAAGAATTGTTCATGGCAATCACTAAATCATCCCAACTGTTTGGCAAACTGGACAAGATTAATAACGCCCTGACCTCGTCTTCAAAAATAATGCCAACGGATTCCAACTGGCTCGTGACTGTATTGAACTCGTTTAGATGTTCAGCCACGCTCCCACAATCTAACATCTTCATGTTGAATAGCTGTTTAATGAGATGAACTTTGTTGAATGCTGAGCATTTTTCATACATCGTAGTTAGGGCTTTCATTAATTCTTTTGTATTTTTTAAGGCGACGCTCTTAGACAAAGAGAGTCGGATCGTTCCTAAAGTCTTCCGATCCAATAAAAACTATTCATCATCTGTTATCTTTTCTGGTTTCTTCTCTTTTCCTTCTGGAGGAATATAGAGGTTCTTCTGATACAGATAATCCTCCATCTGCATCTTCAAGAAAGCAAAGTTTGAACCATCAAACTTCTCAATTCTAGTCTTCCCTTCTTCCGTCATCGTTCCCACTTGAACTAAACAAATAACTTTGATACTAGTTGTTGTGCAGCATGCTAATGACGCTAATGAACCAAGATCCAATCTCCGGTCTCATCCACAAACGATAAACAGAAAAAAAAATATAATCTAGAAGTAGAATCAAAGCATTCTAAACAAACCACAAGACAAGATATATGTGAAAAAACCCCAACAAGGGTAAAAAAAACCACGGTACAAAACTTCCACTATGAAGAAAACGAGATTACAAGCAATATACTAACATTTTCCCTTTAGATGTATAGAGAAAACCCTTTGCCCACACTTTTAAATAACTCCTATAACCCCAGAATAGCCCCAGGGACTCCAATTTATAGTTTAGGTAACTTCTCTTTCGCACCCTTGCGAAACCGCCTCAAATTTCCGCAGTCCGCATCAATTCCGCAAAACGAATCTGCGTAACCTCGACTGGTCGAGCAGGCTCCTCGAATGGTCAAGCGGACCCTCGACTGGTCAAGCAAGGGCCTCAATCGGTCGAGCACCACGGACCAAAAAAATAATATTCATCGCTGGACTTTGAGTCGAGCAGACACTTGACTAGTCAAGTGGCGCTGCCAGATGTGGCTCCACATCTCAACACAGTGAACTGTGGACCACCTGGCCAAAGGACTCAGCTGATCTTTTCGTGCAGGGATCCTCATGGTGGAGCCCACCTGGTGGACAGATCAGGATAGGATCCACAATTGGGGAAACAAGAAAACCGCTGCCCAAGATGCTGCATCATAGAATAAAGCATTGCACCAGCATTCGAAACATGCGGAAACATGCGGACATAAGTTGGAACTCAGGCGAGTCACCTCAATTTAAAAATGCAGAATTACTGAGTCCATTATCCAGTTTCATATGAATCGATCCAAGTAGAAAATTGACTCAGCTGGTATTTAATAAAATCACCAAGTAATTAATTCCTCTACCTTAGTGCTAGAAAAACAAAAGACCAATTTCCCAAAAAAAAAATAAAAAATACTAGTGTGCCTCAGGAACAACTTGATGTGCATGAATTTCAGGCCGATCCTAAGCTTGGGTGGGCCATACCACAGGGAATGGTTGAGATCCCAACATGGTGTAAGTATGCCATCCAATCCACTCAACCAATGTGCTCCGGATAACAGGATGCCCCAAAAATCAGGCTATTCCAAAACTCATGTGGGCCATGCCTAGTGAATTTAGGGGTTTACGCATGATAGTAAACATTTTCCTATGGTGTGGCCCACCTGAGTTTTGGGTCAGCCTTATTTTTGGGCTCTCCAGCTGACGAATGAGGATCTCATGCACATTTCCTCCACAGGGCTCTCTGCTACTGCCAATCATATCGCGTGCAATCATATGCACCCATGCAAGTCATGCTAGAGCGGCTCCTTTCAAATCAGGTCAAGAGTCCTTTTAATTATTTATTTTTTTTCAACACACAGGGTACTTGAACCCATGACCTTATTGTTAATGTTTCGTGACTACAATTATGGAGCCATGAATGAAAGCTTATGAAGTCTTTAATCAGACCACCAATCTGTGGCCCAGAATGGATGCTCATGAAATTTAATCTAAAATCTAGATTTCCAATTTATCAGAGAGTAGGGTTGTAGATGGGGGGCTTGACGAGCCTTGTCCATGCTCAGCCATAAGCTAGATACATATGCTTAGGTCTAGGCCAGCCTGCTTCCCAGCATCTAGGCCCAGGCCTGGTCATGGTTAAATGACCAGGCAACTCGGACCAACACATTTAGGAGTTGAGTCAGGGCTAGAGCTGTACAAGAACCGAGTTAGCTCGGTTAACTGGCTCAACTCGACTAGACTTGACTCAGCTTGAAACTGGATTCAAGCCGAGTCAAGCTGATTTTTTTAGCTCGAAAAAATTTCGAGCCGAGCCTGAGCTAGACTGAGCTCAACTCGACTCGGTTGGAATAGATTCAACTCGGATCGAGTTCACTTAGTATAAATATTTTGCATATATTTATATATTAAATAAATTATATATTATATATTATTTAATATATATATATATATATATATATATATATAATATTATATTATATTATATTATATTATATTTTATTATATAGTATATAATACACTAATATTATATTAATGTATATATTATGGTGGGCCACTCCTACATGGGGCCCACCGGCGCGAGCTACCCGATCAGGCTCAAAGACTGAGCCGAGCTGAGTTTGAGCCGTGGTAGCCTGCTAGCCGAGCTGATCTAGGCCAAAGCTCGACTCTGTTCGACTCATGTACAGCTCTAGTCGGGGCTCTCCCTCTTTGGGGGTGTATTGGCCCGACATGCCCGAGTCCAGTGTCGAACCAGATCAGGTTAGACTAAGTCCAAGTGGACTCGGAAGAGAGGCTTAGGGCTCGTCAAGTTTAAAACCACAAAAGTGTAAAATAGGTTAGGCTCGGCTGGGATGTCATGTTGGGCCATTACAAGCCCAGTCAGATAAGTTATTGGGCCTCAAAATTATAGCTGGGCCCAGCCCCATAGGCCTTGAGCCTCAGCCCAATCCAGCCAAAAGCGGACTTTGACCAGACCTGTACGACCCACTTTCATTGATATGTTATTGCCCTATGATAGGATCATGTGCACCGTTCAGACACCCTACACTCTTGCCAATCTGACACGTGTTTGCAACGTGGATTGAACGGATGGATTGCCTAATAAGTGTCAACCTGTCACAGTTATGCTATATAACTACTGTATTAACATAAGCAAGTTCTGTAGGTCTGATCACGAGGTATGTGTTATATCCAAACTGTCCATCCATTTGGCAAGCTAGTCTTGGAGAAGAAAAATAAGACAGATCTAACTACCAAGTGGACTACACTGCAAAAAGCAATGGATATTGAACGTCTACCATTGAAACCCTTTTTGGGTTAGGAAAGTTTTGGATCAATATGAAAGTTGTTTTTCCTTTTAATTCATTTCTTTGTGACCTCACGAACGGATTGGATGGAAAATAGACATTATGGTGGGCCCTACAAATTTTATACCGTTGAAAATCATTATCTTGGCTGCTATTCGTGGTGTGGTCCAAATGATCTTTGGATATGATTTATTTTTCAAAAAATCCTTTAAAATGATCTATAAAAATAGATGAAGCCGTATAAATTTGATCTCCTTTGAACTGTCCGTACAACTCGGGCCTCGAGGAGCGTCAGTGGTCGTCTTGGCACATAAGGTACCTACAGTAGTTATATAGCTGGTGTGTGGTACACCGGCCAATCCGCTTCCCCTCCTATGGCACCGGAAACGGATCGGCTACTGACCCTGCCACTAGCCAATGGCTAGTGGTCGGTGCTCTGTGGGCCCTACCATGATGTATGTGTTTCATCCATGCCGTCCACCCATTATTCCAGATCATTTTATGGTATGATTTTAAAAATTAGCTTGATCCAAATCTCAAGTGGACCGCACAGTGTTGATTGAACTCTCACCATTAAAATTTTCTCAGGGCCACAAAAGTGTTGGATCAAGATGATATACATTCTTTCCCTTCATCCAAGTATGTATGACCTAATCAACGGGTTAGATGTCAAATAACCATTACAGTGGGCCCTAGGAAGTTTTTAATGGTGGACATTCAATTACTAGTTTTCCCATGGTGTGTTCCGACTGATATTTATATCTACCTCATTTTTGGGATCAAGCCTTAAAATTATATTTTAAAATGGATGGACGGCATGGATAAAACACATACATCATGGTAGGGTCCACATAGCACTGACCACTAGCCACCTCGGTGGTGGTAGCCTCACCAGCCAAAACCCCTTCCATTTTCCCAGCCCTGGCCAATCGACCCGTGACTCGGGCGAGTCAACTCAGTCCACTCGCCAGTTGGGTGACTGGGTCAAGATGCACCCACTTTCAATCCGGTCTAACTCGGTTAGCCAACTCAGGACTCGAGTGAGTTCACTCGGACTTGGGTGACCCGTTGGGTCCCAAGTCAACTTGACCCAGTGACAGGCCGAGTCCAATCCCGGGTTTCCCAACTTGTGTGGCGAACATGAATCTTCGCTAGACAGGGGGAGTTTGGACGGAAACGGATTGGCTACTCCCCCTGCCACTAGCCATGTGGCTGGTGGTCGGTGCTCTGTGGACCCCATCATGATGTATGTGTTTCATCCATGCCGTTCATCCATTTTTACAAATCATTTTAGGCTTGATAAAAAAAACTGAGAGGGATTTAAATCTCAGGGGGACCACACCAGAGGAAAACAATAGTTATTGGATATCCACCATTAAAATCCTCCTAAGGCCCACTTTACTGTTTGTTTGACATCCAATCTGTTGATTAGATCATACAGACACAGATGAAGTGTAAAAAACAAAGATCAGCTTGATCCAAAACTTTTATGGGCCCCAAAAAGTTTTTAATGTGGTCTAGAGATTGGTATATACCTCATTTTTTCTCTCATACCATAAAATGATCTAGAATAATAGATGGACAGCATGGATGAAACACATACATCATGGTGGGGCCAACAGAGCACCGACCATCAGCCATTGGCTGGTGGCAGGGGAGTAGCCAATGCGTTTCTTGTTTCGGCATTACCGGTGTGGCTCACTTAGTGAGTGGATCGGCCTGATTTTCACTGCAGGTTATAATTACAGTGTCCCACCTTGGATGTCCTATACACATCACACATCGGTAGGAAAGATGGGGTTGTGGGTGATTGCTCGCATCCCATCCATTTAAACAATGTGCCCCACCATGGAGATCAGCAGCTGCGAGAACCAGTTTGATCCACTCATCTGGCAGGCCTCACCGTCAAAATCAATTAATGGATGGATGATGGCATGACTCAATGTAAAGGCGTGGTCCATGTCATCCATCTAATCAATTGATGGGCTTGATTTTCGAGACATGTGATATCCATGGTGGGGCATATCGTTTACATGGCTTGGATGTCTTGTACAAGTGACAGTTTGGCAGGATTAACTATCATTTCTCTGTTCCATGACATATTTTTAACTTTTAAGGGTCCGTTTGGATGCATGGAACTGGATTCCATGGAAATAAAAGAGTTCTTACGAGGGAAGGATTTCTTGAGATTGAAATCTTTGGTTTTGGGTGCGTTTGGTTTCACAAAGAAACCAAAAAAAGAGCAAAATTGTGGAAAGAGAATCCACATAGATGCGAATTCCCCTGTACCAAACATGAGCTTTCCATGCATCCAAGCAACCATTTTAAATGAAAATCTAATAATCTATGCAATGTACTGTGCTGATTAGAGCTCTACGCAAACCGAGTTAACTTGATTAACTCAATCAACTCGGCTTGGCTCGAAACTGGAATCGAGCCTAGTCAAGCTGATTTTTTGACCTCGAAACAATTTTAAGTGGAATCCAAGCTACACCAAACTTGACTTGACTTGACTTGCCTCGAAACTTGACTCAAATGTGACTCCGTTCAAATTGATTTGACTTGAATCGGGCTTACTTATTTTTTATATTTTTTTATATTTAAATAAATTATGTATTATATAAATTATAATATATTATATATCATATATATTAAAAACCCTAAAACTTAAATTCAAACTCAACTCGCAGGCTCGAAAGATTGAGCTCATGATCGGCTCAACCTTGGCTCGGGCTGCTGATGAGCTGAGCCAGGATGCCCAGTCAAACTAGAGGACCAAGTTCAAGCTGGGGTAGCCCACTAGCTGAGTCGAGCCCAGCTGGGCTAAGCTCGACTTGTGTACAACTGAAGTGCTGATTCTTGTTTGGACAAATCATCCCCAAACAGGGTGACCACAATGAGCGCCAACCGACGTCACATTCTACATCTGATCAAATGGTGATTTGGGGTACATCCAAACATGCCCCCAACTACAAATTCCAAAGAACATGGTCTGATTACAGCTCCATTTCATTCAATCACTCACTTCCAAACCGTCGATCGAATCAGCCATTTAAGACCATCTAATTGATCAAAAGAAAAACCAATCACATGTAGCCCAATCAACCAAACAGATGTTGTCCCCACACTCAGAAAACCAATCGAATGGCTGTTAAGATTGCGTACTAAAGAAATTCAGTACAAGTGATTGCACCATATCATTACTCTCTTTGGTCCAACATCATGTTCTCACCATCCCCCCTTGAAATCATATTCCTACCAAGTCGATGGATTTCATATATTTTCTCCATATCATTCCATTGGCATGCCATGCTTGATATCATTGCATTCCACACGACGGGAAATTTCGATCTTGCAAACTACCAACTGCTCTGATCGTAACGGTTAACAGAGTGATCATTACCGTTGGTTGGCGTACTATGCAAGCGAAAAATAGAGAAGGAGAAATAGAAATAGAAATGTGGCAAAAAAAAATGATGAATTCCAGCCTCAGCCATTGATCTCCATCAATGAAATTCTTATCTAGAAAGGGCCTTGCTTCTTCATAAGTGATGAATTACAGCCTCAGCCATTGATCTCCATCTATGAATTTCTTATCTAGAAAAGGTCTTGCTTCTTCATAAGTGAGTGACTTGGCCCAAAGAACTCTGCCTGGGGAACTGGTTCCTCTTCCTTTACACTTGAATTCGCCGAATAAAACGGTCCTGCATATTTCAAATAATTATAAATTTCTCAAGATATTCAAGAGAATGAAGTGCAAAGGTTTGTACTATATTACAGTGAAAATGGTTGATGTGGGCCCCACCTTGATCACATCGACTCTGATAATCTTGCATGCTATCTCTTGTTTGCCCATATCTCTCAAAATGAGACCAATCCATGATAGGTGGGCCACGTGAGTAGGAAGTGTTGAGAGGGGATCACCCACCCTTGATTCTTGTAATGGGTCCATTGTGTTGTGTATATGTCATCCCATCTATTGATACAAAACAATTGCCCCTGAATGATGGCACCCCTAATAGAGCTGGGCATAGTCGGACCGAGTTAGGGCTGACTTGACTCGATGTGGTTATGAAATAGGCCTGAACCGAACTCGCCTGACGCGGTACCTAGTCCAGCATGCCTGACCCTATTCGAGTCCAGGACTGGCCTAGACTAATCCGGACCCAATCACAAGTACCGAGTTGGGTCAAGTCAGCACCAAGCCAGGTTGGGTGCAGTGGGTATCCACAGGCTGAAATCACAACCCAAAACTTAAATTTACTTGCTAGAATTGTAGCCTCTCCATCAGCTACACGACATCTTATATCTGAAACATCATACCTGAGTTTTTTTTAAATATATATGTATGAGTTGAGTTTTGGATTGAGTTGAGTCAGTACCGAGTTGGATTTCGGGTTGAGTCGAGTCGAGTTATTGGGTGACTCGAACTCTACTCAGTTTGAGTTCGAATTGGACGAAGTCAACTTGATTCGTATCGACTCACCCACTTAGTTTAGATCGAGTCGGATCTAAAGGACTCGGACGAGTCGAGTCATCCCATGCCCAGCTCTACCCCTTAAGAACCATGCCATTCTGAAACTTGGGAAGGACCAGCAAATCAATGGTGGGCGCCCTCGCAACTCCTGCTTGTGTGGCCCACCTGAAGCACAGATCAGCCTGATTTTTGGGTCCACGGACAAATAAAAGACAGGTGTGCATTATGGTTAGAGTGGATGTCATGAACACATCAGATTGTGGTCCACACAACTCATTTATAGAGCAAACTTTTCACTAGATCATGGCCATGCATATATGGATATTGTCATTCAAATCGAAGGGAACTGATATGTACACCCCCTTTGATATGAATTATTTTTTTTTTTTTTGCCCAATTTTGGTAATACAATAGTGTATCTCTGACACTGTTCTAATACCAAAAGTAGAATATGGGTGCACGAATAACAAAACATTTCCATACATTAACACATACAGCCTTTTACGTGAACTTTCACATACACAACCCTTTTCTATGCCTGCTATATGTAGAAAATCTGAACCATTCAAGAGGTGGGGCACACCATGATGACTAGCTAGTTAAAAAATCAGACTGATCCACTTGTCGGGTGGGACAAGACGTAAAAATAAGTGGACGTCTGATATTATGACTCAAACATACAGGTATGGACCAACCAATGAATGGAGCGAAGTGATATTAATGGTGGTGCCCACCTTTTGCAAGGATCAGATTAGAGGTAACTAGTTGGAGGGGAAGCAAAGCATATATACCAAAGTTCACATACATGGGCTGTATGTGACTATTTCTCTTTGTAGAATACATGGTTTGAAGTCATGGGTTGGAGTGCCCACGTGGGGTTGTGGTTATAAAAAACGTATGGTACTTTTGGGAGAGAAAAAGGTGCAAGTGTTCAAAGCCACCTGAGGCAGACAATCCATGGTGCTGTCATCAGCTGAAGCACAGGGAGTGAGACCACTTGTCAAAACCATATATTATTTTGAGTGGCCCACAAGCACTCTTGCTCCAGTGGTAGACTCTTAGGAGCTTCAACACCTGGTCAAGGGTTCGAGCACCCATAGGTGGTGAAATCCCACTAAGGCGTGAGTGTGTGGTGGTGTGTGTGCGTGTGTAAAAAAAAAAAAAGAAAAAAAAAAAGAAAAAAAAAAGAAAAAGAAAAAGAGCATATACAATACATGTGTACATATGCATGTATGCGTGTTAGTTTTTCTTATATTTTAAGAAAATTTGGACTTTTAAGTAACTATACTCAAATCAATTAGGAAATCCTAATAACGGCTAACTCTAAAAGGAAAATGAGTCCTAGTTAGATTTAGTTTCTATGATGGAAAAGAAAAACTAAACACTAATGAATAGAAGACTTGTATGAGGTTTCCTATCTTTACCACAAACTTATCATAAAATAAGAAGAAAGTGAGCTAGGAGAGGAATCTACACTCTAGAATGTATGTGGATCACATATCAAGGTTGTTCATCTTAAAGACTGAGCATCCTCAAGCGTTGCATGCTATATGCATTTCACGATCCTAGAACCAGAACCCTAATAGTTGATCGTGTTCCAACTAGTGCTCACAACACCACCTGAAATGATGGGTAAGCCTATTTTTAAGTGATTAGTTTTTCTATTTTTTTGCATCAACCTTAACAGGACCCACATGCTTATTGGTGAATCCCTTATTAAAAAAAAAAAAAGTGGGCTCATTGCCTTAGCGAGTGGTACTCCATCGACTAACCAATCTGATTTATTTTCTTCTTTGAGAGAGAGAGAGAGAGAGAGAGAGAGAGAGAGAGAGAGAGAGACCCTCTTCTTGATGGATCTCCCTAGTCACTCCACCCTTGTGGGATTATGATGCCTCCCAAATCACAGAAAGAATAGACTACCCTTGCATATCTGCCCCAGGCTCTTCCCAAGTAAATGATCTCGGATCAAGTCAAATTACAATTGATGAAAGAGAATCCTGAATTTTCAGATGCTGAATTCCTCTAAGAAGCTGCGACCGCTCGACGGACCAAATCCGTCGCTATTTTCTGAACAAGTTTGAAAATCAATGATGGAATTGAGGTTTGTTGCTAATATATGTAATGACGAACAATGCCGGTGGGTTTTTTAAAATTTTAGCAACGGACGAAATCCATCGTTTATTTGGTTTTACGACAGATTTGGTCTATCACAAATATGGAATTTTGGGGTAGTGTCTTATCAATTTATACTTCATCTCGACTTATCCTAGGAGTAAACTTTAGTAGTAATCCAAGTCTACACTCATACACTAGATTCATTATTTATCTAATATCAAGCAATTCTTTCAAGAGACATTCTCGCAGTTACTCCTAGTGACGGTTTGTGAGTTTTTCGTTTTGTTTGATTCGCATTTATTCTGAAATTCCTTTCTTATGAAAGGCATAAAGTAACCCACCTTTAGAAGAAGAACCCCACCCTCCAATTATTGAAATTTGCAAGTGGCTAAATAAGTGACTGATCTTCTCAAAATCTGGTCATATACGTTCATATTGGACATATTTGCTTATTTTGGTGCTTGGGGTCAAATTTGATCAGTTTGGATCGAGCCACTGTATCAATTATGGCATGCCCACATAATTGAAAATAAACCGAGTAACCAACATTTTTTTAGCACGCCCAATGGATCACAAACTACTTAGTAGTCATAACATTTGGTTGACTCAAGTATATTTATCAATTCAATAATCATTCAGAATCACGAGCTGAAGAGGTGGTGTGATACTTCAATAGTTGCTATTGTGGCTAAATAACTTCCTACTCATGAGGAAGAGGTACAAGTCTAATAAGTGCCTAAGGAGTTCCATTACCTAATATGGTGCCTGCTCCTCGAAATTCATATAGACCATTCACATCTCGACATGAACCTTTTGAGATTATGCCATCCGGGATGGCTGATATGCATTGGGAGATTAACACATCGTAGAACTATCGTGAGTTTAGGCAGGAAACTCGTAATTTTAGGCCAAAGCTTTTAATAGGTGGATGGTCTACCACACTGAGAGCATGAATTGGTTGGTGGCTTTTTTCGTTGATAGAGCATTTGTTGCACCTCAACAATAGGCCGATGTAAGTTTTGTTGAAAATTGGGCACCTACACCACCAGTTCAGCCGATGCCATATACATTTCCATTACAATGAAATATACCCCCTGTTCGTATCCCCAGCATGCAAAATTCACCGATATCGGTAGATTTCAAACATTCAAAACATGCTCCTATTTCAGACGTCTAGAACATATTCCTATCTAGGACATGCAAAATTCCTTTCTGCCTATAAATTTCAAATGTCCTGAACGTGAAAATAAGAACGTAGTTCATAAAGCTATGAATTAAAGGATGCATGGGGGCATCCCCTTGCATGGAAATCAACTATATAATGAAGAACAGTATCATGATGGCCTTGAAGTACCTCCAATCATTGTACAACAATATTGAGAGCATAACGAAATTATTCAACTGGTTAAGAAGTAACGGGCCAAGTTCTTGACCGAATTACTATTATAATTTATCATAAGCCATATCCTGATTGGATCGAACGGTAATATCCATTGTTGAAGAACAATCAACCTGACTGTACATTGTTCACAGGTGATATGGGTTAATCGACCGTAAAACACATAGGTCAATTAACCATATGATGTGGAGAATTGGCCAATAATGAGTATTATAAATTACATTTATTTATCCATTCACTCACTGGGGTAGCCTTTACTTGGTATTCTAACTTGCTACTAAATTCCATATAAAATTAACAAGAAATATAAGAAAATTTTCATATTCAGTTCTTTTATAAGGACAAAAATTTTCATGGCCGATATTGCTCATTTTCGATAACTACCATGAGAATTGGTTGACAATTAAATTGCTTGATTTAAAAGATAAAAAAGCTGATTCAAGGTAGTTACGACCGATGAAGAATTTGTCTGGTTGGCTTAAGATGGGCTGAAATTCAAGATTCGAAAAAAATTTATCAGAACAAAATTCACAAATCTTTACGATTTTACCAGGAATGTGTCTAGATATGAGGCCCTTCTTCAAGAGTCAACGAGGTAGAAGAATTCATTAGAAGAGACATATTATCATGACCCTAATTATAATGTTATAGTACTTAAAATAATGGCTAAACAACTATTCACATGTTCGACTTTGACAACTTCTAATCAGAAAGTTCAAAGATCCTACACCTTGGATATTTCTCATACTGATGAAATCTTTGATATATGTTAGCTAGCAAATTTATCAAAATTTCGGTTAATCATAAGATTTCGACAGTTGAAGTGAATTACACATAGGAAGTACAGTGGGCTTCAACTAAACTTTTCCTATTAAACATCATGTGCAGCCGGGTATTAAATAATCAATTAATACTCCAGTTTAAAAATCCGCATACTGTTTTTCTCTTAGCAGCTTTCTATTTTAGTTTCAAATGGGATTTTATATGGTACGATGCCGTTACACGTAAGTATGGTATAGTTTTTGGCTTGGTACATTTGAAATGAATCACCACATTAATTATAAATATTGAAAACTAGTTTTATCTAATTTTCATTTGAGGCACTAACTTTAAAAAAATAAATCTACATCTTCAAAAAATTGGGCTGAAGTTAGAGCACATTCATTCGTTTCCAATATTAGATATTACATGTTGTTTAGACCATATTTATATATGGGAAAATTAATAAAAATTCGAACCAGCCAGATGGATGGATTGGATTCTCAACCATATGCCACACTGTCACATATGTGTGACGTGTACAAAATAGAAATGCATTTCTTTCCGTTTCTCCACAGGGATGTTAGGTAAGGCCCACCGTGATTTTGGTGAGAAATCTACTCCATCCATCAGTTGTTAGAGCTCATTCTCCGATGTGCGATCAAAATTCATCTAGATCCAAAATTCAAATGAGCCACATGAAAAGAAATAGTGAGGATTCAACGACCACCCATCGTTGAAACATTCTTACGGCCAAAAAAGCTTTTTTTTTTTTCCTTTAAACTTAATCCCAGAGAGAATGACCTTATAAACGGTTTGGATGGTATATAAATATCACGTGGAGACCAGAACGGTAGGCATTTCTTTCTCCAAATTTCTATCTTGTGTGGCCCACTTAAGTTTTCCATCCACCTTATTTTTTATTACATTTATTTACTAAGTTGGGAAGCTGATTGCATAGTAACTAGAGCTAGGCATCGAGTCAAGTTGGACCAGATTGGGTATAACTCAACTCGGTCCGAAATTTTCATGGCCTGGCCCGAACTCAATCGGATCCGGGACTGAGTCTGGGTCATTAGACTCGATTTGATCCGGTGCCCTGTTGGCCTGATCCGATCCGAGTTTAACTTGGTTAGGGAAACCAAGTCGGATCGGATTAAGTACAGTTCGGATCAATCCTGATTTTTTTTGAAAAATTTAAAAAAATAAAAAAATTCCACATATATAAGGCTGACCTAGCAAGAGTCGAAAAGTTTGAACGATAAAGGACTGGGACCAGTGCCATTGTAACGCCCTGAAAATTGGGAGTCGAGCAGGAGCCCAACTCCCGAGTTCCAACACATCACTTATACAACATAGATAATGATGATTAAATGTTGTCTGTATTAGTGCATTAACATGAGTGAGATTATACCAAATCAACATATCATACTCCAGAGACAGTTAAATTACGAAAGCGGAAGACTGTGATAAGTACATATAAGCATATAAGTGGTAAGTCCCTAGAGTATCAACATGTCGCCAGGTTAAGTAAATTACATATATAATTCCCAAAATTACAAAATGATAAAGTGTAATGTCTGCTAATCCATAACCCTGTAGCCCCGGTGACGCAACTCCAGGTCTACATAGACCTGTTAGAGAGTTGCAGGTAGGAGAACTCCTCATCGTCAAAGAAGGTTGGCTCCAGATCGTAAGCTGCATCATCATCTGCAACTACAACAGGGTCTAGTTGGTGTTTTAAAACATCGTCCCAGAGTGGGAGTGAGTGATCAACTCAGTGGAGCTATAAAGCAAAGGTTAATATATTATCAATTTAGTCAAGCAGTAATGATAAAGCAATACAATAAGCATTCCTAGGTACTCTGGTTAATGCAAGGATGATATGGTTAATGATGCATACCCTCGCCTATACTCCCTCTGCTATATCATCTCACGATTGCGGCAAGCACCCCTTCCTCTATGCTCAACTCTAATGCTAAAGGCACATGCAATGCGGTGCATGTATGTGATTAGCCAAGTTCTTACTTAGTCTTATTCATACAGCAGGTTGAGAAGCTAAGGCACCTCCCTTTATATCATTTATCCAAATAATGATCCATCTAGGGTCGTCAATCCTAGTTAATCTCATACGATAGCAGTTCTAGGTCGCTACAGAGAGGCTCGTCACCTTAGCGCATGCCTAGTTTATACTCGAAGTCACTATGGAAAGGCTCGTCACCTTAACTTAGTCCTAGTGTATACTCGATGTCACTACGAGAGGCTCGTCACCCGATCGTAGGCCGATAGCTCGAATACAATGTCCCATACCACCGTATTCGGCTCATGAGTTTGGTTTACTCATTGGATACTACGGCGAGGCTCGTCACCCCAGCGTAGGCCAACAGCTTGACCACGGTGTCCCATACCACCATGCCCGGTTCATGAGTCTTAACGGATTGTGGTACCAAGGTTAAAGGGGCTTTTCACTGGTAGGTTGGTACCTTATATTCAATAGTAGCGTCCATACATGGTGAACATACATCAGGTCAATCGGGTTACTTGACAAGCTCGACTGGTATGGGTGCACGCTGGATTAATTGACATAAAGCACGTAAGCACTCCGCATGGCCTAACCACTGTCAACAAACAACGTACGACTTGGATTCATCGAACGTGTCTTGACCCCTTGCTCTAGCAATACTAGCATAGGGACGGACGTCAACTTGTCCTTCAGTTCCTTAAAAGCTGCTTCCACTTTCTCATTCCAGGCAAACTTAAGGTCCTTCCGATTTAGTTAAGACAACGGTCTCGCTATATTGGAAAAATCTCTAATGAATCGGCGATAGTAGCCAGCGAGTCCCAGGAAACTCCTCACCTCTGTAACCGTACCAGGCTGCTTCCAGTCCTAAACTGCTGCCACCTTGGCGAGGTCCATAGCTATCCCTTCTTTGGACACCACATGTCCCAGAAACTTGAGTTCTTCTTTTCAGAAGTCGCACTTCTTGTACTGCGCAAACAACTGATTCTTCTTTAGAGTATCAAAGACTGCTCGCAGGTGTTCCTTGTAATCCTCCCGACTCTTAGAGTATATCAGGATGTCATCTATAAATACAATGACGAATTGATACAGATACGGCCGAAACACCTGGTTCATCAGGTCCATGAACACGGCTGGTGCGTTCGTGAGTCCAAATGACATCACTAGGAACTCGTAGCGCCCAAAACTGTTTCTGAATGCTGTCTTTTGCATATCCTCATCCCTGACGCGCAACTGGTAATACCCTGACTATAAGTCAATCTTCGAAAAATACTGTGCCCCCTTTAACTGTCGAACAGATCATCCATCCTGGGCAAAGGATACTTGTTCTTCACCGTCACCTGGTTCAACCTGCGATAATCAATACACAACTACAGTGAACCATCTTTCATCTTCACAAACAGCACGGGTGCTCCCCAAGGGGACACGCTAGGTCGCATGAAACTTGACTCCAAAAGGTCATTAATCTATCTCCTCAATTCCTCCATTTCACATGGAGGCATGCGATACGTGGGTAAGGAAATGGGTGTCGCACCAGGTACCAGGTCGATAGTAAAATCGATCTCACGCTGAGGAGGTAGTCCAGGTATCATCTTAAACACTTCCCAGAAGTTTTGGACTACGGGCGTGTTTCCAAGCGTTGGACCATTATGATCTTTCAACAGGGCAGAATAGCAAAGGACCTGGAAGGGGCAACTGACCTGAACGAGGAATGTGAAGGTCGTGTTTTTGGGTCCGTGTGCCATCACCAGTCGGGTCTCGCAGTCGATCTCGACCCTCATTTCAGTAAGCCAATCCATGCCGAGGATGACGTCAAAATGGTATATCGAGGTGAGAATCAGGTTAATGCATATCATCCTGCTCCCTAAATCTATCAAGCAACCCTCACACAACTTAGTAGCATCTGTAAAAGTTCCTACTGCTGTGATAACTCTCACCCCTACCATAGGGGTCGTACTCAACCTTAAACATTTAACTGCCGAGCACAAAATCATTGAGATAGTAGATCCGGTGTCCACCAATAGAAATACTGGTGTACCTTGTATGTGGGCAGTGAGCTCGAAAGCCAAAGGGACTGTAGCTATTGACTCAAGCGCTTTAGCTACAAGCGCATGTACTCGCGCCTACTGAGAATGGTTGGGCTAAGGTGCCATAGGCCGTGGAGGAGGCCTAAAACGAGGTGTAGGCGACCGAAAAGATGGGTGTGCTGGTGCTGATCTTAGAGGTGGGGGCTGCAATAGCTTGAGGAAGCTGGCGGTTGATCCTTTGAGGCAGCGAGAAGCCGTTGTCCCTCATCCTGGTGAAATAATACGTATCCGTGTGGCCTGACCCCTTTTAGTAGGTGCACCATAAGTCTGCTCGCCTCATTGGGGCTGGTGGAGTTGTAAGTCTGGGAGGTGAGTCTGCACAGGGCCTCTTGCTGAGAGACGGTCTGCTCGGCAAATCCAGTCGAGGCCTAGGAACCATAGGCACACATGTATGGGACAGCCTGTCCCCATCCTGCTCAGCTCACAGAGACATGCCCACTAGCTTAGCATAGTTTGATATGCTAGCGCAACACATCTTCGAGCATATCTTGAGTCGCAGACCCTCAGAAAACTGCCGCATTTGCATCAGCTGGTTTGCCAATATCAGGGGAGCATATCTGGCTAGCTCCGTGAACCTGTTCTTGTACTCTGCCATGGTCATCCCTCCCTGACGGAGGTGAAGAAATTCACTCTCATTCTTGTTACGATACGTGAAGGGAAAGTACTTCTTATGGAAGCACGTCTCAAAAGCTTCCCACGTCCATACATAGTCAGCAGCCATGGTCCGAAGGATGCTATCCCACCAGAGACTGGCTTCCTTCTTGAACATGTATGTGATCAGCTCAACCTACTCTGCCTCAGTGTAGTGCAACGACTTTAATATCTTAGAGATGCAGTCAAGCCAATACTCAACCTCCTCGGGTCTGTGAGTATATGCAAAAGTAGGAGGTCGGAAGCACTGTAATGGCTCGAATAAGCCACTGGTGCTTATATTTCAAGCAGGCTGCACTGGTTGTGCAAGCGGGACCGCATGTATGTTTTGGGCAATGGCCCCAACAATGGTGGTAAAAAATTGATGCTGCTGCTGCATCAAGAGCATCATTTGCTCCAACCTATCAAGAGGAGGAGCTGATTGAGGCACGTGAGGCGTCGAAGTAGACGCACGGTTTTGCTCAGGAACCGGTGGTGCAACAGGTGTCGGCCCATTAGTGGGGCTAGTGGCCGGCTGAGAATCCGGCATAGTCTCTTGAATCGGGCCTAAACTGGGGTCCGTATGGCTATTGCTTAGGGGAGGTGCCTCGCCAATCGAGTCGCCAAGTGTAAGATGTGTCGTACTCCGTGTGGCCTTAGGTGGCATCCCCTATATACAACATGGGGTACGACCCGTGTCAGATTCAACATAAGAACATACACTCATTCACATTCCAACCAGAAGAAACTTCATGTATTTCATTTACCAAAATCGTCACAATATATGAGATATAGTTTCACATGAGTCATGCCAGAAGATGCATGTGAGCTAATTTACCAAAGCTTTAAACATTAAACATACTAACAACCAACCAAGTCTACTAAGGCTAGTTCAAAGGAAGACTAAAAGCAAAACAAACTAAGAGACGACTACACATGTGACTAGTCGTCGAAATCTGGCGATGGTGGAGGAGCACCCTTGTCATGCAGACAATACAGGATAGCTCTCAAGGTGCGAGATACCTTGCTGAATTTTCGCTTCACAAATGCCTGATTCTCTTCAACCTTGGCTCAGGTCTCTGTGATCTCCTGTTTTAGGGTGACTTGGCCCTCCTCGATCTGAGCCAAACGGGTTTCTATAACAGCCCGATCATGGTGGGGCTCATGTGTAGTAGGTGGAGAGCCTCCATCAGAGTCTTGGGCCTCCTCTTCTTCCTCTTCCTGCTCCCTTCCTTCATCGCTGCCCTCATCTTCGCTGCCTTCCTCACCACTTCCTTCTTCTTTGTCACCACTCTCTTCCTCACCTTCACCTTTCTCAATATCATCACTTTCTTCTTCTGTATCATCACTCTGCTCCTTAAGGCGAGCTTGGCATCGCCTTTGGCCAATGCCCATGTTGTCGAGCGTGTTTTCGCTGATACTGTGGATCGGGGCGACATCATCCATTTGGAGTCAGAAACAGTAGTGGCGGGCAATTTTGCAAATCAATCGACCAAAAGGTAGCGAGGAGCTTTCTCTCTCAGATCGCGCAGTGCGGATTATCTGGGATAGGACAAGCTTAGGTAGGCACACTTTCTCTCCTTGCCCAACTCTGAACAAGAAATCCACCATGAATCTTGTGCATTCGGTGTGATTACTCCACCTTGGATACACGTTATACGTGCATATGTGGTGGAGCATGCAGAAGTCGGCCGTCATCTTAGATGAAGCGAGACTATTTTTCCGCCTCCAACACTCGAGTCGGCCGCG
The DNA here is from genome assembly GCF_029962835.1 of Magnolia sinica. Taxonomy (NCBI): domain Eukaryota; kingdom Viridiplantae; phylum Streptophyta; class Magnoliopsida; order Magnoliales; family Magnoliaceae; genus Magnolia; species Magnolia sinica. Next base: position 65,091,384 of record NC_080580.1, read on the forward strand.
TAGGAAACATGTGCGGAGTCTCTTCTCTCGCTCACTAGTAAGGTTCTTCTCACTGGCGTGCCCCACACCTCTTTCGACTCCCATAATGCGTGCAATTTCGTCCATACCAACTGTAATCTCCTGCCTTCCCAGAGGGATAGTAAACTGGAGAGGCTTCAATAATGGATTCCGAATGAGGGTGTAGAAGGTGCGCATGGTGTGTTCACTCGCATGAGTGTTCCCTTCAAATATGGGACCCCACCCATTATCCAGGAGAAAATCGATGGCCGGATACATCCCAAACATCTTTTCATCGACATGTGTTTCAAATATGACCTTTTGGTTGTAGAACTTACTAAGGTCGACGTTCGACGATAGTGATCTCTCCAACGAAATTTGAGGATCGAGGTCTCGCTTGGACCTTCGTTCATGCTTGACACTCGTATTGGCTTCGGCGTCCGCCCTCCTCGTAGTACGGCGTGGTCGACTCAGCCTCATCCGGGGCCGCTCTATTCTTTCCCAAGAGAGAAAGGAGCATAGAGATCGAGAAGATGGGAGTGATAACCTCGAAGAAAGCCATTGGAAGTGGAAATGCTTGAAGGATGAGATGGGTTGATGGGTTTGAAAGGTTATGAGCCACAAAAGAGGGCTTTTGTGCTCAAATGGGTGGAAATAGGGAAGCTAGAAAGATGAAAATGATGGTTTCATGGTAATGGAGATGGGTAAATGCAATGGGTAGAGAATTTGGAAGATGGATTTGTATGTAGGAGGGAGTTTGAGAGAGAAATGAGGATTTGAGGGGTTTAGGGGGGTTAGGAGTTGAAGGAAATAAAAAAAGGGGAGGTGAGGGGGGTTAAATAGAGGCTCCACACGTGTGACATGGCCCACTTGACCGGACGGTGCCGCCGCCCAGGTGCTGTGGAGCTGGGTGGTGTGCTGCCAACTGGATGATGCCGCCGCCCGGACTCTGGTCCGTCCGCAGTGGCTCCGCCTGGAGGCGGTGTCCACCCCTCCCTGGGGTGCCGAAAACACATAGGACCCCCTTGGGTCCCTCTGTAAATTACGGTGTGGCCCCCACAATGGTTTGAGGTGCTTTCGGACTTCAACTCGCATGTATTCACGCTTTTTTGGCATGTTCTGAGCATGAGATTCACTGAGTCATCACCCAAACCCGTCAGTTGACGATCTCGGAAGGGGTTGGGATCATTTTACATGATCTTATACGCCTACGGGGTGAAATTCAACAGTCAGTTTCACTTTAACGGTCATATGACCACCGATGGGCGAAACTTGGGATCCTAGGATCATTTTTACGTTTTAACGGTCCCACCTAAGTCAAAGTACGTCAGTGTACATCGTGTTACCATAACCCAGGTCCAGTTTAATCCAAATCATACTCTAATACCAGCTTGTAACACCCTGAAAATCGAGGGTCGAGTAGGAGCCCAACTCCTAAGTTCCAACACATCACTTATGCAACATAGACAATGATGATTAAATGTTGTCCATATTAGTGCATTAAACATGAGTGGGATTATACCAAATCAACATATCATACTCCAGAAACAGTTAAATTACGCAAGTGGAATACTGTGATAAGTACATATAAGTATATAAGTGGTAAGTCCCCAGAGTATCAACATGTCGTCAGGTTAAGTAAATTACATATATAATTTTCAAAATTATAAAATGATAAAGTGTAATGTTTGCTAATCCATAACCCTGTAGCCCCGGTGATGCAACTTCAGGTCTACATAGACCTGTTAGAGAGTTGCAGGTAGGAGAACTCCTCATCGTCATCGAAGAAGGCCGGCTCCATATCGTAAGCTGCATCATCATCTGCAACTACAAAAGGGTCTGGTTGGTGTTTTAAAACACTGTCACAGAGTGAGAGTGAGTGATCAACTTAGTGAAGCTATAAAGCAAAGGTTAACATGTTATCAATTCAGTCAAGCAGTAATGATAAAGTAATACAACAAGCATTCCTAGGTACTCTGGTTAATGCAAGGATGATATGTGTTAATGATGCATGCCCTCGCCTACACTCCATCTGTGACATCATCTCACGATCGTGGCATGCACCCCTTGCTCTGTGCTCAACTCCAATGCTAAAGGCACATGCAATGCGGCGCATGTACGTGATTAGCCAAGTTCTTACTTAGTCTTATTCGTACAACATGTTGGGAAACTAAGACACCTCCCTTTATATCATTTACCCAAACAATGATCTATCTAGGGTCGTCAATCCTAGTTAATCTCATACGATAGCGTCTAGGTCGCTATGGAGAGGCTCGTCACATTAGCGCATGCCTAGTTTATATTCGAAGTTACTACGGAAAGGCTCGTCACCTTAGCGTAGTCCAATTGTATACTCGAGGTCACTACGAGAGGCTCGTCACCTGATTGTAGGTCGACAGCTCGAATACAGTATCCCATACCACCGTATTTGGCTCACGAGTTTGGTTTGCTCACTGGACACTACGGGGAGGCTCGTCACCCCAACGTAGGCCAATAGCTCGACCACGGTGTCTCATACCACCATGCCCGGCTCATGAGTCTTAGCGGATCGTGGTACCAAGGTTAAACAGGCTTTTCACTGATAGGTTGGTACCTTAGATTCAAGCAGTAGCGTCCATACATGATGAACATACATTAGGTCAATCGGGTTACTTGACAAGCTTGATTGGTACGGGCGTACATTAGATTAATCGATATGGAGTGCGTAAGTACTCCGCATGGCCTAACCACTATCGACAAACAACGTACGACTCGGATTCATTGAACTTGTCTTGTGTGACGAAACAACCTCGGCCACTGGTTCAGGAATCGTTACCGATTTCCTAGACTACATCGTAGCCCCAATCACACTCCCAAAACAATAGTCCAAGACGGCATGTGATAACCAATCTAAATATAAATCTAATTTGAGCATTTCAACAAACACATAATGCACATATTATTATACATAGACATTTCATCCACAAGGCACATAGTAGTAAGATAGGTTATATGAAGAAAATTGTAACTATAGATAAGGAGATTGAGAATCCTATTTTAACACCCTCATTAAATCCATTTCAACAAGTATTTTCTCATTCAAACATTTTATCAAACACTTAGGCTACACATATTAATATACATGTAACAAATTAGTTATAACCTATATTATAGTAAATCCTTTCACAAAGGAGTTGCCACACATACGACAATCATGTATTATCAATCAATAATCATGGCAAGCACAAATCATAATTCCATATTCAATCAAACATTTCAACGAACACATAGAATGCATTAAAATCAACATAGTACACACATATATATGTAATATATAGAAAACATCGTATCTAAGCACATATGACAGCAATCAAGTCAGTCATAAATCATTAACTGACATTGAAAGCCTTGAAAACCATAACTTAAACGTTTATAGTCCGTACCTTCTGCTGGTAAACTCGTATCGAACTCAGTTCGAATACTATGCCTTCGTCTACGGCACAACGGCTACCTACGACATGAAATAGGTTAGCTATTTCTCCATTTACTCTATTTGGATACCTAAAACAGGTTAGGGTTATGATTTCTTACCCAACAATGGAATCAGAATCGCCGATGAAGCGATTTGGGAAAGGCGAATTAACTCGTAGAGCAGTGGGATCAAATCTCAGCAACTATCTCTCACTCTCTCTCACTTCTCCTCACTTTCTCCTTCTCTTTTCTCTCTTCTCTCTCCTAGGGTTTATAGAATTCGTATGGCATGGGAGAGGTGGGGTTTAAAGGCCTTATATAGGCTCAAAAGCGAGCTCAATGGCCCTAGGGCCATAGTATACTTAGGTTATAGCCAAATGGTGGCTGTTTCGGGCCAATGGAGCTCATCTGGAGGCCCATTACCTGCATACAGTCCCGAGAAAGTCCCCTGACAATGGATCTATGTCAGTTTACGTTTTCAGTCCAATCGAATCAGTGGATCGACCGCTGTGGACCTGTTCCAGTTCAACGGTCATCGTCACTCGATCAGGGTGACAAGTACACTGACCTGTGTAGGGAAATTTTCCTGATCTGAGGGTGTAGTTAGGTCAGAATCTGATGATCTGAAATCTTAAATTTGGCCTGCAAGCGAACGGCCCAATTCACTTAAGTTTGAGTTTATTTTCTGAAGATATTCGTGTTTCTCACCCACTTCGATCCGAGCTCAAGTTGTGCGTTTCTGGATACTATTTGGACTTGATTTCTGAGATAGTTGTCAAGCCCAGTAAGGCGGTTATAATCGTATAGCTTTGCGTTAATCGAACTTTCGACGCGCGGTTCAGGTCCGATACGGAGTTTCGTGATGCTCCCGAGAGCAACTGGGTTTTGAGATTGATCCTAGGTTTCTAGGTAATGTAGCCTTAGCGATTCTATTGGTTTTGGGTCTTACAGATCGTATAGAAAGCCATTCAAGCTAATCTACCAATTAATTCGGTTTAGTATTCAATTAATTTTCGTCTGATTTCTAAAGGATTTGGTCCTTAGTGATTTCTACCTGAGGTGGTACTCGGGTCTTTGTACAGATTTTTCCGAGATGTTACAGCCATCTCATTGGAAGGGTGTCTATGAGAGAGTCGAACATTTCAATTCCACCAACTACAATAAGAAGCTAATCGGAGCCCGTTGGTACAGTAAAGGATTGCAGGCAGAACTGGGAAAGAAACTCAATGTTACTGGAGTTGACTGCTTTTCCCCAAGGGATGGATTTGGCCATGGTACCCACACATCAGTCACCGTAGCTGGTTCCTTTGTAGAGAATGTAAGCTACGAAGGGCTCAACAAAGGGACTGCTAGAGGTGGTGCACCTAAGGCTCGACTGGCAATGTAGAAGGTGTGTTGGAGTATTCCTTACTCTTACTGCACTACTTCCGCTGATGTACTCAAAGCTTTCAACGATGCCATACATGATGGGGTGGATGTGTTGTCTTTGTCTCTCGGCTTAGAGATTGAGATGGGTGCGGCACTCGTTCGGGTAGAGAAAGAGAAAGAGGGATTTAGGGATTTAGGGTTCGGATTAACGAGTGCGGGTATGTAGAAAGTAAAAAGTAAAAAAAATACTTATATAGACCCGATCTGGATCGGATCAGATCAGTCTCCAATCGAATTGGATCAGTCCGGATTGACCATTGATCCGAACTCAATCTGATGTACGGTCGAATCTGACTGGGCCAACTCGATATGACCCAATCCTGGTCTTTAGTTTGAATCGGATTGGGTTGGGCCATCGAATCGGTTTGGTTTCTGCCCAGCTCTAGTAGTAACTCACTACGCTTAGGGTATTGAGTAAACTCTGTGAGGTTCACCATGATTTATTTATTTTATCCGCTTCGTCCATACATTTTATGAGATAAATTTATGGCTTGAGCCAAAAAATGAAGCATATTCAATATTCAAATGGACCACACCCTAGGAAACAATTGAATTGAACTTGTACCGTTGAAAAATTCTCGGGGACCACTGAAGTTTTGGATCAAGCTTATATCTGTGTTTTCCCTTCATCCATGTCTATTTGATCTTATGAACAAGTTGGATGACAAATAAAAATCACCGTAGGGCCTAGAAAGGTTTCAATAGTGGAAATCATTATCCCCACTGTTTCCAGTAGAGCTGGGCATTTCATACCCGAACTGGTGGATCTGGCCCGATCAGACCCGATCCGACCTGATTGGAACAGAACCGATGGTCAGGATCGGTCGTGATCAAGTAGCGTAATCCAGATTTGAATTATTTTCGGGTCGAATCCGGATAGGCCCTGTTTCGAACCGACCCGATCCGGAACCCGATCCGATTGAATCCGATTCGGACCGACCCGATCCGAACTGCATATATTAGTGTGTGTGTGTGTGTGTGTGTGTGTGTGTGTGTGTGTGTGTGTGTGTGTGTGTGTGTGTGTGTGTCTATATATATATATATATGTTTTTTTCCTTTTTACTTTAACCGCCTAGGCTTTACGATCCGGCGCCAAAAAATTCCGGCCAATATACACTTTAGCCTGTCCCTATCTCTCTATCTCTCTCCATCTTTCTATATCTGTGATTCTCTCTCCATATCTGCTTCTCTATTTCTGTTGAAGAAGAAGGTTTCGGGGCTTGCATTTATCTGCTGGAGAGAGATATACTGAGAAATAAATCATACTTGTGTTTGGAAGAGAGAAAGAGGGAAAGAGAAAGAGAGTCGTAGCTTGATCGGTGTACGAAGCAAATGGACTCAGGTAACGTTAGTAAGTTTTGTGGGTCTGATCACGAGGTATGTGTTATATCCAAACTGTCCATCCAGTTGGCGAGCTCATTTTAAGGCTTGAGACAAAAAATAAGACAGATCTAACCATCAACTGGACCACACTACAAAAACTAGAGGGAAATTGAACGTCTACCATTGAAACCCTTTTTAAGGTCAAGTTTTGGATCAATATGAAATTTGTTTTTCCTCTTCAATCATGTACTTATGACCTTATGAAATATGTTTTTTCAGGTACTTGTGACCTTATGAACAGAATGGATGTAAAATAAACGTTATAGTGGGCCTTACAATTTTTTTAACAGTGAAAATCATTATCTCCGCTGCTATTTATGGTGTGGTCTAGATGATCTTTGGATATGATTCATTTTTTGAATAATGCTCTAAAATGATCTCTAAAAATAGATGAACGGTGTAGATATAGTAAATAGGTCACTGTGGGGCCATGTAACGTGGATCTCCTTTGAATTGTTCGTACAACTCAGAGCTCGAGGAGCGTCAGTGCTCGTCTTCTCACGACACGTACCTAGATCAGCTAGCTAGCTGGTGCTAGCTGTACTTGGAGGGAGACGGATCAGCTACTCCCCCCTATGGCTAATGGTCGATGCTCTGTGGGCCCCACCATGATGTACGTGTTTCATCCATTCCGTTCATCCATTTTTACAGATCATTTTAGGGCTTGATAAAAAAAGTATAGGAATATAAATCTTAGGTGGGCCACAGCACAACAAAACAATAATGAATGGATATTCACCATTAAAATGCTCATAAGGCCCACTGTACTGTTTATTTGAAATCTAATCGGTTGATTTGGTCATAAAGACCCAGATGAAGGGAAACAATAAATATAAGCTTGATCCAAAACTTTTATTGCCCCAAAACGTTTTTAATGGTCAAAATTCATTCAACACTGTTTCCTGTTATGTGGTCGACTTAAGATTGAGATATACTTCATTTTTTTTTTCATATCATAAAATGATATATAAAAATAGATGGACGGCATGGATGACACACATACATCATGGTGGGCCCCACAGAACACCGACTACTAGCCGCTTGGGAGTCACAAAGCTTCTTTAAGAAGTTATCTGTGTGTGGTGTAAAGCTTCTTCAAGAAGCTATCTGTCTGTGGTATAAAGCTTCTTCAAGAAGCTGATTGTCCCTTTTTTTCCTACGGAGTAAATTATGTGGGGCCCATCTTGAACTTTTTTTGGTTTATCCACACTGTCCATCAATTTTTTATCCGAACCTTAATCAATTTGATCCGACTCGGTTTTCCTGACCGAGTCGTACTCAGATCGATTCAAGCCACCACGAGTTCGGATCTGTTCGAGTTAAATGACCCGGATCCGGTCCCAAATCAGATCGAGTTCGGGTTGGGACCTACAAATTTCGAACTTGGTCGAGTTGGACCAAATCCGATCCGACTCGGTCGGATGCCGCGCTCTAGTTTCCAGTGGTATGATCCACTTGATCTTTGGATATTCTTCAATTTGGGGCTCAACCCCTTAAATTAGATGGAAAAACGGATGGACGGCGTGGATAGACCACATACATTCAAGGTGGGCCCAACTGAGTTTACTCAGTACGATACGAGCGTGCTGAGTAACTCGGTACGGATTGACAGGGACGCGGATGTCCTGCTAAAGCTTTGGCAGTAACTTCCTGCGCTGGGAATCTATGTGGAGCCCCATCATGTTTTTGACAGATCCACTACGTCCATCCGTTTTTTGAACTCATTTTAGGTAAAGAGAACAAAAATAAAGCCCGATCCAAGATTCAAGTGGGCCTCAGTAAAAGAAAAGGTTTGTAGGGAAATTTCTACCGTTGAAAACTGGGTCAGTGATTCTTACATGCAATCCATACCGTTCATAACGTCATTAATACTGGGATAAACTGAAAAAACAAAATACTAACCTGATTCAAAACTTCTATGGCCCACGAATATTTCAACTGTGGACGTTCAATTCTCACCTTTTCGGCCCACTTGAATCTTGGATCCGGCTTATTTTTGGTATCTTGCCCAAAAATGAGCTCAAAAAGCCGATGGACGTGGTGGATTTATCAAAAAATTTATGATAGGCCCCACATAGTTCCCAGCACGGGAAGTTCCTGCGAAAGACTTCCGCATGCGCGTGAGAGCGACGCGTTACCTATAAAAACTCCGCTTCTTCTCTCCTAGCTTTCAAATTTCTTCGAAAACTACTTACTTCTTCTCTCTTCTGTTTCAAATTTCTTCGAAAGCTACCCACTTCTTCTCTCTTCTGTTTCAAATTTCTTTCAAATTTCTTCGAAAGCTACCCACTTCTTCTCTCCTCTGTTTCAAATTTCTTCGAGCGAGCGAAAAGGAGAGATGCTACCATCAAGACCTAGTTGTGTCTACAGAAAACCAATTCGTATCAGAAATGTGGATTCGTTGAACGTGGAGTCTGAGTTCCGCATAATCAGCGGCTTCCTCAAAGACTACCCTTTCATCTCTATGGACACTGAGTTCCCTGGTGTCGTCTACCATAACGTGCCCGATACACCCGACTCTGTAGCCAGGGATCGATACGCACTCCTTCGGGCGAATATAAACGCCCTCAAGCTCATCCAAGTCGGACTCACTTTCTCCGACTCAGCCAGCAACCTTCCTGATTTGGGGACCAACTACTGTTACGTCTGGCAATTTAATTTCAACTTCGATCCATGGTGTGACCTCCACGCACCCGAATCGATCGAACTATTGCATAAGAACGGCATTGACTTCGAGCGCAATCGATTCTACGGGATTGATGAGGCCCGTTTCGGGTTCCTCATGAAGCTATGCGGACTTGTTGGGAACAATTGTTTTAGTTGGATCACCTTCCACAGTGCTTACGACTTTGGCTATCTGATAAAGGTGGTCACTCAGAGGGAGCTACCGGATGACATTGGCGAGTTTCTCAAATTGATGAAAGATATATTTGGGTACAAGGTTTATGACATAAAATATCTCATGAGGTTCTGTCACAACTTATATGGAGGGTTGGAACGTGTGGCCAATGAATTGGGGGTGGACAGGGCTGTTGGGAAATGCCACCAAGCTGCATCAGATAGCCTGCTAACATTGCATGTTTTTACGCGGCTCAAGGATAGAGGTTTTCAGCTGTATGTGCCTGACCACTGTGGAGTATTGTATGGATTAAAATACCCTTTGGGAAATCTGTTTTCATTGAATTGAATATATTTTATTTTTATTTTTCATATACATACATCATGTAAATGGGTCTTTTAAGAGATTATAAATTTAAATTTTTAGTGTTTTTTTGTTTCACAATTATTCTTAAATGTTTGTTAGTATTAGTTATAGCAAATTGCAGTACTTTGGCTGCTAAAGCATGGGGCCTGTTGAATTTTAGTCATTGATGGTGTGGTCCACCAGTTGAATATTATGAGCAGGTCCACTGTGTCGCAAGAGTTTATCTCAAAGAATTTGACAGAAATAATGATAATAAAAGTCACAGGTGTATAGAAATTTGAAAAAAACAAAAAGGTAATTGTGAATATTTTTGTTAAAAATAGACAAACAGGGTAATGTAGCATAGAAAAGTAACATTTGCACTCCTATGAGATAGTAGGATGTACTTAGTAAAAACTTGCTACATTAGCAAGTGCTAAACATGTCTAACAACGGAAACTTTAGGCCATGGTGCATAGATGGTGGGGATGATCCAATGGATGTATTGGATCTTATACAAACTCGCTATATTAGCAAGTGCTAAATATTTTAGACATGTGCACCTATGAATCTCATGGTTCTTGCTACTATCTAAAAGTGGTACACTCACTCACACTTACTCACACCCCACCTTCTCAATAAGGCATTATTAAGGACACAATGTTGGTTTATACTTATTTAGCAAAAGTATGGCAAAAAAAAGTAGAAAATTATGTTTGGTTTCTAATATCACATAAGTGATTTTTAAAATTCTTCAACTAATCTCTCCCTCATAGTACAAATATTTCTTTTTAAAATTTGAAAAAGTCTCTTCCAATTTTTACTTATTCATATGGGTCCACCTTTAATATTCACTATCCATCGATCATGTGGGGCCTACGTACCTTTGATGTGGATTAATTGTTCATGATATGGACCCCACCTTATCCCTATCTACATGAGAACCGTCCATTGTGTGGGGCCTACTTTTGATGTGGACTATCAACCTTGCGAGACCCACCTTGGATGTGGGTTGTCCAACATGTCGAACTTTTGATGTAGATCATCCATCATGTGAGGTCCAACTTCAAAATTTTCCATCCATCATGTGATGCCCCATCTTAGATGTGGGCCCTTTATCATTAGAGCGGACTTTTGATGCGGACCATCTATTATTTAGGTCCCGCCTTGATGTAGGTCATTCATCATTGGGGCTCACCATCATTGTTAAGTTTCCATTATGTGGGGGCCAGCTTCATTGTCCGTTGCCCATTATGGTGAGCCCACCTCTGACATGGACCATCCATCGTGTGGGCCCCACCTTTAATATTGGTTGTACATCTTGTGGGGCCACCTTATTATGGACCACATGGGGAGAGAGAGAGAGAGAGAGAGAGAGAGAGAGAGAGAGAGAGAGAGAGGTAAAAAAGTAAAAAAGTAAATTTACTTGTGGCCATAAGAAAATTCAAGTTCGCAAGTTATTTTTAAGAAGGTAATTATTCAGCTAACTTTTCTTAATAAATACTTTACTCTATTCAAATAGGCCTAAAGTGGATAAGGTGCTGCCCCGCCTCATGTGCGGCCCTTATTGAGGTTCCCACCTTTTTGCATGTACTATATCCATGCTATCCATCCGTTTTTATAACATTGTAGGCCATGAGCTTAAAAATAACACAGTTCCAAATATCAGGTGGACCGTAGTAAACAGTGGCGATTGAATGCCCCACAATTAAAACCTTCCTAAGGCCCACTGTAATGTTTCCATAATATTTATTATAAAAACTTGGATTATATATATATATATATATATATATATCAGATTGATCCAACAACCTTTTGGGCTTAGGAAATCCCTCCACATGTGGAGGTGAGTCCCACGTGTGAGGACTAAGTGAAGAGATTTTACTCCTTTTGCCTTACCTTATTTTGTTTAAGATTAAAGGAAAAAAGCAAAAAACACAAACAATTACAGTTGGCCTGATTGCACATAGGAAATCCACATTTAAAATGTATATATTTTTTTCGGAGGGGTAAGCTTTACTTGTTTTCTTTTTCAAGTAAAAGCTAAGAAGAGGAAATTGATTCTCCTCATTTTCTTTCCTTTTTCTTTTGTTTCTCAAACGGAGTAAACTGTCACATCTGTTCCTTTCCATAATTTTTTCTCACAACAAACATGCCCTTCCATTTTATAGAATTTTTTAAAAAAAAATAAAAAAAAATACAATGTATGATCCTTGACAGGAGGATTTGCATAAAATCTCTTGGTTGAGGCACATCAGGCATGCAATCTTTGACCTTTCTGCTGTTGAATGTGGACTGTTGTTACATTTTATTTTCTCATCTTCTATTTACAGGCTCATAGTTAGATAGTTAGATTGTCCAATCAAGGACATTTTGTAGCATGGTCCATCCACTGTGGGCCCATCATATCAATAATCCTGATCACTGGACCACAAGAACATTAAAAAAAGAACACTTTTACAAGGCAATGGGATGAGGAACTCGAGCTGTGTTCAGGAGGATTTTGATTGAGGAGAAGGCGATGGGATCGAGTAGTAGCGAGGATGTAGCTGCATTGTCGTCTTCTTTGGATGGAGTCTGCGAAGTGCGATTTAAGGGAGCTAGGGTTCTCCATTCTTCCTATCTTAGTGGATCCTCTGGTTCTTCCGACAATGAAGATTAGGTGAATTCCTTCAATGTCATATTTCATTTTCAGTTTTGGTGTTGCATTTTGATTGTTTGAGGTTGTTGGATTTCAGATTGGGGTTTATGCTGTTGGATTTATTTTAGTTGGCTTTTTTGCTTTTCAACCCAAATTATCAATTCCTATTTTTGGGATTTACTTTATATTTAGATGTAGGATGGTGAGATCGATCTTGTTGATCTTGTTGATTCGTCTCCCACTTGTTAGATGACCTGATAGAGAGTGTAGTGTGTGTTGGGATTTGTGCTGCGGAATCACACAGATCTAGATCTAGGATAGCAATCTAAGAAAGCCAAGCAATCACAAGGGAAACATAAAGATTTAACGTGGAAAACCCTTGCGGGAAAAAAACCATGGTACAAAGCAACAAAAATCCAGTATGAAAATAGAAATTATAAAGAGAGAGGACTTACCCGATTCGAACAACCTCGAATCTCACCCTTACTACACCCTTTGATAACCTTAGAACCCTTTTAGAAACCCTTGGAATACTTTTAGGAAGCCTTAGAATTACTTAAAAAGGCCCTAAGGACCCATATTTATAGTTTAAGAAACTCCACTTATGTACCTCTCTGAAACCGCCTCAGATTTACGCAGTCCGTGTAGAATCCGCGCAGCATCTGCGTAACCTTCGACTGGGAGAGTTTGGGCTTCGACTGGTCGAGGGTACCTTCGACTGGTCGAGCCAGTCCCTCGACTGATCAAAGACCTTGGGATTTTCAGAAACATTGTCGCTGGACTTTGAGTCGAGCAGGCTTCGACTAGTTGAAGGGATCCTCGACTAGTCGAGCTAGCCCCTCGACTGGTCGAGCAGCGCGGTGAAACTAGATTTAAGACATCTGTTTTACAGCAATCTCCATCATGTCTTCAATCTTTCACCGAGTAGCTTCTTGACATCTTCTCTTATCTCTACATCACATCATAGCTTCTCGTGCACACTCCGTCCTTCTTCTTTGCCATCGCCAAGCCCAGAGAAGTTGCACAGAACTTGAACTTCTCTGTAGGAACGATCTTGGTGAGTATGTCTGCCGGATCTGAATCCATATGCCTAACCACCTTTGCTCATGTCTTCTCAAAAGTAAGACATAGTCTTCTGTACCATCTTACCGCCACCCAATATTGCTTACTGGGGTATTTGCTCACAACACCGATAACCTGTGAAATAACCGGTCTAATACAGACCATGGCATACACTGCCAACCACATTCGAATAAGGCTCACGAGATATATACTGCTTTTCCTCACCTGTTTTGGGACATGTCTTGAGGAAAACTTGAGGAGAGACGCGTTGGGAACGCTCTCTGTCTTTGCCTATTCCATCACATACTTGATCAATACCTACCCAAGGTATTCTGCCTAAGATAACCAAAGCATACTCCTCTTTCAATCTCAATGCCGAGAACCATCTTTGCAGCCCCTCGATCCTTCATCCTGAATATCCGACTTAACCGATTCTTCAGTACATTGATTTTAGACATGTCATAATTAGCGATCTACATGTCATCAACATACAATTCCTAACTCACCATGAAGGAATCAAACCACTACCTAGGTGACAGGTCATACCACGACCTCCTGCAAACTCTTTTTCTCAGCCCCTTTAACTTCAAACCGCTTTGGTTGCTCCTTGAAGAACCGCTCTTCCAATTTCCTATGCAGAAGTGCAGTCTCCTCATCCATCCTTCCAGCTCGAGATCGCATTGGCCAACCAGTGTTAATCACAAATCCAAAAGACACCCGCTATACCATCGGCGCGAATATCTCTGAGAAGTCGATCCCTTCTCTTTAAGCATAACCCTTCGCTACCAACCTCGCTCTGTATCTATGCTGTATCCTCCTAAAGATCCACCTGGATCCAACTGCCTTTCGACCCACTGAAAGCTCCACCAGCTCCCATGTGTCGGTCTGGTATAACAAGTCCATCACATCACCCACAGTTACCTTCTACTTCTCAGCACCAGGCTCACTTAGAGCCATCTGAATAGAAGACGGATCCCCTGCGATATTGGAGTTGTCCATGTACCTTACCGATCACCTACGATTATGCGGTGTGATTCTTCTCACAGGTGGCTGCTCCACCTGCTTTGTATCTTTGACCATGCGTCACAGCCTTCCTGCCCTGCTCGCTCATGTGGCCATGCCCAGCATGCCACACACGTGCAGAGGTGGAATCCACTACAGCCACTGCAACTCCACCTTTTGAAGTGCTCCCTATCAACTTGTAGAGATTACCGAGTCGTTGCGCTTTCATGATCACCCGTGCCCCCTTAGATACTTTAAGGACAACATCAATACTTGTGAACCCGCACTCTATAGCCTCAAGTGCGCCGAGAGAAATCAGGTTCTTCATGTCAGGAACGTGCCTCACCCCAATTAGGGTATGCTCTGTCCCATCAAACATCTTGACACGCACCGTACCAATAACCACAAAATTACAAGCATTGTCATTGCCCATAAACACCTATCCACCATCGCACTCTCTGTGATTTGTGAACTAACTCCGATGAGGAGTCATGTGAAAGGATGCCCCTGTGTCTAGAATCCACTTGCCCCTACGATCATCGTATGTGCGTCTGATCGTAGACAGACAAAACATCACCATCACATGCACTCGATCCATCTAACGTGGCAACATTGGCCTCCCTGTACGAAGCCTCAGATTCTTCTCTATTAGATTTATGATTTGTACAATCCTTCTTCACACGTCCTTCCATCCCACAGTTTCAACACTTTACCTTTCCTTTGCCTTTGCCCTTAGATTTGGATCTAAAACCTGAAGAACCTGTACCTTGTTCAGAATTCCTACCCCTTGTAAACAGTGCATCAGAAGATATCCCCATTTCGACGTTAAGCTTTCTTATAGCCTTCCCTTGAAGGGCTGATATAACGGTATTGACACTCAGGGTTTTATTTGTGGTGCACATTGTGTCTTTGAATGACTCATACGATGCCGGGAGAGAATTCAACAACATACATGCTTGTTCTTCATCTTTCATTACTTCCTCCATATTCAGCAATTTGCAAACCAATTTTTTAAAGTTGCTGATGTGAGCCTCCAAATCTCCACCCTCTACCATCTTGAAGTTATACCACTGCCGCATAGACATCCTCTAACTTGCCATAACTTAGCCGCAGTTTTCTCCTTCATGACGTTGTAGAGAACCTCATTTGTGAGACAAACGGATTGAGGATAAGGCCTTCTTATCAAGAGTATTCCAATTATCATCAGTCATAGTAGACTTTCGCTCCTCAATAGCACCATCGTCGCCTTTCTTGATTAAGAAACTGATCATCTTGATCTTCCATAACTCGAAATTATTTTTCCCCGAGTACTTCTCAATATCATACCTAGTGCTAACCATTATTGCTTATCCCGCAGATTCAGATCTGTGCCCCAACGATTGCTTTGATACCACTTGTTGTGATTCCGCAGAACAAATCCCAACAGTGTGTATGAGCGATCCAGGGTTCAGTCCCTAGTAGACCTTTCAGGAAAAGAAAAAAGAAGGTTTAGATATAGATATAAGAAGATTTGATTTTGTTTATCTTCTATTTTTAGCATCCTAACTTCTTATAAATAAGAAGGGTTGGGGAATAAGAATGGCTTATTGAAGCATCATGTCTATGAAGGATTGCTCCCTCAAAGTAGTTGTTTATCGAAAAATGTTCTATTTTTATTTTGAATTCTCATCTCATTGTTTATTTTCCTTTGGAAGATTTGAATTATGGCTATCTTCTAATGCATGTAGTTCTTTGATCCATTTCCCATTGTACTGAAACTCTGTTATGTGATGAGATTGTTATCCAAATAGGAAGATTTTGTCTACCAGGACATTTTAAATTGGATGATTCTATACACCAATTTTTGGCCTTATTTTTGAACCATACCAGTATTTTTTTATTTTTTATTTTTATCAAGTTATCCATTTGAGGCTCACTAAAAGGGTTAGAAACCTCTAATCTAGGAGATTTTTAATAAGTTCCCCATTCAAAGTATGAACCACAAGATCGACTGTCTGGATGTAGAAACTATGTTCCATTTGTACCTGATGGTCCATCATGTAGGTTCTAATGCATTATGACTTTCTAATTCCTCCCTTTTAAGAGATTGAATTTTAGTGTTTACTAGTGGCCATGTGAGTGTATTTTGGACTTGTAGCATTATCGTTCTGGGTTTTTGTTGACATAAATGTAGACATATTCATTTCTGAATTGCATTGATTAGAAACATGACTCGCTGGAGTATTTAACATGTATTGTAAAAAATCATGTGGATGCTGGATTCCACTTATATCTGCATTGTTTGTTAGTGTTAATTACATGGTTGCTATTTTGTTAGTAATTTGTCCATTGTTTGATATTATTATGATTTATTTCCTGATGTTTGTTCTCTTGACATTTTATTTGGCAATCCCAAATGTATCCCTTGACATGCCCAAACAATAATTTCACCATCACTCACTTGAGTTCCTGTGAAAATTCTAGGCTCCGCTTGGAAGTTTTCTGAGGACATTGTCCAACCCAACTATAACTGGGTTCTTTAAAATGTGAGGATTGGTTTCTTTGAAAAGGCGCAACTGATTGCATTTTCGTTGGACTTCCAAACAGGCCCTTAGGTATCTATTGTATTGGTTTGACTATTTTATAAAATCTGTTGATGATCATGTGCTGTGGGTTTGAAGATGTGAATTCCTCATGTGATTATGTTTTACGGTATTGGGCTTTCTCTTGGATTTATGTGACAGGTGGTTTTTGGTGATTGTGCTTGTGGGTCTTTATGTTTCTTGTTCTTTTCATTTTATTGTTGCATTGTATTAATACACTGTCCGATTCTGCAGTACACTTCAATTAATCCACTGGGCGATAGAGTACTTGTTAAAATCAAAACCGTTGAGGAGAAAACTAGTGGTGGTATTTTGCTTCCCACAACTGCCCAGACCAAGCCCCAAGGTGGTGAGGTCGTTGCTGATGGAGAGAGTAAGACCATTGGCAATAACAAATTCTTTTATTTTGTTAGGTGATGCATATCACATAATATAGCTAAATTTTGTTGGGGCTTAGGTTGTTGCTTTGGGTAAGTGCTCATTTTGTCATATTCATCCCCTTTGATATCTGTCCTAGTACTGGGGATATGATTTGATTCAATCATGTACAGCTGCCATGGCTCACAAATTCTCATTTCCGCATTTTTTTTTAGGTTGCTTAGGTGATGAAATCTGGAGATACTGATTTGGATGTCCATATTGCCATCAGTCCCTCAAGTGAAATAGTGATGTATCCCTATTATTCGAAGTAGATAAGGGGGCAGCGTGACTTGCCTTTGAAACTTAACCAGTGGTGCAATGTTGTTCGGTGGGAATTCAGCCTTTGAAACTTGCCTCATTTTGTCACATTATTCAAATTGAATGCATTTTCTTTGACCTGTTTATCTAGTTTCAGTTTATAGGTCATCTATCAAATGGTTAAGATTGTTTCATCAGTGATATCCATTTTAACCTTTTTTGGCATCTCTCTGTGAAAAGCTTTTAGTCCATTTCTGCCCCCATCTATCCATAAGACACCAGTCACCTGGCACTTGATCTTGCATATCCTCAAGATACTGGCATGACAACAACTCTCGTAAGATCTAGAATATCCCAATGCACTTCACAGAGAAATCTGGAGATACTGATTTGGATGTCCATATTGCCATCAGTCCCTCAAGTGAAATAGTGATGTATCCCTATTATTCGTAGTAGATAAGGGGGCAGCGTGACTTGCCTTTGAAACTTAACCAGTGGTGCAATGTTGTTCTGTGGGAATTCAGCCTTTGAAACTTGCCTCATTTTGTCACATTATTCAAATTGAATGCATTTTCTTTGACCTGTTTATCTAGTTTCAGTTTATAGGTCACCTATCAAATGGTTAAGATTGTTTTATCAGTGATTTCCATTTAAACCTTTTTTGCATCTCTCTGTGAAAAGCTTTTAGTCCATTTCTGCCCCCATCTATCCATAAGACACCAGTCACCTGGCACTTGATCTTGCATATCCTCAAGATATTGGCATGACAACAACTCTCGTAAGATCTAGAATATCACAATGCACTTCACAGAGAAATCTGGAGATACTGATTTAGATGTCCATATTGCCATCAGTCCCTCAAGTGAAATAGTGATGTATCCCTATTATTCGAAGTAGATAAGGGGGCAGCGTGAATTGCCTTTGAAACTTAACCAGTGGTGCAATGTTGTTCTGTGGGAATTCAGCCTTTGAAACTTGCCTCATTTTGTCACATTATTCAAATTGAATGCATTTTCTTTGACCTGTTTATCTAGTTTCAGTTTATAGGTCACCGATCAAATGGTTAAGATTGTTTTCATCAGTGATATCCATTTTAACCTTTTGTGCATCTCTCTGTGAATAGCTTTTAGTCCATTTCTGCCCCCATCTATCCATAAGACACCAGTCACCTGGCACTTGATCTTGCATATCCTCAAGATACTGGCATGACAACAACTCTCCTAAGATCTAGAATATCACAATGCACTTCAATTGCTAAAGAAACAAATATTCATAGCCTTTTTCACACTTAAAACAATGGGTTTCCTTTAAATTTTCTCCAAGCTGACTAAGGGAATTCTGTAAGCTAATTAACCATGGCAAACTCAGGATGAATCTTAGGCTTTCCATTTTCCTTTGTTTTGTATTTGACCTTCCTTTTCTGGTGATGAATCTATAGTTGTTACCTCAAAATTAATAATAATAAAAAAACTTAAGATGAATCTTACACCATTTTTAAGAAGTGAAAAGAGGCCAAAGGTGGCAATTTGACTTTCATCAACAAACCAAACTCATCCTTTAATGTTCTTATACTCAATCAAACAGATCAAGAAAACTAAACTAGCTGGTTATCAGCCCTCCGCTTTTCCACCATGAAAACCACTTTCTTTGGTTACTGTCATGCTACTGATTTCTTCATAAAATCCCGTAAGTTAACATTGGTGTGAACACTATGCTGTACACTATTCATTCGCTATTTAAAACATTGGTGCTAATACAAAAGTCCAGTCGTAAATTTTACACCCATGTTTCTGATTGCTGTATTCTTGAATTGTTTTCAAGCATATTTGTTTCTTTACCTGTTCTTTTACCATTTGTGCATCCTTAAACTAAGTGCTTATGTTTTGGTTCTTTCTATCACCTTGCTCTTCTCTAGGTAGAGGGATTTTTGAGATCCATGCAAAAGCAGATCCATTCTGCTGGAAGACGTGAATTGTTTTCTAAATGATCTGTCGGCCCTCAAGTTCGAGAGAAGTTTACTTTGGAGGACATGGGGTGTTTCCAAAGGGTGCTTGCTGCATTTGATTTCACTGCAGTCATTGATTTGAGAATACCTGGATAAGGGTGGTTTACATTGCCATAGGGCTTTTAGATTTTTGAACTTTCATTGGAAAGACGGGTTTTGTTCTTGAAGTTCCTTATAGTCATGTTCATGACTATTGTTGTATTCGGTGCATAGATTATGTGAAATATGCTAAAATCCCAACCTGATCTGACCCACTGAACTGTAAATAGGTCGCGCTCGAATGACCTGACCCGCCACACCAAAGACCTTTGTATATCCATTGATTCTTTCACTTTTTAGAGAAGACAAACGAGCCCTCCTTTCTATTTTATTATATATGAAATTCAAAAGATTCTTTTGATTGCTTGCTTGATTGATGTGGAGAAAGTTGGCTAGAATGTGCTTTTATTTACAAATGATTCCTATTCACATGTCAATGTTTCATTGAATAGATAGCTGGAATGCATCACTGGAAACATGGTAGGAAAGGGGCTGGAGTTTTCTGGCCCAAGCAAGCTCAGGATGAAGTTCAGCTCAATAGAATCGCTTAACAGCTGTTCAAGTTTGTTGAAAAGTCAGTTTCTGATGATAGTTTCAAGGTCAGTTTTATCTGGAATTGGGTTGGTCTGAAAGTTTTGGTCTATAAATTAAATTAAACAGAATATGGCAGCTTTTCTTTGGGGCACCTTCACCATTGGCATGTGGAGCCCTCTTCTATTGAAGATATGGAAAGGGGAATGTTTTTTGTTGAATGGACTGTTGATTTGCGCTTCTGTTTCATGGCTTCCATAAACCATCTACTTGCTAATAGTTGGATGCCACGTGCAATTTGACCATAGCTTATTCCTGTTTTGCATTCTACCAAATACTAGTTATTGCAATTCAAGATTTTAATTTCCAATGATTTTCTTTATCTTCTATGTGCTTTCCTGAGCTTTTTAACCATTGCTTGGCACAATCATTTTATATGCTAGGCTAGGACAAGCCCCATAACCATCTGGTGATCCAGATAATCCATGGGGTCTTTCTCTTGTTGGATGGGCCACACCCAGAAAATTGCACGGATTGAACAATAATACCCATATGATTTCTCGACTTTCACCTGTTGCTGCTTGCAAATATTGTTTTCTATCATCTACTCTTAGGTCACGTAATCTGATGTTTAAGATTGCCCTGCAGTCAAATTTTAATATCGTGGCCCATTCATGGCGGGGTACGCCATCTGAGCAGATTCAATTACTCACTATTGTGCAATGTGTTCAACTTGGGTTCAGCCCATGATAAAAAGCACATGTTAATTGGTTTTTCCTCCTTTCTACCTGTATCTGTCTGTTTCATGTAGTCAGTTATTGGTTTGGTATTTTAAGGTATTTCGTTGTGTTTGTTCTTACAGCCCCCGACCAATCAGTCACGCTGCCTGATTTCCTTTTATCATGGCCTGGTCAAATTGTTTAGGACTTGCACTTGCATGGTATTAAAATGATCAGAATTTTGATTTCTGCAATAAAATCTGGTGGTATTGTGTTCCTTCCTTACCAAACACACATTGCAGACCCAAAGCAAACCAACACAAGTTTCAGTTTCTACTTTTTTTCCCCTTATCATATAATTCTGAGTGCAATGCTTTGTTATTTGCTTTGTAGTCGATGAAGCTGCCAATAATAATGATTCATCTTGGAGTATGTATTGTTCTACTGTTCTGAGAGTTAAAACGATACACATCAGCTCACCAATTCTAGCTGCCAAGAGTCCATTTTTCTACAAGGTAAGATCAGAATTTTATTTATGTCATCATTCCATCGTCCCTCTCCCAAACAACTCTCTTTATTCCCTGCTACTCTTTTGAAGCTTTTCTCAAATGGCATGCAAGAAACAGAGCAGCGACATGTTATTCTATAAATTAGTGCCTCAGGTAACACATCTCGCTGTCGACCATCGACCCAAGTCACTAGTCATGCCCAAAAATATTTCCTAAGACAGATTAGCCTCAACAAGAAGAAGCGTCGATCCAGCCTCTTTGACATGGTAATAGTCATATTAATTCAATTTCCAGTTTCCCATCATCTACGAAGCGTCGATTAATTTCGTTTATTTTTAAAATCTCTTTGGAGGTTGCTAACAACAACACTTCAGTTCCAATTATTGATTCCAAGCCCAAAGATCCTCTCTCAACTGAATTTCCTGTTCCGACTGTCTTCTTATAGAACATGCTGCGAAGTTCATGAAAATATCCCTCAGGTCGATCTTAATTCATTCGAACAAGAAACCAAATTGGGAAACCAACAAACCAAGCATCTTCAATTGCCAGCCAATCTTTATCAAATGCCCGTTTGGCCATCCTACAGATCACCTGGTTCATATCCTGATTTTGTTTTCCAACCATCTTCTGTCCTAACGATGTGGTAGAGCGTGGATGGATGGGTGGCATCTCTATTATGTTGGGATAATTAGGGGATATTCTCAGACTCAATTTTCGGGATGTCTGTTGTTTTTGCTGCCATCGTCATGTATGATGCTCAGGTATATATATGATTTTTACTATATCTCCAGGGGTGACTTTTGATGGTTTTTCAAGTAATATGATTGCTTCATTATTATGATTTGAAATTTTTTGTGAGTCCTTATAAATCCCGATGATCTTGTTATACATCCACTGTGGTACCATCTGTTAAACAGTCTAGATAATGGGTTATTGTGTTCTGTGTTGAATTGAAGTGCAGTGCACCAGTTAGAATGACACTACACCAAAATTGATGATTAGAAACGGCTCTGGTTTTGGTTTAGAAACGGTTTTGGGCCGTATGTAATAAAGGTTAAAAAGGTAATTAAAATAAAAGCCTGATTTGATGTTTAAAGGAGCGCTCTCTCTCTCTCTCTCTCTCTCTCTCTCTCGCTATTTTCCAGCACTTTATATCCTTTTTTCCTTTTCCAAACCCTATGCAGGGATTTTCTCAATATTTGTGATCGAGGGAAGTTTTTTCTCTAGCTGCCAGATTAGGCTCTCATTGTGATTCTCTTTTTCACAGATCGGAATGGTAGATTAGTGTCGTTGTTTGATGAAAGGGGGTTTTTTTTAAAACCCTAGCATTGAAGGAAGTGTGGAAGCAATGTGTGTTGCTCTCGACGGAGCAGGGGTGGAAGTCATGACTGGGAGCAGCCGTAGAAGATGGGGGCCAGAGGTCTGGATCTATGGTTTGAGCAAGCCACATTAGAGGATGACAGATTCAATGGCTATGTGACGCACACGGGTTGCCAATTTTGGATTTGCATTTTGTTTGACCATTTGTTTTTTATATATGGTTTTTCCTACTTTTATGTCTCTAATAATTTTTGGATTTTGCAGGTTTGTCTTTTTTACAGGCTAAAGTAATGCAGGACATGAAAATTAAATATGATATGCTAGATTTCAGGCTTAAGATTACGTTAGTTTAGAAACAATTACACAAATTCCATATCCCACATGAAAGTCCAAACATTCAATTAAGGAAAATCTATGCGGGTCCAGACCTACACATGATTGGGCTGGATCAATAAAAATTATGAACTAAACGATACTTAAAGATAAGAAATAATCATCCACACATGCATAGTAATCAGTCCCTAATCCAAGGGATTCAGAAATTTCAATTCGGGGAACCTTAGGTTAAGAAAATGGGTATAAAATTGGAGATTTGAGTAATTTAGGGTTAGGTTTACAGATTTTGGGTGAAAGTGGAGTAAAATAGAGGAGAGAGACGAACCAGAGAAGTACCACATGCGTGGACAACAACAATGGTCCAGATGCACGTGCATGTGATCCCGGCCGCACTTGTGGGGCCCACTATTTAGAAAAATGCTACCTTGGCCCTGGTCGTACAAGGATGGACTCCAAAACCCCCAAATCTCAGCTCAATCTGATGTACGGTTTGTGCGTGGTGCTCTGCCAAAGTTTCAGCCCTCTTGTCGGGCCAAATTCTGAAATTCTGTTGTGGGGAGGAGAATTGCTGCAATAGATGATTGATTTAAAGTGTAGATGATGGGGTGAGATGAGAAGAAGGGATGATAGAAGATGAGTAGTAGAGATGACGATGGATGGAGGCGAATCAGGATAGATGTGGCTTCACACCACGGTAGTTAACCCTTCGATGAAGTGAGGGCTTCGCACCCAATTAGGCTTCACAACTCAGAGAGTAGGAAAAATGCAGAATTTTTATTAATCTTCAATGAATCAAAAGAACTATAAGGGGTGCCTATTTATAGGGAAAACCCTATACCCCAAAACTTGCGTCATGTGCGCAACCTATTACTTGGCGATAAAGTAAACTAAAATAAAAACCAAACAAAGAAATCTAAAACGTTCATAATGTTACAAAATAAAAACAATAAGCAAAACCCAAAATATGAAATCAATCCGACTAGCGGGCCATGATCATGAGATCCCATGATGGGCTTTTCTGGATTATCGAGCCGACTCTTTTGAACTAAAACTCCGTCTTCTAGCATGGGGGCCCTCCCTGGACGTCGTCATCGATCCAGATCGACGGTGGGGCCCTCCTTCGTGCGTACGTGTGTAAGGGGCGGCGTGTGTGTGCATGTGTGCGTGATGTCCCCATCAATTCTCCCCGGCTGCGAAGATTTTGCCACTGCCGAAATAAAACTCTTGAACCCCTCTAGGATGTCAGGATCAAGTCTCTGAAGCTCCTCAGTGAGCCATGTGCTGTCTGAAGCTGGGCGTGACTTTCATTTAATAAGGTACTTCTGAAACCCGTCGTCCGACGTTGAAACCATCTGATGGTCTAGGATATCCTCTACTTCTTCTTTGGGTGTGTGAAGGTTAGGTATGGTAGGTAGAGGCTGGGAAGAAAGGTCGGGAAGAGTAGGTATGGGAGGTAGAGGCTGGGAAAATGGATCAAGACGGGTAGGTATGGGAGGTAGAGGCTGGAAAAATGGATCGGGATGGGTAGGAATGGGACGTAGAGGCTGGAAAAATGGGTCGGGAGGGGGCCATGGATCAAGGGAAAGGTCTGGGGAATCAGGATGGTTAGGCGAAAGGCTAGACAATGTGTCAATGGCCCCTTGAAATGCAACTAGATCCTCCACATTGAATGTGGAACTAATTCCCATGGAGGGTGGAAGATTTGCCAAACACGCATTGAGACCGTTTCGTTTTATAATTTTGAATGGTCCAGTGCTATACACTTGTAATTTTCGAACGGCTCCATGAGGGTACCGCTCTGGCCTGATACGGATCATAACAGAGTCCCTTACATTGAATTCTTTAAAACATTTATGTTGGTCTGCAGAAAGTGAGTAATGTTCATTTCTAGTCATGATCTTCTACATGATTTCTTGATGCCATGAATGAATGTGATGCGTAAAAGACTTTGCAGGCTCTGACGGCCTATGAGACATTGACATAGGGACAAGATCAATAGGTTTCCCAAGTTTATAACCAGTAACGACTTCATAAGGACTGAAACCTGTGGACCTATCGACAGAACTATTAAACGCAAACTCGGTTATAGGTATTACGGTGTCTCATGTTCTGGTGTGCTCTATATCCCTCCTAGGGGGAGACTCTTCTGGTAGATCATCAGGAATGACATCACGAAACTTATCCACTACAGGAATGCCTCAGTGGGTAATTCTACACTAGCCTCTGGTGCACTCTCTCTAGCCACGAGGCCGCACATGTTGTACCCCTCAAAGTAATAATCTTGATATCCCTCATGGGATGGGGGTACGGGTGCACGCCCATGACTGATTTCTTGTCTACCTCCATTCATTGGTCTATCCTCTTGGCCACCTGCTTGAGATTAACCATCTTCCCTAATAGTGGGGTTTGTCTTAAGGGAGGCCTCTATTTGGTCAAGGCATTGATCTATGCTTCGTTCCAAGCACTTACCCCAAGACTCGATCTGCTGGGACAGCTTGTTTAGTGACTCTAGCAGTTGTTCCATGTTTAGTGTAGGGTGCTAGCCAAAACCATGACCTATTCGTGTGGGCGTACAACTTGCTAACTCCACCTAAGGACTTTCTACGACGACTATATGAGACTAAATGATCATACGAGACTCTATATGAGGGGACTATGCAATGTTACTCCAGCAATATAGTTAATAAAATAAGGGACTATGGGCCAAGGTGTCCCATATCGGTATCGGTTGGCGTAACAGTGACCTCCAAAACCGATACGGATACGGAGGCGTAACGGTGATACGGGGGCGTAACGGCCCGTAACGGCGCAAAATTTTTTTTTTGCCAAAAAAATATAAAAAAATATGGATTAAATCTGGAATATTCTAAGCATTCCAAATATGCATTCATTTATAAATTAGAACATGTTTATGGTGGTGTAACGGTCCACTCTTTAGTGAGAAGTTGTATCGGACTGTCTGATGAATTTATGAACCAGATAACCTGAATTTGACTACAAAATTCATATATTTAATTTTCTAACTATCTACTATCAATGATAGATATATTAGAATGAATGTAATATGAAAATATCTTACATTTAGGTGTTTGCAATTATTTTTTTAGGGCCAAAATTCATGCGTAAATAGAAAAAAAGTATAAAATGGCACCCCAAATATGTAAAATGCACATTAACATGTTCTACTATGATTAACACATCATATGGCATCATTAAAACAGCAAAAGAATCATTAAAAAATGATTTTTCGAATTTTCAAAAGAAGGGCCGAAATAAATGCGTAAATAGAAAAAAAAAAATAAAAATAAAATGGCACCTCAAATATGTAAAATGCACATTAACATGTTCTACTATGATTAACACATCATATGGCATCATTAAAACAGCAAAAGAATCATTAAAAAATGATTTTTCGAATTTTCAAAAAAAGGGCCGAAATAAATGAGTAAATAGAAAAAAAAAAATATAAAATGGCACCCCAAATCTGTAAAATGCATATTAACATGTTCTACTATGATTAACGCATCATATGGCATCATTAAAACAGCAAAAGAATTATTAAAAAATGATTTTTCGAATTTTCAAAAAAAGGGCCAAAATAAATGCGTAAATAGAAAAAAATATAAAAAATATATAAAATGGAACCCCAAATCTGTAAAATGCACATTAACATGTTCTACTATAATTAACACATCATATGACATCATTAAAACAGCAAAAGAATCATTTAAACATGGTTTTTCGAATTTTCAAAAAAAGGGCCAAAATAAATGCGTAAATAGAAAAAAATATTAAAAAAATATAAAATGGCACCCCAAATCTGTAAAATGCACATTAACATGTTCTAATATGATTAATACATCAAATGGCATGATTAAAACAGCAAAACATCCATTAAAAACTGATTTTTCGAATTTTAAAAAAAGGGGCCAAAAATCATGCGTAAATAGAAAAAAATATTAAAAAATTATTAAATGGTACCCCAAATCTGTAAAATGCACATTAACATGTTCTACTATGATTAACACATCATATGACATGATTAAAACAGCAAAATATATTAAAAAAAGTATAAATACCTATTTTTGACGAATTTCTGAAAAATGGCCCACCGAGCTTTGATTCAAAAAAATCTATAATATAATGTGTTTTTGTATCAAATACCTAGCTAAGGTTGGTCGAAATTAGTAGTAGAAGGAGTTAGAAACAGTTTGGAAGCAAGAGGTTTCAAAAAAACAGCAAAAACAGAGCTAAAAAAAAAAAAAAAAAAAAGTTACCGTTTCGGGCCCGTTACGGGCCCATAACGGCCCGTTATGCCCGTATTGGTCCCGTATCGGCCGATACGGGTACAAAAAATTGAATCGGCCGTTTCGGCCCCGAAACGGGTAATGGTTCGCACCGTTACCGTTACGTATCGGCCGATACGGCCGATACGTAACCGATTTGGCATACCATGCTATGGACTCCTAAAAGCTACATGTGATGAACTAGATGCATGACGGACTCAAACAAACTAACCCTAAACAAATAATGTATTCTCCTATAAGAACCCTAAGTTCTGATACCAAATTTGATGCAGGACATGAAAATTAAATATGATATGCGAGATTTCAGGCTTAAGATCACGTTAGTTCAATAACAATTACACAAATTCCATATCCCACATGAAAGTTCAAACATTCAATTAAGGAGAATCTATGCGGGTCCAAGCCTGCACATGATAGGGCTGGATCAATAAAAATTATGAACTAAACGATATTCAAAGAAAAGAAATAATCATCCACACATGCATAGTAATCAGTTTCTAATCTAAGGGATTCAGAAATTCCAATTCGGGGAACCTTAAGGTGAGAAAGGGGGCATGAAATTGGAAATTTGAGTAATTTAGGGTTAGGTTTACGGATTTTGGGTGAAAGCGGAGTAAAATAGAGGAGAGAGACGAACTGGAGAAGTACCGCACGCGTAGACAGCAACAATGGCCCAGACGCACTTGCATGTGATCCCGGTTGCACGTGTGTGAGGCCCACTATTCAGAAAAATGCCACCTTGGCCCTAGTCGGACAGGGATGGACTCCAAAACCCCCAAATCTCAGCTCGATTCGATGTATGGTTTGTGCGTGGTGCTCCGCCGAAGTTTCAGCTCTCTTGTAGGGCCAGATTCTGAAATTCTGTTGTGGGGAGGAGAATTGCTGCAATAGATGATTGATTTGAAGTATAGATGATGGGGTGAGATGAGAAGAAGGGATGATAGAAGATGGGTAGTAGAGATGGCGATGAATGGAGGCGAATCGGGATAGATGTGGCTTCACACCATGGTAGTTAATCCTTCGATGAAGGGAGGGCTTCGCACCCAATTAGGCTTCACAACTCAGAGAGTAGGAAAACGCAGAATTTTTATTAATCTTCAATGAATCAAAAGAACTACAAGGGGTGCTTATTTATAGGGAAAACCCTATACCCCAAAACTCGTGCCATGTGCGCAACCTATTACTTGGCGATGAAGTAAACTAAAATAAAAACCAAACAAAGAAATCTAAAACGTCCATGATGTTCTAAATAATAACAATAACCAAAACCTAAAATATGAAATTAATCCGACTAGCGGGCCATGATCATGAGATCCCATGATGGGCTTTTCTTGATTATCGGGCCCACTCTTTTAAACCAAAACTCCGTCTTCTAGGATGGGAGCCCTCCCTGAACGTCATCATCGATCCAGATCGACGGTGGGGCCCTCCTTCGTGCGTACGTGCGTAGGGGGCGGCGTGTGTTCGCGTGTGCGCGTGATGTCCCCATCATAAAGTGTATTTAAATGGCACAAGAACCCATAAATCCAGAAGAGGTACTTAAAAAAATAATAATTCCAGATGTTCTCTTCCTCTACTTTCTGTTACACATATATGAGATTCCCATATGGCAGCAACCGTGTCTAAGATCCTAGGTTTCCATCAGGTGGGCCACGCCCATTATATCTTCTGGCTCAAAAATCTGTTTCAATCTTTAGGTGGGCCACACTGTATAAAACAAAAGGGATGTTGAAATTTTCTAGCCATTCATTTGTTTTCAACCCTGCCCCAAAGGAGGAGTGAAATGGCCTGAATTTTATGATAAAAGATCGTTTAATCCTGTAATTTCTATGTTTAGTTGATGGGAGGAGATCCAGTCCACCTAATTGGACAAAAATTTTGCCCACCTTCTCTCTATCTTCGACACGTGGCATATGTGTATGGTGAAACTTAGCACTTTCATTCACCGGGGACAACCATGAACAAGTTATAGACCAAAAATCGAAGTTATTGGACAGTCCTAACCATTTAAAATTTGGTGCAAAAAATCACTAAAATCCAGTTAATGATTTTTATGTTTTATTTCCACCATTACACAGTTAGTATTGTCTGATCTCTATATTTTCTCTTCTTTGATACTTTTATGGGCCCTATTGATTAAAGAGACATTCGGATCATCTCATACATGTGGCACATGTAAATAAACTTAGGAGGATGAAATATTCATCTTCTTTGGTGGACCTTATTCCTCTCTAAGTAGATAAGAGTTGATAGATGTCTGATGGCCCCAAATAGATGGGACAAGGCTATGAGAATGATTAGGTATATAGTTCTTGGATTGCTAAATGTCTCTGGGATTGTGTCCTTGTCTTAGGTTGTTTTGGCAGAAGAAGTGAACCATGCAAGGTTGATCACCTTAAACCGGCCTCGCCAATTGAATGTCATTTCATCCAAAGTGGTATGTTCAGATAAAATTCAGTTGTATTTTCTGTAATATTAGAATTGATTCAGGAGCCTATGAAGTGATTATGGAGTGGTCTGGTTCATTGCAGGTTGTTTTGCTAGCTGAATTCCTTGAAAAATGGGAGAAGGATGATGATGCAGAGCTTGTGATAATTAAGGCTAGTGAAACTTCCTCCTATTTTTGGGTGGTTCTTGATTTTTTGGAATATAAATTGTTTCAGTTTCCTTAATTATGTTGTTCTTTTTGCTTATTATTTCCCCTAGGGAGCTGGACGTGCTTTCTCTGCTGGTGGGGATCTAAAGATGTTCTATGATGGGAGGTCAGGTAGAGGGAAACGATTCTGCAGAAGTTGAATTTTATCATTTAGGTCATTTAACTCATATCAACACTCGAAGTGTTTTGATGATTATCCAAATGCTATCTGGGTGTAGATTCACTAGGTCAATCCCATTGCTGATTGTCGCATGTTAAAGATTTCTTAAAAATGGGTACCTTTTGGCAGATGATTCCTGTCTCGAAGTTGTGTATAGAATGTATTGGCTATGTTATCACATTCACACATATAGGAAAACCGAGGTACCATTTTGAAACCTATCCTTAAATCAAGGGCTACTATTTGTGAAAATGAATGACATTATGTTTTTACATCTATAGCAGAAAATATACTAATCAGCTGTTGATATGTTGGCAGGTAGCGCTTGTTCATGGACTTGTCATGGGTGGAGGTGCATCACTGACTGCTCCATTAAAATTCTCGGCTGTCACTGAGAAGACTGTGAGTATCCCTGACATGTCCTATGTATATATTCTTTTATTTTTTCCCCCTTTTTTCCTAGTTTTCGCTTCTACTTGAAAGTTCAAATGCTTGAACTAGGTTATGAGAAATCATTCCAGTGGAAATCTAATCCTATGGATGTCATATTTAAATCTATGGATGCACATTTTATAGGTAATATATTCTCAAGATTTTCTTTGGTTTAGGTTTTTGCTGTTCCTGAAGTAAACCATGCAAGGTCGATCATGATCAAATTGTTTTTTTTTTCCCTTTTTCATTACTAACAATTTGTATTCTCCTCCCTGTTGAAGGACTGTTTGGTAGATGCCTGAATGTGGACTTTGTGTATTTCAGCTCATCTGCCTAACAAATTATCTGATAGTTGAACATTATTGCTAAAGGATTTGATTGAGTTTTGAAAAAACATTTGGAGTCAAACCCAACTTGATAAGACTTGGTCAAGTTAATTCCTTTTTTTTTTTTTTTTTTTTTTTTTCTTTTTTTGGTAGATGATGAGCTTTTATTAGTTGAAAAAGGGTTAATAAAATCCTTGATGAAGACTTCTGTTCCATTTATGCCATATGGGGCAAAGATTGTGATTCAATCCTTTTTGTTCTTGTTTTGTAGCTTAACAAGGAGGGAGTATTGCTTTTGCAAGGATTGGATTCCAAACTCTCCAAGGGTCTACCTTCTGATCTTCAGAAGTTTAGATGCCAGCTAATTGCTAGCTCCGTTCTTACTGATCTTTTGATTCTAGGGGGTTACATTAAATTAGATTGGCCCAATTAAATCTTGGGTTAAGGGGTAACTTTTTTTTTTTTCATAAAACATGAAAAAAGCTGATTGAATATTCTAAAATTGTGATATAATGCCTGAAACCTTAATTGAGTTGTGGATTATTTCACAAAAACTTGAAAATTCATATTGTGGTTTAAGCTTTTAACCCTTCATGGGAAGCTCAGATCTTGCACATCCGCCATTTTCACATGCGTGCTTGCTTGTGAATGGGTAGTGCTCCAGATGTGTATGGGCTTGGCAAACCTCCCAATTGAAGACAAACATTTAGCACCCAACCCAATTGACCATGTCAATATATTAGTTTCTCTACTTTTTTGGTGCACAACGTGGCATGTTTTGATTTCATGTTTGAAATTTTGCAGGTAGCATTTCATTCATTGCGGTTCTCTACCCCCATCATAGAGCTTGGGAACAAGCTTGCAATGAGGATTGTTGGATGTCACAAAATCTGGTCAATCTTACACCTCTGGATAATCCATAAATTTGCCCCAAATCTATCCATTTTGGGAGTTGGGACAACAAGATTTGCCTTAAAACTGTACGTGTTGGGAAACTCCAGTGAGACGCAAATCTGTACACTTTCAGACCTTTGATTGAGCGCAGTACTGTCCATGTTGGCTCAAAAGGCATGCACTCTTGTGCTTTTCAGATTTCGGATTAAAAAATTAAGCATCTGCTTATTGTTGAATTTGTAATTTGTTTGTTATTGTCCAATTATGTTGGCACTTTAGGTCTTTAAAAGTTTATATCAGAATTCATATAGAAGAACATGATCTCAAGTAAATTTTTTTTCTTTGATTTTAGAGATTCAATCTTGAAATAATTGAAGTAATCAGTTAGATTTCCATAGTAGTTTTTAATTGCTTCAGATTGGCGCATTTGGTGTCTGAGAACAAAAAATGGACATCAACGGCATGTTTGGATATCCAAAAACGGAAGTATTTCAGCCAATGAGGCTTAGATCCCCACACCACCAGAATTTTAAACTATTGAATTCAATATACATTGATTCCTATGTCAAACAAGTTTCTACTCCCTTTCCTATTTGCTTTGAATTGTGTTGGAACCATTGGATTCTTTTGATACATCTATTTAACCTTATTTCCATTTGTTCTATTTGATTGCAGGAGATGGTATCCAAGCCTGAAATTGGACAATCACAAAGGTTTTATGCATGAAACAAAGTTAATTTTTACCTTCCTATGTTGCTTTATTATTGATTCCATGTAGCTTTTTCTTTCTTCTTTATATAGTTTCTATGATGATTTGTATTTTTTTAAAAAGGTTTCTGGGATATCAAGCTGATATATATGGATGGACCAGCCTGATTTTTTGAGGTTCTATATTTTTCTTTCTTTCTTTTTTTTTTTTTTCTCTCCTGATTTTAGTCCTAAACATATGCATTTCTAAATCCTGATTCTACACATCTCAGTGTGCTGGATTGAATAGTTCATCATTTCTTTGTAGGACTAATTTAGGAGTCGTTGGACCCCCTACCAAATCTTAGCAATCAATACAATTCATCTGGTGGCCCCAATGGTAGATGGCCCACTGTGAGAAAATCATGCCAATTACTTGATCTTGCTCATCCAACCAGTACTTCTGCTTAAAGAATGTGAACTGTATATCTTTTAAGGCATTAGCTGCTGGTTTACAATCCAGTGTAGAGCCTACAGACTCTCCAATGACTGGGATAATTTCACCATTATCCATCCATGGAAGGGGTCAGACAAAAAGATGTTTGGAATCTGATGTTTTCCTACATTTGCGAAAGGAACCCAACAAAAAGATGTTCGAATCTGTTGCGTAGAACTTTCTTACAGACATCTGGTCTGTGATTTGTCATATTACATGATTTAGGGTGTGTTTGGATTCACTATTATAAATCTCATAAAGTGAAAATAGCTGAATCCTAATTTCCTTAAGAGTTCATATTAGGTTCTTGGCTCCAAATTACAATTTACTTTCAAGCTGAACATAAAAAATAAAGGTAACTGCCATTTTGAGGGTTACTTCCACACTACATGCTAGAATACATCTAAACTCAATCTTAAGACTGAATTTTGAATAAACTGAATGCTTGCAATTTAATTCACTTGTGCATCCTAACGTGATCTTAGAAAATCTTATCTTGTCACTTCTATGGGCAGTTTTCTTTTTTTGGGTTCTTTACTATCATTGTTGCTTAATTTACCTAAAATGGATCTCTGTTTTTAATTTTGGTGCGAATCACTGAATATCTCTCGACGCCGTCACCATTGATGTAGAAGTAATTTCAAGCTGGAAGATATGTTAAAGTCACTGAAAATTGTGAAACAAGAACCAACAAGATGAACAGGGAAGTTGAATTTTGTATCACTAAGTTCATTCTAATGCATTTTTGTCAGTGTGGAACATTTAAACTTACCACAGCCTTTGAACATTGTCAAGAGTGACGAGGTTCTCTTGTTTTCCATTGTTGACCACTGTAAGGGTGTAAGCCTCATGCTTGGGCATTGGGTTTGGATGGATTGGCCGTTTTGTTAGAAATATGGATATGAATGTAGGCATGTTTGTGCTATAATCTGAGTCATGCATGATGCTAGAGGATAAAAGGCAGGACACCAAGAGGGGACCTTTTTATTTCTATCAACATGCCACAAACCAGGTTGGATTTGTGTTGTGACCCACTTGGATTTGGGCGCTTTCCGTATCAGTTATGGGTTCACTCTCATCACCAACCGCGCCTTACTGAAATTTAGTTCATCATTTACACTCATTGAGTTGGTTTCTTTTACTCATGCTGATCCACACAACTAGATGCTACATATTCCTTGCAACATCCCATATTATGAACCATATCTTGATACGGACTTGATCTATCACGTTTAAACCATGTCCAAATTAGCTTACCTGCCATCAACTTAAAAACAATCAATGGTTCAAATTCAACAAGAAAATATTCAATAAATTTTTTTATTTGTTATATCCCAATTTTAAGACAACTTTGGACGTTCTTTATGTTATGAAGTAAAAACATTCTAATTTTCTTGGTAGTGATTCTAAAAGTGATTTCTCAAAACCATTAGGCGTGAATATGTGATTCTCACCACGATTAGTGAGAAAATAGTCAATTGCTCTTATTATTTTTTCTATTTGCTGCAAATTTTTTGTTTTTAGTTTTTGTTTTTTTTGTTTTGTTTTTGTTTTTTTTTTCTTTTGTTTTTTGGTTTTCACGATCCTAAATTCTTTCTTAAACAGTGTGGGCCTTTAAGTTCCGAATTTGGAAGTGAGATTTGAGGGCATGACCATCACCGTAGATGTTTAGATTGGGAAAAGAGCTTTGCCTAATCTGTTGAATTATGTCCTCAACTCCATTGAGGTCGATGTCATCTTTACAATACAATCCCTTCTCCTAAATCTATTTCATTGACCATCACCGTAGATGTTCAATATTGTTTGACTTCTTAATATGTTTGTTCTCTTGAACTTGCAGATGGAGACTTTGATAGTGACTGTTGCAGATGGGTACTAATGCTGCTTGGTTGCAATGATGTGTGGACAAAGAGGTTGGAGATAGTTGTATTGGCCAAGCAAGGAGTGGACGACATGGAAGATTTTTTATTTTTTATTTTTAATATTGTATTCGGATAATTTTCAACTTCTTGTTGTAAATATTATATATATTTTATCGTAAAGTTGTACAATATTTGTTTAATATTCATTTTAAATTGTACTGCAATATTCTTTGGGTTTCAATTTATAAAAAATACAGGTTCCAATTGAAAATGAAAAAAATTATAGGCTTTTTGAAATTGTTTTCTACAGTTTTTTTTTTTTTTTTTTTTTTTTAACATAAAAAATTTGCAATGGTTTACAATTGTTCTTATTCTAAAAATTGCGACGGTTTTCAACCGTTCCTATTTTTTTTCATTAGCGATGCCCCATTTAGGAATGGTTTATAACCGTTCCTCATTATTGATGCCCTAGTTAGGAATGGTTTAAAAACCATTCATTTAGGAGCGGTTTTAAACCATTCCTAAATAGGGATTTTGGTGTAGTGACATTCCATGTTAGTAAGTGGGAATCATCTCTTCAGTCTTCCCTTGACTGAATCATCTTACGAAGTTTTTTCATGTATTTTATGTATCCATTCACTGGTATACTGACTCTGTGTTCCCCTTACTAGGAGCTTGAGGATCAAGGTCCCGCTTGGTCTGAAATTCACGGGTGGCGGTCGTGCTCGCAGCGGCACCACTCAGCCTCCGTGCACGGGTTGGACGGCTAGGCCCGGCTTCATCCACGGGCGCTCTCTTCTTCCCTATCAAAGAAAGAAGGGTAGAGATGGAAAATATGGCCGTGATAAACTCAAAGAGGGCCATGAAAAATGAGAGAAAGAGAGAAATAAGAAGAATGGTGAAGCTTCCACACACTTGAGATCCCAAAGAAGGGTTTGGGAGCTCGACTGAGAAGAAAAGAGAGTGAAATCAGCAATGGGGGTGAGGTTTTAAGATGGGTTGGTTGGGTGTGCACGAAAATGGAAGAAGAAGGAGATTAGGGAGGGATTTTGGTGGAGTTTTGAGAGAAACTTGAAGAAAAAGAGAGCTTGGGAGGGTGTTTTGTGAAGGAGATAGGGTTTAGGAAGGTTTAAAATCGAGCAACAATGGAGGGGTGGGCCACACTAGGCCCCAAAGTCGTCGGCCTGAGCCGGCCCGCTGGGTGGCGAGGGCTCACCGAACCGGCAAGGTCATCACCGGTCTCTGGACCGTCCGGCGATGACTCACCATTTGGGTGAGGTCCTCCTAGCCCCTTAGCTCTAAAATGATGTGGGTCCCCCCGGAAATGCCCCGATCAGCCCCTTTGTCCGTTTCGACGCCATCGGGCCATTCGGGTTAAAATCTGATACAAACAGAGGTTTACTGACGATCAAAGGGTTGAGATGGGAAGATAAACCATCTAAACTCATTAATAGATGGTCTAAAAGAGATTTTGGGTCGCTGTGTGTGATCAGGAGTGCGCACAGACTCGATCTCGGTGATCGTTTTCAGTAAACTTTCGCAGATAGAAGCAACGGGACACAAACACAAATTCTACGATAAACTTGCACCCAAATACACTAAGGTGGCGACAGCGTGCGGTGTGTGACCATAACCCAGGTCCGGTTTAATCCAATTCAGGCTCTGATACCAACTTGTAAAACACTGAAATTCGGGGGTCGAGCATAACTCAGATCCTGAGTTTCAAAACATTACTTATGCAACATATTTAATGATGAATGTATGTTGTCTGTATGAGTACATAAAACATGGAATAGATTAAGCCAAACTGCAAACATAATTCAGGGATAAGTGAAAGAGGCAAGCGGAAGACTTAAAAGAACATATGTGTACATGTGCAAGTCCCTGAAATACGCATACATACTGGGTCATATTACAAGTGTTGCTATCAAAATACAAGCATTAAAAGACATTATCTATTCCAAAAGAAACCCAGAATTCCCGCGCATCAGGACATGGCTCACAAGAACCCGCCTGAAAACTGCATGAAAGAAAATGCAGCCTTATCATCCTTGAACTCCTGCTCTGCCTCAGGGGTCACATCAATATTTGCATTTAAGACAGAGTCTGGTGGGTGTTTAACACCGCCCCAGAACGTGGGAATGAGTGATCAACTCAGTGGAACAATAAAGCAAAGGTTAACATTTATCAATTCAATCAAGCAGTAATGATAAAGCAGAACAATCAAACATGTCCTAAGTACTCTTGTTAGTGCAAGGATGTATGTAGAATGATGCATACCCTCGCTTGTACACCCTCAGCGTCTTCATCTTACGTTACGCATGACATCACCTCAAGTGCTCCACCTCTTCCAGGCACATGCAATGCGGTGCATGAACATGATTACCAAGTTGTTATTAGTCCTTTTCATACAGCAGGATTGGGAAGCTAAGGTACCTTCCTCATATCAATTTCCAAACAGTGATCTATTCTAGGGTCATCAGTCCTGGACAATCTCATACGATCATATGGTTTTAGGTCGTTGCAAAGGGCTCGTCACCAATCAATGCACGCCTATTATACCTTCATTACTACAATAAGGCTCCTCACCTCAATGCGGTATCCAGGTATGTTCGAGGTCACTACAAAGGGCTCGTCACCAATCAATGTAGGCCAACAGCACGAATATAGTGTCCCATACCACCATAATCGGCTCACGAGTTTGGTTGCTCACTGGTCACTACGGGGAGGCTCGTCGCCCTAGCGTAGGCCGACAACTCGACCACGGTATCCCATACCACCATGTCCGGCTCATGAGTCTTAGCGGATCAAGGTACCATGGTTAACAGGATTTCATCGGTAAGTTTGGTACCCTAGATTCAAACAATAGCATCCATACATAGTGAACATACATCGGACAATCGGGTTACTTGACAAACTCGACTAGCACGAGCGCATGTTGGGTTGAACGACATAGAGTGCGCAACACTCCATGTGGCTAAATTACTGCCGACAACTCTAATACGACTCGGGTTCGTCAAATCGCGTCCTTCGTGACGAAAGCAACCTCAGCCATGAACTCAAGGCCGATTACTGATTTCCTAGACTATTTCATAGTCCCAAACACATTCCACTACAACAGATATTGATATCAATAATTTAGAATAGTAATGGAACAACAATTCAAATCATGTAGTATGTGAGCATTTGAAGAATATCAACTCAACATGGATTTGAACATAAGTAATACTTGAAGTTAAACAACAAGGAAAATGACTTGTATGTGGTAAATCATACACATCAATAGGAGTGTTGAGAATCGCTTCTCAATGCCCGCAATTAGGTTAATATATCACCCTTTAGACCATTTCGACATTTCTACAAACACTTAGACTACTTAGTTCAACATACATGATGTATGTTGTAATACACACATTTGAACAATTCCTTTTACCAAGGAGTTGTCACACATACGATTAGCACAATTACACGACAAATAATCATGGCAAACACATGCTCATATTTTATACGTATACGGTACTTCCTACATACACGTAGAATACACAAATCTCAATATAACATATGCATATCAGGAACGCAAAATAAACATAGCATTTGGCATGTGAAATCTCATCCATAACAAGAATAAACCATTAGCTGACATTGAAAGCCTTGAAAACCATAACCTATACGATTAAAGTCCGCACCTTAAACCAGAAATAGCGCACCGAACTGATTCAGACGATATGTCTTCGTCAACGGCGACTAGACAACCTAAGGCAAGAATAGAAATGAGATACAACACACATAAACCATTCTAAGCTCTAAAACAGATTAGGGTTAGGTTAACTTACCCAAGGATGAACTTAGAATCGCCGGAAGAAAGATTCAAAAGTGAAGGTTTAAGGATGTAAAGTAACAGGAAAGAATCTCAAATGATTCACCAACTTCTCTCACTTTCTCTCTCTTTTCCTCTCTCTTTCTTAGCTAGGGTTAGGAAATTCGTATAGAAAAGAGAGTTAGGGTTTTAAGGTCTATATAAAGGCCTAACATTGATGAAAATAACCCCAGGGCCAAGGTATACTTAGGTTATAACCAAAATAGGCCTCTCTCGATCCAACGAAACACTTCCGGTGGGCCTTTTTCCACGAGTGTTCGGACTTAAGCTCACTGACCATGGATCTAGGTCAGGCTGAGTTTTCGTACCGATCGGATCTACAGATCAGCCGTGGCGGATCACACTCAATTCAATGGTCACCGAAACTCGATCAGGTCCACAAGCACTATGACATGTCTAAGCCATCTTCCTTGATCCGAGGGTGAAATTGGGTCAGAATCCAATGGTCAGATTGCTTAAAATCGTCGCGCAAGTGACACGACTCAGATTTCATAAAATCATATTTAATTTCTCACCGTTCTCACACTTTTCACTCCGGAATCAATCAAATCAACCCAGAACATCATCTGGACTTGATTTTTGAGGTGATGGCCAAGTCCAACATGGTGACCACAACTGCCTAAGATCATCGCTATCAGACTTTTGACGCGCGGTCCAGGTCCGATCCAGAACTTTCAAAAATTCCCAAGAGCAACTGGATTTAGCGATGAATCCTAGATTTCAGAGTAAAATAGCGCTAATGATTCTACAGGTTTTGAGTCATGCAGATCAAATTTAAAGTGATTGATACTAATTTCACAAGCAATGGAGTTTAGCGCTAATTACCCACAAATAGCTTCTAAGGAAAAAATAGAGGTAATACTCAGGTCTTGGCACGAAATTTTTCGAGTCATTACATGTGCGCACTTGTAGACAACTAGAAGATATATGTAATTACGTATGTTTTACATCTCAGATCGAATCGGCTTACGTAAAAAAAGCTCTTACTGACGAAAAGTGGATAATGGCAATGCAAGAAGAGCTTAATCAATTTATTAGAAATGATGTTTGGTATCTTGTTCCTAGACCTAAAGATAAACATATTATCAAAACTAAGTGGATTTCAAAAATTAGTCTGACGAACTTGGTAATATATTTCGAAACAAGGCTAGATTGGTTGTACAAGGGTACACTTAAATTGAAAGAATCGATTATGATGAAACCTTTGCCCCAATAGCTCGTTTTGAATCAATCAGACTATTTATATCCATTACATGCTTTAAAAAGTTCAAAATATATCAAATGGATATAAAGAGTGCCTTCTTAAATGGTGATCCGCATGAAGAAGTATATGTTAAACAACCAATGAGTTTTGAAGACCCTAAGAATGCTGATCATATTTATTGCTTAAAAAAGACTCTTTACAGTTTGAAACAAGCTCCTAGGGCATGATATGAAAAATTGACTAAGTTTCTACTAAGTCATAATTTTCAAATGGGAAGTGTTAATAAGACCCAGATCTATGTTGATGATATTATTTATGGATCTACCTGTACTAACTTGACCGTTGAGTTTGCAGATCTTATGAAATCTAAGTTCAAAATGAGCATGGTTGAGGAATTGAATTATTTCTTAGGGTTGCAAGTTAAACGGTAACCTGATGGTATCTTTATTTCTCAAACCAAATATGCTCTGAACTTAGTTAAAAAGTTCAGATTTGAGAATAGTAAAAATTTTGATACTCCTATGAGTACAACATTAAGACTCTCAAAAGACTCTATAGGTAAAAGTGTGGATCCTAAATTATATCGTAGTATAATTGACAGTTTACTTTATTTAAATGCAAGTAGACCTGATATTACTTTTAGCGTTGGAATTTGTGCTAGATATCAATCTGACCCTAAAGAGTCACATTTAACTGCTGTTAAGCGGATTATGCGATATGTCGCTAGCACAACAAATTTGGGTCTCTGGTATCCACATGATACTAGTGTTCAATTGGCTAGGATGCTGATTGGGCTGTTAATATCGATGATAGGAAATCAACCAGTGGTTGTTGTTTCTATATTGGAAAAGAAGCAAAGTTCCGTA
The DNA here is from genome assembly GCF_029962835.1 of Magnolia sinica. Lineage (NCBI taxonomy): Eukaryota > Viridiplantae > Streptophyta > Magnoliopsida > Magnoliales > Magnoliaceae > Magnolia > Magnolia sinica. The sequence goes on from NC_080580.1 coordinate 65,132,017, forward strand.
TCGCTCTTAACTGTTGAGATTGAATACATCGGAGCTGAAAATGCATGTACTCAGCTTATATGGATGAATAGAATGTTAAGCGATTACGAAATTGCACAGGATTCAATGGTTTTATATTGTGATAATTTCAGTGTAATTAATATATCTAAAAATCCAATCCAGCATTCACAAACCAAGCACATTGACATTAGATATCACTACATTCGTGAATTAGTGGAAGAAAAGACTATTTCATTGGAATACATTCCTACTGAGACTCAACTCGCTGACATTTTCACTAAATCGCTCGACAAAAGTAGGTTTAATAAATTGAAATTTGATCTTGGTATATGCAATTTGAATTGATTATTCATGCTTGTATGTATCATAGTATATATATATTTGTTAATTTATTTGTTTAAATTTTGAATTTATGTGCAAATTGCATAATTTTGGGTTTGCATGACCAATCGAGGACGTACTCGACCAGCCGTGGCACGACCGGTCGAGGACGTACTCGACCAGTCGTGTAGCACATCTGGTGCTTTTAATTTGGGGAAAAACCCTATTCTTCCTCATTTGTTCTTCCTCTCTAACGAGTTTAAGCTCGACCGGTCGTACCCAACTTCTTGATTCTTCAAGGTTAGTTCGTGATTTCCATTTTTCTTGTAGATTCAAGTGCATATCACTCCATTTTCTTACTTGGAGTGGTTTATTTCTTGTTTCCTTGAAGTTTTTGGGGTTTTCTTCTCCAAATTCTGATTTTGAGAAAACCCATTCTACATCTTTTGCAACCTCTTGATTTCTTGTATTCTAAGATGCAAATGGATGCTAGAGGTAGAAAGAAAAATACTCGTGGTCCTTCAACATCCAGATCATCACCTATCACAAGGCGCAACCTTCGGTCACTCGAAGATGATCCTCCCTATGTGCGGGATTTGAAATTGTGCAATGTAATAGTTGAGCGACCTGTGCATGTTGAAATATTGCTCCTTTTGATTTCCTCCCGCTTCTCCAATCTGTAGGATGGGCTAACATTCTACATTGGGGTGGGCCGGCATACCGATCTATTGCGCAGGCTATGTTTGCTTGCATTTTTAATTTTTCAACTGAAATTTAACGTTTATAATAACAACTAGAGAAGGTCCATTTGAAGTTGATCGACATTTGATTTCTGGCTTAATGGACATACCTGTCAATGATGAAGGTATTCCTCTTAGTATTCTAGTTAAGAAACCATCTGAATTAGAAAAACGCATGCTTACTAGAGCATTATGCAACATAGATGCACAATGGAGTCAAAATGGGAATGCGCTCGCTTCAAAGTACTTATTACCTAGATACAAGGTTCTTCACAGGATATTTATTTCAAATATGTATCCTCGTTCTGGGAACAAAATCGAACTCACCTCTTTTATGGTTTGAATTTTGCATTCCATCATTTCTGGTACAAATGTCTGTCTTCCTTCTTTAATCTGTCATTCCATCATACAATTCCGTATCCATCTTGGACACAGTGATATCCTCTTTGCATATCTTATGACTGTGTTAGCCACTCATATGTTAGTAACTATGCTTGTTGGAGAGGCTCCTATTCATCACCTTATTTTCAACAACTCCAATATTAACAAGATGAATTTAAGGTTGGCTGATGGCCAAGTGGATGTGGGTGGTGGAGTTGAAGCAGTGAATGAAGAAGAAGGCGATTTACCTCTAGATGATATAAACATAGATGATATCTTTAATGAGATTGAATCGGATTCTGAAGCTGACCCTGACTATCAGCCTTCTGATTTTGTTGAGAGGTTGCATACTCTTGAGGAACGGGTGGCTCAGATTCGTGTAACCCAGGATTCTCAATTTGCTTATATGCGCAAATATATGAGGCGCATTAATAAGGGTTTACACCAAATTGATCCATCTATTCCTGCTCCCTCTTCTGGATTTGATTAAGTTTTTTATGGCCTGTAATAACTCTTATGATTCTTTGCTTTCTTTCAGTTTGTGGGACTAACTTTGGATGAACTTGGTTCATGTTGGTTACTTATATGTGAACATTATTTTCTTCTATCTTGCCTTGTTTGCACCCTTATTCTTCTTTTATTTATTTTCCTCTTCCGTATTTTAGTTTCTTCCTTTGTCATATTGTGACAAAAAGGGGGAGAATATTTTGTTATGATTGCTTATGGATATGGATATGGATTGTGGGTAGTAGCATTTATTTATTTTTGATGTGTGCTACTCAGGGGGAGTAAATAAGAAGGTGTTTTGAATATTTCATGATAAGTGTGTTCTGATTATTGTAACTGGTGCATTATACTTTCTTATATACATATGGTGCATGATTCTTTATTGAGCATGTAATGTTTCGCTTATTTTTAATGGAGTGTGTTTTGTCACAAATTTGATAAAGGGGGAGATTGTAAGTGCTATGGTTTCATGCTCCTTTGATTGTTAAATTTTGTAGTGGCAAAACCATAATCTGTGTCTTGTGTAGCACATTGATATATCTGTTCAAGGCAATGCATCACATATACAAGGATAATGCTTCAAGTCAAGATCAAAGATTTACTTCAAGAAATGCAAGATCAAGTACATTATTCACTCCTTTAAGCTTCAAAGTTGTTTTAAAGGACATCGAAAGACAAGTCAACTGTTCATACTCAAGACTCAATGTGAAGTACAACTCATGTACTACAAATTCAAGCTTTAAAAGATCTTAAGTACAAGCTTCATCATGTGTCGAGATCTTAAGCTTCATGAACTTCAAAGATTACCTATCATTTGAAGAAAAGAAGGTTCAATGTTCATATGTCATGGTTAAGGATAAAAGACCTTAGATTGACCTTAGGGTATGTAAGACCCGTATCCTAGTCCGTTCTGTTCCGTCGAATCCCGCGATCCTTCCTGTCGAATTTCGGCAACCTGTGACGTATAATTGACATTGCGATCGACCCTAAGTCGTATGCTGTACATTTGAGTCGGCTTAAATCAAGACTTGTACCATTGCGACCGCACCGTCGCCGCGGTTCCGACGCCGCATCTCTCGCACCGATCCGATACCCTGGTAGGAAGATGTGAGCCGGCGTTTATTTCGAAGAAAACGCCGCGCGTTTGCAATCCCAAGAGAATCTCTACAATATGTCAAATCAATCCCATCAATCAATCCCATCCATCACCTCATGTCAAGTACAAGCAACCCATGCTTTCTCTCTCCAAAGTCAACCCTTTCTCACCCTCTCTCTTACACACCCATGCTAGTCAAGTACACATCACCTCACCCATCACTCACATCCATCACTCTCTCTCTTTACATCCCATCTCTCCCTCTCTCTTTCTCATTTCTCAACTCAATTCCAAGCAACCAAAGAGAGAGCTCACGTCCAAGCTTCTCCATGTGAGAGAGTGCATGTGTGTGGCCCACTTTCCCATCCCAAATCCTCCATCCTACCCTTTCACTTCTCATCTTCAACCATCAAAGTGAAGCTTAAGGAGATCGACATTTCAACGGACCGAGAAGATTGACCAGTGGGTGCTTCTATAGACTAGATTTTCATGTTCTTATGATGGGCCAAGTGAGGCCTACCGATCAATGGTATGGATCTCACTTTGGACCCTTGATGTGGCTAATGGCCCACCTTGATGCTTAAGATCATTCCATGATGGGGCCATTCTCCATGGACCCCATCATGATCTTTACTTTCTTGTATGAATATGGTCATCTAGACCTTTTAGTTTGGTGGAGAAAGGATCTCCACCGTTGATTTTAAATTTGGTGGGCCCATATGCAATGGGACCCACTTGATGTATGATTGGATGCTTGGAACGGAGGGCCCATAGTGCCGGGGTCCCTCCATCACACGTGTCCTACTCTCTTTTTTCTCTCTCTCCCTCTCTTGTTATTTATGTATTTTGTGTATGATGGAATGACCATATGGCCCACCCGAATGGACCCCACCATGAAGCATGGTTTGGACCCAATCCATTTGTGGGTGAGGCCCATCTTGCATGTGTATGTGATCCACACCACCTCACCATGTGATGGCCCGCCTAAGCAGGGCCCACCCCAATGCACGTGTTATGTCCAGACGTCCAGGGATGTCCCTGGACGTTAATTGAAAACACAAATATTAGCTTTTCCAAAGCTTATTGGGTGTGCCATTCATGTAGGCCCCACCTTGATGTAAGTGTTCAATCCACGCCGTTCATTCCATTCTCGAGTTTATTTTAGGCGTTGAGCCGAAGAATGAAGCAGATCCGAGTATTTGGTGGGCCATAGCATGAAAAACAGTGGTGGTTACCGTTGAAAAACCAACTGCTGTTTTTATTCACCAAAATATACTGAATATTGGGCTCATCCTGCTTGTCTTGAGATATGGGGATCGATGGTGAGGTCGGATTTCCGTTATGTGGGCCCCACGTGCGCAAAACCTTGAGAACAAAGGGTTTTTTTTTTTAAATAAAAAAATAACTAACCAGCAGCAGCGTTGCTGCTGCTGTGGCGTCAGAGACGCTGACAGCGCCAGGTGGGCGAGCAGACAGGGTCCCACGGCTCCAGCCGTGGGCCCCACCTTAATGTTTATATGTCATCTAAGCCGTTCATATGGTGGGCCCTTAGGGCAGAGGGCCGTCCTCCAAATTTCAGCCTCACCCAAAGCTCAGGTGGCCCACATCGTAGGAAACAATGGGACTGAACGTCTGCCTTTGAAAACTTCTTCTGGGCCACAGAAGTTTTGGATCAATCTGAAATTTGTTTTTACTCTTCGTCCAGGTCTATGTGACCACATGGACGGATTGGATGGTGAACAAACGTTATGGTGGGTCCCACGTGGGACCCACAGTGATGTATGTATTTTATTCACACCGTCCCCAGCACGGGACGGTGGAACCCACCGTGTATGTGTTCTCTCCAGGCCGTCCACGGCAGTGGACGGTGAGCTCCACCATGATTTATGTGGTTATCCACACTGTCCACTCTCTGGACAGTGGACCCCACCATGATCTATATGTTTTATCCGCACCGTCCACCCTGGATGGTGGGACCCACCCCTATAGCTGCCCTGTGTGTGTGCATGCGTGTGTGTGTATATTACATTGTATATATATTAAATATATTAAATATATTATATTTTATAACATACCTGATGGTGGGCCTTCATGTGGACTTCCACCATGATGCATGTGCTGCATCCAAGTTGTCCAATCATTTTGAAAGTCCATTTTAAGGCTTGAGACTAAAAATAAGATAGATCTATAGTTCAAATGGACCCCACCTTGGTATATATCTAGGGCCCATATGATTAGGCCCATTTGGTATGCATAAGGCCCATGTGATTAGGCCATCTTGATGTATTTGTGGCCCATATTTATGGCCCGTTGTTGAGGACCACTTTGATGTACATAAGGCCCATGTTACAAGGCCCATTGTGATGTCTTCAAAGGCCCATGGGATATGGCCCATTGCAATGTACATAAGGCCCGTTGGTGGGGCCCATTAATGCGGCCCATTTGATGAATGTATGGCCCATGTGATATGGCCCATTTGATGTGTCTAAGGCCCATGGGTCGAGGCCCAACGGGATGTCCTTAGGGTCCATTGCAATGTGTGATTCCATATGGTTTGTGTAATGGTATTTTATGGCGAGCCATGCCTTGGGAGCGATGTTGGTTTGACGTCCACATTGTAAATACAATGTTGGTTAAATGTCCGCATTGTAACTCTCCTTAAGGCCCATTGATAGGCCCATACTTGTTGATAGTTCATTACTTTATAACATGCTTAGTATAGCTCCATGATACATGCCCATACGCATCATATGTATGCTTGATATGAGGAATGTTTGATCATAGCATAAGCCGTTGGGCTGTGACATTTACGGGACTCCTTATGAGACGGAGTGCCCCCACATGAGTGCGTGGTACGCACAGGATTACTGCATGATTTGACGATGTGACTCATGCATTCCGCATATGTGTGACTTGATCACTGCATGCCCTAGCGACATCAGGGCCGTGGCCTCCACAGGCACATCGTGGATGGTCGTATCAGATACCGAAAATATTGGCTCTAGCATTGTGGGCACTTAGGATGTCCTTGGGTGAAAGTCCCAGAACCTTTTTGGTACCAGGAGATGCTCCAACGTCTAGACCGAGTGGATACATGAGCGCTCGAGTGCCAAATACCAGTAAGCCCCGTCTCCCACTGTGTCGTAGTCGGTTGGAAGGGGGTGTGGCCTTATCCGCCTGAGTGAGAGGGCTATAGGCTAGGTTGAGTTTGACCAACTCATAAATGAGTCCGCTATCGACGAGCCGGGTAGGTATTGGCAGACTACTGGTCAGGCGGATAGTGAGGTCTATTCCACTTGCTCGACTGTGCAGCTAGGGAGGAGGCAGTCTGTGTGGAGTGTATTAGACCCCGGTGATATCCAGAGAGGAACTGTACTGATATGTGTACTTGATGAGGACTGACATGCTTGCTTCGCATCTTGCATATGACATTTGGCTACATAGGCCTCGCATCGCATGGCCTTGGTATGGCCGATAGCATTCATGTCTTGCATCATATAGCGTTGGTACAGCTGATAGCATTCATGGACTTGTCGCATATTTTCGCATTACTCTGATACTGTACACTTGGCGCTGGCCTTGCACACACACTTACACCACCCTCTAAGCTTTTGTAAGCTTATGCACGACCGTTGCGTGCAGGTAGTGTTGGACAGCAGCAACGCTGAGGCAGGAGTGCACATCAGTTTATTTTGAAGCTTTTGATCACCCTGTATTTCCCTTTCTGCATTGTACTTAAAAGTTTTCGATATAGTGGATATGTGGTGATGTTGTTTTGTGACTTGGTTATGCTTATGGTTATGCTCTATTACAATTTTTTTTTTTTTTTACTGAAAATCCTCCTTGTAGGATCCCAGGATTGGAATCTGGCATGAGAGTGCCGGAATCCGAGAATGGGGCACTACGGAGGCTGTCGGCACTGGATTCGGCGATCGGGAATTTTGTGAGCCCGTTTTCCGAGTTTGGGACGTGACAGGGTAGGTCATTTTGTATACATAATTCAAATTGAATCATTTTATAAGTGTTTGGTCTGTTCTTCGACTAGTCCTAGCATTGACTTGACCAGTCCTAAGTTTGTTGTAAATTTTTAAAATTTTTTGTTAAGCCACGACAAGTCCTGAAGATTGCTTGACTGGTTGTGTCAACAGTGCACGACTCGTTCACGACCAGTCCTACAGCCACGACTCAAACTCAAGTAACTGTTTCTGGTTCTACACGACCAGTCGCGGACAGGTCACAACCACTCGTGGAGGTCCCACGACTAGTCGTGAATGGCCTACGACCAGTCGTGGAACGACTTTATCCTATTGTACTTTAAATTTAAAAAATCCGTTAGTCCTATGACTAGTCGTAGTGTCCACAGGACTAATCGTGAACGCAATTTCTTCACCTATAAATAGAGCACGAATTTTAGAGTTATTTATTTCAATTCAAGTATAATCAAGACATCACTCTGAGAGATAAGTTTGTAAACTTCTTAACCTATATTATGCATATTTAATATTCTCTTTTATTAGCTTTTTATATTTGATTTTGTATTCTGCATACCAATCTGATTTGAAAGAGGGATTGAAGAATTCCACTTCTTGGAATCAAAATCAAATAGAGCTAGCCCAACTTAATTTAATTTAAAATCAATTTAGAATTTAGAACCATTTCATAAGAGAGTGTGGACATTGAACTTTTGTATTCGAACTTCTACTCCAATTTGGTTCTTCAGGCTGTAACAAAAGGAGAAATCTAGGCATTTTACATTATTGTAATTTCCTTTGTTTTGGTTTTTTTTTGAGATTGAGCCAGAAAAATCTCATTCGTTTGGTTATCCGAGGTGATCCAGAAAACTCAGAGTGTGGATTTTTGAATTGTGTAAGCCCATTTGAAAGACACAATTGTGAAGGTTTTAGGTGAACTTGGAAAAACCTATTTTTATAGTGAACGCTAATATCCACTATGTGAGGATATTATGAGTGGAGTAGCTGTGTGGCTGTTGTTTAATAGTTGGTGTACACATAAGTGAACCATTATAATTCTTTGTGTTTTATGGATGTGTGGTTTATTTTCTATATCTTTTATCATTCAAGATTGTGGGATGTATTTGTGGATGTCAATGTTGTAATCTTTACATTTCAGCATTGTGGGGAATGTTGTAATAGCGTAAATTTCCTTTCTAGCTATTTCCTTCGTTTATTTCTCTTCAGTTTGAGTTCTTGATACATAAACCGCTCTAGTAAGGTTGTCCTGCCATAAACCCTTAGTTTTTATGGTGTAAGGTTGTCCTTAGAACAACATTTGTATCAACCTCTCAATACTAGAATTTTGAGGTTGCTTTACATTTCCGTAATGTAGATTGTTTAAAGTGTTATCTTTCCTTTAATTGTTTAAATTCTGCTGTTATTATTTTAATTTGGCATAATCCTATTCACCCCCCCTCTAGGAGACTAGCTCGGCCTTTTCAAACTCCTCCTCCTCATCCATAAAGTCCTGCTTCGTTGCATAGACTTCATCATCACCTGCATCTAAACTAGAGTCTGGTTTGTGTTTTAAAACACCGTCCCAGGTTGAGAGTGAGTGATCAACTCAGTGGTACTATAAGGCAAAGGTTAACATATTATCAAGTTAACCAAGCAGTAATATTAAAGCAATATAACAATCACTTCCTAACTACTGTTGTTAATGCAGGAATGGAGTGCATGTAACGCCCTGAAAATCGGGTGTCGAGTAAAAGTCAAACTCCCGAGTTCCAATGTATAACTTATGTAACATATTTGATGATGATTAAATGTTTTCTGTGTTAGTGCAATAATCATGAGTGAGATTATACCAAAACAGTAATTCATACTCCAGATCAATTCATATAACGCAAGCGGAAGACTGAAAAATGTATATAGACGTGTATGAACCAAAAAGATCACGATTGGTCTCCAGAGTATGAATACATCACTGAGTCATCATATACATGTAATAGTTCAAAATAATTCAACTACAAAAATAAATCCTGTAGCCGCGTCGATCTGGGTGGCCTAAGCGAAACCACCGGAGAATTGCATATATGAGAACTCATCCTGATCATCATAGTAATCGGGCTCTGCCTCCTGAGTCGCATCGTCATCTGTAACTAAGACATAGTCTGGTAGGTGTTTAGAACACCGTCCTAGAACGTGGGAGTGAGTGATCAACTCAGTGGAACAATAAAGCAAAGGTTAACATGTTCTCAATTTAGTCAAGCAGTAATGATAAAGCAGACATATCAGACATTCCTAGATACTCTTATTAATGCAAGGATGAAATGTAAGTATGATGCATGCCCTCGCCTACACTCCCTCGTGTGACACCATCTTATGGTCGCGGCATGCTTTCTTCCCTTTGTGCTCTTCAACACGGGGCACATGCAGTGAGATGAAATGAGCGTGATTACCGAGTTATTATTAGTCCTTTTCATACAGTAGGATTAGGAATTGAAGGTAACTCCCTTATATCAATTCCCAAACAATGATCCATTCTAGGGTCGTCAGTCCTAGTAAATCTCATACGATGATACGGTTCTAGGTCACTGCAAAGGGCTCATCACCTTATCAGTGTAGGCCTAGTGTACTCTTGTTGCTACGTAAGGGCTCGTCGCTTCTACATAGTCTTAGCGTACGCTTGAGGTCACTACAAAGGGCTCGTCACCTTATCAGTGTAGGCCGACAGTTCGAATACAGTGTCCCATACCACTGTATTCGGCTCGCGAGTCAGGGTTGCTCACTAGTCACTACGGGGAGGCTTGTCACCCCAGCGTAGACCGATAGCTCAACCACGGTGTCCCATACCACCATGCCCGGCTCATGCGTCTTAGCGGATCAAGGTACCAAGGTTTAAAAGGGTTTTCACTGGTGAGTTTGGTACCTTATATTCAAGCAGTAGCGTCCATACATGGTGAACATACATCGGGTTAATCGGGTTACTTGACGAGCTCGATTAGAACGAGTGCATGTTGAGTTGATCGACATGAAGTGCGTATGCACTCCGTGTGGCCTAACCACTGCCGACATGCCAAGTACGGCTCGGATTCATCGATCACGTCCTATGTGGCGAAACAACCTCAGCCACCTATTCCAAGCCTGTTACTGATTGCCTGGACTATCCCGTAGTCCCAAACACATTCAATTATAACAGATAATCATACAAGCTAATCAGAACAGTAATGGATCAACAATTCCAATCATACAAGCATGTGAGCATTTGATGGATTTCAACTTAAACATGAATTCACACATAAGCAGTGTCTAAGTAAAACAGATGAAGAAGATAAGTTACATGGAGGAAATCATACACATCGTTAAGGTAGTTGAGAATCTCTTCTTAACGCCCATATAAAGTACAATATATTACACACTTACTCATTCAGACATTTCTACAAACACTTAAACTACACATTCCAACATACATGATGTATGTTGGTGATAGCACGCAATAGGGCAAATCCTTTTGCCAGGGATTTGTTACACATACAACTAGCATAAACATACGACAATTAATCATGGCAAACACATGTTCAAATTCCATACGTATACGATACTTTCTACATATACATGGAATACACTAAACTCAATATAGTTCATATATATCAAAAACGCGATACAAATATCGCATTTGCATGTGAAATTGCACCCACATCAATAATAAACCATCAACCGACATTGAAAGCCTTGAAAACCATAACCTATATGTTTATATTTCGCACCTTTCGCCGGTAGACTTGTAACGAACTCAGTTTTAAAGCTAAGTCGTTGTCTACGGTAGATTGGCAACCTATAACATAAATTAGGTTAGACATTTCATAACTTACACTATCTGAAACCCTAAAACGGATTAGGGTTAGGTTTTCTCACCTAAGAACGGGATTGGTATTGCCCGTATAGCGACACAGGAGTGGTGGTTAAACACGTGGAGCGTCAGGGAAAGATCCCAACCTCTATTTCTCACACTCTCTCTCTTTTCCTCACTTTCTTCTTCTCTTTTCTCTCTTCTTTCCGTTAGGGTTTTCCAAATTCGTATGGCATTGAGAGAGGGTGTTTAAGGTCCTTATATAGGCCCAGGTTTGATGAGAATGGCCCCAGGGCCAAGGTATACTTAGGTTATATCCAAATACGGACTGTTCCGGTCCAACGGAGCACTTCTGGTGGCCCCTTTTCCTCGTGCGGTCGGACTTAAGCTCCCTGACCATAGATCTAGGTCAAGCTGAGTTTTCATCTCGATCGGATTTACAGATCAGCCGTGGCGGACCAGTTTCAGTTCAATGGTCACGGTCACTCGTTCAGGGCCACAAGTACATCGACATGTGTGGGACATTTCTCCTAATCCGAGGGTGTATTTGGGTCAGATTCTGATGGTCTGAATCCTTATATTTGACACGCAAGCGACATGACTCAAATTACTTAAATTCAGATTTTATTTCTAAATATTTTCACATTTCTCACACTCTTCGCTTCGGGCTCAAGTTGTGTATTTCTAGGCACAGTTAATACTTGATTTCTGAGGGGTTTGTCAAGTCCAGTAATGTGGTCATATCCGTATAGTTTTAGGAAAATCAGACTTTCGACGTGCGATCCAGATCCGACACGGAGTTTCGGTGTGCTCTCGAGAGCAACTGGGTTTTGAGATGGATTCTAGATTTCAGGGTAATGTAGGGTCAATGATTCTGCACTTTTTGAGTCTTACAGATCATATTTAAAGTGATTAGTGCTAATTGCATAAGCACTCTAGTTTAGCGCTTGCTAATATTAACCTAATTTCTAAAGGATTTGGTCCTGGGTAATTTCTGCCTGAGGTGGTACTTGGGTCCTTGTACGGATTTTTTCGAGATATTACAATCTATCCCCCTTAAAGAAAAATTTCATCCTCGAAATTAGTACCTTTTTGTACTCCTCGAGAATCTAAGGGTAGTTCTTTCGAACCTCGGCTTCTATCTCCCAAATAGCCTCTTCTTCCGTGTGATGCGTCCACAACACTTTCACAAGTGGAATGACCTTGCTACGCAATACCTGCTCCTTCCTGTCTAGGATACGCATTGGTCGCAGTACATATGTAGCGTCCTCGCTCAACTGTACCTACTCCTATTTGATAATGTGGGAAGGATCGGGAACGTATTTCTTCAGCATAGATACATGAAATATGTTATGCACGCCCGCAAGTGTTGTGGGCAAAGCAATGCGATATGCTACTGCCCCTACTCGATCAAGTATCTGGAATGAGCCAATGAATCAAGGCGTAAGCTTTCCCTTCTTACCAAATCGAAGGAATCTCTTCATAAGGGAAACTCTGAGGAACACATAGTCTCCGACCTCGAACTCTAGTGGTTGCCATCTCGTATCGGTGTAGCTCTTGTCTGCTCTGCCCTGTGAGCAATCGGTGCCTGATAATGTCAATCTTCTCTGAGGTCGCCTGAACTAACTCCTGGCCAATCAAACTTTTCGCGGCGCTCTACACAGGCGCCCATACAGTGCCTCGTAAGAAGCCATGCCAATACTTGCCTGAAAGCTGTTGTTATAGGCGAACTCTGCATAAGGAAGACAGTCATCCCAACTGTCCTTGAAATCCAGCACACAGGCCCACAACATATCTTCTAAAATCTGATTCACCCGTTCCGTCTGCCCGTCAGTCTGTGGGTGGAACGTGGTACTGAACTTCAACTTCACACCCATCGCTTCCTGGATACGAGTCCAGAAGATAGATGTGAATCACGTATCTCGGTCCGACACGATCTCCAAGGGAACTCCATGCAGACGTACAATCTCTTTGATGTACAACCTAGCCAACTCGTTTGCAGAGTTCGAAACTCTGTTAGGGAGGAAATGAGCTGATTTTGTCAACCGGTCCACGATCACCCAAATAGAATCATAACCCTTCCTTGTCTTCGGTAGCCCAGAGATAAAGTCTATAGAGATGAAATCCCACTTCCATTCAGCTATGGGCATGGGCTGAAGCAAACCAAGAGGTCGACGATGCTCTGCCTTGACCTGCTGGCACATGAGACAACAGGACACGTAATCTGCTATGTGAGCCTTCATATTGTCCCACCAGTACGACCTCTTCATGTCACGATACATCTTCGTACTGCCTGGATGCATAGCCATCCGAGAATCGTGAGCTGCCTCAAGAACTTCTTTCCTCAAGTCAGGAAGGTTTAGGACGTATAGGCGGCCATGGTAACGTAAGCACCCATCCATACCAACTCTCCACTCGAGTCCTCATCGCTGCTAGCCTGCTCTCTCATCTTCGCCAACAGCTCATCGTCTACATGAGCTGCGATAATCCTGTCATCAATGAGGGGCTGTAGTCGAATATGTGCTATGCCCTCATACAGCTCCTCCACCCTGAGTTTCTGCTCAAAGTTTCACACAAAATCTACCATGCCCCACTCTGCTATCATCAACAGAGCCACAAATGCCAATGCCTTCTTGCGGCTCAGTGCGTCTGCCATAAGATTGGCCTTACCGGGATGGTAAGAAACCTCGAACTTGAAGTCCTTCAAGGTCTCCATCCATCGCCGCTGCCTCATATTCAGGTCTCGCTGAGTGAATATGTATCTGAGGCTCTTGTAGTCGCAAAAGAGCTCGAACTCCTCTCTGTAGAGGTAATGCCTCCAGATCTTCAAGGCAAAGATGACGACAACTAACTCCAGGTCGTGTGTAGGGTAGTTTTCCTCGTGTTTCCTCAACTGTCGCGATAGATAAGCAATAACCCTATCCTTCTGCATCAAAACACCGCCCAAACCGACACGAGACGCGTCTGTGTATATTGTATACTTGACCCCTTGCTCTGGTAATACTAGCACAGGGGCGGACATCAACTTGTCCTTCAGCTCCTGAAAAGCTGCTTCCGCCCTTTCATTCCAAGCGAACTTCAGATCCTTTCGTGTCAACTAAGATAAAGGTCTAGCTATCTTTAAGAAATTCTGAATGAATCGTCGATAATATCCTGCCAGACCAAGGAAACTCCTCACCTCGGTAACCGAACCGGGCTGCTTCCAGTCCTGAACTGCGGCTACCTTAGCAAGGTCCATAGCTATCCCTTCTCTGGACACCACATGTCCTAGGAACTTGACTTCTTCTTTCCAGAAGTCACACTTCTTATACTGTACAAACAACTGGATCTTCCTCAGAGTATCCAAGACTGCTCGCAGGTGTTCCTCGTGTTCTTCCCGACTCTTGGAGTATATAAGGATGTCATCAATAAACATGATAACGAATCAGAAAAGGAATGGCCGAAATACCCTGTTCATCAAGTCTATGAACATGGCTGGTGCGTTTGTAAGGCTGAACGACATTATGAGAACTCATAGTGTCCAAAATTGGTCCTGAAAGTCGTCTTCTACACGTTTTCATCCTTGACGTGCAACTGGTGATACCCCGACTGCAAGTCAATCTTCGAGAAATACTTTGCCCCCTTCAACTGATCGAACAGATCATCTATCCTAAGCAAATAATACTTGTTCTTCACCGTCACTTGGTTCAACCTGCGATAATCAATACACAATCGCAGTGAACCATCCTTATTCTTTGCAAACAATACGGGCGCTCCCCATGGAGACATGCTGGGTTGTATAAAGCCAACATCTAACAGTTCATCGATCTATTTCCTCAGCTCCTCCATCTCACACGGAGCCATGTGATAGGTCAAAAGAGATACAGGTGTCGTACCAGGCATTAGGTCGATGGTAAAATCAATTTCGCGCTGAGGGGGTAGTCCAGGTATCTTCCTGAACATGTCTGAGAACTCTTGGACCATAGGAGTGTCCTCAAGCACTGGACCATGAGCGTCCTCCACCATGAAAGCATAACAATCAATGCGATAGGGCCAACTGACCTGCACCGGGAAAGTAAAGGTCGTGCCCTCTGGTCCATAAGCTGTCACTACTCTACAATCGTAGTCGATCTCTGCCTTTATCTTTGTGAGCCAATCCATTCCGAGAATGACATCATAGTGATGTAATGGGGTGACAATCAAGTCGAGGAGCGATGTCTCACTCCCTACATCTATCGAACATCCCTTATAGATCTTGGTAGCATCCGAGAAAGTCCCCGTGGCAGTAAGGATTCTCACACCAACCGTAGGACTAGTTTCCAACCCTAGCCGCTTGACTGCTGTGCATGATATGATAGAGACAGTGGACCCGGTGTCCACTAATAAAAAGACTGGAGTACCTTGGATATGTGCTGTAACATCAAAAGCCATAGGTGGTGTAGGTGCTGCCTCTGATGCCTCTGCTGTAAGTGAATGCACCTGAGCCTGTAGCCAAACTCATGTGTAATCTTGCATATGAGTCGGCCGAATGGGAGTGAATCCGACCTTCTGTTAGAGCGTGCGGTGAGAACTATCTATCACAGAACATACGTAGGCACACACAGCTTCTTTCCCTACCCCACTTGATATAGGAAATCTACCATCAGGCGCGTGCACTCGCGGTGGTTGCTCCACCTAGGGTAGACGTTGAATGTGAAGATGTGGTGAAGCAGATGGAAGTCGCCAGACATATGGGTCGATAGAAGGCTATTGTTGGATTGCACTGAACCAGTTGGCCATAAAGGGCCTGTGTGCGGTGATCTCTTTCACGTACACTCCTTAGATTCTTCTCAGTTGCATGTACCTCGCCAAGAGGCACATTCATAAGCCGAGATACTAAACCAACGTCGATGGTGGCTTCCTGATCTCTTCCACAAGGGATCTTGAACTGCAAGGGCTCCAGCGTAGGCTCTCGAATGTGGGCATAGAAAGCTTGGACAGTGCCCACATTTGCGCGGTACTCGCCCTCAAATAGCGGACCCCACCCGGCCTCTTCTAGGTGCTCGAGCAAGAGGTATTCCCCAAATAGCCTTACATCCACATGAGCTTCAAAAAGGACTCTATGGCCCTCATAAACTCCATGCGACAGCTCCACCAACAGCGTCCTTCTGACGGGAGCCTCGGGATCAAGATCCCATTTAGTCTGAAACTCCCGATTGACGCTCGAACTTACGATGGCACCTCTCGGTCTCCTCGAACGAGTAGGGCGACTAGGCCCAGCTTCTTCCACAGGAGCTCTTTTCTTTCCCATGAGAGAAAGAAGGGCGGAAAGAGAGAAAATAGTCATTACAAGCTCAAAAAGAGCCATTGAAATGGAAGGAAAAGTGGGAATAAGATGAGTTATGGGCTCTCAAGATCGTTGAAGCACAAGAGAAGGAATGAAGAAAGTTGAAGGAATGAGGAAGATTAGAAGAGGGATTGTTGGGTTTTAGAATCTTGAGCTACAAAAGGGGGATGTGTAGGCTCAAATGAAAGGGAAATAAAGAGGGAAAATGATGGAATCAAGTAGGTTAGTGAGCTTACACGAATTTGAGACACAAATAGAGGGTTTAAGCGCTCAAATGAGCGAATGCAAAAAGGGTTGGCAGTTGTGGTAGAGGTTTTTAAGGGGGTAGTGCAAGGGTTGCACGAAAATGAGAAAGGGAGTGCTTGATGGAGGGGTTTGAG
Organism: Magnolia sinica; assembly: GCF_029962835.1. Taxonomy (NCBI): domain Eukaryota; kingdom Viridiplantae; phylum Streptophyta; class Magnoliopsida; order Magnoliales; family Magnoliaceae; genus Magnolia; species Magnolia sinica. The sequence goes on from NC_080580.1 coordinate 65,148,553, forward strand.
TGGAAAATCTAAAATTTTTGGAGAAAAGGAAAGCTTGGGGTGGTGATTTGTGAAGGAGAGGTGGTGTAGGAGGAGTTTTAACTGACCCCACATGCGTGCGTGGGCCCCGCAACACTTAGGACCGATCGGCCCAAGCCGGCCCGCCCGGCCAGGCTCATTTGGCGACGAGGCCTCGCCAAACCGGCGAGGTCCTCGCGGTCACTGTACTTTTTGGTGAGGGCTCACCCTTTAGGAGAGGTCCTCCTGCCCCCTGGGTCCCAAAAAGGTGTGGGTCCTACCCTGCATCTCCCTGAAAGTGTCTCGTTTAGTCCCCCACTCCGTTTTGACTCGCTTCGGGTCATTTTGAATAAATTCTGACGTATATTCACGTTTACCCATTTTAAACGGCTGGGATGAAATAAAACATGATCGAAACCCGTTAATTGATGGTCTAGGGGTGATTCGGGATCGACTCATGCGATCATTAATGGGAACAGACCCGAGCAAAATGATCGATTTCGGTAGACTTTGCCAATTGGCAAAATCGGGAAATCTTAAGCTTGTTTCTAGATTTCTCTCACACCCAACTATGTTGAAAAACATCAGCATACATTGTGTGACCTTAACCCAGGTCCAGTTTAATCCAACTCATGTTCTGATACCAACTTGTAACGCCCTGAAAATCAGGTGTCGAGTAAAAGTCCAACTCCCGAGTTCCAACGCATCACTTATGCAACATATTTGATGATGATTAAATATTGTCTGTGTTAGTGCAATAATCATGAGTGAGATTATACCAAAATAGTAATTCATACTCCAGATCAATTCATATAATACAACCGGAAGACTGGAAAATGTATATAGATGTATATGAACCAAAAAGATCACAATCGGTCTTCAGAGTATGAATACATCACTGAGTCATCATATACATGTAATAGTTCAAAATAGTTCAACTACAAAAATAAACCCTGTAGCCCCGTCGATCCAGGTGGCCTAAGCGAAACCACCGGAGAATTGCATATATGAGAACTCATCCTGATCATTATAGTAATCGGGCTCCGCCTCCTGAGTCGCATCATCATCTGCAACTAAGACAAAGTCTGGTGGGTGTTCAGAACATCGTCCCAGAATGTGGGAGTGAGTGATCAACTTAGTGGAACAATAAAGCAAAGGTTAACATATTCTCAATTCAGTCAAGCAATAATAATAAAGCAAACATATCAGACATTCCTAGATACTCTTATTAATGTAAGGATGAAATGTAAGTATGATGCATGCCCTTGCCTACACTCCCTCATGAAACACCATCTTACGGTCGCGGCATGCTTTTTCCCTCTGTGCTCTTCAACCCAGGCCACATACAGTGCGATGAAATGAGTGTGATTACCGAGTTATTATTAGTCCTTTTCATACAGCAGGATTGGGAATCGAAGTTACCTCCCTTTTATCAATTCCCAAACAATGATCCATTCTAGGGTCGTCAGTCCTAGTAAATCCCTTACGATGATACGGTTCTAGGTCACTGCAAAGGGCTCGTTACCTTATCAGTGCAGGCCTAGTCTACTCTTGTTGCTACGTAAGGGCTCGTAGCCTCTACGTAGTCTTAGCGTACGCTTGAGGTCACTACAAAGAGCTCGTCACCTTATCAGTGTAGGCCGACAGCTCGAATACAGTGTCCCATACCACCGTATTCGGCTCACGAGTCTGAGTTGCTCACTGGTCAATACGGGGAGGCTCGTCACCCCAACGTAGGCCGACAGCTCAACCACGGTATCTCATAGCACCATGCCCGGCTCATCAGTCTTAGCGGATCGAGGTACCAAGGTTTAAAAGAATTTTCACTGGTGAGTTTGGTACCTTAGATTCAAGTAGTAGCGTCCATATATAGTGAACATACATCGGGTCAATCGGGTTACTTGACGAGCTCGATTAGTACGAGCGCATGTTGAGTTGATCGACATGAAGTGCGTAAGCACTCTGTGTGGCCTAACCACTGCCGACATCCCAAGTACGGCTCAGATTCATCGATCACGTCCTATGTGGCGAAACAACCTTAGCCACTTATTCCAAGCTTGTTACCGATTGCCTGGACTATCCCATAGTCCCAAACACATTCAATTATAACAGATAATCATACATGCTAATCAGAATAGTAATGGATCAACAATTCCAATCATACAAGCATGTGAGCATTTGATGGATTTCAACTTAAACATGAATTCACACATAAGCAGTGTCTAAGTAAAACAGATGAAGAAGATAAGTTACATGGAGGAAATCATACACATCGTTAAGGTAGTTGAGAATCTCTTCTTAACGTCCATATAAAGTACAATATATTACACACTTATTCATTCAGACATTTTTACAAACACTTAGACTACACATTCCAACATACATGACGTATGTTGGTGATAGCATGCATTAGGGCAAATCCTTTCGCTAAGGAGTTGTTACACATACAACTAGCATAAACATACAACAATTAATCATGGCAAACACACGTTCAAATTCCATACGTATATGATACTTTCTACATATACATGAAATACACTAAACTCAATATAGTACACATATATCAGAAACGCGATACAAACATCGCATTTGGCATGTGAAATTGCACCCACATCAATAATAAACCATTAACCGACATTGAAAGCCTTGAAAACCATAACCTATACATTTATAGTCTGCACCTTTCGCCGGTAGACTTGTAACGAACTCAGTTTTAAAGCTAAGTCTTTGTCTACGGCAGATTGGCAACCTATAACATAAATTAGGTTAGACATTTCATAACTTACACTATCTGAAACCCTAAAATGGATTAGGGTTAGGTTTTTTTACCTAAGAACAACATTGATATTGCCTATATAACGACACAGGAGTGGTGATTAAGCACGTGGAGCGTCAGGAAAAGATCCTAACCTTTATCTCTCACTCTCTCTCTCTCTTTTCCTCACTTTCTTCTTCTCTTTTCTCTCTTCTTTCCCTTAGGGTTTGCAAAATTCGTATGACATATGAGAGAGGGTGTTTAAGGTCCTTATATAGGCCTAGGTTTGATGGGAATGGCCTCGGGGCCAAGGTATACTTAGGTTATATCCAAATATGGATTGTTCCGGTCCAATGGAGCACTTCTGGTGGCCCCTTTTCTTCGTGTGGTCGGACTTAAGGTCCCTGGCCATGGATCTAGGTCAGGCCTAGTTTTTATCCCGATCGGATTTACAGATCAGCCGTTTCGGATCAGTTTCAGTTCAACGGTCACGGTCACTTGATCAGGGCCACAAGTACATCGACATGTGTGGGACATTTCTCCTGATTCGAGGGTGTATTTGAACAGATTCTAATGGTCTGAATCCTTATATTTGACCCGCAAGCGACACGACTTAGATTACTTAAATTCAGAATTTATTTCTAAATATTTTCACGTTTCTCACACTCTTCGCTCCGGGCTCAAGTTGTGCATTTCTAGACACAGTTAAGACTTGATTTCTTAGGTGGTTGTCAAGTCCAGTAATGCGGTCATATCCATATAGTTTTGGGGAAATCGGACTTTCGACGTGTAGTCCAGGTCCAACACGGAGTTTTGGTGTGCTCCCGAGAGCAACTGAGTTTTGAGATGGATTCTAGATTTCAGGGTAATGTAGCTTTAATGATTCTGCACGTTTGGTTCTTGTAGATCATATTTAAAGTGATTAGTGCTAATTTCATAAGCACTCTATTTTAGCACTTGCTAATATTAACCTAATTTCTAAAAGATTTGGTCCTGGGTAATTTCTGCCTGAGGTGGTACACGGGTCCTTGTACGAATTTTTTCGCGACATTACAGTGCATGTAATGATGTATGCCCTCACATTAAAGCTCCCTCAACAAGTGACTCCAACACCCAATTTCACATATGACATCACTGCCTCCTGTGCGACTTCCATGCCTTTAAAATACGTCCTAACTAATATAGTGCAATGCATGGTTATGTTAGCCCAGTAGTTAATTAAGTTTATTCATACAGCAGATTTGGAAAGTTAGGGTACCTCCGTTTATATCATTAACCTGAACTGAAGGATCTATTTAGGTTCGTCACTCCTAGTCAAGCACATATGATAGCAAGTTGTAGGGTCATCACTCCCAATGAAAAGCAGCCGATAGGCAAATTCAAAAGTTTATACTCACGGTCACTACGGGGTGACTAATCACCTCGGCATAGGCAGACAGCTTGAACACGGTGTCCCATACCACCATACTTGGCTCACGAGTCTGTGTTGCTCACTGGTCACTACAGGGAAGCTCGTCACCCCAGCGTAGGCCGACAACTCGAACACGGTGCCCCATACTACCATGGCCGGCTCATGAGTCTTAACGGATCATGGTACCTGGTTAAAGTGGGCTTTTACATTGGTTAGGGGTACCTTAAATTCAAGCAATAGTGTTCATATATGGTAAACACATTATAGGCCAATCGGTTTATTAGGTAAGTTTGATTGTTACGGGCACACGTTGACTAAATAGACATGGAGCACATAAGCACCCCTCGTGGCCTAACCACTGTCGACAATCGTCGTGCGACCTAGATTCATCAAGTATACTTATTGTGGCGAGACTAATTCGGCCACCCGAACAGGAACTGTTACCGATTGCCTGGGCTAGGTTGTAGCCCCAATCTTACTCAGATGTAGCAATTAAATACATTTGATAATCAATTAGCATTTAATAAACAATCCAAGTGAAATCCTCATTTGAGCATTTTATCAAACTCTTGATGTTACCAAATACTAGCATTTTATTAATCATTTGCATAGGGGCGAATATGATTTCATGAAAGAAACTATACATATGTATTAGGCAAGAAAGAATCCTATCTTAACACTCGTAATACACATAAATCATCAACAAATTCTCATTCAGACAATTCATCAAACACTTAGACTACACTTCACCAAATACGTAGATTAGGTTAGTTACAACATATATTTTAGCAAATCCTTACACAGAGTGTAAGCCCTATATCCTAGACCGTACCATTCTATAGGCTTCCGCGGTCTTCCCAGTCAAATTTCGGCAACCTTCGACCCTTAATCGGTATTTGCGCGCGACCCTGATTCTCATGCCGTCAGCCCGAGTCGACTCAACTCAGGACTTGTACCTTAGCGATCGCGTTATCACCGCGATTCCGATGCCGCGACTCGCGCGCTGATGGGATGCCTTGGTTGGGAGATGTGGGCCAGCGTTCGGTGCGAGAAAAACGCTGCGCGTGCGAATCCTGAGAGATCTCTACAAGGTGTCACATCAATCAATCAATCCCATCATGTCAAGTACACATCACCTTTCACTTTTTCCCAAGCAAGCCCCAAAGTCAAAAAGTTCTTACACAATCCATACCCTCTCTTACAACTTTTGCCAAAAAAGTCAAAAAGAGCCTCTTACACCCATCACCACCACATTCATCACTCCATCACCCATCACTCCCTCTCTCTCTCTCTTCCTTTACAAGTCTCTCTCATTTTCAAACTCTCCCATAAGCAAGAAAAATCCCATACGTATGAGCCTCTCCCCATATCTCCCAAGCTACATGTGTGGCCCACCTTTCCATCCTTAGATCTCTCATCTCAACCATCCATTTCTCATCTTCCTCCATCAAAGAGAAGCACAAGGAGCTAAGGAAGTCAAGGGAGCAAGAAGATCAAGCGGTGGGTGCCTTGATAGGGTAGTTTTTGATGTTTTTAAGATGGGCCAAGTGAGGCCAACCGATCAATGGTTTGGATCTCACTTTGGACCCTAAGATGTGGCCAATGGCCCACTTGGATCATCATGATCATTCCATGATGGGGCCATTCTCGATGGACCCCATCATGATGTTTATTTTCCTTGCATTCTTAGGGTCATGTAGATCGTCTATTTTAGTGGAGAAGGGATCTCCACCGTTGGATTTCGATTTCATGGACCCACATGTAATGGGACCCACTTGATGTATGATTTAGTGCAAGGGAGGGCCCATAGTGCCGGGGTCCCTCCATCACGCGGGTCTCACTCTCAATCTCTCTCCCTTTTATTTTATTTTTATTTTTTTTGTTGTTATGATAATGAGGTTGTGTGGCCCACTTGAATGGACCCCACCACAAGGTATGTATCCCATCCAAATCACCTACAAGTGGGGCCCACTTTGCGTGTCTTGTACCCACACCATCCATCAGTGGTGGCCCACATGAGTAGGCCCACCTTGCACGGCCAACAGTCCAGCGTCCACGGACGCTGGATGTTTTGTAGAAAAACACAAATATTGGCTTGGTTCCAAGCCAATGGAGGAGGCCCACTCATTTTGGCCCCACCTTGATGTATGTCTTCAATCCACGCCGTCCATTCCCCTCTCAATCTCATTTTAGGCGTTGAACCAAAAAATGGTATCAACCTGAGGTCCTGACGGGCCATACCATAGCAAATGGTGGTCTTCACCATTAAAACCTTCCCTATTACTTTTATGTGCCAAAACAGGCCCAATATTGGGCTTGTTTTGCTTGTCTGGAGCCATGGAGGGCCGTTGGACTGAGTAGATTGTTTAGATGTGGACCCCACCTACAAAAACCATAGCACAACTGAAATAAAAAAAATACCAACACAGCAGCTGCTGCTGCTGTGTCAGACGGCAGCAGGCGCTGCTTGCGCACAGCTTCCAGTGGACGGGCGGTCGGGCAGCCAAGCACGGCTGTAGCCGTGGGCCCCACCTTGATGTTTATTTACCATCTAATCCATTCATAGGGTGGGCCACTACCTGACGTGGGCCTACCCCAAAAATCAGCCTGATCCAAGACTCAGGTGGCCCACACCGTAGGAAACAGTGGGATTGAACCTCTACCTTTGAAATCCTTTTGGGGTCCACAGAAGTTTTGGATCAGGGTGAAATTTATTTTCACCCTTCATCTAGGCCCACGTGGCCTTACCAACGGGTTGGATGGAAAGCAAACATTACGGTGGGCCCCACATGGAGCCCACAGTAATTTATGTATTTTATTGCCACCGTCCAGGCGGACGGTGGGCTACGGTGGAGCCCGCTGTGATGTTGTACGGTGGAGCCCACTGAGATATTTAAGCGGTGGGCCCCACTGTGATGTTTGTGTGTTTAGGTGCGTGCGTGTGTGGGTGTGTACGTGTGTGTGTGTGTATATATATATAATATTGTATGTAGTATATATATAAATTATATATTGTATTATTTATAATTTTCTACTGGCGGGAGGCCCATCTTAGTTTACTTGTGGCCCATGATTGAGGCCCACTTTGATTTATATGTAAGGCCCATGGGTCGAGGTCCATTTGATGTGTTAGGGGCCTATGGGTTAAGGCCCATTAAGATGTATTAGGACCTATGGGTTGAGGCCCATTTGATGTACATATGGGGCCCAATTGGCGAGGCCCATTTGATACACATAAGGCCCATGTGAGTAGGCCCATTTGATGCACTCTAAAGCCCACGGATCATGGTCCATTGCAATGCACATAAGGCCCATTGGTGCGGACCAATGATGTGGCCCACTTGATGAATATAAGGCCCATATGATATGGCTCATTTGACGTATTTAAGGCCCAATGGGATGTACCTAAGGTCCATTGCAATGTACGATCCTAACATGGGTTATGTAATGATGTTTACGTTAGGCTATGCCTTGGGAGCAATGATGGTTTGACGTCCACATTGCAAGTATAGTGTTGGTTAAATGTCCGCATTATGACTTTCCCTAGGGCCCATTGTTAGGCTCGTACGTGTTATGTGTAGGCCGTCTAGGCCCATCTTCGTCATGAACATCATCCATCCCATATAACATGTTTAGTTTCATGATTCATGATCATATGCATCATACGTATGCTTGATATGAGAAATGACTGATCATAGCATATGCCTTCGGGCAGATTGTTTATGGGCTCCCGTACAGGGGGTGTTGCCCTACATAAGCGCACGATACGCGTAGGATTGCTGTATGACTAGATAGTGTGATTCATGCATTCGCATTGTGTGATATGGTTACTGTACGCCCTAGCGACATCAGGGCCATTGCCTCCACAGACGTATCGTGGTTGGCAGGATTAGATACCGAAAATATTATTTTACATAGGGTGCGATAGATATCCCTAGGTGAAAGTCCCTAAACCCTTATGGTATCAAGAGGTTGCTCCAACGTCTAGACCGAGTGGGTGCATGAGCGCTGAGTGCCGATTACCAGATGAGTGCGCTTTCCACTGTGTCGTGGTCGGTTGGAAGGGGGTGCGGCCTTACCCTCCCGAGAGTAGGGGGCAATGCTAGTTTGAGTGTGACCAGCTCGAGGAATGGGTCCGCTATTGACGAGCCGAGCCTGATATTGGCAGGCGGATAGTGAGGTCTTTTTCACTCACCTTATTGCGCGCGATGGGACGACAATCTGGCTTGGAGTGTACTAGACCTCGGTGATATTCCAGATTTAAGCCGTATTGACATGTGGACTTAGATGAGGATTTGTATGCTTGAGTTGCATTTCGCATTGCATGGCCTTGGTAGGGTCGACATCATTCATGCTTTACACCGCATGGCCTTGGTATGACTATGGTATTCTTGGCATTCATCAGCATGTTCCGCATTACTCTGATACTGCATAGCTGCATTACCACCTTGAGCATATACTTTCACCACCCTCTAAGCTTTCTATAAGCTTATGTACGACCGTTGCGTGCAGGTGACGTTGGATCGCAGCAGCGCTGAGGCTTGGACGCGTGGCAGATCATTTTGGAGTTTTTGTTCATCTTCATTGTATTTCCCTTTATGCTCAATGTGCTTGTAAAGTTTTTGATCATAGTGGAAATGTGATGGAGTTTCTAGTTGTTATTTGTGGGTTATGCCTTTGGTTATGCTTATTACGAATCAAACTGATGTTGAAAATCCTCCTTGTAGCATCCCAGGATCGGAACCTGGCGAATGGGCGCTGGGAGCCAAGAATGGGGTTCTAAGGAGGCTGTTGGCACCGGATTCGGCGATCGGGAATTTTGTGAGCCCGATTTTTGAGTTTGGAGCGTGATAGAAGTTGGTATCAGAGCATAACTCGGGAATAACCAAGAACAACATTACATGTCTGTTATGAATGATTTAAGTCCTTAGTTCGGATAGCCTAGCGATCTTTTATTACCGACCCTTAACGAGCGTGCCTTCAAGAGATTTCAAAGTTGATAGGCACCTTCGCTCTTTCCTGTAGGACATGCCGCCGCGTAGGAGAGTGACTCGATCGACTCTGGCTCCACCACCTGCGGCCCCCGCTCTACCACCTACGATTCCTGCTCCACCACCCTAGATTCCTGTTGCCCAGCCTGAGGATGCCGCTCCTTTACCAGGGATTCATGCTGCCCAGCCTATGGATGCAGCTCCTCCACTAGAGACCGGTGCGGAGCCGACCGTATCCGTGAGTGCTTCTCAGTTACAGCAGATGCTACAGGCTGTGATGGCCGCACTTCAGGGGCAGGGCAGACACCCTGTCGTTTCACCAGCGTAGGTAGAGCAGGAGCGCTCGAGTGCCCTCCTTCGAGAGTTCCGACAACTCGATCCCCCGCATTTCCAGGGTGAGCCAGACCCGACCGTAGCTGAGAGATGGCGCGCCGATGTAGAGAAGATATTTGAGACGATGGGATACGCGACTGAGCGGCGAGTCCGATTAGCCGTATTTCTCCTTCATGGTGAGGCTGAGCACTGGTGGGCGTCAGTCTCCCGAGCAGTAGGCGCTGACTTTGTATGAACTTAGGAGGATTTTGTGGATCGGTTTAACCGACAGTATTTTCCTGATCACATTCGGCGATAGCGAGCGTTAGAGTTTGAGGCCTTGGTGCAGGGCGATATGACAGTGGCTCAGTATGTCGCTCATTTTGTAGCACTGTCCAGATTTGCACCATACTTAGTGGATGATGAGGAGCAGAGAGCCCGCCGATTTGAGGGCGGCTTACGTTACGGTCTTCGAGGCCGTATTATTGGGCATGAGCTCCCGACCTTCGAAGAAGTGGTGAGGAAGGCCCAGATTTTTGAGGCTGAGTGGGACGATTCTCAGTCTGATCGCCGTCAAAGGAGAGACCGGAAGAGGCAGGCTCCTTCTAATGATACCCAGCAGGTTCGACCGCAGCAGAGGCGTACAGGTCGCCCAGCCTTCCGAACGCCAGCACCACCTCTAGCACCACCTCCGAGGCAATTCACCAGCACTTGTTTTAGGTGTGGTGCGGCAGGACACCGTATGTGGGAGTGTCCTCGCCCCCAGCAGCAGCAAAAGAGAGGTCCACAGCAGCCTCCACCACCGCAGCAGCAGCAGAGACCCCCACAGCAGTAGCAGAGACCCCTACAGCAGCAGCGACAACAGCCCCCACTACCGAGGCCACCTCAGCAGCAGCATCAACACCAGCCTCCGAGGCCGCAGCAGCTGAGGTAGCAATTTCGACCGCCTCAGTGACCCCAGCAGCAGAAGCACGCTCAGAGGGGACAGGCACCTCCTCAGCCGGCTCATGCTCGATTCTATGCGGCCCAGCAGGATCCTCAGTCATCTGGAGGAGTCGTTGAGGGTATACTTCCAGTATCTGCATGCATTGCACATGTGCTGTTTGATTCTGGTGCATCTCATTCTTTTATGGCCGAGAGTTTTTACCGATCGACTGGTTTGCCATTGGAGTCTGCTCGTGAGGGGTTGACAGTATCGACTCCCTTGGGGAAGACTGCAGTGTTGGGCCGATTTTGCTTGTCTTGCCCCGTTCTGGTTGGGGATATGTTTTTGCCTGCCGATCTGTTTGCATTGTCGATGTCCGAGTTCGACGTCATCCTGGGCATGGATTGGCTTGCCGAGTACCACGCCATATTGGATTGTTCCGCGAGGACAGTCACGTTTTGTATACCTGGCTTGCCACAGTTCCAGTTCATTGCTGAGCTCAGAGGAGAGCCGTTGTCTTGTTTGATGTCTTGTGCCATAGAGGAGCCCATAGCGGTGAGCGTCGACCAGTTGCCTGTGGTTTGCGATTTTCCCGATATGTTTCAGGAGATTCCGGGATTACCGCCTCGTCGACTCACCGAGTTCCAGATTGATCTCGTGTCCGGTACTGCGCCTATTTCAAAGGCCCCATATCGTATGGCACCATTAGAGTTGCGGGAACTGCAGAAGCAATTGGATGAGTTGCGCAAGTTAGGCTTTATCCGTCGGAGCAGTTCGCCGTGGGGAGTGCCGATACTCTTCGTGAAGAAGAAAGATGGCTCGTTGAGGCTCTGCGTAGATTACCGCAAGCTCAACAAGGTCACGATCAAGAACTAGTACCCGCTCCCGAGGATTGATGATTTGTTTGATCAGCTACAGGGTGCACAGTTCTTTTCGAAGATTGACTTGCGTTCCGGTTATCATCAGATTTGGGTCCGAGAGGAGGACATTTCGAAGACAGCATTCAGGACGCGTTATGGTCATTTCGAGTTTTGGGTCATGTCCTTCGGACTGACCAATGCGCCAGCAGTGTTCATGCAGTTGATGAACGAGGTCTTCCGTCCGTATCTCGATCAGTTTGTTGTAGTCTTCATCGACAACATTCTGATCTATTCGAGGACTCGTGAGGAGCACGAGCAGCATTTGAAGATTACGTTGCAGACCCTCCGCGCACACCAGTTGTATGCGAAGCTGGAGAAGTGCGAGTTTTGGCAGGAGGAGGTGAAGTTCCTCGGTCACGTGGTGACGAGGGAGGGTGTCGCAGTGGACCCCTCGAAGGTTGAGGCAGTGCGTCAGTGGGGCCAGCCCACGACTGCATCCGAGATCCGTAGTTTCCTTAGTTTAGCGGGCTACTACCGGCGTTTCATTGAGGGCTTCTCTTGTATTGCAGCCATGTTGACCAGGTTGACTCGGAAGGGCGCAGAGTTTATTTGGAGTGATGCCTGCGAGCGGGCATTTTCGGAGTTAAAGGACCATTTGACATTCGCTCCTATCCTCACTCTTCCCTCTGGGAGTGACAGATTTATTGTATTTACTGATGCCTCGCATATTGGTTTGGGTGCTGTCCTGTTGCAGCACGGGAGACCAGTGGCCTTCGCGTCTCGTCAGCTCAAGATCCATGAGCTGAACTACCCCACGCATGATTTAGAGTTGGCTGCAATTGTCTTCGCACTGAAAGTGTGGAGACATTATCTCTATAGGGTTAGGTTCGAGCTCTTTTCTAACCACAAGAGCTTGAAGTACCTCTTCTCGCAATCTGAGTTGAACATGAGGCAGAGGCGCTGGATGGAGCTCCTGAAGGACTATGATTTCGATCTCCAGTACCACCCGGGTAAGGCGAACGTGGTGGCGGATGCCCTCAGCTGTCAGCCACGAGGCCTGGTGGCGCATATGATGATTCAGGAGTGGCAGATGCTCGAGGATATAACAGAGTACGACTTTGAGTTTGGCTTGCAGTCTTCTATTGTGCAGTTATCGAGCCTGTCGATTCAACCCTCTCTTGTTGCAAGGGTGATCGAGGCTCAGCAGGCAGACGAGTCGTTACAGGATTACCGAACAGAGGCAACATCTGAGAGTCAGATAGATTAGCTGATTGGTTCTGATGGTGGACTTCGCTTCAGAGGCCGATTATGTGTCCCGGATATTCCTGAGTTACGTAGAGATCTTATGACCGAGGCACATCGATCGCGATTTTCTATCCATCCTGGCTCGACGAAGATGTACCGCGATATGAGGCGACAGTATTTTTGGAAGGGGATAAAACGCCAGATAGCCAGTTTTGTGGCCGAGTGTGACACGTGCCAGCGTGTCAAGGCTGATCATCAGAGACTCTCTGGTCTATTGCAGCCGTTGAGTGTCCCGATGTGGAAGTGGGAGCACGTGTTGACAGATTTCATTATGGGCTTATCGAGGACTCAGCGCGGTCATGACGCCATCTGGGTTGTCGTTGATTAACTGACGAAGTCGGTACATTTTATTGCGATACGTGCGACTTGGCCTTTGGACCGGCTTGTGAGATTATTCATCAAGGATATTGTGAGACTGCATGGTGTTCCAGTCTCGATCGTTTCTGACCGAGACCCGAGGTTCACATCTCAGTTTTGGGGGAGCTTCCAGAGAGCGATGGGTTCTGATTTGCAGCTTAGCACCGCGTACCATCCGCAAACCGATGGCCAGACCGAGAGGGTTAACCAGATCCTTGAGGATATGCTTCGGGCCTGCGCGATTGATTTCGGGGGTAGCTAGGATGAGCATCTGCGATTGGCTGAGTTCGCATACAACAACAGCTATCAGGCGACCATCGGCATGACCCCTTTTAAGGCACTATATGGTAGACCATGCAGATCACCGAGTTGTTGGACGGAGGTTGGAGAGCGTCGTCTCCTAGGTCCCGAGCTTGTGCAGGAGACGTCAGAGGTTATTGATATCATCAGGCAGAGGATGCACACAGCTCAGAGCCGGCAGAAGAGTTTTGCTGATCGTCGGCGTCGTCCCTTGAAGTTTGATGTAGGGGACCATGTGTATCTCAAGGTCTCGCCCATGAAGGGCATAGTTCGATTTGGAGCAAAGGGCAAGCTTGCCCCAAGATTCATAGGACCTTTTGAGATCACTAGGCGCATTGGCACCATGGCCTATCGGGTTGCCTTGCCATCTCAGTTGTCTGGCGTCCACAACGTTTTCCATGTCTCTATGTTGAGGAAGTGTGGGTCAGACATCGTTCCTGTTATCGACTGGCAGCTGTTAGAGGTTCGTGAGGACGCCTCCTATATTGAGCAGCCAGTCCGTATCCTTGATCGGAAGGAGCAGGTCCTCCGGACCAAGGTCATTCCGTTGGTGAAGGTTCAGTGGGGTCACCATTCTGTTGAGGAGGCTTCTTGGGAGCGCGAGGCTGAGATTCGAGAGCGCTATCCCCATCTTTTTGATGATTGATCATGTGTTGTATGTTGTATATTATCTCTGATTTTATATAGTGATGTTATGTTTCTTCTCCCTCTTGAGTTCTGCTTAGTTGCGAAGATTATGTAAATTTCGAGGATGAAATTTCTATTAGGAGGGGAGAGCTGTAAGCCCCGTATCCTAGACCGTACCATTCCATAGGCTTCCGCGGTCTTCCCGGTCAAATTTCGGCAACCTTCGACCCTTAGACGGTATTTGCGCGCGACCCTGATTCTCATGCCGTCAGCCCGAGTCGACTCAACTCAGGATTTATACCTTAGCGACCGCGTCGTCGCCACGGTTCCGATGCCGCGACTCGCGCGCTGATGCGATGCCCTGGTTGGGAGATGTGGGCCAGCGTTCGATGCGAGGAAAATGCAATGCGTGCGAATCCCAAGAGATCTCTACAAGGTGTCACATCAATCAATCAATCCCATTTGTCAAGTACACATCACCTTTCACTTTTTCCCAAGCAAGCCCCAAAGTCAAAAAGTTCTTACACAACCCATACCCTCTCTTACAACTTTTGCCAAAAAAGTCAAAAAAAGCCTCTTACACCCATCACCACCACATCCATCACTCCATCACCCATCACTCCCTCTCTCTCTCTCTCTTCCTTTACAAGTCTCTCTCATTTTCAAACTCTCCCATAAGCAAGAAAAATCCCATACGTATGAGCCTCTCCCCATATCTCCCAAGCTACATGTGTGGCCCACCTTTCCATCCTTAGATCTCTCATCTCAACCATCCATTTCTCATCTTCCTCCATCAAAGAGAAGCACAAGGAGCTAAGGAAGTCAAGGGAGCAAGAAGATCAAGCGGTGGGTGCCTTGATAGGGTAGTTTTTGATGTTTTTAAGATAGGCCAAGTGAGGCCAACTGATCAATGGTTTGGATCTCACTTTGGACCCTAAGATGTGGCCAATGGCCCACTTGGATCATCATGATCATTCCATGATGGGGACATTCTCCATGGACCCCATCATGATGTTTATTTTCCTTGCATTCTTAGGGTCATGTAGACCGTCTATTTTAGTGGAGAAGGGATCTCCACCGTTGGATTTCAATTTCATGGACCCACATGCAATGGAACCCACTTGATGTATGATTTAGTGCAAGGGAGGGCCCATAGTACCGGGGTCCCTCCATCATGCGGGTCTCACTCTCTATCTCTCTCCCTTTTATTTATTTATTTATTTTTTGTTATTATGATAATGAGGTTGTGTGGCCCACTTGAATGGACCCCACCACAAGGTATGTATCCCATCCAAATCACCTACAAGTGGGGCCCACTTTGCGTGTCTTGTACCCACACCATCCATCAGTGGTGGCCCACATGAGTAGGCCCACCTTGCACGACCAACAGTCCAGCGTCCACGGACGCTGGACGTTTTGTAGAAAAACACAAATATTGGCTTGGTTCCAAGCCAATGGAGGAGGTCCACTCATTTTGGCCCCACCTTGATGTATGTCTTCAATCCACGCGGTCCATTCCCCTCTCAATCTCATTTTAGTCGTTGAACTAAAAAATGGTATCAACCCGAGGTCCTGGCGGGCCATACCATAGCAAATGGTGGTCTTCACCATTAAAACCTTCCCTATTGCTTTTATGTGCCGAAACAGGCCCAATATTGGGCTTGTTTTGCTTGTCTGGAGCCATGGAGGGCCGTTGGACGGAGTAGATTGTTTAGATGTGGACCCCACCTGCAAAAACCACAGCAAAACTGAAATTAAAAAAAATACCAACACAGCAGCTGCTGCTGCTGTGTCAGACGGCAGCAGGCGCTGCCTGCGCACAGCGTCCAGCGGACGGGCGGTCGGGCAGCCAAGCACGGCTGTAGCCGTGGGCCCCACCTTGATGTTTATCTACCATCTAATCCGTTCATAGGGTGGGCCACTACCTGACGTGGGCCTACCCCAAAAATCAGCCTGATCCAAGACTCAGGTGGCCCACACCGTAGGAAACAGTGGGATTGAACCTCTACCTTTGAAATCCTTTTGGGGTCCACAGAAGTTTTGGATCAGGGTGAAATTTATTTTCACCCTTCATCTAGGCCCACGTGGCCTTACCAACGGGTTGGATGGAAAGCAAACATTACGGTGGGCCCCACATGGAGCCCACGGTGATTTATGTATTTTATTGCCACCGTCCAGGCGGACGGTGGGCTACGGTGGAGCCCGCTGTGATGTTGTACGGTGGAGCCCACTGAGATATTTGAGCGGTGGGCCCCACTGTGATGTTTGTGTGTTTAGGTGCGTGCGTGTGTGGGTGTGTACGTGTGTGTGTGTGTATATATATATAATATTATATATTATATTATATATAATATTGTATGTAGTATATATATAAATTATATATTATATTATTTATAAATTTTTGCTGGTGGGAGGCCCATCTCAGCTTACTTGTGGCCCATGATTGAGGCCCACTTTGATTTATATGTAAGGCCCATGGGTCGAGGCCCATTTGATGTACATATGGGGCCCAATTGGCGAGGCCCATTTGATACACATAAGGCCCATGTGAGTAGGCCCATTTGATGCACTCTAAGGCCCACGGGTCATGTTCCATTGCAATGCACATAAGGCCCATTGGTGCGGACCAATGATGTGGCCCACTTGATGAATATAAGGCCCATATGATATGGCCCATTTGATGTATTTAAGGCCCAATGGGATGTACCTAAGGTCCATTGCAATGTACGATCCCAACATGGGTTATGTAATGATGTTTACGTTGGGCTATGCCTTGGGAGCAATGATGGTTTGACGTCTACAGTGCAAGTATAGTGTTGGTTAAATGTCCGCATTATGACTTTGCCTAGGGCCTATTGTTAGGCTTGTATGTGTTATGTGTAGGCCGTCTAGGCCCATCTTCGTCATGAACATCATCCATCCCATATAACATGTTTAGTTCCATGATTCATGATCATATGCATCATACGTATGCTTGATATGAGAAATGACTGATCATAGCATATGCCTTTGGGCAGATTGTTTAGGGGCTCCCGTACAGGGGGTGTTGCCCTACATGAGAGCACGATACGCGTAGGATTGCTGTATGACTGGATAGTGTGATTCATGCATTCGCATTGTGTGATATGGTTACTGTACGCCCTAGCGACATCAGGGCTGTAGCCTCCACAGACGTATCGTGGTTGGCAGGATTGGATACCGAAAATACTGTTCTACATGGGGTGCGATAGATATCCCTGGGTGAAAGTCCCTAAACCCTTATGGTATCAAGAGGTTGCTCCAACGTCTAGACCGAGTGGGTGCATGAGCGCTGAGTGCCGATTACCAGACGACTGCGCTTTCCACTGTGTTGTGGTCGGTTGGAAGGGGGTGAGGCCTTACCCGCCTGAGAGTAGGGGGTAATGCTAGTCTGAGTCTGATCAGCTCGAGGAATGGGTCCGCTATTGACGAGCCGAGCCCGATATTGGCAGGCGGATAGTGAAGTCTTTTTCACTCACCATATTGCGCGCGATGGGGCGGCAATCTGGCTTGGAGTGTACTTGACCCCGGTGATATTCCAGATTTGAGCCGTATTGACATGTGGACTTAGATGAGGATTTGTATGCTTGAGTTGCATTTCGCATTGCATGGCCTTGGTAGGGTCGACATCATTCATGCTTTGCACCGCATGGCCTTGGTACGACTATGGTATTCTTAGCATTCATCAGCATGTTCCGCATTACTCTGATACTGCATAGCTGCATTACCACCTTGAGCATACACTTTTACCACCCTCTAAGCTTTCTATAAGCTTATGCATGACCGTTGCGTGCAAGTGACGTTGGATCGCAGCAGCGCTGAGGCTTGGACGCGTGGCAGGTCATTTTGGAGTTTTTGTTCATCTTCATTGTATTTCCCTTTATGCTCATTGTACTTGTAAAGTTTTTGATCATAGTGGAAATGTGATGGAGTTTCTGGTTGTTGTTTGTGGGTTATGCCTTTAGTTATGCTTATTACGAATCAAACTGATGTTAAAAATCCTCCTTGTAGCATCCCAGGATCGGAACCTGGCGAATGGGCGTTGGGAGCCAAGAATGGGGTTCTACAGAGGCTGTCGGCGCCGGATTCGGCAATCGGGAATTTTGTGAGCCCGGTTTCCGAGTTTGGGGCGTGACACAGAGAGGTCGGCATGTATATGACAATGATGAATCCTAGATTAGTAGTCATGGCAAGCATAAATCATGTTTACATGTTCATTCAAATATTTCAACAAACACATGGGATGCATCTTTCGTTCAACATAGTTTATACATGTATATAATATCGAAAATGGCGTATCTAAGACAATATGGCAGCAATCAAGTCAGACATAAATCATTAGCTGACATTGAAAGTATTGATAACCATAACTTAAGTGTTTATAGTCCGTACCTTTCGTCGAAATACTCGATTCGGACTCGGTTCGAATTCTACGTTCTCGAAAATAGAACGTCGGGCACTTAAATAACGAAATAGATTAGCTAGTTTGCTGATTAATCAAACTGGATCTCTATAACAAGATTAGGGTTAGGTATTTTTACCCAAATCGTATCTGAAACTGAGTGTGTAGCATAACGAGAAGGTGATTTAGTGCGTGGAGTAGTAGGAGAGAATTACTTCAACAATCACTAAGAATCCTTCTTCTCTCTTTCCTCTTTTCTCTTCTTCTCTCTCTCTCTCTCCCTTATGGTTTTGGAAAAATTCGTATATGAGAGAGGTGGGGTGATATAAGGGTTGTTTATAAGCCTAGAAGTGATGCAAATGGCCCCAAGGCCACTATATACATGGGTTATACCCTTTGGGTAGCTGTTTTTGACAAACAGGGCTCACAGGGAGGCCCACTACTCACCAACGTCATGGTGTAAGTTCCCTGATAATGGATAAATGCTAGGATGTGATTTTGGTGTGATCGGATAAGCTGATCGATCGTGGAGGACCTGCGTCAGATCAACGGTCGTACTTACTCGATCGGGGCCACCATTATATGGGTATGTGCAGGAAAATTTCCTTTTTCCATGGGTGAAGTTTGGTCAGAAACTGACGGTCCGAAATCCCCAATTTCGTGCATGAGTGAATGGCCCAATTCACTTAAGTTTCATTACATTTTCTAAAGATATTCACGCTTCTCACACAGTTCACTCAGTGCTCAAGTTGTGCATTTCTGGACACTATCTGAGTTCGATTCCCACGATGGTTGTCAAGCCCAGTAGGACGGACATAATCCTATAGTTTCACGGTTATTGGACTCTCGACGTGCGGTCTAGGTTCGATACAGAGTTTCAATGTACTCCTGAGAGCGACAGGCTCTTGGGATTTTTCCTAGGTCTTTATGAACTGTTGAGCCAGTGGTATTAATGTTTTTAAGTCTTCTCATTTGTGGAAATGGTGGCCTAAGCTTTATCTACCGATTATTGAGTTTAGTACTTAACTAAATTCCACCTTAATTACGACGGGATACGGTCCTTAGGTGATTCTGCCTGAGGTGGTACTCGGGTCCTTGTACGGATTTTTTCGAGACGTTACACTTTTCTTTAAGATTTTTTTACAAAAAAAAAAGTAAAAAAGAAGGCTTTGTAAAAAAGAAGGCATGGTCATACGCAACAGCTAGTAACCTTTGGAGGGTTTTGTTTTCTAAGAGAGAAGGGGGTTTTTAGAGGAAGAAGAGCAAGGCTCTTTCTATAAGGCCCTGATTTAAGTCTTTTGTTGATTTCAATATTCATATCCGGGAAAGTGAGGGTTCCATCCACAATCGCTGGATTCATTGGTAATCTTCTCCAAGGGTTGGTTCGTGGATTATTCTCTACATTCCTTCTTTGATAAGAAACTTCTTTCTTCTTTATTAATGCTTGTAATCCACCCATTGGGTGTTGTATTTCAGTTACTCAAGAGAGTATTTTCTCGAAGGTTGTTGCGTGGTGTATGTTGGGCATCGACGAGAAGATGTTCTCTTATTGATTTTACTTCCATTATCATTATAGTAGATCTGTTTTTGGACTAGGTCCAATAGGTTTTCCTTCATTTTAGGGGGTTTTTCACGTTAAAAATCATGATGCCTCATTTGCATTCTACATGTTCGATGATATGCTTGTTTGTTTTGGAATCGCTTATTTTTCATCAAATCTCTCCATATTTTAAATCTCACTAATTTAAACATAGCTAGGAAATGGATTGTTTTCCCTACAAGTGGTATTAGAGCTTTGGTTGCAAGCTCGGTCATTTTGGGAAGAGTTTATTGTTTGTCGTGTTTATGTTGAAATAAAGGCAAGCATCATAAATAGAATGGTCAGCCTTAATGGCTTCAATTGGATGATTTGAAAAGCCAAGATAGAGGACATCTTATATTGCAAGGATTTATATGCACTTGTTAAAGGAGATGAAGCCAAACCTAAAGACATGTCGAACGAGATATGAAAGAAGTTAAATAGAAAAACCATTGGACTTATTTGGCAATGGTTGGGTGATAGTGTTTTCACCCAACTTGTAGTCATTTGCACTAGCAAAGGGCCCCGAAGATGACTAAACCCATAACCTGCCCGCTCATTTGCTCTCTCTCTCTCTCTCTCTCTCTCTCTCTCTCTCTCCCGATTCTCCTCTTTCCCTCTCTTTCTCTCACCCGATCTCCGCCCCTAATTCTCCTTACCCTTTCTCCCTCTCCTCTCTCACCCGCTGCATCTCTTTCATTCGCCTCCCTCTCTCTTCATCACATCTCCACCATCTCTTGTATCTCCCTTACATCATCATTTTGCTCGGACATCCATTGCAGCAGCCGTGAGACTCCTATCCAAAGGAAACATGTACCATTCAAAAGCCCTTTCAGATTTTTGGGGCATGTCTTAAATCTAAGGAATCTGAGACTCCTCTCCACATGTCTAATCTCTTCCTCTTTTGTCTCTCTCTGTCTTACTTTCAGATTTCATGCATGCTAACTGTTTGATGAAATGGCTCAATAAGAAAGGTTTTGGTGGTTAAAACTGTTTGATGAAATGCCTCAACAAGGTAGTTACAGATGTAGTCCTTTTGGATGCATCTGGCCTTAACGGTTTATTTCAATTAAAGTTCGAGACTGTTTTATACAAGAAGTAATGAATTAAAGATAGTTAATGGTACCTCCACGAAGGGTCATGATCAAAAGGCCTAGTTGAGAATCTGATTGATGCAATCAACTTGTTGGTAAACATGAAGGGGAAGTGAATGACTTATCAATGTGTCATTAGATGATTACTCGCCTAGTATCTGCATCAACAGATGACATGGTTTGTATTTGTTCTGCAACTAATTTCCTACTCTTATTACTTGCAATGTTAGTTCAGTTTTCAAGATATACAATTTTTAGAATTAGTTTAAAACATCTTGAACTATGCATTACCAGTAGATATTCCTAGTAGATCTCTCTCTCTTTCTCCCCCCCTCCTTTCTTTGATGGGTATCGTTGATTTCTAATTTGATGGCTACCATTCTTAAGAAATGATCAAATTTCTGGTAATGTTTATTTATTTATTGTTTCACTCTTTAGAGTTATGTAGTAATTAATTTCTTATTTGTTCATGACTTGAGTTGGTGTAGTGGAGGGGATTGAATGATTGATAATCTAATTAGTGGATAGTGTTGCATTGTTTTATATCTACACATGGGGCCCAAGGAATCATTTTAGAACCATTCTTTTACACAACAACAAGCTCCCAAAAATAACATCCCCCTCATATAGCTTGATGGACATGAAAGGGGTATTATTTGTACATGTGGAAGATGGGAGTGAGAGAAAGTAAAAGAAATGAAAGAGTGTAAAGTCTTTTTTATTGCAACTCCATGCACCACCTAGGTCTTTGGAGGCCCTTGTTGTCCACCACTCTACACCACACTATGGTCTTTAGGGGAGTGCCTATGAAAGAAGAAGAGAAAAAGAAAGGAAGGAATATGTAGAAAGAAGGGATGAAAGGAAGGAAAATGAAGCATGAATGGATCCTACCTTTACACTTACCTCTTGCCACCAAAGGAGCACCACCCTTGATGTCCAAACTCCAAAGAAGCCCCTAACCAAAACCACAAGAAGGAAGGAAAAGAGGAGAAGGAAGAGAGCTTGAGAAGAAGAAAAGAAAGAAATTGTGGGAACTAAGCACGTTGTAATGGTTACCATAGCCTAGAATATATAGAGGAAGTGGAGCTACCCTATTACCCAACACCTGGGAGAAACCCTTTTAGTGATAGGACTTGGCCTAACCCTCTCCCCTTGGGAAAAGAGGGGCCTTGGGAAGACCACCTGTGTGAAATCTTGCACAGTTTATCGAGAATGAAGTGATGGAAGAGAGAGAGAGAGAGAGAGAGAGAGAGAGTAAATGAGGGAGTTGGTAGAAAATTTTGAATTTTAATTCAAAATCCAATAACTCATGAGAAATTAAAAAGATGATGTGAAAGAGAGAGAAAATCACATGCATTTTAAAAATCATAAAAACATTTCCAATAAAAATCGGCATCCTTCGTGATCGTCAATTTGCGATCCAATGGACCAAATCATTTCAAAAATCTTAAAACTATTTATGATAAAAACAAACATCGATCACAACCATTGATTCATGTTTCGTAAGACAAGATCATTTTAAAAATATCACAAAAATATTTCTAATAAAAACCAGCATCATAATGAGTTGATTAAACCTTCTTGGGGTTCACTGTTGAGGGTTAAATATTGCATATTAGACCCCAGTTATTACATGATTTTATGAACATGATAATGTTTGACGTCCTATTTTAATCATGTTTGTGTTGCAAGATGAATTTAGGAGCTTGGACCGAAAAAGGGTATTAAAAGCATGAATTTAATGCTCAAGAATCACCAAGGCAAGGGACGGATCTTAGGGAAACGAGATCGAAGAATTCACATGCCAAAGATCCAAGAAAATCAAGTGATTAACGATAAAGAGGCTTGAAAGTCATCCTGAATGCAAGATCAAAGGGTTCCCATCATTCGTTTGGCTCAAAACTTTATATCTGGCCTGAGGACCCTAAATTAACCGTACACATCAAAATTCAGCCCTTGGATCTTTGTAGAAGTGGCCCAATGAATAGATCAGCCACTAAATCATGGATTTAGGGCCTACCGGATATCTGGATATACATCAATTTTGGTCTCAACCTCTTAAATTGGATGAGAAGGAGGATGGATGGAGTGGATTTATCATGAACATCATGATGGGCCCACCTTGGGGTGCGTGCGCACCTAGCACATGTAATCCCATAGTGCACCGGATCACAGGACCAGTCAAAGACCGGTTGACTCGATCCCGTCTTCCTTATTTAGCCAGCGTCCGCACGAACGATGGCTGTGGAGTGTAATAGCCCACCACTGGGGACCAGTTCGATGATCTGGACCGTCTATTCGATCCAGAGGGAGTGTTGACCATAACCATGGTGACCTTTTGATCCCATGCACGAGTACACATGAAGATCATCGTCAAACGCAGGATGAACGACAACATGACTTGATACAATGGGCCACACCAAAACTCGACTAAAACTACCCTTTTCTTACCAAAATCTCGCCAGGAATTCAATGGACGGGATGGATTTCTCTGAAAACATCACTGTGGGCCCACTGAGCATCTCAGCGCAAGAGATTTTGCAGTAATGCACGTCAGGGAAAACCGGGACTTTCGGGCAGTTGTACGACCACGATCATAGTCAGATATGTGATCTAGACAGGGTGGCCACGACCCTAGCTAAGAAGATTAAATCAAGGATGGGACGATCTTTCATCCCATAACTCGGTCCAAACGGAAGTTGTTTACGCGTTTTGCGTTTTCGCTACGAAACGCTGTTGTGATGCGTAAACAACCTTCTCCACCGACTTCTAGCCTTCTCCACTGACTTTCAGCCATCGCCATACCTTGTGTTTATAAAAGGGAGGGAGAGAGAGGGAGGCAGTAACTTGACCAAAACCACCCCTTTCCGACCGAAATCTTGCCAGGAATTCAATGGACGGGGTGGATTTCTCCGAAAACATCACTATGGAGCCCACCAAGCATCTCAGCGCAAGATATTTCACAGTAACGCATGTCCGGGCAGTTGTACGACCATGATCATAGTTGGATCTGTGATTCAGACCGTCCAGAAGGGAGAGAGGGTGGCCATGACCCTAGCTAAGAAGATTAAATCAAGGATGAGACGATCTTTCATCCCATAACTCAGTCCAAGCGCAAGTTGTTTGTGCGGTTTGCATTTTCGTTGTGAAACGCTATGTGCTGCATAAACAGCCTTCTCCATCGACTTCCAGCCACCGCCATATCTTGTGTTTATAAAAGGGAGAGAGAGAGAGAGAGAGAGAGAGAGAGAGAGAGAGAGAGAGAGAGAGAGAGAGGAAGAAAGAGAGAGAGAGAGAAGAGGACGTGTGGCTGTGGCTGGCCTTTGGCTGGGAAGTTTTCTTCCTTTTCAATGCTTTCTATATATCTTTCCTTTAAGAGATTCTAGTTCATCATGTCTATGATGAGCTAAACCTCTTAGCTAGGTATAAGAGGTGAAGCTTATAGCTTGATGGGATTGTTTCTACGGTTTTGATTCATGTTACGTTGAACTCTCTTTGATTCTAGTTTAGTTATATGGAATATTCATAGTTTTTAATGGTTTGTTGTTACTTGAATTACAATAGATCTGCGATAGCTCTGAGCATGTTCTTTTCATTATAGGGATTGTGAACTTAGGAGCTCTGTTGTTCACCATCGTCTCATGGACATGGTTGGATGATGGAATCCTTCCTAATGTTCATATTTCGCTCAGATTGGTTGTGGATTGGTATATTCTATTGTTGGCTTTGTCCCATGGGCATGGTTTTGTGATGGAATCAATTCTAGTTCTCATACCTCTCATATCTTGAAAATTGAACCAAAGAAAGTTCATAGTTGGTTTTTAATGAAATATCTTCCAATTGGATGAAGATGGGACTCTAATTCCAGTTGTGTTTATGAATTAGTCCCGATTGACCATTGATCCAAACTCGATTTGATGTACGGTCGGATCTGACTGGGCCAACTCGATCTGACTTGATCCTGGCCTTCAGTTCGGATTGGATCAGTTCGAATCCATTAGATCGGTTTGGTTTATGCCCGGCTCTAGTAGTAACTCACTATGCTTAGGGTATTGAGTAAACTCTGTGAGGTCCACTATGATTTATGTATTTTATCCGCTCCATCCATACATTTTAGGAGACAATTTTATGGCTTGAGCTAAAAAATGAAGCATATTAAATATTCAAATGGACCACACCCTAGGAAACAGTTGAATTGAACTTGTACAATTGAAAAATTCTAGGGGACCATGGAAGTTTTGGATCAAGCTTATATTTGTGTTTTCCCTTCGTCCATGTCTATCTGATCTTATGAACAGGTTCGATGTCAAATAAAAATCTCTGTAGAGCCTAGAAAGGTTTCAAGGGTGGAAATCATTATCCCCACTATTTCCAATGGTATGATCCACTTGATCTTTGGATATTCCTCTGTTTGGGCTCAACCCCTTAAATTAGATGGAAAAACGGATGGACGGCGTGGATAGACCACATACATTCAAGGTGGGCCCAACTGAGTTTACTCAGTAACATAAGAGCGTACTGAGTAACTCGGTACGGATTGACAGGGACGCGGATGTCCTGCTAAAGCTTTCGCAGTAACTTCGTGCGCTGGGACTCTATGTGGGGCCACCATCATGTTTTTGACAGATCCACTACGTCCATCCGTTTTTTGAACTCATTTTAGGATAAAAGGACAAAAATAAGCCCAATCCAAATTCAAGTGGGCCTCAGTAAAGGAAAAGGTTTCTAGGGAAATTTCTACCATTGAAACCTCCCCGGGTCGACAGTGATTCTTACGTGAAATCCATACTGTTCATAACGTCACTAATACCGGGATAAACTGAAAAAACAAATACTAACCTGATTCAAAACTTCTATGGCCCACGAATATTTCAACTGTGGACGTTCAATTCTCACCTTTTCGGCCCACTTGAATCTTGGATCCGGCTTATTTTTGGTATCTTGCCAAAAATGAAATCAAAAAGCCGATGGACGTGGTGGATTTATCAAAAAATTTATGATAGGCCCCACATAGTTCCCAGCACAGGAAGTTCCTGCGAAAGACTTCCGCATGCGCGTGAGAGAGACGCGTCACTTATAAAAACTCCGCTTCTTCTCTTCTAGCTTTCAAATATCTTCGAAAGCTACCTACTTCTTCTCTCTTCTGTTTCAAATTTCTTCGAAAGCTACCTACTTCTTCTCTCTTCTCTTTCTAATTTCTTCGAAAGCTACCCACTTCTTCTCTCTTCTGTTTCAAATTTCTTTCAAATTTCTTCGAAAGCTACCCACTTCTTCTCTCCTCTGTTTCAAATTTCTTCGAGCGAGCGAAAAGGAGAGATGCTACCATCAAGACCTAGTTGTGTCTACAGAAAACCAATTCGTATCAGAAATGTGGATTCGTTGAATGTGGAGTCTGAGTTCCGCATAATCAGCGGCTTCCTCAAAGACTACCCTTTCATCTCTATGGACACTGAGTTCCCTGGTGTCGTCTACCATAACGTGCCCGATACACCCGACTCTGTAGCCAGGGATCGATACGCACTCCTTCGGGCGAATATAAACGCCCTCAAGCTCATCCAAGTCGGACTCACTTTCTCCGACTCAGCCAGCAACCTTCCTGATTTGGGGACCAACTACTGTTACGTCTGGCAATTTAATTTCAACTTCGATCCATGGTGTGACCTCCACGCACCCGAATCGATCGAACTATTGCGTAAGAACGGCATTGACTTCGAGCGCAATCGATTCTACGGGATTGATGAGGCCCGTTTCGGGTTCCTCATGAAGCTATGCGGACTTGTTGGGAACAATTGTTTTAGTTGGATCACCTTCCACAGTGCTTACGACTTTGGCTATCTGATAAAGGTGGTCACTCAGAGGGAGCTACCGGATGACATTGGCGAGTTTCTCAAATTGATGAAAGATATATTTGGGTACAAGGTTTATGACATAAAATATCTCATGAGGTTCTGTCACAACTTATATGGAGGGTTGGAACGTGTGGCCAATGAATTGGGGGTGGACAGGGCTGTTGGGAAATGCCACCAAGCTGCATCAGATAGCCTGCTAACATTGCATGTTTTTACGCGGCTCAAGGATAGAGGTTTTCAGCTGTATGTGCCTGACCACTGTGGAGTATTGTATGGATTAAAATACCCTTTGGGAAATCTGTTTTCATTGAATTGAATATATTTTATTTTTATTTTTCATATACATACATCATGTAAATAGGTCTTTTAAGATATTATAAATTTAAATTTTTAGTGTTTTTTTGTTTCACAATTATTTATAAATATATTATTTTTAAATGTTTGTTAGTATTAGTTATAGCAAATTGCAGTACTTTGGCTGCTAAAGCATGGGGCCTGTTGAATTTTAGTCATTGATGGTGCGGTCCACTAGTTGAATATTATGAGCAGGTCCACTGTGTCGCGAGAGTTTTTCTCAAAGAATTTGACAGAAAATAATGATAATAAAAGTCACAGGTGTATAGAAATTTGAAAAAAAAACAAAGGTAATTGTGAATATTTTTGTTAAAAATAGACAAACAGGGTAATGTAGCATAGAAAAGTAATATTTGCACTCCGATGAGATAGTAGGATGTACTTCGTAAAAACTTGCTACATTAGCAAGTGATAAACATGTCTAACAGCGGAAACTTTAGGCCATGGTGGATGGATGGTCGGGATGATCCAATGGATGGATTGGATCTTATACAAACTCGCTATGTTAGCAAGTGCTAAATATTTTAGACATGTGCACCTATGAATCGCATGGTTCTTGCTACTATCTAAAAGTGGTACAATCACTCACACGTACTCACACCCCACGCTCTCAATAAGGCATTATTAAGGACACAATGTTGGTTTATACTTATTTAGCAAAAGTACGGCAAAAAAAAGTAGAAAATTATGTTTGGTTTCTAATATCACATAAGTGATTTTTAAAATTCTTCAACTAATCTCTCCCTCATACTACAAATATTTCTTTTTAAAATTTGAAAAAGTCTCTTCCAATTTTCACTTATTCATATGGGTCCACCTTTAATATTCACTATCCATCATGTGGGGCCTACGTACCTTTGATGTGGATTAATTGTTCATGATATGGACCCCACCTTATCCCTATCTACATGTGAACCGTCCATCGTGTGGGGCCTACTTTCGATGTGGACTATCAACCTTGCGAGGCCCACCTTGGATGTGGGTTGTCCAACATGTCGAACTTTTGATGTAGATCATCTATCATGTGAGGTCCAACTTCAAAATTTTCCATCCATCATGTGATGCCCATCTTAGATGTGGGCCCTTTATCATTAAAGCGGACTTTGGATGTGGACAATCTATTATTTAGGTCCTGCCTTGATGTAGGTCATTCATCATTGGGGTTCACTCTCATTGTTAATTTTCCATTATGTGGGGGCCAGCTTCATTGTCTGTTGCCCATTATGGTGAGCCCACCTCTGACATGGACCATCCATCGTGTGGGCCCCACCTTTAATATTGGTCATACATCTTGTGGGGCCACCTTATTATAGATCACATGGGGAGATGAGGAGGAAGATGAAAGAAAGAGAGAGAGAGATAAAAAGGTAAGTAAAGTAAAAAAAAGTAAATTTACTTGTGGCCATAAGAAAATTCAAGTTCACAAGTTATTTTTAAGAAGGTAATTATTCAGCTAACTTTTGTTAAATAAGTACTTTATTCTATTCAAATAGGCCTAAAGTGGATAAGGTCCTGCCCCACCTCATGTGCGGCCCTTATTGTGGTACCCACCTTTTTGCATGTACTGTATCCATGCTATCCATCCGTTTTTATAACATTGTAAGCCATGAGCCTCAAAATAACGCAGTTCCAAATATCAGATGGACCGTACTAAATGGTGGCGATTGAATGCCCCATAATTAAAACCTTCCTAAGGCCCACTGTAATGTTTCCAAAATATTTATTTGCCATCTACCCTATTGATAAGGTCATAAAAACTTGGATTAAAGGATATATATATATATATATATATATATATATATATATATATATATATATATATATATATATATATATAAAAGGAATTCCCTCCACATGTGGACGTGAGTCCCACGTGTGAGGACTAAGTGAAGAGATTTTAGTCCTTTTGCCTTACCTTTTTTTGTTTAAGATTAAAGGAAAAAAGCAAAAAACACAAACAATTTCAGTTGGCCTGATAGCACATAGGAAATCCACATTTAAAATGTATATATATATATTTTTTTCCAAGGGCTTAGTTTTACTTGTTTTCTTTTTCAAGTAAAAGCTAAGAAGAGGAAATTGATTCTCCTCATTTTCTTTTCTTTTTCTTTTGTTTCTCAAACAGAGTAAACTGTGACATCTGTTCCTCTGCGTAATTTTTTCTCAAAACAAACATGCCCTTTCATTCTATCGATTTTTATTTTTATTTTTAAATACAATGTATGATCCTTAACAGGAGGATTTGCATAAAATCTCTTGGTTGAGGCATATCAAGCATGCAATCTTTCACCTTTCTGCTATTGAATGTGGACTGTCGCTGCATTTTATTTTCTCGTCTTCTATTTATAGGCTCATAGTTAGATAATTAGATTGTCCAATCAAGGACATTTTGTAGCATGGTCCATCCACTATGGGCCCATCATATCAATAATCTTGATCACTGGACCACAAGAACATTAAAAAAAGAACACTTTTACAAGGCAATGGGATGTGGAACTCGAGCTGTGTTCAGGAGGATTTTGATTGAGGAGAAGGCGATGGGATCGAGTAGTAGCAAGGATGCAGCTTCATTGTCGTCTTCTTTGGATGGAGTCTGCAAAGTGCGATTTAAGGGAGCTAGGGTTCTCCATTCTTCCTATCTTGGTGGATTCTCTGATTCTTTCGACAATGAAGATCAGGTGAATTCCTTCAATGTCATCTTTCATTTTCAGTTTTGGTGTTGCATTTTGATTGTTTGAGGTTGTGGGATTTCAGATCGGGGTTTATGCTGTTTGATTTATTTTAGTTGGCTTTTTTGCTTTTCAACCCAAATTATTAATTCCTATTTTTGGGATTTACTTTATATTTAGATGTAGGATGGTGAGATTGATCTTGTTGATCTTGTTGATTTGTCTCCTACTTGTTAGATGACCTGATAGAGACGATGTAGTGTGTTGGGATTTGTGCTGCGGAATCACACAGATCTAGATCTAGGATAGCAATCCGAGAGCGCCAAGCAATCACAAGAGAAACACGAAGATTTAACGTGGAAAACCCTTGCGGGAAAAAACCACGGCATGAAGCGACAGAAATCCACTATGAAAATAGAAATTACAAAGAGAGGACTTACCCGATTCGAACAACCTCGAATCTCACCCTTGCTACACCCTTTGATAACCCGAGAACCATTTTAGAAACTATTGGAATACCTTTAAGAAGCCTTAGAATTACTTAGAAAGGCCCTAGGGACCCATATTTATAGTTTAGGAAACTCTGCTTACGCACCTCTCTGAAACTATCTCAAATTTACGCAGTCCGCGTAGAATCCGCCCAACATTTGTGTAACCTTCAACTGGTAGAGCCTGGGCTTCGACTGGTCGAGCCAGTCCCTCGACTGGTTGAAGACCTTAGGATTTTCAGAAATATAGTCGCTGGACTTCGAGTCCAGCCGGCTTCGACTAGTTGAAGAGATCCTCGACTAGTCGAGCTAGCCTCTCGATTGGTCGAGCAGCGCGGTGAAACCTGATTTAAGACATCTGTTTAATAAAAATCTCCACCGTATCTTCAATCTTTAACCGTGTAGCTTCTTGACCTCTTCTCTTATCTCTGCATCACATCATATCTTCTTGTTCACACTCCGTCCTTCTTTGTCGCCATCGCCAAGCCCAGAGAAGTTGCATAGAACTTGAACTGATCTATAGGAACAATCTTGGTGAGTATGTCTGCCGGATCTGAATCTACATGCCCAACCACTTTTGCTCCTGTCTTCTCAAAAGTAAGACATAGTCATCTGTACCATCTCACCGCCACCCAATATTGCTTGCCAAGGTATTTAGTCACAACACCGATAGCCTGTGAAATAACCGGTCTCATACAGACCATAACATACACTGCCAACCACATTCGAATAAGGCTCACGAGATATATCCTGCTTTGGGACATGTCCTGAGGAAAACTTAAGGAGAGCCGCGTAGGGAACGCTCTCTGGCTTTGCCTGTTCCATCACATACTTGATCAATACCTACCCAAGGTATTCTGACTGAGATAACCAAAGCATACTCCTCTTTCAATCTCAATGCCGAGAACCATCTTTGCAGCCCCCCGATCCTTCATCTTGAATGTCCCACTTAACCGAGTCTCCAGTATATTGATTTCAAATATGTCATAATTGGCGATTTACATGTCATCAGCATACAATTCTTGACTCGCCATGAAGGAATCAAACCACTGCCTAGGCGACAGGTCATACCACGACCTCTTGTAAACTTTTTTCTGGGCCCCTTTGTAAGTGCAATAGTTTATATCCCTGTCTGTTGTCAAATTTGTGGTGCCAAAATCACTGTTATGTTATATATAACTTGCATAAGTGAAGCTCTCTCAAGGATCAACATTCATGAACAAGCTAAGCTCACAACAAGTAAAGCTCACAAGACAAGACTCAAGCTGAAGAGTACAAGGCAGTTGGTAAAGAACTCAAGACCCTTTCAAGATTGAGCTACATGAAGATTTCAAGATTGATCTACATCAAGACTTCAAGGCTCATTCTTTAAGGTCACTAGTTCCGAATGTTTCAATGTCCTTTGCTTCATAGTTGAGGTTTGACTGACCATAGGTTGACCTTAGAAGTAGGTCATTTCGGATACATAAACCGAATGTTTATTTTACATGAGTTTCGCCTGTTCTTCGACTAGTCCTAGGCCTTCTTCGACTAGTCCTAGACTTGCTTCGACCAGTCTAAGAAATTCCTCGATCAGTTATGAGTTTGTTATAAATTTCGGATGAAATCTGTTAAGCTTCGACTAGTCCAGGAATCTGTTCGACCAGTCGTAGGAACAGTGTCGACTGCATCTTTGACTAGTCGAACATCTTCGACTCGAATTCCAGCGAAGCTTTTCAGAACTTACGACCAGTCGAAGGAAACTTACGACCAGTCGTAGGTGACCTACGACCAGTCGTAGGAGAGCTTCGACCAGTCGTAGAACGGTCAAAGCATATCCCGCCGGATTTTTCAAATATCTGTTATTGCTTCGACTAGTCGAAGAGCACTCTAGACCAGTCGAAGACCCGATCTTCTCACTTATAAATAGTGCACGAATCTTAGAAGAAATCATCGAATTAATTAATCCATTCAAGCCAATCTTCGCCGAACTTCTGAGAGATAATTTTGTGCTCCATCTAAGCTAAGTGTGCTTATTTAATATTCTCTTTCCTTAGCTTTATTTAATTGATTTTGTTTCTGCTATTCCAATCTGATTTGATAAGAGGAATTATTATTCTCATTCTTTGGAATCAAAATCAATTAAGACAAGCCCTATTCGGTTTAATTTAAAATCTATTAGAATTAGAACCATTGTAATTGAGTACTGGACATTGAACTTGGACATTCAATCATCTACTCTGATTTGGTTCTACCGGGCTGCTACAACGAAGGAGATATTCAGGTATTTTACATTTAATTGTAAATCCCTTTCTATTTTGGTTTCTTTCAAGATTTGCTAGAAAAATCTTGTTGTATTGGTTTTCTAAGGAGAGCCAGGAAAACTCAGAAGTGGGGTTTTTTTAATTGTGTAAGCCCACAGACAAAGACACAATTGTAAAGGTTTTGGGTGAACCTGGGAAAACCTATTTTGTTAGTGAACGCTAATATCCCCTGTGTGAGGATATTAGGAGTGGAGTAGCATTTTGTGTGGCTGTTGTTTAACAGTTGGTGAACACACAGGCGAACCACTATAAACCCTTGTGTTGTGGTTGAATGATTTATACTTCTAATATTTAATTATTCTTTTGTGGGATGTATGTATGGTGGTGAATGTTGTAATCATTTAATTCAAGCATTGTGAGAATTTTGTAATAGTTTAGAATTTATTTTCTGCTATTCCTTTATCAGCTTGATATTTAATTTCATTTGAAAGTTGTTCCAGCAAGGTTGCCCTGCCATTTTTATGGTGTATGGCTGTCCCTAGAACAATACATTTGTGATTACAAGTTATTTCAATTTCGTTTATATTTATTATTGTATTCCTCTTCGATTTGAGATTTGATACAAAGATCTTTCTAGAAATAAGGTTGTCCTACCATAAACTCTGGTTTTTGGTGTAAGGTTGTCCTTAGAACAACGTTTATATCAACCTCTCAAGATCTGAATTTTGAGGTTATTTTATTTTACTGTATTGTGATTTACTTTGGCTATCATATTCCATTTAATTCCGCTGTTTTAAGTTTTATTTGGCATTGTCCTATTCACCCCCCCTCTAGGACATATAGCTTGGCCTTTTCACCCTTTAACTTCGAACCGCTCTGGTTGCTTCATGAAGAACCGTTCTTCCAATTTTCCATGTAGAAGTGCAGTCGCTTCATCCATCCTTTCAGCTCGAGATCGCATTGGCCAACTAGCGCCAATCGCGAATCTAAAAGATACATGTTATACCGTTGACGCGAATATCTCTGAGAAGTCGATCTCTTCTCTTTGAGCATAACCCTTTACTACCAACCTCACTCTGTATCTATGCTGTATCCTCCTGAAGATCCACCTACATTCAACCGCCTTCCAACCCACTAGAAGCTCCACCAACTCCCATGTGTTGGTCTGGTACAATGAGTCCATCGCATCGACCATAGTCACCTTCCACTTCTTAGCACCAGGCTCACCTAGAGCCATCTGAATAGAAGATGGATCTCCTGCGATATTGGAGTTGCCCATGTACCTTGTCGATCACCTATGATTATGTGGTATGATTCTTCTCACATGTAGTTACTCCACCTGCTTTGTATCTCTAACCGTGCGTCACATCCTTCTTACCCTGTTCGGTCATGTGGCCATGCCCAGCATGCCACACACGTGCAAAGGTGAAATCCGCTATAGCCACTGCAGCTCTACCTTTTGAAGTGCTCCCTATCAACCTATAGAGATTACCAAATCGTTGCGCTTTTATGATCACCCGTGCCCCCTTAGATACTTTAAGGACACCATTAATACTTATGAACCTGTACTCTATAGCTTCAAGTGCGCCGAGAGAAATCAGGCTCTTCTTCATGTCAGGAATGTGCCTCACCCCAATCAGGGTATGTTCTGTCCCATCAAACATCTTGACACGCACTGTACCAACAGCCACAACATTACAGGCATTGTCATTGCCCATAAACACCTGTTCACCATCACACTCTCTGTAATTGGTGAACCAACTCTGATGAGGAGTCATGTGAAAGGATGCCCCTGTGTCTAGAATCCACTCGCTCCTACATTCATTGTATGGGCGTCTGATCGTAAACACAGACAAAACATCACCACCAAATGCACTCGATCCATCTGACGTGGCAACATTGGCCTCCCTGTACAAAGCCTCAGATTCTTCTCTCTTAGATTTAGGATTTGTACAATCCTTCTTCACATGTCCTTCTATCCCACAGTTCCAACACTTTACTTTTCCTTTGTCCTTGCCCTTGGATTTTGGTTTAGAACTTGAAGAACCTGTACCTTGTTCAGAAT
Source organism: Magnolia sinica (assembly GCF_029962835.1). Taxonomy (NCBI): domain Eukaryota; kingdom Viridiplantae; phylum Streptophyta; class Magnoliopsida; order Magnoliales; family Magnoliaceae; genus Magnolia; species Magnolia sinica. The sequence continues at coordinate 65,183,154 of NC_080580.1, forward strand.
TCCTACCCCTTGTAAACAGTGCATCAGAAGATATCCTCATTTCGACGTTAAACTTTCTCATAGTCTTCCCTTGAAAGGCTGAGATAATAGTGTCGACACTTAGGGTTTTTTTGGTGGTGCACATTGTGTCCTTGAATGATTCATATGATGCTGGAAGAGAATTCAACAATATACATGCTTGTTCTTCATCTTTCATCACTTCCTCCATTTTCAGCAATTTGCAAACCAATTTATTAAAGTTGCTGATGTGAGCCTCCAGATCTCCACCCTCTGCCATCTTGAAGTTATACCACTGCCGCTTCAAGTGTAGGTGATTTTCAGAGAATTTTTTCGCATAGACATCCTCTAACTTCACGCATAACTTAGCCGCAATTTTCTCCCTCATGACGTTGTAGAGAACCTCATCCGTGAGACATAAACGGATTGAGGATAAGGCATTCTTATCAAGAGTATTCCAATCATCATCAATTATAGTAGACTTTTGATCCTCAATAGCACCATCTTCACCTTGCTTGATTAAGGAATTGATCATCTTGATCTCCATAACTCGAAATTATTTTTCCCTGATTACTTCTCAATATCATACCTAGTGCTAACCATTATTGCTTATTCCTCAAATTCAGATCTGTGCCTCAACGATTGCTCTGATACCCATATCGGTATCGATTAGCGCAAAGCTGACCTCCAAAACCGATATGGATATGGGGGCGTAACGACGATAGGGGAGCGTAACGGTCCGTAATGGTGTAATTTTTTTTTTTGTAAAAAAAAGAAAAAATATAGATTAAATCTGGAATATTCTAAGCATTCTAAATATAAATTCATTTATAAATTGAAACATGTTTATGGTGTTGTAACGGTCTACTCTTTGGTGAGAAATTGTATCGGACTGTCTGATGAATTTATGAACTAGATAACCTGAATTTGATTACGAAATTCATATATTTAATTTTCTAAATATCTACTATCAATAATAGATATATTATAATGAATGTAATATGAAAATATCTTATATTAGGTGTTTACAATTATTTTTGAGGAATTTCTTCAACATACCCGTGGACGTGATTGTGATTCCTATCTATGACCTGTCAACCTCAGTCAAGAATATTAAAAAAATAAAATAGTAGTGTCTGGTATACTCCCCTGCAATTTGATTAAGGATTACTTGATTGGTTGTCAAGGGAGCTATTTTAAAAACAAGTTCGGCAGTGTCAAGTGTGTGCTTGGCTTCTTGCAATAATATTGCTGTGAGCTGTCTGCTGCAAATGCTTACCTTAATACAAATATATACTCACAATCACAAGTCACCACCAAAATGAAAATTTACTTTTTTATGGTTGCTCGACCTCCACATCATCGTCATCGTCATCATTAGGCTGAGGTTGTCCAATAGGTGTGGGTGTTGCATCTGCATATCCATAATATCCAGTGCCAGAAGGAAATACTAGATCAACGAAACTAGAGGATGACTGATCCTGACTAGGTAAGGACTCTGACCCCGAGTAAGGATATCCACCAGTGCCCCTCGAATAGCCATACTAATACTGGTGCTCATACTCAGGCTGTTGAGAATCTTGAGATTGAGAGTGCGTCTGCTGTGATGAGTAACTTGGATTTGGATCTGGATATCTATAATCATATGGATATTGATCGTGAGGACTATTTCAACATGAATGTGATGGAACAGGCTCAGTATAACCAGCATAATCATAATCCAATTGACCATAAAAATATCCATCATAATAACCAGGACTATGAGCCTGCTGATATTTCGGATCCCCTGGACCCGGTGTAACACTAGATGTACCCTCCTCTAGCTGGCTGTATCGTGACTCAGTACACTCATAAGTCTGACCTCGTGTACTACCTCGTCGATGTTCATCGGTATCGCAATTTGTAGATGGCTATATAGGGCACTGAGCAACACCAGAAGTGCCAGCACCAGTGGCAGGGGGGTCATCGTCACCATCATCCGACACGGTCATGCTACCACTGCTCGTACTCTTTTGTTGATCTTGACCCGTACTTGGCATAACGCTGCCCCTCTTACTGGGTCTACCACATCTGCACGACTCTCTTGTTGCGCTCTGCATATTTTTGGGTCATCAATTTTCAATTCTTCACTATCCTCTTCAATTTGCTTTTCCCTTGTTTCCGAAGTGGGTCATCTTCATTATAAATATTGTCTAAAGTTTATTGGATAGTAGTCTCCGTCATCGGCAGCTGTAATGGTCATATGATGTCATCACATTTTTAGTTTTATATTTTAGTGCATGAAGACAAGTTTAACTAATGTTCTAGTCTGCAATCTATTCCTATTCTTTGAATGAATACGTGCAAAACAACTCCAATTCTTTTTGTAGTTAGAGGAAGATGTTGTCTGGCTCAAAACTTTTACTGTAATTTTTTAGAGAGCCTTTGTACTCTCTCCAAAATTAATCCACCATTCGGCCGGTTGCAACCTAGATACTGCATGCTGTGCAAGAGCATCTACAAAGCTACCAAGGCAATTTCTAAATGTATCTACTTCATTCAATACCTTTATTTGCAGATCTAAGTTAGGCTCTAATCTCTTTATCACATTTTTTAGTCCGACAAGAACTTCATCATCTACAACAAATGATTGGGCATATCTATACCTAGGATTTAGGTAGTAACTTGCAGTATGAAGATCATGATGGAGTTGTCTTGTCCATCTCTTATTGATCATCCTCCAATAAGACTCCCAGCTTCTATAATCACGTTGAATTGCCAACTTTGCCTTATCCATGACATCGTATAGGAAGCCAATGGTAGGTGCTTCGTCGGTTTCAACAAGACGGAGTACCCTCATTAGTGGCTCCATCACCTTTAGGATCGACTTGACCCTCTTCTAATATTTGTTATCCCGTATGGTGTTCACAACTTCAACTAGTGTTCCTGATGTCTTCTTCCTATGTTTTATGTTGAGCCATTTTCGGCAAGCGAGCATCTCACTCAACTCTCCCCTATGCTGGAATAAACTCTCTAATGCAATAAAGTTTGTTATGAATCTAGTCGCCGTAGGCCTCAACAACTCTCGTCCTTTCATGAACTTTCTCATTATTGTGACTACTTAATTATGGTTGTAAATAAACGTCGTCACTTCTCTTGCCCTTTTGACCATTTCCTTAACATTCTTCTTCTTCCCAATATCTTCCAATATAAGATCAATACAATGGGCAATACATGGTGACTAAAAAAGATATTTTCTCTTATCCATCAACATATGTCCTGCAAGCTTATATGATGCTTCGTTATTTGTCACAATCTGCGCTACATTCTCCTCTCCAATCTCTTCCATAACTTTATTCATTAGTCCAGTAATATAATTAGAATCTTTCATTTCCTCTGAGGCATCAATTGACTTGTGGTATATAGTTCCTAAGTGGCAGTACACCATGAAGTCGATCATGCTGCGTCTGGTTGGGCCAGTCCAACCATCACAAATGATCGTGCATCCTCTGGCTTGTCATAAAGGTTTAAAGGTAGCCATGTATGCTTTCACATCCACATACTCTGCATCTGTCCATTTCCCCCTCATCTCCTTAGCCACAGGAGCTTTTATTCCTTGACCTGCTTCTACTGCTGCATCAATTACCACCTGCCAATATGGAGAATTGGCCATGTTAGGAAGTATATTGGCATGTATAAATAACGTTGTTGCTACTCTACATAATTTCTCAACGGAAGTTCTACTCCACATTTGTTTTATCTTCTTTTGTTTAGTTGATTCTTTCCTAAACGGGATTGGATCAATAGAGAGTCTCCTAGGCTCATTTACTTCTTCATCCAAACGTATAGGGGCATCACGTGAAGATACCTATCGTTGGTTCCCAAATACACGTCGTAACCCATCAAACCTACCCCCCCACCCCCACCTGCAGAAGCAGTTGCACTCCCACCCCCCGTGTATCACGCACTGACTCATGCGTGCCGGACATGCGGCGACGTTCTTCCTCTTCACGAGCTAGACACAAGCTCTCTCTCCTAGCTATAGTTAATTCCTGATCTGAATCTTCGTCAGAATCAATAATATCTTCATCACGAACGCCCATATATTTAGGACTAAACACCTCCTGTCGAGCTGCATCCAAAACATCATCTTTCTTTTTTCGTACAGTAATACTTTTACCCTTCGACACATCCAGACTAGCTTGCGTTAAAAGCATTATCTCTTTTGGTACTCTAGTACATGCTGCAACTTGACCCTTTCGATGTGTCAAATGTTGTTTGAGATAAGTAATTTCACCAGTCACTATTCTATCACAATACTTGTACCTCATTTGATGCCTAGTACCACCAACCCTCTCACAATGTTGCCATCCAATATCCTCACTCACTTGTTGTTGGCCAGACCCAGACATTTCTTTTGGTTTAGGTAAATACGAGATAATTAGATATAGATCAGATATGAGTATGACTATGAGTGTATGACCTATGTCAATAAAGATGACTTTATGTTATGCTAGCTAACTCCCTGACAGATTGAAGAGTAGAATCTCTAGATATTTGATTTAATCCATGCATCATAACTGTAGAATTAGCTAGTGTAGGTGATGTATTCCAGTCTGAAGTCACATACTAAGACATCATTCCAAATATCTTGTAGGGAGTTTGCCTCTAAATCACATAAAGGAAGCATAGTTCTCAATAGCTCTACATTTTTACATAGATTTCCTTTGAAAATGCTCACCATTCAATATGTGCCTAGAAAACAGATGATTAAATCTGTTGTTGAGCTAGGGAAATAAGCATAAATGCATGATTGATCGAATACTAGATTGGAATGAGAAGCAAGCCACCACTGGTTACATTACCTACGAACAGTTTCAGAATCGTCAAGTAAAAGAGGAACTGGAACTATAAATCTCATGGGAGATACAACATCCAATGAAAATAGGCTAAAGATTCTATATCTAGGATCTTTCAAACCAGTGGAGTTTTTGGCACATGGGACATCCATGTAAATGAGGGAACCTCAGTTTTAAATAATAATAACAAAAATAGTCAACAAAACTAATGTATATCATGCAGTGAAAACATCTAAAGACCAACTTAAAACACATCATAACATGTAATAGACAATTTACAACTACAAAATAAAACAGTTCAACTTACTATACAACACATGGGTTGAGAGTCAATACAACACATTTGAGTTACCAATCATACAAAGTGGGCCCCCAAGGTTTAATGATCCAAACCATTGATATGATGGGTATCGCAACACACCAAACATTTGCAACTGTTATTGAATTGTAAAAACCATAACCCAGGTTATTTGCAGGGGCCACCACTTTTTAAGCCATCCAATCCGTTCATATTATGCACCCCACCATTATTAATAGACAAAAAAAAAAACAAGGAAATCGAAATACCTTCAACTCAGCTCCATACTTCTAGTCTTGAGCAAACCCATACCATGGTATGTTCAACAGTACATTCCCTTAAGAAGCACCATGAGAAATTGTAGTAGTCAAAAGCAAGCAAGCAATAACAGATTCTATTTACTTAGTGGTAGAACTTGAGGAAATGTGTAGATCAGCTTCAATAGATCATAACAGTGAAACTTGGGAGGGCTTTCATAAAGAGAATTAAAAAGCATAACTTGCAGAAGTTAGCAATAAAGACATAATGATACATGTCACCTTTTTATTTAACTTGGTTGGTGGCAGAAACCGAAGAGATGTGAAGATTGGCTTCAATAGTAAAACTTGTGAGGCTTTCATAAAGAGAATTAAAATGCATCAGATTGCAGAAGTTAACGAAACTCAAGAAAATTGAAAGCAGTTAACGTATTGAAAGGGACAATACCTAACTTAATCCATGAGTACCAAATTTGCATCAAAAAAGGATTTTACTCCACCATGTTGTATATGTAAAACCCACTCCATCCATCAAGTGTGTGTGTGTCTTCGTTAATGCAAAACTTGAACTCTCCTCCTACAAATAAAAATCCTCTTCAGCCTCATACCCTCTTTAATCCCTTCATAAGAAAAAATAGGTAGGTTTGGTCATGAGAAAGAGCAGGGGGTTATCAAGAGGAAGTTGGGCTCTGTCTTGGCCACTTTGATCCACTATTGATGTATACCACAATCCTCTTACTCGAATTCTAATATTTTTCCCCTAGGCACTTTAACATTAGAAGTTTAGAATGGAATGTAAGGATCAAAGGCTTTGATTAGATTTTCTTTTGATATTCTTCTTATCAATTTATTTCTTAATTGTTTAAATTTCCCCAATGTTTGATTCTAGCACAAAATCCTATTGTAGATGATGCATAACATTTGTCTATTTTAAATGATGCCCCAATATTTTCAGCTAGCTAGAAAAACATTTTGTTATGATCGACGGTTATTACTTTGATTCCATGGGTTCAACCCTTGTGTAAAGTGTTTTGTGATTTTTCCTATTGAAGACCGTCTAATGAAGAGGATGTCATGTGCACACTCATTGTTGTCTAGCCATAGGGAGACTGGTGTGGTGTGATTACATTCCCTATTCAATGGTGGTGTGAGGCTTCCATCTATCTTCCTTCTTTGTTCCTTTCTATCCAAAAGAGGTATTTTCCCAAAAACTTCATCTATCTTCTTCCCTTCCTATCTAAAACTATCCAAATCATCTTTTTCTTTAACTTTTCGTCATTCAACTTCAACCCCAATCAAAATTAACCATTGAGGACCCCAAAATCTCGAACTTCCCAAAACCTTAATTTTCCTCTACTAATACCTAAATCCATCACTCCCCTTAACCAATTCACCAAATTTATTCCTAATTTCATATTTTTTCAAAATTCTAAAAAACCTTAATTCCAAAATTCCCAATTTTCATGTACCTTAAATTTCCAAATTTCAAAATTTTCCCTACCTAACCCTAATTATAAAACCTATAGGTCAATCCCTTGACTATGAAATATGCCTATGTTAAATTGAAAGTTCTATCATTACATCGGGCCTAATTTTAATTGATTTATATGATTTCTTAGCACACGGGCATGTGATTTAGGTTAAATCGTATTTCATTTCCTATTATTTACTCTTAATTATGTGGTGGGTTAAACATCTTTTGTTAATTGAACTACTTTATGGACTCATTCATAATCCCCATGTTGCATGCTAGGATTAAATCATGTGTCCTATATCACCAACGCTTTTGTCAATGAAGATAGATAATGAAATTGAGGGTCAAGATTTCAAGAGTTACAAAATGTGAGGGGAGGGGAATCGAACTCATGGCTGCGGGGAGCAAACCCATGATCAAAGTTGTTCACCCTAACTCATGACAGGTAATCCACGGTGAGGGGAATAAAACTCATTTCTGTGGGGAGCAAACCCTCGATCAAAGTCGTTCACCCAAACTCGTGACAGGTAAATCATGTGTCCTATATCACCAACCCTTTTGTCAATGAAGATAGATAATGAAATTGAGGGTCAAGATTTCAAGAGTCTCAAAATGTGAGGGGAGGGGAATCAAACTCATGTCTATGGGGAGCAAACCCACGATCAAAGTTGTTCGCCCTAACTTGTGATAGGTAATCCACGGTGAGGGGAATAGAACTCATTTTCGTGGGGAGCAAACCCTCGATTAAAGTCATTCACCCAAACTCGTGAAAGCTAATACACGGGGAGGGGAATTGAAATCGTGTCTGTGGGGGAGCAAACCCATGACCAAAGCCGTTTGTCCAAACTCGCGATAGGTAATCCACAGAGAGGGAAGTTTAACTCGTATTTGCGGAGAGCAAACCCATGAAAAAAGCCATTCACCCAAACTCATGACATCCACTTGGAGGGGAATCGAACTCATGTTTATGGGGAGCAAACCCACAACTAAAGCTATTTGCCCAAACTCGTGATGGGTAATCTACAGGGAGGGGAATCAAACTCATGTCTATGGGGAGTAAACTCACGATCAAAGTTGTTTGCCCAAACTCGTGATGAGTAATCCATGGGGATGGGAATCGAACTCACATCTGTGGGGAGCAAATGTACAACCAAAGTCGTTCATCCAAACTCGTTATGAGTAATCCACAGGGTGGGGAATCAAACTTGTGTTTATAGGGAGCAAACCCACGACCAAAGCCGTTCGCCCAAACTCCTAACAAGTAATCCATGAGGAGGGGAATCAAACTCGTGTTTGTGAGGAACAGACCCATGACCAAAGTCGTTCGCCTAAACTCATGATGGGTTTTGGGAAGTGAAACCTCACATCGTTCGAATCCTTAGATCTAAGTAAAATGAGAAAAAAAGATTGGGTAGGTACATCCTTGAGTATGGATTTGACTATCCTTCTATTGGAGGTAAACAAAATTTGACATTTAGTGAAGTTTTGTATTGTGTTCTTAGGATGTAATTAGCTATATGTGTAAATTATCAAACCTTACTAAGATCAAGTCTATCCTAAAACAAGAAAGACTCTTCACATGAAGATTAGTTTGCCTCGAATAAAAATATCATTATAAATGGTATTCTCAAATATATATATATATATATATATATATATTTAGAGATCAGGAAGTTAGTCTGTATATGGAGTTTTATTGATTGGTAAAAGATTATTCCAAAATAGAAATAAAAATGGAGCATTAATTAGTTTTCACCTACTTGGAAATCTTGCTTACGAACCCCACATTTTGTTTAGATTCTTCTTACTTTTTTTTTTTTTTTACGTATCTTTCTCTTTTTATTTATTTATTTATTGTTCTTACTTCTTTTCATTTTAAATTTTCCTAAGTAAAACTTGAATCATCTCTTCTAAAAAAGCAATCTCCACAAAGTTTTCCCCACCTTTCTCACCCCTCCTGAATGCCCAGACCACAAAAGGTCCACAATAGAATTCGGCTTCACCTAAGCTTGTATGGAGAGCATTGAGAAAGCAGTCCCACATGTTTTAAGCAAACATGCAGTGAATGAAGAGGTGATCAATTGACTCCACATCTCCCATACACATTATACATATGTTAGGAAGGATAAGTGATCTTGTTTGCAAATATTATTGATTGTCAGCACCCTCTTTCAGCCCATAAGTCAAGCGAACATTGCCATCCTTGGTGGAACTTTTTATGACCATATAAAAAAGAATAGGTGTTAAATTAGTATTTCTCCCATAGTTTCTTTGATTTTACAACCCTTCATTGGTAAATCCTCACATTTTCACTTAATATCTCACATAAATTTTGAGGTATTCCTATTCCATGGTAGAGGCTCATAATCACCATCTAAGGTCATCCAGCATAAAGGTTATACATGATATTTCTTTGATGATAAATAGTTGAAAAGGCCAAGCTATATGTCCTAGAGGGGGGGGTGAATAGGACAATGCCAAATTAAAACTTATAACAGTGGAATTAAAATGAATACGATAGCCAAAGTAAATCACAATGCGGTAAATTAAAATAACCTCAAAATTCAGATCTTGAGAGGTTGATACAAACGTTGTTCTAAGGACAACCTTACACCAAAAACAGAGTTTATGGTAGGACAACCTTATTTCTAGAAAGATCTTTGTATCAAGTCTCAAATCGAAGAGGAATACAATAATAAATACAAACTGAATTGAAATAACTTGTAATCAAAGATGTATTGTTCTAGGGATAGCCATACACCATAAAAATGGCAGGGCAACCTTGCTGGAACAACTTTCAAATGAAATTGAAAATCAAGCGATAAAGGAATAGCAGAAAATAAATTCTAAACTATTACAAAATTCTCACAAAGCTTGAATTAAATGATTACAACATTCACCACCATACATACATCCCACAAAAGAATAATTAAAGATTAGAAGTATAAATCATTCAACCACAACACAAGGGTTTATAGTGGTTCACCTGTGTGTTCACCAACTGTTAAACAACAGCCACACAAAAAGCTACTCCACTCCTAATATCCTCACATAGGGGATATTAGCGTTCACTAAAAATAGGTTTTCCCAGGTTCACCCACAACCTTTACAATTATGTCTTTGTCTGTGGGCTTACACAATTAAAAAACCTCACTTCTGAGTTTTCCTGGCTCTCCTTAAAAAACCAATACAACAAGATTTTTCTGGCAAATCTTGAAAGAAACCAAAATAGAAAGCGATTTACAATTAAATGTAAAATACCTGAATATCTCCTTCGTTGTAGCAGCGTTGTAGTAAGTCGAGTAGATGATTGAATGTCCAAGTTCAATATCCAGTACTCGATTACAATGGTTCTAATTCTAATAGATTTTAAATTAAACCAAATAGGGCTTGCCTTAATTGACTTTGATTCCAAAGAAAGAGAATAATAATTCCTCTTATCAAATCAGATTGGAATAGCAGAAACAAAATCAATTAAATAAAGCTAAGGAAAGAGAATATTAAATAAGCACACTTAGCTTAAATGGAGCACAGAATTATCTCTCAGAAGTTCGACGAAGATTGGCTTGAATGAATTAATTAAATCGATGATTTCTTCTAAGATTCGTGCACTATTTATAAGTGAGAAGATCGGGTCTTCGACTGGTCTAGAGTGCTCTTCGACTAGTCGAAGCAATAACAGATATTTGAAAAATCCGGCGGGATTTGCTTTGACCATTCTACGATTGATCGTAGGTCTCTTACGACTGGTCGTAGGTCTCCTTCGACTGGTCATAGGTCCTGAAAAGCTTCGCTGGAATTCGAGTCGAAGATGTTCGACTGGTCGAAGATGCAGTCGACACTGTTCCTACGACTGGTCGGACAGATTCCTGGACTAGTCGAAGCCTAACAGATTTCATTCGAAATTTGTAACAAACTCACGACTGATCGAGGAATTTCTTAGACTGGTCGAAGCAAGTCTAGGACTAGTCAAAGAAGGCCTAGGACTAGTCGAAGAACAGACCAAACTCATGTAAAATAAACATTTGGCTTATGTATCCGAAATGACCTACTTCTAAGGTCAGCCTATGGTCAGTCAAACCTCAACCATGAAGCAAAGGACATTGAAACATTTGGAACTAGTGACCTTAAAGAATGAGCCTTGAAGTCTTGATATAGATCAATCTTGAAATCTTCATGTAGCTCAATCTTGAAAGGGTCTTGAGTTCTTTACCAACTGCCTTGTACTCTTCAGTTTGAGTCTTGTCTTGTGAGCTTTGCTTGTTGTGAGCTTTGTTTGTTCATGAATGTTGATCCTTGAGAGAGCTTCACTTAAGCAAGTTATATATAATAGTGATTTTGGCACCACAAATTTGACAATAGATAGGGATATAAATTATAGCACTTACAATAGTGTCTTGAAATTAGGAGTTGTAATGAAAGGGCTTTTACCCATTAACAATTAAAAGGCACTATCACTGTACATACTATATCACCTATTGGATTTTTGGCAGACCTCATGGATATATTCATGTATTTCTTCATACATCTTGTTCATTGAAATTAGCCTCCACACATCTATCACAATGACCAATTAAAATGCCCTATCATTGTATATACTGTATTGTCTATTGCAATTTTTGGTAGACCTCATGGATATATTCATATATCTCTTCATACATCTCATTCATTGAAATTAGCCTCCATTTAAAAACATCCATCACAGTGAACAAGGAATGCCCTATAAAGGGTGGAACCTTGGAAGAAGCAATTAATTGAATAAATTTTCAAATCATATGGCAACTAACATAGGCTATATAACATTTTCTTCGAGTGTTGAAGATGGGCCTTAACATATCAATTGACTTGGATCACTAAAAATGACCTCAATAATAAAAAGGCGTTGGGATCACTTAAATGATGCAAATAAAGGGTTTGGAACACCTAAAACATGCCCAATAATATGAAGGGTAAGGATCACTTTAAACGGTACAAGTATTTCAAAAGGTTGGTCCAATTGGATCACTTCAAATGGCAAAGCATTTCAACTAGTTTAGACCAATCCTACAAATGGTTTGGTTAGTGAAAATGGGACCCATCCTACAAATACTTTGTATCAATTAGAAGCAATCTGGTGATTAATGGTTTCGATCACTACAAAGGGAGCTAATCAAACCAAAGGTTTCTACAACTAAAATCGGAAATAGAGAAATTAAAGGTTTTATAATAATTGTAAATGAGCTAATTGTGAATGACTCATGCACTCAATTATATCAAATGGGCAAAAAAATAATTCTAAATCCAGCAAGTGGTATGTCACAATGGACTATGTGGATCACTAAACATATGTCTTTACACATAGATGGTTTGGATAACTAGGAACCAATTGGTGACATTCGTAGTTTAGATCACTAAATGCAAGCCCAATCATAAAATAAATAAATTTAAACCACTGACTAAGGGCTTAAACCTATAGAGGGGAAGAATCATGAAAAATTGGCCTAATCATACCAAGGTGAGAATTACTAAATACAGTGCCAATCATATGAAATTTTTTGATCATTGAGAACGAGTTAACTGTGGATGGCCCATTTAACAAGCCACCCAAATAGGAAAAATGATAACTCTACAGTATATAACTAACAAATTGATAGTAAAACAATCTTAAACAAATCTCATACAATTGTCAATCATCAAACATCAAAATATGCTAAGGATAGACTCCATCGCTAACTATTTTGGTGCATGTGACGTTTACCAGCAGTTATAAAACATCAACATATATTAGATTGCTAAACAAGAGCCTTTGAATATCAATTGGCTTAGATCAACAAAATGACCGAAATTATATAAACAGTTTAGATCACTTAAAAAGAGCCAGTAACAACCCGAGCATTTCAAAAGGTTAGACAAATTGGATCATTTCATATGGCCAAAGCATTTAAAAAAGGTAGACCAATCTAATAAATGGTTTGGTTAACGAAACTAGGACCATTGTTATAAATTGTTCGTGTAAATAGAAGTGCACTGAGTGATTAACGATTTGAGTCACAGCAAGCAAACCCAACCATAAGAATGGTTTCTACCAATAAAACAAGAACATGAAATATTAATTGTTTGGATAATTGAAAATGGACCATTGCACATGACTCGTGCACTCAATTATCTTAGACAAATGAAAACAAAATTACTGATCCATAAATGGAGAAGTAATAAATAGTTTTTGTCACTATAAAAGGACCCAATCATAAGAAAGGCTTCTACCAATAAAACTGGAACAAGATATATTAATGGGTTGGATAATTAAAAATAGACCCATTGTGCATGACTCACACACTAAGTTGTCTCAAATGGGTCAAAATGCAATTTTAGATCCACCAATGGTTATGTCTAACTATTTGGATCACTAAGCATAAGCCTCGGCATATTCATGGTTGACATTAGTGGGATATCAATCCAACCAATACAAGCTATCAAACATTTGCTTGGATTGTTGAATATGAGCCTTAAAATATCAATTAGTTTCCCAATCGCTAAATCCTATAAACAATTTCAATTATTGTAAAAGAACGTAACCGAATTGGCAATTTGGATAGCCGACCATGAGAATGGTTTGAATTTAATAAAATAAGACAACTCATATAACAATGGACCATTCAAATTGGACCAAATTATGCAAATAGTTTGCATCGTTAAAAATTGTCCACATGATATTTGATAGATTAGATCACAAAAAATAAACCCATGCAATCGACTATTGTACTAAAGCCACTAAATAGAGAAGTCGTCATCTACATCCCCCAAGGGCCACCGAATCACATCGAATAATTGGATGATTTAATCTAGTGTAACATCAAAAAAATTATAATGTACAAGTACCACTAATAGCTAGATAATCAAATGTAACATTATCATAGAAACTGTTCCCCTCCACAGAAATGAAAATCTATTCACATATTTCAACTAATGTATCTCCAAAGTAGTTGACTAAAACTAGCAAATCATCGAAACAAGCAGAGCCAAAAAGCATGATGGAAAAGTATCAAAAAATAGAATATATATATATATATATATATATATATATATTGAACCATCACATATGGTAACTACATGGTATCATAAGTAAAAGGGAATAACAGAGTTTCCACATATCAAACCCCAATATAATCAAATAAGATCCCTAAAATTCAAAACAATAATTTCATGATCATTTAATAACTAGAAAAGGTGTTAAGAAAATTCTCGCTTGTAGAAGAATTAAAACCTTCATGTATATGATAGAAACCAACAAGCTTCAACATTCTCTAATAAGTCTAACAAAATGCTTGAATGCAAAGAAGCTGAAAACACTCTCACAAAAAAGGTGTGATTAAAACAATAGATAAGGCGTGAGACAAAAGAAAAGCCTTATTGAGTTCTTTTGAAGATATATTAAGAATAAAAGAAAAATTGGCATAAACCGGTGCCTATAACTAGATGAAAAAGTAACAAATTTCATTGGGGACGTGCAAATAAAAAGGATTCCTTACGAAACAAAGTGCATTTTGTCCTATGATCTATTTATAAACATATCACTATAACCTAAAAAAATATAGATAATATGACAAGGTAGCTCCCTCATATTGCAAATTTCTAACTTCGAGCATGAAAAGTTTTAATAGAGAAAAAGTTGCATTCATTCCTAACTACTAATAAATAGATCACTAGTTTACCAAGCTAGTTCCCTCAGGTAGCAGATTTGCTAAGATGACTCAGAGCTTGCAAAGATCATCGAACATGCTAAAAAAATTGGCCAACCAATTTATTAAAAAAAGAAAAAGAAAAAAAGAAAAGAAAAAGAGGAGAAGTGACAACCGCTTAGTTTGACCTTTTTTTTTTCTTTTTAAAATTTTTTTTTTTTTAACACATGCACACACACCACCACACACTCACGCTGTAGTGGGATTTCACCACCTGTGGGTACTCGAACCCTCAACTAGGTGTTCAAACTTCAAAGAATCTACCACCGGATTAAGAGTACCCCCTCTTAGTTTGACTTTATGTAAACTATGAGTCAAACAAATCAAGGATGATTCAAAGATTGTTCAAGGGAGAGATGAGGATGAAAGTAATTAAATAGCAATTATTTATGATCATTGTTGATGCAAGAATCTGGACCACCCACTTCAGACCTTCGACCACCTGCACCAGAGGAGCAGAGGAGACCCTAGTTAGAGCAGGGGACCCTCTGATGCCAAAGTCAACCGAGGAATCTGGGTCTAGTTGTGTTGAGGGGTTTAGGGTGAAAGATTCTGTGTAACTTTTCAGTGTGGGTAGATCCTTTATTTATAGTGTATGTAAGACGAAGTAGTCCATAATCTTAAGCACGATCTTAGCCATTAGGCGAGATGTGCACGAGTGGTGAATGTTGGCAGCTATGCTTGAATTACGCGGTGGATAGTTATGCGCAGGTGATGGATGCTGATAGTTATCCTGGAGTTGCACATACCTAAGGTAAGTCAGTATAGAGAATGTTAGTGTATAGTGTATGTGGTTAGTGGTGCATTTTCACACTTTCCTCTTCTCCTGCGGTGTACTATATGCTCTATTATAATAAATATTGTGCGTTAGGGAAAGTAAGCCTAACACAACATCTTTCTCAAACTCTCCTCCTTCTCTCTCAATCTTCTCCTCTTTTTTTCACATTATAATCCTCAGACCATTCTCTACTTGGTATCAAAGCATAGATCCAGGCATTCCGCATCCAACAGATTGAGAGGTGACACATCACCTTACTGACGTTAGTAGCCGTACGGCCGATGTCAGCGTTGTATAGACAAATGGACTCCGTTTGAGCTAAAAGTTTAGGCGTTTGATAGTTCTTGAGTTTAGAAGATTTTTTATAATTTTTTCAGAATTTTTAGACCTTCTTTAATGGTATTTTAGGCGAAATAGAGAAACTCAAAAATTAGACACATCTTCTATTTTTCTTCGATCTACCTCAAATTAGTAAGCTTTCTTTGGTTTCTTTACTCAAGATGGACCGAAATCTTCCTCCCAAGCTACCCATGGACGATTTTTTACTTAAGATCCATGTTTGAGAGGGTTTTAACCTCAAATGGACATGCGGCTGAGCTATTTTTCACTCAGTTGGGCTGTTTTTGACTGAGTTTCGTGTTATTTTGGATTATTGCTATTTGTTTAAGGTTGATCTCTTATTACCTTGAAGGATTGAGTGAGATAGAGTTGTTTGAATCAATCCTTCTTGGCATAGGTTTATCTCTCTTGGACTCTCCTATGGCTGACAAAGGGCCCTCATCTCTTGGCATAGGGTCTTTTAAATCTAACCCCTTGTAGATTACCTCCATTAAGTTGAATGGTGATAAATATCTTCAATGGGCACAATCTGTAAAGGTGTTCTTAGGAGCCCGTGAGAAGTTATCATATATTTTGAATGATCCCCTAAGCTCCACAGATGTTACCTACAAGTCTTGAACAAAGGAGAATTATCAAGTTATTGCATGGTTATTGAATAGTATGGATTCCTTGATTAGCCACTCAATGATGCTTTTATCCCCGGCTAAAGGCATTTACGATATGCTTCTTGATATGTTCTCAGAATCTTAGAATTTTTGACGGGTATTCCAGCTTATTCAATAAATTGGTCGGTTCCAAAAAAACTTTGTAAAGGTGATCTTAGGAGCCCATGAGAAATTGTCATATATTTTGGATGATCCTCTAAGCTCTATAGATGTTACCTACAAGTCTTGGACAAATGAGAATTATCAAGTTATTGCATGGTTATTGAATAATATGGATTCCTCGATTAGCCACTCAATGATGTTTTTATCCTCGGCCATAGGCATTTGAGATACGCTTCATGATCTGTTCTCAGAATCTTAGAATTTTTCAGCGGTATTCCAGCTTATTTAAGAGATTTGTTGGTTCCAACAAAACTCAAGATCATTAAAAGATTACTATTGACGCTTTGAGGTATGTGGGATGAGTTGGATCTGTATCAGCTTCTTCCTTCCAAATATAAAGAGGATC
The DNA here is from genome assembly GCF_029962835.1 of Magnolia sinica. Classification (NCBI taxonomy): domain Eukaryota; kingdom Viridiplantae; phylum Streptophyta; class Magnoliopsida; order Magnoliales; family Magnoliaceae; genus Magnolia; species Magnolia sinica. The sequence goes on from NC_080580.1 coordinate 65,200,026, forward strand.
ATGAACATGCCCATAAGCAGTGGGATGATACTTGTATCATGCAGTTCCTAGCTAGGTTGAATTTTGATTATCTTCATGTTCAAAATTAGGTTGTTATGTAGGATCTTCTTCCTTCATTGACGACAGTATATTCCATGTGTCAGCGTGCTACTGTCTCTACTCTTCCTTCTCAATTGTTTATGCCACCAGAGTGTTTGCACATCTTGCTAATGATTAGTCCTCTCTTGGCCTTCGGGTACCATCCTTGAGTTCATGGTGCATTTTTGGTTTTAGTGGTCGTGGTAGAGGCCGCGAAAGCAATCACAGTCATGGCAGTCGTAGTCTTTGTGGTCGTGGTGGACATAGACGAGGATGTGATGGTTTCGAAATTTATGTACATTATAGTGGAACTAATCACATAATTGATTAATGCTAGCAGCTTCATGGTCGTCCTATGTATGTCACTGCTTCTGTTGCATCCACAGTTTCACTTGAGACATAATCTTCCACCCCGACAGCTGAGTAGTCTACTTCAGGGGAGTCTTTCATCATTTTTAGAGCTATATATGATGCCCTTATGTGGCTTCACATTCATGATATTCCTTAGCCATCTCACGCAGCTTCGGCCCAGTTAGTATGCTCTTCTTGTGTCATCCTCTCCTACCTCATGGGTCATAGACTCTAAAGCTTCCTCTCATATGACTTGTAAGTCTCAATTCTTTTCCTCTTATTCTCATTCTCTTCACACTCAGTATGTCACAGTCGTAGATAGAACCCAAACTCCCATCTCTGGGATTTGTTTCATCACCCTTTCTTCTTCCTTGTTTTTGTCGTTAGTCTTACATGTGCCTCGTTTTTCATTAAACTTATTATCTGTTAGCTCTCTTACTAAATCATTAAATTATTCCATTACCTTATTTCCTTCTTATTGTTTGTTTTAGGACCTATAAGCAAAGAGGGTGATTAGTGGGGGGCATGAGCGAGGAGGTGTTTATCTTCTCGATGATACACCAGTTGCCACTTCTAGTACCCATTCTCTGGATCGAGAGTCCATGACTCAATGGCACTGTCGCTTAGGACATTCATCAATAGCTAGATTGAGAATTTTGTTTCCCTCCTTATCTGTCACTAAACCGTTATGCTGTGATATTTGTGAATTATCTAAACATCATCGTGCTACGTTTCCTCTTAGCACTTCTGAGAGGAAATCTCAACCTTTTGTTTTGGTTCACTCGGATGTCTGAGGAATAGCTCTGGTTACCTCCACTTTTGGATTTATTTATTTTGTTACCTTTATTGATGATTATTCACGCATGATTTGGATTTATCTTTTGAAATCTAAAAGTGAAGTGTTTGATGCGTTTAAAGTGTTTTATCATGAAGTGTGCACTCAATTTCAATATTCCATTAAAACCCTCCATTCTGATTCTGATACATGTCTACTGCATTTTTATCCTTCTTGCAGGAACATAATATTTTGTCTAGGACGTCGTGTGCTCTCACTCACACCTCAACAAAATGGTATTGCAGAATGGAATAATCGTCATCTTCTTGATGTTGCTCGCACCCTTCTGCTTGGTATGCACCTACCTATAAATTTCTGGGGTAGTGCTCTTCTAACTACTACTTTTCTTATTAATTGTATACCCTCTTGTATCCTGTCTTACAAATCTTCATTTAATATATTGTATCTTCGAGTTGAGCAACTTGTTAAGTGGCTAGTTATGATCTAAGATAAATCTATGCTCAACCTTTTCCCTCCTAGACTTCTTTCTCTTTCCTTTCTCCAACACTTTGATCCAAGTCATGTTAAAAACCAATTAATTCAAATCAAAGTTAACCACTAAAAAAATTTGTTAATACTAGATTAAAGATCTAATCCTTCAACGCACACCTACGTTTAAGGAATGAATAACATTAGAGGTTTTATCCTTTAAGAATTCCTTAATTTAAGGTGGTATGATTTAATTGCCTTTTTACATGTTTTATGTTACTATGATTCTCTCCTTGCGATCATATAATTTTACCACCGTTAATTGTCTATCCTTTGAAAATTATGATATGACTTTAATTACACGTGATCTTTATGAATTTATGTGGGGCAATGGATACAAGCTTTGCCCTTGCCTTTATTAATTTTGTTGAGTTAGCCCTTGCTACTCTCCTCTTTATTGTGTTGGCCATTGCCACTCTCCTCTTTATTGAGTTGACCATTACCACTCTCCTTTTTGTTGAGTTAGCCATTGCTACTCTCCTCTTAGATGAGTTGGCCATTGCTACTCACCTCTTGTTGAGTTAACCATTGCTACTCTCGTCTTTGTATTATTAGCCTTATACTATCTATTTTTAAGGCTTGGGGATGTGTCTTAGTATTCCAAAACCCCCATGATTCAGTTTACGTTCTCTATCAATGCAAGTGATGTGTTAAAGGTATCACAACTAGTGATTCAAATATTTATCATGGACGTAATGTGTTATAGGTAGTATCCCTCTTGGTCAGCACGTAATTCCGTGGGTTGGTTGGCGTGGTGCATAATCGATGTAAGTAAATCACCATGTATGTTATATCACTTCTCAGGATTGGATGTCGCAAATAGTCGCTCCATGAACACATCATGTTACGTAAATTCTCCAACCGCATTGTTGTGTCGCCTTAAAATGTTTACATAAATCCACGTTAATGTTGGACACGCAAGCGTATATCCTTAGTTATGGGATGCGGGTCGAGTCGGGTTTTCTATGAATCATGTTCCACATTGTGATGATCATTTCGTATGATGAACCACACATACTTTGCTAGGAATGAATTCATGTAGATTAGTGGCACATGCTAATACCTCTCGTAGTGGTGGAGTACGTGACATATCAGAACCCTTACATTACTTTTATGAATCTCTTGAATTATTGTTAACCTTAAAGGATAACCATCACTATGAGTAGGACGTTGACCCTCTCCAACCATATAGATGATGCAGGTGACGTACAGGTCAAGGATCCAGAAGATTAGTCCCCGATAGAAGATTTTGCTGAATGAGAATAGAAAAGTAGTTTACGATTTATTTTATTTACGCTTTCGTTATACAACTCAGATATTGTAATAAGCTCCTAGTGAGAGAGCATTTGACAATTTATTTAATCATAGAATGATCAATGCAATTAATTTTATTCTTGTGAATGATTACCATATAAATGTAACTGGATGCGACCTAGATAAGAGAAATCTTAAGGCGAGACCTTGAGACATCCACTTCTTACATTATTAAGTCCCGATTTCCTCGAACTCGAGTATAAACTCTGGCCGTAAAAATTCAGGATGTTACATGGTCATGTTGGCGTACTTCTTGATCAGCAACCTTAACTAATTCCTCATTTTCTCCTGATTTTAAAACTTTTAGATTCTAAAGCATCCTTCCATAGTTCTAATTTTTTGTTTATGCCCTCCCTTATCTCACCAATCAAAACTATGTCATTTGCAAACAACATACACCATAGGAACTCTTCATGCAAATGCATTATTAAATCATCTGTAACTAACGCAAAAGGATACGAGCTCAATTTTGACCCCTAGTGTAAGCCATTTGGGATCAATTGTATAAATCATGGTTGGCCAAAATATGCTACAACTAGACCCCACTTGAACAAATTTGGAGCACATAGCATCCACCAAAGGTTGTAAAACATCAACATATTGGATTTCAAAACATTAGCCTTCCAATATCAATTTGGATCGATGGAAATGGCTGGATCCATATGAAGGGTTTAGATCACTAAACATAGGCCCAACCATATGAATGCTTTGAAACATTGAATAGCGGCTCAATTAAATGAATGGTTTGGATCATCGAAAATTAGCCCAACTATATCAACTGCATGAATTGCTAAATACAAGGCCAAACATAAGAAAGGGTTTGGATCATAATAAAAAGGCCTAGCATGGATGACCATGTAGCTGGTCTCCTAAATAAAAGAAAAATCACAACTCTCAATTAAGTAGCTAAATCCATCCATTACAAAACAAGCTACATGAAACTACAAAAGATTGAAGTATTCTATGGCCAGATCAATCCACTCTTAATGATTTCTCTTCCTTTCTTTTGCGCATGTGGCATCCAACAAGATCTATAAAACATTTGCTTGGATTGTTGAACAAGAGCTTGGGCATATTAACTGATTTGGATCATTGAAAAAGGCCTTGATAATATTAAGGGTTTGGATCACTAAAATAGCCCAAACTATATAAAGCACTTGGTTTGCTTAAAACAATCCCAATAATATGAATGAATTGGAACACTTCAAATGGCCCAAGTGATTTAAAAGGTTAGCCAAAGTGGATTACTTCAAATGGCCTAAGCACGCATTTCAAAAGGTTTGCCCAATCCCACAAACAGTTTGGTTAGAGAAAATGGGACCTATCCTATAAATAGTTTGTATCATTAGAAACGAGTCGATAGATTAATGGTTTGGATAACAACAAATGAGTCAATAATACATATGGTTTGTACCACTAAACATGGAATGAGAGAGATTAATGGTCACCCATTATGGATGACTCACTTACTAAAATTTATCAAATGGACAAATCACAATTCATAATCGATCAAGGTTATATCACATCGACTATGTCGAACACTAAATACATAGCTTAACATATTATTGGTTTGGAACACTAGAAATCAGCCAACCACACCAGTAGGTTAGATTTTTATTTATTTATTTATTTTATAAAAAGGCCAGGGCCCAATTGCATCAAAGGTTAGGATCATAGAACATTAGCCCAATCATATAAATGTTTATATTACAAAATAGAGTGCCAATCATGTGAAAGGTTTCAGTCATCAAAAATGAGTCAACTATGGATGACCCATGTGCCAAGTCGTCCAAATAGGAAAAACTACATTCAACCACCAAACATCTATGCATTCATCATTCCTCCACTCCTAATGATTCTTTTAATCTTTTGCATGTGGCGTCCAATAATGGCTGTAAAACATTTGCTTGAATTATTGAATAATCACTGAAAACAGCCTTAATAATACAAAGGATTTGGATCACTAAACAGACCAAATTGTATCAAGGGTCTAGATCAGTTAAAACAAGCCCAATTATATGAATAATTTGGATCACTTCAAATAGCCCAAGCATTCTAAAGGAGTAGCCCAATAGGATTGCCAATCTTTTAAAAAAATGTTAATGCAATCTTATAAGCGGTTTGATTAGAGAAAATAGGACAAATCATATAAAAATTTATATTATTCGAAACAAGCCAAGTGATTAACGATTTGGATCACTATGAAGGGATCCAATCATGAACTGTTTGTATCACTAAAACTGTAATGTGAGATATTAATGGCTTGGATCATTGAAAATGGCCCATTATGGATGACTCATGCACTAAGTTATCAATTGATCACATTAGTAGTTTGGGTCACAAACACCAAGCACGATAATCCTAAACTGCTTAGTAAGGACCAAATTCTATGAGTGGATGGGATTATGGAATATTGGCCAATTCAAGCAAAGATTTAGATTACTATGGTGTGTTAACCATATGAAACGTTAGGATCACTGAAAATGAGCCAACTTTGGATGACGCATGTACCAAGTCGGCCAAAGAGGAAAATTCCCGATTTTATGGTAAGCAACCATGAATTGATAGTTCACCAATCCTAAAAAGATCACATTCAACCATAAAAAGATTGCTAAACAACCTATTGGATTGCTAAAACATCGGCCTTTGAATATCAATTAGTTTGAATGAAGGAAAACATCATGAAGCATATGAGGGTTTGAGTCACTAAACATAATCCCAAACATGAGTGTTTTGGAACATTGGATAAGGACCTATTCACATGAATGGTTTGGATCAACCCAACTTATATCAATAGGTTGGATCAATGAATTTCCGTCCCTTACCTTGATGATTCCTGAACATTAAATTCATGCTTTTAGCACCCTTTTTCAGTCTAGGCTCCTAAATTCATCTTGCAGCATAAACACAATTAAAATATGGCATTGAACAATATTATGTTCGTAAAATCATGCAATAGCTGGGGTCCAATATGCAATATTTAACCCTCAACAATGGACCTCATAGCTTGCGACACTAACTACTATCATCTCGACTTCATACTCCAGCTTGGTCATTTCATTCGCACCGCATATTGCATTGTATCCTTAGTATATGATATTTGGCTTACTATGTCTCTGCATTACATAGCTTTTCTACATTGCTTCCTCAGCATATGATATTGGCTTATTATATTTTTACATCGCATAGCATGAATAAGGTTGATGGTATTATGGACTTGCCACGATCTGCATCTCATACTCTGATATTGTATGACTTATGGATTTACCAGTATTTTTTCTTACTCTAATATTGCTTACTTGACACTTATCCTGAGCACACACTTTCACCACCCTCTAAGCTTTCTATAAGTTTATGCATGATAGATGCGTGCAGGTGGTGTTAGTTTGTAGCAGCGTTGAACTTGGAGTGCGCAGCGGTCTTCTGGAGCTTAATTTTTGATATATGTATATTTTCCTTTCAGCACTATATTCAACTGTCTATATTAGTGGATATGTGATGATGATGTTGTCTTTGTGATTTAGGTAAACTTGTGGTTATGCTTATTACAAGATAAATGTACATTTGAAAATCCTTCTTGTAGGATTCTAGGATCGGAATCTGGCGTATGGGTACTAGGAGCCGAGAATGGGGCACTACGGAGGCTGTCGGCGCCGGATTCGGCGATCGGGAATTCTATGAGCCCAGTTTCCGAGTTTGAGGCGTGATAGAAGTTGGTATCAGAGCATAACTTGGGAATACCTGAGGATAACGTCACATATCTGCTAATAGCTACCTTACACTCTATGATTATTGAGAACTTATAATGATTAGGTCCCTGAGTTCGAATAACTTAGAAACTTTCTGATATAGCTCCCTTTCGTTGAGAATGTGAGGTTGTATAGTATTCCAGTCTTGATCATTTCTGACTGGGATCCGAGGATCATTGGGGTCATCATAATGCTGATGAGGGTCTTGGGAGTAAGAGGCAGAGATTCGTGGGCGTTATCCCCATCTCTTAGGTGTGTGTGATTATGTTGGTATATGTGTTCTGCTTATATCTATAGTGATAGGATTTTCCTCCCTTGTGAGCTCTATATTGGTTGTGTTGTGGTTTAAGTTTCGAGGAAGAAATTTTTATTAGGAGGGGAGAGCTGTAAGGCCCGTATCCTAGATTGTACCATTCTAAGGACTCCCGCAGCCTCCTGGTCGAATTCTGGAAACCTGTGAGCTATAATTGTTGTTTGCGCGTGACCCTAATTCGCATTCCGAAGATCTGAGTTGGCTCGACTCGAAACATGTACCCTAGCGACTGCGCTGTCGCCGCAGTTCCAACGACGCATCTCACGTGCCGATGCGATACCCAGACCAGGAGTTGTGGGCCCGCGTTCATTTCGAGGAAAATGCCGTGTGTTGTGAATTCTGAGAGAATCTCTACAACCCATCACATCAATCAATCATTTCAAGTCAATTACACATCCCATCACTCCCCTTACAACACCCATACCTCTCCCATTCCCTAAGTCAACTCTCTCTCTCCACCCATACCTTCTTTACATCACTCAACCCATCACCCATCACTCCTCTCTCTCTCATTTCTCACTCTTTCCAAGCAACTCAAAGGAGGGAAATGTCCAAGCTTCCTAAGGAGAGAATAGCTTTTTTTGTGGCCCACTTCCTACCCCTCTCATCTCTCATCCTAGCCATTCAATCTCTATCATCTTCCATCAAAGTTGAAGCGAAGGAGCTAAGGAAGCCAACGGACCAAGAAGGAGTTCAAACGGTGCATGTTCTTATAGGTTTAGATTTTATTTTTGATGATGGGCCAAGTGGGGCCTACCGATTGAAGGTGCGGATCTCACTTTGTCATCGTAGTCTTCTACCTGCAGTGCTTCCTCGTTGAAGCGAACAATGAAGTCCTTCAACGACTCTTTGGGCCCCTGTTTGATGGTGAACAGGTGAGTAGTTGGCTTCTGACTCTTCTTACCCTTTATGAATTGGATAAGGAATAATCTATTGTGCTCTGTGATAGAGCTGACTGAATTGGGTTTGAACTATCTATACCAGCTCTGAGTAGATCTAGTAAGGGTGAGAAAAAACCGCCTACACATCATCGCGTCCGTAGCAGTTTGGATTTGCATCCACTAGCGGTAGGCTTCAACATGCTCAGACGGGTCTCCGGACCCAGAAACTGGATGACGGGAGGTATCCGGAACCTCTGTGGCATCACCTCGCTCATGATCGCAGAGATGAAGGGAGGTTCAATCTCTTCCATCATCGCTTGAACTGCGGTAGGGATGGATGAAGGCTGTTGGTTCCGCTGCAACGTTAGGATCCGATTATTAAGCTCTGCAAACGATGCCTCCCACGAGTCTATATTTTTAGCTACTGTCTCGCTTGGAGCCTCAACTTCAGGGGTTCTCCCCCCCTCCTCCTCTCTAGCTCATGACGGAGGTCCGTCAGTGCTAGGGCCGAACTGACTGAGGCGTGTGTTAGAGCCTAAATTGTGGGATTCTGAGCTGGAACTGGGTTTTAGTCTGGAGGGAGGTTTTGGGCTGATGCTTGAACCCATGCGGATTGACATTGTGACCCTTCAGGTCTCATACTTCGCGGTACAGACTCGACTTCCATCACTGGTCCAATCATTTGCTGGATGGGAGGTTGTTGTTGCTTCATCTGATTGATTTCATCACGTAGGGCTTGGATCTCATTTTGCACGGCTTTATACTTGCTCGCCTGATTACGAGAACGTTGGGAGGGTCCTCGGGCCAACTCAGCATGAAGTAATGAGGAAGACCGGGTTTGATCGTTCGGCTCCGGCTCCATAACTACGGACTTCTTCTTTCCTCGTGCCATTGTATTGGAGAATAGGAAACTGAAACTGATTTTTTTGTTCTGTTTCCTATAGACGGCACTAAAAAATGTTAAGGTCAAAATTTAAACTTCCCTCCGCTCGGGTATTCGTACTTTGAGCCGCTTCAAGGCCCTGAACCTGCACAACAATGATGAGCAAAGGTAGCCCTGGTTTGAGTAGGGGACCCTCCAATGCGTAAGTCAAGTCAAGGGAATCTGGGTCTAAGTAGTATGGTAGAGGGAGAGTGTAGAATAATACATACCCGTTTCCTTCCTACAAGATGCTATTTATACCCCTTCACCTAAGGTGGGCAGGTCCGCATAACTCGGCACATCCTGGGGCATTTACCACGTCCGGCGGGAGATTCAGTTACCTTGTCGTCATGTGGTCATGCAGACATGGGCGGTTGAGTAATTGTGGCTAGTCGTGCGATAATAGGACTTTAACCTTCTCGAATAATGGATCCCGGTTCGAGCCCTAAACTGAGCACCTCAGCATCAAATAGCTCCGAGCCGACAGCTTCAACCTCAGATCATCTCTGGATTTTGCTCTGATCTCCAAGTAGACTGACTCAGCCTTGGAACGTAACAGTCATCGAATTGGATGTTCATCCTTCGCCTATACAACTCCAAGCTTAGTTTTACGCCTTGAATCGGCTAAAGATTATCTCAGACCTCGGCTCGGATGTGTCTCTAGTCTTTCCATAACACATCTCATTAGCTAATGGGTCAGGTCCTTTCCACTGACAAATTGTGTATATGTATATATGATGATCCTCCCAGCATAAGGTGTAGAAAAATCTCATTTTGTAATATTTCATACATTTGATAATTCCAACACTTAGAAGACAGTCTATCTTGTAAAGAAAGAATCAAAAGATCAACAAGAAATATTCCAATCTAACAATTTTTATGTTTCAAATATTCCTATTAAAGAGATTCCCATCATAAAAAAGTTAGGATCATTGAAATAGGACTCCGATCAAGAGGTTTCTATTTCCCGTTCTTAAACCGTTTCTTTGTTGGCCCACATATTAATAGTTTTGCATGTGCCACTCAAAGTGGAATCTCCATTACTAATGCTTAAGATCAGTGAACAATGGGCCCGACTTTGGGATAAATCGAGATCCCAAGTAATATTGTACAATCTCTTATGGATTGCATCTTACTTGGATTTGGTTAGGACATGAATCAAGAAATGAAGCATATCTGAAGCAAAAGTGGACCACACCACAAGAAACATTGGGGATAATGATAGATACCATTGAAACCTTCTTAGGGCCTACCATAATGTTTATTTGGCATCCAACCTGTTGATAAGGTTGATCTGAGACTTGCCGCCCCCACAAATATCAGCTTGATCTAAGACTTGCCGCCCCCACAAAGTTTTTAATGGTGGTTATTCAATCCCTAATATTGGTCCACTTACATTTGGATATTTTTCATATTTAGGAGCATTCACTAAAAAGGAGCTAAAAGGACAACAGGAATATAACATCAAGGTGAACATTTGGAGCTATTTCATTTTTAAGACGATGCCCTAAAAAGAGCTGGAAGGACAGCCATGGATGGATCCCCGGATCCACCGAGGTCGGTGGGATCCCTGACTGTAGGCCCACCTTGATGTTTGTGCCTTATATCCACGCCGTCCACTCATTTTGAAAACTTATTTTAGGGTATGGTCTAAAAAATGAAGCAGATCAAAATCTCAGGTGGACCATAATGCAGGAAACAGTGGTAATCGGCCATTAAAAAAATTTTTGTGGGCAACAAAAGTTTCGGATCAAGATGATATTTGTGTAGTCTTTTCATCCAGCTCTTTGGGACCTTATCAAAAGGTTGGATGGAAAATAAACACTCTGTTGGGCCCATATAGTTTTTAATAGTGGGGATTTAATAAAAACTGTTTTCTTTGGTATAGTCCACCTACGATTTGGATCTATTTCATTTTTTGGATCATGCCCTAAAAAGTTTTATCAAAATGGATTTACTATTCAGATGCAAGGCACATACAAAATAGTGGACCCCACAGTTAGGGATCCTCGAGGGATCTACGATCCACCTAAACCACGCCCATCGTAGATATACAACATCAAAGGGACGCAGATTGCATCCTACCCCCGCCCGGATGGTAATCCGTCCGGGCAAGGCTCTGTGGGGCTCACCGTGATGTAAGTTTTTTTATCCATGCCGTTAATCACTTTTCTCAGATCATTTTAAGATATTTATTTAAAATTGAAGGAGGTCCACAACTCCAGTGGACCACACCGGAGGAAGCTACAGTGATAATGACACCCACCGTTAAAACCTTTCTAAGGGCCATCGTGATGTTTTTTTTTTTATCATCCAGCCTATTAATAAGGTCATGTAGATGTGGATGAAGTGAAAAAACATATATTAGCTTGATCCGAAACTTCTCCACCTCCCAAGAAGTTTTTAATTGTGGACATTAAATCCCCACTTTGTGGTTCACTTAAGCCCTCTACCTTGCTCAATGTTCAGTTTATACCTTAAAATGATCTGAGAAAAGTGATTAACAGCATGGATAAAAAAACTTACATCATGGTGGGCCCCACAAAGCCCTGTCCAGACTGATTACCATCCGGACGGGGGTAGGACGCAATCCGCGCTCACATCAAGGTGGGTTCTGCTCAACACATTCACCGCAACACTAGCTAACGCCACCTGATCCACCCTCCCTTTCAAACAATCTACTTACGGTGGGCCATGGGAAGTTTTAATGGTTGGTGTTCAGTCACAACGGTTTTTGGTGGTGTGGTCCAACTAAGATTTGGATCTGATTAATTTTTAGTATCATGTCCTAAAATGGGCTGGAAAAATGGATGGACATCATGGATATACAACGCTTAAGGTGTTACCAGGGTAAAACCTAATCCGCTCTCCTCCCAAATGCTTACCATTGAAAATGTTTTGAGTTTCTCCAATGCTTTATATGGTGTGGTCTACTTGATCCCTGGAGCTGCCCATTTTTTGGGTTATGCCCTAAAATTGATCTGAAAAAATGGATAGACGGTGTAGATATAACATATAGATCATGGTGGGTCCCATGAAACTTTCCCACGAAAAGATGGTACCTGTAAGGTTCACTTCTAATCAAAGAATCCTTTATCTATCTGTTTATCATATTGCGGGATTTATTGATTTCAGATATAAGAGACGGATTTCCTGCTAAAGTCCTGCCCAGTGAGTTCCTGCGCTGGGAACCTACATGGGCCACCATAATGTTTTTGATAAATCAACCATGTCCATCTACTCTTAGAGCTCATTTTCGGATAAGAGACCAAAAATGAGTCGGAGCTCATTTGAGGATAAGAGGCCAAAAATGAGCCGGATCCAATACTCAAGTGGGCTAAAAACGTGAGAATTGAATGCTCACATTTGAAATATTCATGGAGCTATAGAAGTTTTGAATAGGGTAGTGTTTATTTTTTCAGTTTATCCTCTTATGAATGATGTTATGAATAGTATAGATGGTATGTAAGCATCACTGTCGACCTTAGGGAGGTTTCAACTGTAGTAATTTCCCTACCCACCTTTTTCTATACTGTAGCTCACTTGAGTTTTTTAGCCACTAATTATAAAATGAGCTCTCATAACAGATGGATGTGGTGAATTATATATATAACATGTAAGCAAGTGACTACTACCTGGGTCCATCCGGACGAAATCGGATTGGGTACTGAGTTACTTAGTACGCTCTTATCGTACCGAGTAAACTCTGTTGGGCCCACTGTGAATGTATCTGGTACATCCATGCAGTCCATCCATTTTCCATCTTATTCTAGGGATTAAGACTGAAATTTAAGCATACTCAAAGATCAAGTGGACCATACCATAGGAAACAGTTGGAATAATGATTTCCACCGTTGAAACCTTTATAGGGCCCACAATGATGTTTATTTCTCATCCAACTTGTTCATAAGATCACAAAAACATGGATGAAGGGAAAACACAAATACAAGCTTGATCCAAAAATTCTGTGGTCCCCAAGAAATTTTCAATGGTAGATGTTCAATTCACACTGTTTCCTGTGGTGTGGTCCAATTGAGGTTTGGATATACTTAAATTTTAAGCTCAAGCCCTAAAATTATCTGATAAAATGGATGGACAGAGTGGATAAAATACATAAATTATGGTGGACCCCATAGAGTTTACTCAGTACGCTTATCGTACTGAGTTACTCAGTACGCAATCTGCTTCCCATCCGAACGCGGATTGCATCTTACCCCCTCTGTCTTTAGCCCGAATGGGCAGTTATATGGGTGGGCCCACTATATCTGTTTATCTATGCCATCCATTTCTTTTCTTAGATCATTTTAAGGCATGAACTTAAAAATGGAGCAGATCTAATGCTCAAGTTGACCACACCAAATAATAAACTTGGTTGCATTAAATGCAAAAGTAATCTGTGGTGTAAGCTCATTTGAGCTTTGGATCCAGCTATTTTTGTGGTCATGCCCTTAAATTGATATGAGAAAAGGGATGAATAAATAGATACATCATGGTGGGCCCACCCTATGCGTTCGGTCCATCCCTAATGACCATTTATAAGCACCTCTTGAAGCCAATAGAAAGAGATAACAGGGTCAGCGCTACACAATCCACACAATCCGAGTCAAGCTTATGTGTAACCTAGGTAACTGTCTAGCGAGTCTTTCCGTGACCATGGGGCCAACTTGACGCACATACATGTTTTCTATCAATGTCGTCCATCAGTTTTTTTGTACTCAATTTAGGTTATGGTACCAAAAAAGACAGATCCAAATCTCATGTGGACCACAAAACAGAAAGCAATGATGATTGATCATTAAATACTTCTTGAGGCCACAAAAGTTGGATCAAGCTGATATTTCTGTTTACCCTTTATCTAAGTGTGCGTGACCTTGACAATAGGTTAGATGGCAAGTAAAAATTATTGTGGGCCTTAGGAAGTTTTTAATGGTGAGCATTCAATGTCCACTGTTTCCTATGGTGTGGTCCACTTGTGATTTGGATCTGCTCCATTTTTAGGACCTTAAAGTAAAATGATGTGTAAAAACTGATGAACAGATTGAATATGCTACACACATTTAAGTGGGCCTCAACATTAGGGAAAGTTCCAATACCATGCAACCGAGTAACACCTGATCCACTCCATTATTCTTAGACGCAGATTTCCTGCATAGCCTTTCGCAGGAAGTTCCTACGCTAGAAACCTAAGTGGGGCCCATCATGATATTTGTGAGAAATCTACCCCATCCATCCATTTTATGAGCTCATTTCAATAATTGAGACTAAAATTGAGAAGGATATAAGACTCAAGTGAGCCGCACTAAAGGAAAATGTGGGTAGGGAAATTCCTACCAATGAAACCTCCCTGAGGTTGACAGTGATGTTTACATGCCATCCATACCGTTCATAATGTCATTCCTATTGAGATGAACTAAAAACACAAATATTAACCAGATTCAAAACTTCTGTGGCCCACGAATATTTCAACTGTAGACGTTTAATTGTCATGTTTTTGGCCCACTCGAGTATTTGGATCTGGCTCATTTTTTCCCCATAACCTAAAATTATCTTAAAAAATGGATGGATGGGGTGGATTTCTCACAAACATCATGGTGGACCCCACTTAGGTTTCCAGTGCAGGAGCTCTATGCCAAAGGCTTTCACAGGAAATCTACGTCCCTTATTCTTGGGTAGGGGTGTACATCGGGCCCAACCGAGTCGAACGGGGCTCAACCCGGCCCGGCCCGGTCACTAATCAAACCCAACCCTAACCCAGCCCTGCCTGGTCACCGGGCTAACATGTCCAGCCCAAACTCAGCCCGGTCAACAATCGGGCGAGTTCAGGCCAAGTTCAGGCTAGTTTCGGACCTGCTCCATCTACAAAGGGACCCACGATTTGGACGGCCTGGATTATTGTAAATTTATGGCACCTATGAGGTGGATGAGTCCCTGTCACTTTAAAGATGAGCGGTGAACTATCCCATAAGTCAAGAGAGAGATTGAGAGAGAGAGAGAGATTAAGAGAGAGGGAGAGAGAGATTGAGAGAGAGGGAGAGACAAGAGGGACGAGAGAGAGAGAGAGAGAGAGAGAGAGATTGAGTGAGAGAGAGAGAGAGAGAGATTAGAGATGGAGGGAGAGAGAGATTGAGAGAGAGTTTTGGGGTTTAGGGTCGGGGCGGCGTTCTCACTTCTCTGTCTCAAATAGTTAGGGTAAGGATTTAAGAGATATATATATATATATATATGTAAACGGCCAAGTCGGGCAGAGTCGGGCCAAGTCGAGTTGGGTTTCGGGGCCAGGTCGAGTTGGGTTTCGGATCGAGTCGGGCTGAACTGGAACCTGTTCGAACTTGGCCTAAACTCAGTTTCGAGCTGAAGAAAATGGCCTGTCCTGGATTGAACTCAGTTCCGGGTCAGGCCGAGTCGAGCTTTTTCAGGCCGAGTCGAGCGAGTTAATCGAGCTAGCCCGGTTTGTGTACAGCCCTATTCTTGGGAGAGAAATTTACCACTGTAGATGCCACCTTTTATTCAATGCTTTTTATGAAGCATACAAAACTTAACTTACCAACTTTGACCTTGCACGTACAGACAATGAATTTGAGGATGAAAATACCCCTCTTTTTCACTGTCATTGCTTTCACTGTCGTTGCTTTCATCCCCTTTCCTTACTCCATTTCCACTAAGAAAGACAAAAAAAACCCATTTTCTCTAGTACAAAAATCCCTCTATTAGATCGCACCATTCTCCAATTGGATTGCATCCTCTCCATACATCAGCATTTTCTCATCTTCTGAAAATGGTTGGTCCACTGAAGAAAGCATGCACTGCAGGTATATTTTAATATGTTGCCTGTTGGATGAAGCTTGTATCTGGGCTTTTTGTTCATCTATGTATACATCATCCGATGAACATGATGGATTACAAATAAAACATCATTGTGGGGTGTAGCAAGCGAAATCGGATTGCGTACTTAGTTACTCAGTACGCTCCTATCGTACTGAGTAAACGCAGTTGGGCCCACCTTGAATGTATGTAGTCTATCCACGCCGTCCACCCATTTTTCCATCTAATTTAAGGGGTTGAGCCCAAAATTGAAGCATATTAAAAGATCAAGTGGATCATACCACGGGACATAGTGGGGATAATGATTTCCATCGTTGAAACCATACTAGGCCCAACAGTGATGTTTGTTTTTTATCAAACCTGTTCATAATATCATATAGACATGGATGAATAGAAAACACAATTATAAGCTTGATCCAAAACTGTTGTGGCCCCAAAGAAATTTTCAACAGTAGAAGTTCAATTCAAAATTTTCATGTGGTGTGCTGCATTTGAACATTGGATATGTTTAGATTTTTGGGCTTAAGCCATAAAATTATCTATTAAAATGGATGGACGAAGAGGATAAAATACATAAATGATGGTGGACCTGACGAGGTTTACTCAGTACGCTAAGCGTAGTGAATTACTCACTACACAATCCACTTCCGTAGCAAGCTTTCCACGGTTGAATCATTGTTTCCTTTCATATGATCCACCTAATATTTGGATATGCTACGATTTTGGGCTCAAACCCTTAATATAGATGAAAAAATGGATGAATGTTGTAGATAGTCCACATACATTCAAGTCAAGGTGGGCCCAAATCAGTTAACTCAACATGATAAAAGCATACTAATCAAAATGATTTCAAATTTCAAGAGTTCTTAGTCTATTTGACCAATTTCTCGACAATATGCTCGAGCTGTTGCCGACATTCTCGGTTCATGATTTGTTGAATTCCTCGAGTAATACATGAATTTGATGTTTCGCTAGTTCAATCGCATTTCAAGTTCATTGAAATTCATGTTAGGCTACTTCAATTGCATTTCAATTATGTGTTAGGCTAGTTCAATTGCATTTCAAGTTCTTGAAATTCATGTTACCCTCACTGAATTTCTAGTTTGCCCCACTCAATTTTATGTTTGCCCCGCTGATTTTCTAGTTTCCCCCGTTCAATTTCCAGTTTGCCCCACTGAATTTCATGTTTGCCCCACTCAACTTCATGTTTGCCACCGCTGAATTTCATGTTTGCCCCACTAAATTTCATGTTTACCCCGTTGAAATTCAAGTTTGCCCTGCTCAATTTCATGTTTGCCTCGCTGAATTTCATGTTTGCCCCACTCAATTTATAGGTTCCCTCCCTCAATTTCTAGCTTGTCTTGCTGAATTTTCATACTTCCCTCGCTCCATTTCTAGTTTACCTCGCTCAATTTTCATGATTGCCTCGTTTAATTTCTAACTTACCTTACTGATTTTTCATGCTTGCCTCGCTCAATTTTCATGCTTGCCTCACTCAATTCCATGATAGATAGTGTCGCTGAATTTAGCGAGCACCACATGAAGTCATTCGTATCTTTGAAGCCCTAATCCATATAAGCTTACTCTCTGTAGTTGTTTATTTAAAAAATTAACGCATTGCTTACTCTTTATTTCCTTAAGTTCTGTATCATTCTCATCTATTATGGAACGTGAGTACTCGGTCCTCTATTATTTAATCGAGTTTCATATTATGGCAAGCTTATATTGCTTAATTTTCAGTTTACCCCACTGAATTTCATGTTTGCCCTGCTCAATTTTCAGTTTGCCCTGCTCAATTTCTAGTTTGCCCTACTCAATTTTCAGTTTGCCCTGCTGATTTTCTAGTTTCCCCCGCTCAGTTTCCAGTTTGCCCCGCTCAATTTGCAGTTTGCCCCGCTCAATTTCTAGTTTGTCCCGCTCAATTTCATGTTTGCCCCGCTTAATTTCATGCTTGCCCCGCTCAAATTCCAGTTTGCCCCACTCAATATCTAGTTTGCCCCACTCAATATCCAGTTTGTCCTGCTCAAATTCTAGTTTACCTTACTTATTTTGATAGTTTGTCTCACTCAATTTCTGGTATTTCCTTGCTCAATCTCTATCTCAATTTCATATGAAGCTTGTTCAAATTCATGAAATACTACATTGTTTTTAATTATGTTTGATTTTATACACTATGATTATCTCGTGAATTTTATGTTTGATATATTTTTCAATTCATATTTGCAGGTGATGAATATTCTGTTGTAATCCCAAACCCAACCTCTAGGTGTACACTAAAATGACAGTTTGACAAGGTGACAGGTGGAATGGATGAAAAGGCCTAGCTATATGTCCTAGGGGGGGGGGGGGTGAATAGGACAATGCCAAATAAAACTTAAAACAGCGGAATTAAAAAGAATATGATAGCCAAAGTAAATCACAATGCAGGAAAGAAAAACAGCCTCAAAATTCAGATCTTGAGAGGTTGATACAAATGTTATTCTAAGGACAACCTTACACCAAAAACCAAAGTTTATGATAGGACAACCTTATTTTTAGAAAGATCTTTGTATCAAATCTCAAATCGAAGAGGAATATAGAAATAAATACAAACTGAATTAAAATAAATTGAATCACAAATGTATTGTTCTAGGGACAGCCATACACCATAAAAATGGCAGGGCAACCTTGCTGGAACAACTTTCAAAAGAAATTAAAATATCAAGCGATAAAGGAATAGCAGAAAATAAATTCTAAACTATTACAACATTCTCACAATGCTTGAATTAAATGATTACAACATTCACCACCATACATACATCCCACAAAAGAATAATTAAAGATTAGAAGAATAAATCATTCAACCACAACACAAGGGATTATAGTGGTTCGCCTATGTGTTCACCAACTGTTAAACAACAGCCACACAAAATGCTACTCCACTCCTAATATCCTCACACAGGGGATATTAGCGTTCACTAAAAATAGGTTTTCCCAGGTTCACCCAAAACCTTTACAATTGTGTCTTTGTATGTGGGCTTACACAATTAAAAAAACCCCACTTCTGAGTTTTCCTGGCTCTCCTCAGATAACCAATACAACAAGATTTTTCTGGCAAATCTTGAAAGAAACCAAAACAAAAAGGAATTTACAATTAAATGTAAAATACCTGATTATCTCCTTCGTTGTAGCAGCCCGGTAGAACCAAATCAGAGTAGATGATTGAATGTCCAAGTTCAATGTCCAGTACTCAATTACAATGGTTCTAATTCTAATAGATTTTAAATTAAACCAAATAGGGCTTGCCTTAATTGATTGATTCCAAAGAAAGGGAATAATAATTCCTCTTATCAAATCAGATTGGAATAGCAGAAACAAAATCAATTAAATAAAGCTAAGGAAAGAGAATATTAAATAAACACACTTAGCTTAGATGGAGCACAGAATTATCTCTCAGAAGTTCGACGAAGATTGGCTTGAATAGATTAATTAATTCGATAATTTCTTCTGAGATTCGTGCACTATTTATAGGTGAGCAGATCGTGTCTTCGACTGGTCTAGGGAGCTCTTTGACTAGTCGAAGCAATAACAGATATTTGAAAGATCCGGCGGGATAAGCTCTGACCATTCTACGACTGGTCGAAGGTGTCCTTCGACTGGTTGTAGGTTTCCTTCGACTGGTCGAAGAACCTATAACACATCGCTGGATTTCGAGTCGAAGATTTTCGACAGGTCGAAGATGCAGTCAACACTGTTCCTACGACTGGTCGAACAGATTCCTGGACTAGTCGAAGCCTAACAGATTTCATCTGAAATTTGTAACAAACTCCCGACTGATTGAGGAATTTCTTAGACTGGTCGAAGCAAGTCTAGGACTAGTCAAAGAAGGCCTAGGACTAGTCGAAGAACAGACCAAACTCATGTAAAATAAACATTCAACTTATGTATCCAAAATGACCTACTTCTAAGGTCAACCTATGGTCAGTCAAACCTCAATCATGAAGTATGGACATTGAAACATTAGGAACAAGTGACCTTGAAGTATGAGCCTTGAAGTCTTGATGTAGTTGAAATCTTGATGTAGCTCAATCTTGAAAGAGTCTTGAGTTCTTTACAAACTGCCTTGTACTCTTCTTGAAGTCTTGCAGCTTGAGTCTTGTCTTGTGAGCAGTTCTTGCATTCAAGATTGATCCTTGTACTTGTGAGCTTTGCTTGTTGTGAGCTTTAGCTGATTGTGAATGTTGATCCTTGAGAGAGCTTCACTTATGCAAGTTATATATAATAGAGTATAATAGTGATTTTGGCACTACAAATTTGACAACAAACAGGGATATAAACTATAGCACTTACAATGGAGAAGCATGATAGTCGGCTAAATTTGTTTAGCCAATCTCTATTTTTATTTTTATTGCATGTTACATCCTTTAGAATGAAGAGCTTACAGTACCGAAAAATCGTCGCATTACGAGTACATTAAGAGACAAATACTTCAAAGAATATCTAATATTAAAGAAGTACTTAATGGATGTGTTTAAAAGATTAGTTGACACCAATAAGCACGAGGATGTCATGAAGGTTGCCCTACTTCTGGTTTGGAGTGCTTTGTTAGGGGAACCGAACCGAAAACCATGTGTAACATGGATTATATTCACTTGGTCAGCTTGCTAGATGATTTCTATAGCTATCCTTGGGGTAGTTTGGGATACTATACAATGTGGCAACAAATCGAAGCTGGCGTTGCTGCATCAAGTGCCCCTCGCTACACTGTATGTGGTTGCGTCCTTCCTCTATAAGTAAGAACACTTCTTATTTTCTACATGATTACAGTCTATAGTCAATTATTAATTTTTAACATGGTGCAATTTCATTCTAACGGGTATGGGCAGTAGAGATATTATAAGACTTGTATCCTATACCGTACCGTTTTGTATGCCTCCATGGTCCTCCCGGTCGAATTTCGGTGACCCGCAATCTGTTATAGGCGTTTGCACATGATCCTGAGTCGTGTCCCGTATATCAGACTCGGCTCGACTCGAAACTTGTATCCTTGCGACCGCGCCGTCGCCGTGGTTCTAACGCTGCGTCTCGCGCGCTGAGGCGATACTCAAGCCAAGAGATGTGGGCCCATGTTTAGTTTGAAGAAAATGCCACGCGTGCGAATTCTGAGAGAATCTCTATGACATGTCCTATCAATCAAGTCAAGTACACCTTCCATCACAACCCATACCCTCCTCTCACCCAAGTAAACACAACCCATACCCCTCTCTCACTCAAGTCAATACAACCCATACCTAGTCAAGTACACCCGTCACACTCATCCCTCTCCTTACATCACCCTCCTTCTCTCTCATTCTCTAATCCATTCCACAAGCACCAAGAGAGGAGCAACCATCCATGGCTTCCAATGAGAGAAAGAAGCTATGGTGTGGCCCACTTCCTACCACCCAAAAATCTTCCATCTTCCACCATTAAAGTTGAAGCCAAGAAAACAAGGATCCCAAGGAGCCAAGAAGGAGCGCCATCGGTGAGTGATCTACCGTCGATTTCCATTTGAGGGCCCACTTGTAAGTGGGTCCCATTTTGATGTATGTGTTGCAAACATGAGGGGCCCATAGTGGCGGTGCCCCTTCACTACCCCATCTCTCTCTCTCTCTCTCTCTCTCTCTCTCTCTCTCTCTCTTCCCCTTGTGTTGTGGACCCCACCATGGCAGCATGTGGGGCCCATCTTGTATTGATGCATCGCATCCACATCATCCGATCCATGGACGTTAGGCATGGATTGGCTGGGAAACCTCATGCAGCCATGTAGCTGCTGTATTGACGTTTACATCAGCAAGTGGTGGGGCCTACCTAGATGGCACGTGTGGGAAGCCACCTTGATGGATGTATTACATCCATGCCGTCCAGCCATGGGACGTCCAGCAGCCTCTGTTGCTGGACCGTATGAAGAGAAAGCATAAATATCTGCTTAATCTAAAAGCTGGTGGGTCCCACGCATGTGGACCCACCATGATGTATGATTCATCCCTGTCGTCCAGCTGCTGGACGGTGGGACTCCATCGTGATGTATTTTATATCCCTGCCGTGCATCTATCTTTTTTATGGTGGGTCGTACTGCTGACTGACATCAGCAAGTGTTGTGGTGCCCACCATGATGAATGTTGCATCTAGACCGTCCATCTGCATGGACCCCATCAGATGTATGTGTTATACCTGCACACCATCCATCTATTTCATATCCAAGCCATCTGTCTGATGGACGGTGGACCTACACACTAACTATATATCTTCTATATTTACAGTAGCAAGTTCTACGGACCACACTATGATGTATCTGTCCACACCGTTCAACTGTCTGGATGGTGGGGAAATCACAAATATTAGCTTAGTCCCAAGCTGTGGGCCACATGTAGAGGGACCCACCTTTGATATACGTGTTTTATACTCCCAGCCGTCCGTCCATTTAAAACAAGGACGATGGGTCCCTACAGCCTTGCCTCAGGTTCACGTCAATAAAGTCCTGTGGGCTGTCATGATGTATGCGTTTCTCCTGCTGTCCATCTATACGGACGAGGGGCCCACCTTGGTGGATGCTTTCCATCCACACGCGTGGGGCCCTACCTTGATGTAAGTGTTCCATATCCACACCGTCCATTTCTAGACGGGGTAGAGAGGGACCAACCATACTATATGTATTTTATTTCAAGTCGTCCATACATGTTTTTTGGACGTGGCCCACCATGATCTGGACAGTGGATCTTATCCCGATGCATGTGTTCATCCATGCTGTCCACTGTCTAGATATGGACAGTGGAACCCATGCGATGTATGTGTAATATTCTAACCATTTAGCCCTTTTGACGATGGGGCCCACCTTGAGGTGTACGTCATATCCAAACCATCCAGCCATTTGGGATATCCAAACCATCCAAATCATGGGGCCCATCTTGATGTATATGTGGCACATTTGGAATGTATAAGGCCACCTTAATATGATGTATTGGTGGGGCCCAATGTGACGTGTGTATGGCCCATATGTGAGGTCCATTGTAATGTCTACCAGGCCCGTATAACGAAGCCCAATATGATGCACATGCACATTAGACCCTTGAGGGAGGCCCATTATCATGTGTATTATGCCCTTGTGTGTGGCCCAATATGATGTATCGGTAGCCCTTTTGGTGAGGCCCATTATGATGTACATGAGGCCCATGAGTGAGGCCCGATGTGATGTAATTATGGCCCATGTACCGAGGCCCACTGTGATGTATATGCTGCCCATGAATGAGGCCCATAGTGATGTGTATTAGGCCCTTATGCGAGATCATGGGCCCACTATACGTTTGACACTATATGGGCCACTCTTTGGGAGCAATGTTGGTTGAATGTCCACATTAATGGGCAATGATGGTTTAATGTCCACATTGTGACCTTCCCTTAGGCCATTTATCGATTACTGATTCCGATTATCAAGGCCAAGTAAGATTGTCGAGGCCGATTGTCAAGGCCGATTTAGATCGTCAGTTCTGATTGTCGAGGCTGAGTCCGATTGATGAGGCCGATTCTGTATGTCAAGGCTGATTGTTGAGGTCAATTCTGATTTCGATTGTCGATTCCAATTGACGTGACTGATTTGCTGATTTCGACTGACGTAACTGATTTGCCGATACCGATTATCATGACCGATTGTCGATTAGCGATCGAGGCCGATTATCATGACCGATTGCCGATTAGCGATCGAGGCCGATCATTGCGACCGATTGCTGATTTCGATTGATGTGACTGATTTATCGATTTTGATTATCGATCGATTTTGATTGTCGTGACCAATTACTAATTCCGATTGACATGACTGATTTGCTGATTCTGATTATCGATCAATTCTGATTGTCGTGATCGATTGCCAATTCTGATTGACGTGATCGATTTGCCAATTTTGATTATCGATTGATCCTGATTGTCGTGGCCGATTGCCAATTTTGATTAACGTGATCGATTTGTCGATTTTGATTATCGATTGATTTTGATTGTCGTGATCGATTGCTGATTTCGATTGACATGACCGATTTGCTGATTCTGATTATCGATTGAACTTATTGTCGTGGCCGATTGTCAAGGACGTTTCTGATTTTTTGAGGCCGATTTCGATTGTCGAGGCCGAGTATCGAGGCGAATTTCGATTGTTGAGACCGATTTCGATTACCAAGGCCGATTGTCGAAACCTATATGATGTATATGCGACCCGTAATTGAGACCCATTGTGATGTGTATTCAGCCTGTGTGATGTATATGTAGCCTGTGTTTAAGGTCTAATGTGATGAATAGGAGGTCTATGTGATAGGGCCCATTGTGAAGTATTTGAGGCCCATGGGCAAGGCCCATTGTGATGTATTCGTGGCCTATGGGTAAGGCCCATTGTGATATGTATTAGGCCCATGATGCATGGCCCATTTGATGTATACGAGACCCATGTGTAGGGCCCACATGTCATGTATTTGAGGCCCATGAGCAGGGCCCACATGTTGTGTATATGTGGCCCTTGAGTAAGGCCCATTGTGTTGTATATTAGGCCTTTATGTGAGGCGTGGGCCCATTATATGTTTGGCTCTATGTGGGCCATTCCTTGGGGGCAATGTTGGTTAAATGTCCACATTGTCGACACCGATTGTTGATGCCAGTTATCGATACCCATTATGAGTATGTGACAGCATAACATCATGATACATGCCCATACGCACCATCTGCATGTTTGTTATGAGATGTGGTTGACCATTGCATATGTCATTGGGTAGGTTGTTATGAGACTCCTTGATAGGTGGAGGTTATCTCACATGAGCGCACGGTATGCGCAGGATTGATGCATGACTGGATAGTATGACTCATGCATCTTGCATTGTGTATTGTGATTACTGTACGCCCTAACGACATCAGAGTCGTAGCCTCCACAGGCATATCATGGATGGCCAGATGGGACATCGAAAATGTTTGGATCGAGCATCGGGCTGCCACAGATGGCCCTAGGTGAAAATCCCTAAACTCTCTTGGTACTAGAGGACACCCCAACGTCAAGACTGAGTGGATACATGAGCACCCGAGTGCCGAATACCAGGAGGCCGCGTCTCCCGCTATGTCGTGGTCGGTTGGGAGGAGGTGTGTCCTTACCCGCATAAGGGAGTAGGCATAGCTAGGCTGAGTCTGACCATCTCCTAAATGGGTCAGCTATCGATGAGTCGGGTTGGCATTGGTATACTGCTGGCAGGCGGGTAGTGAGTTCTTTTCCACTCGTTGGGCTACGCGACCTGCAGGGGGCGGTAGACAGTTTAGAGTGTACTAGACCCTAGTGATGATCCCAGAGATATACAGTACTGATTGAGTAGGAGTTGCATACTCATTCATTCATTCATTCACTATCCACTCAGGCTAGTGGTGCGCAACTATTTGTTACGTGTGCCTTCGCAATGGCCAGAATTTTGGTTAGGGCACGCGACTAACCTGAGATCAGGAGTTTACCACATTGAGTCTGACTATCCAAATTTAGGTATGAGACTGGTTTGGATAGAAGTCTCTTGTGATGGACCCCATAGCCTGCGATACTACGTACTATCATCCCAACTTCACACTCAGCATGGTCATTCCATTCACACTGCATATCGCATTACATCCGCAGCATATGGCATTTTGGGTTACTATGTTTCTACATTTATGCGGCCTAGATATGACTAACGGTATTCATGAACTCATCAGGATTTATATATTGCATTGCATCATCGGCATCTAATATTTGACTTGCTGTCTCTGCATTGCATAGCTGATCTACATTGCTTCATCAGCATATGATATTGTTTTTATTATATTTCTGCATCGCATAGCCTGGATAAAGCTAATGGTATTTATGGGTCTATCAGTATGTTTTCACATTACTCTGATATCGTATGACTTATGAACTTGCTAGTATTTCTAATATTGTATGATTTATGAGCTTGTCAGTATTTCCGCTTACTCTGATTTCTCTGATATTACTGACTTAGCACTTACCTCGTGCACACACTTTCACCACCCATTAAGCTTTCTATAAGCTTATGTATGATAGATGCGTGCAGGTGGCGTTAGGTTGCAGTAGTGTTGAGTATGGAGCATGCAACGCTCTTCTGGAGCTTTGATTTTTAATATATGTATTTCCATTTCAGCATTGTATTCAAATATTTATATTAGTGGATATGTGATGATGATGTTGCCTTTATGATTTGGGTAAACTTGTGGTTATGCTTCTTATAAGATAAATGTATATTAAAAAATCCTCCTTGTAGGATCCCAGGATCAGAATCTGGCGTATGAGTGCTGAGAGCCAAGAATAAGGTACTATGGAGGCTGTCAGTACCAGATTCGGCGATCGGGATTCCTGTGAGTCCGATCTTCGGGTTTAGGGCATGACAGATATTACCGGCCCTATGAGAGTGTGTTGTTTCATATGTTCCCAATCAAATTCTACGCTTCATTCAATATTGAGGCTGGAAGGGTTGGAGGTACAACAAAATACATGATATTTTCGAGAGAAAAGTTGTAAGTATATATATTTCTCTGGCATTTACTTTGCCTAATTTGACTATACGCTTTTTTATTTAACATTACTCTTTGTTCTTTTGTAGACATCGGTAGATGTCTAACCACTTCCTAATTTATAACATGTTTGTCAGATTGTGAACTTTTCTTTTATATTCTTATGGCTTAAGTCAATGATACAGGATTTGAAAACCAATCAACGTAGGATTTGGAATCCAAAAACAAGCCAAAATTTTCATACATAGGTCTCTGGGGATGATTTATGGGTTCTATCACAAGTTAGCCAATCACACAATCCTAGAGGAGTTAAAATCCTCTGAAGTTCTTGCCCCTTTTGATCCATTAGTTTGATTTAGCTATGTTCCGTTCACAGTGGGTCCAATGTTGAGCAGGTTCTAAATTCAAATCAGCATGCATTTATGCCACGTATACAATGGATGAGTAGCTACAACCAGGTGAGTTGTAGCCAATGCACAAGGTACTCTAGCCTAGACTTAATATAGATGGTTGATCTAGATGTCCAACCTTGTGCAAGCTTTTTTTGGGCTTTTGGAAGAAGAAGAAGAAGACCAACATCCATTTACAAGAAATTGGATTTACATGTACTGTCTCTTCATATGAGAATGTTGGATCATTTTTCATTTTCTTCTCTAAGAAATTGATTGCTTCTTGCTCGAACTCTCTCTAATTTATTTCCTCTCCAGGAATGATTGTTCAATATGTGTTTAGATTCATAGGTGATTTGGTAAATGATGCATGTGAAATTTGTCCCATTGTATTTGATGCCCAAATGCAAGAAGAATGTAGCATGATGCATGATTTTGAAAGAAAAGATGTGGGAATTCATGTTGTTTTCATCTTGCATTAGAAAAATGTTATTCAAGTCACAACTGCCACTTTTCATCTTGCAGTAGAAAAATGCTACTTGAATTAACTTAATGGTTATAATGTGGGAATTCATGTTGTTGCAATCCAAACAAATAGCATCAATCCAACCTGACTCAAGTACATGTGATTGTACCAACCTGACCTAACCTGACCTGAATTTTCTCAAACTGGAACCCAATCGGGTTGGTGTTCACCAACCCAGACCTAACCAAAGGCCCTGACCAATGATTCTTATTGAAGTCACTCCTCAGTATTCTTGACATTGAAGGAATGTTGTAGTATGATTAAGAACCGACAGAATTCTCATGATGTTAATGATGTCCAACCATTTAACATAAATGGTGATACAAATGTCCTGGTTCCACGAAGGAATGATAGGCTAAAAATTACATAAAAGATTGGCTCCTATACCTCCTTGGAGGGAAGGAGAGGTTTTGTTCATTGAACTGTGGCAAGTCCATCTCAATTGTAATGGGCTAATTTTGGTTATATAGCTGTCGCCCTTACTAAAACTTCCTGTCAGGCATACCAGTATAACAAATTGCATTCCTTAGTTTTGGGCTCTCTTCAATAATTTAGCAGGGTAAACTAGAAATTCGGTGGGGCAAACAGGAAATTGAGCGGGGCAAAATAGAAATTCAGCGAGGCAAACTAGAAATTCAGCGGGGCAAATTGAAAATTCAGCGGGGTAAACTAGAAATTCAGTGGGGCAAACTAGAAATTCTGTGGGGCAAACAAAATTCAACGGGGCAAACTGGAAATTCAATGGGGCAAACTGGAAATTTAGTAGGGCAAACTAGAAATTCAACGGGGCAAACTGGAAATTTAGCGGGGCAAACGAAATTCAGTGAGGCAAAGTGAAAATTCAGCGGGGCAAACTAGACATTCAGCGGGGCAAACTGGAAATTCAGCGGGCTAAATTAGAAATTCAATAGGGCAAACTAGATCGCCCACAATTTATTTATTCCCACCTAATTAGAATAACAATTGCAATTCATTTTGGTTGTGCTTCCAAACACACCCTAATTTTGGGATTAGGAAAATATTTGAGGGGGTGTTTGGCTTGGGCAGCAAGAAATATAATTACCTATTTATGGGGTATAACTAGTTATTAGAATTCCTAAGAATCATGGTATGGTACTTATATCAATCATATTAAATAGGTTATATTTCATGCCCCTGACCCAATGAAATGTGCTTTAATAGGAACTACATTAAAGAGAATTGCTTTACTGCTCCTAGTTGGATTGGTTAACTCTACAGTCCGAAGGATCAATCTGAACTGTTGATTAAGTTCAAAGCACATTTCATGCAAAAAAGTCACACTAATTGGATTACCCAATTCAACTTTGATTTGGGGCCTTATTTTGTACAAATTCAGTAAGGCAACTTAGATACTGAGCGAGCCAACCAAGAAATTAAGCGAGGCAAACTAGGAATTCAGCGAGGCAAACTATAAATTGAGTGAGGAAACCTTAAAATTTAGCGAGGCAAACATGAAATTGGGCGGGGCAAACATGAAATTCAACAGGGTAAACATTGAATTGAGTGAGGCAACCTTAAAATTCAGCAAGGCAAACTGAAATTGAGCGAGGAAAACTAGGAATTCAGCAAGCCAAACTGAAATTCAGCGAGGCAAACTAGGAATCTAATGAGGCAAACTATAAATCCATATGATGTTCGAGTCATGTAAATCGTAAATAATCCATTAAAAATGTATGAGAATTTGAACTACTAGACGGTCGATTTGGCCAACTAGTTTTGACTAACTGATTGTGCCAATTCTTGAAGAATCATAACTGGAACTATGAACTAGGACTGTCATCTGAGTACTGCGCACTACATTGTTTGTCATCCCAAACAACTGATTATTTCATATTACAATGCCCACATAGGGCCTATGTAATATCATCCTAATTCCTGAGTAATAGGGGCTATCTAACATCTCATAAACAGTTCTTTTTCGTGCAATCTTGTGAGTCTCCCTGTTCGTAACCTAGGAATTAAGCGAGACAAATTAGAAATTAAGCGAGGCAACTTAAGAAATTCAGCGAGAAAAATCGAAAATGAGCAAGGCAACCAAAAGATTATTACATGAGAGGAATTGAGCAGGGACATCAATACATAAAATATATTACAACATATGTCATACAAAACACTAAATGAATTACAAAGTATGTTATACATCAGGTATAGGAAACTTGCACTTCTGGTGATTGTGCCTTGTTTGTTTGCATCGCCTGCACTTTACTGTTTTCGGTTCTTCTCTACGTGAGAGAATTCTTAGCTTTTTTGGTCTTCCAGATGACCTCTTTTGTCCTGAGGGTTTAATATTCGCACAATACTCCTTCAAGCCATCTGTAATTTCTCATTCACTCTTATCACGTACTGGGTACACTGATTCGTTATACGTAGTCAAGTAATTTTGCGCCGTGTAGAATGGGGAGCAGTATGAATAATGAGGAAGATTGTAGTTTATACATGCTGACAGGACATGCATACAAGGGTACCCCTTCACTTCAAACTCGCGACATGTACACAAAAGCTCATTGAGCTTGACTGTATCATTATAATCTCCCACAACATAGTACTTATCTCGAGAAATTGCATAACACCGAACATCTCACGCCTTTTGTACATGATCTTTTAAATGTTCCTCCACCCATGGTGTCAACAGACCTACAAATGATGCCATAAATTCTCCTCTTGTAAAACAATTCTTGTATCTTAAATCTTACCGCCTCTATCAGTTTAGTAACGAGGTATTCACGTGCTTCTTTGAAGAGGGTATTAAAATACTCAGATATATTTGTAGTGATCAAGTTGAATATTTTTTTTAAGAAGTACGAAGATGCCTATCTTTCATACCTGATTTTTCTCAAGCATGCATGCACTGGGGGATTGGCCATTTCAATATCATTCATTAACTTTTCGAATTCAACCCTCCTACATGTCTTCACAGCCCGCTTATAGTACATCTCCACGACTTGTCTTTAAAAGTGTCCACCAAGTTTTTATAGATATGGTACGGGCAGTAGCAATGGATTACATGTGGGGAAGACTTGGGGAACCTCTTTCATTAAACCTTTATGTCGGTCAGATATAATCACAAGACCCGAAAGAGACCCTAATGTATAGTTGAGGTACGTAAGGAACCAATTCCACCTGCTGCTGTTCTCTGATTCCCCGATGACAAACGCAACTGGAAAAATATGATTGTTCCCGTCTAAGGCTATGGCAATGAATATAACACCCTTTTATTTACCCTTTAAGTGTGTCCCATCAATTGCCAATACCCTTCGCATAGAATTCTGAAAACTTCGAACACATTGTCCGAGCGCTACAAAACACCTCTCGAACCTGAAAGTCTCTTGGTTAACAACCACGACAGTCACCATCCCCGGGTTGACCATCCTTAACTCATACAAATACAAGGGGAGTTGATTGTAAGAGTTTTTGTAAGACCCCATCACATGATTAATTGCAAGCTCCTTAGCTTTTTATGCCTTCCTATAACTGGTAAGAATATTATATTTCTCTTGTATAACGAAGATAATATCACGTGGCCTCAAACCTAGGTGTTGCTCAATGCGGCTAACAATCAGATTACACGCTAACTTACTGTTTGCTTACCGGTGATTGTTCTTCATCCATGATATGCTGCACATGTGTTTTGACGTATAATTCTGTATATTGAATATCCCCGTATCATTCACCTGAGATGCATGAACCCTCCATTCGCATGTATCTTCAAAGTACACCATGGTAAATCTCCAAGAATTTGAGTACAATATCCTATACTGGAATTTATTGCGAATTGCAAATTGGCTCAAAACATACTAGCATCGACTCTTGTCCTTAAACATTTACCCAACGGCTATATCAATTGGTTCATCCAATGAATCTGTATATTCCATCAGTTCATGATTGGTGAATGCAGCATCATTGAATGACACGGGAACTTGACAAGTGATGAAGTTTGATGTTTTGGCAATGTCTAGAAGTGGAATGTCACTTACACGTACAGCTCAGGTGGTGGATGATGATGGCAGATCTACTATTGTTGCTAAAGGCAGTGCCATGTATTCATAAATGAGGTTAAGGTCACGTGCCCCGCTGACTTGGCTAGTCATAAAGTTTGATGTTTGATGCGGCTCGAGTAGTTGATTATTGCTTACTCCCACTTGTAATGGCGATGCTATATATTCAATTTCCACACCATGCTCCTCAAGCACACTATCCACGTGTGTTGTCCTATTAATGTGTTACATTGTCTCGATGACTAAAGGGATGAATTTATCCAAATGCTCCAACTATGTTGTCAGGAACTCTCTCACGTCATCGTCGTCTTTGATTACAGTTGGAGGGATTGATTCGTTTGTGCAAGGATACATTACTTTCATCCTAATATCACAATTTGTTGGTTGACTCTTAATAATCCTATAAATTCTAGATAAAATCTCCTCATACGTAGTCTCAACATGTAGCATAAAGGTTTTTGAATCCCCACTAGTGTACGAGTATCGCGTTTTTTCACATTCCATCTCCCCGGCATAACATTAGATGATTCTCATAGACATTATCTGGAAACCAATACAATGACATTATATTAGTGAATCGTTAAGCAATGGAAGCTTGTCATAAGACAAAACTCTATTAAATAATAGATGACTGAGTACTCACGTTCCATAATAGATGAGGATGATATAGAGCTTAAGGAAATAAAGAGTAAGCAATGCGTTAAATTTTTAAATAAACAACTAGAGCTTATATGGATTACGGCTTCAGAGATACGAATGATTTCATGTGATGCTCGTTAAATTCAGCGACACTATCTATCATGGAATTGAGCGAGGCAATCATGAAAAATGAACGAGGGAAGTATGAAAATTCAGCAACAACACAAACTAGAAATTAAGCAAGGCAAACTAGAAATTGAGCGAGGAAAAATAGAAATTCAGCGAGGTAAACTGAAAATTCGGCAAGGCAAATATGAAATTTAGCTATGCAAGCAAACAGGAAATTAAGGGAGGCAAACATGAAAATGAGCGAGGCAAACATGAAAATGAGCTAGGCAAACATGAAATTGAGTGAGGCAAACACGAAATTCAGATGAAATAAGGCATAAACACATAAACCCTAAAAAATCAAGCACTTGATAAATTTCAACGAGCTTCGGATAAAATGGAATAAACCTCAACTAAAATTAAGCGCGGAAAACATGAAATTGATTAAGGCAAACATCCAATTCAACGAGACAAACTAGAAATCGAGCGAGGGAAACATGAAATTGAGCGAGGGAAAACAAATAATCGAGCGAGGGAAGCATGAAAATTCAGCGACACAACTTATAAATTGAATGAGGCAAACTAGAAATTCAGCAAGGGAAGAGTGAAAATTCAGCGAGGCAAACTAGAAATTGGGCGGGGCAAACTAGAAATTGAGCGAGGGAAGTTCGAATTTGAGTGAGCCAAAATAAATAATTGAGCAAGGGAAGCATGAAAATTCAGCAATGCAACTAAGAAATTGAACGAGGTAAACTAGAAATTCAGCGAGGGAAGAGCGAAAATTGAGCGAGGTAAACTAGAAATTGAGCGAGGCAAACTAGAAATTCAGCGAGGCAAACTGAAAATTGAGCGAGGAAAGTTGAAATTGAGCGTGGCAAACTGAAAATTGAACATGGCAAGCTAGAAATTGAGTAACGCAAACATGAAATTGAGTGAGACAAAAATGAAATTCATCGAGGCAAACATGAAATTTATCAATGCAAACATTAAATTGAGTGAGCCTAGCATGAAATTGAGCTGGGAAAACATGAAATTGAGCGAGCCTAGTATGAAATTGAGCTAGGAAAACATTAAATTGAGCGAGCCTAGCATGAAATTGAGATAGGCTAACATTAAATTGAGCGAGCCTAGTAGGAAATTGAGTGAGCCCTAACATGAAATTAAGTGAGCTTCAAATGGAATTGAACGAGTTTTACATGAATTTGAACGATCAACGTATAAAATTGACTTAGCCTAACAAATGAAATTGTAAGAGCCTGACTTGAAATTCACCAATCCTAATATGGAATTGACCGAACTTCACATGAAATTGAACGAGTAGTCGATCAATTGTCGTTGACTTGGGCTCATCTCAATTTCTGTGAGTTTCTTCTTCAAATTCAAGCGTACAATGGCTAAGTTTGACCAAGCACCCTCAGTGGATTACTAGCTGAATTTCCACAGGTAGTCAGTTAATTGTCATCCAATACTACAAAGGAAAGTAACTATAAACCATACTAGGGTTTTTGTAAATATCTGTACCTCTAGCAACCGTAGTACCGGTTAAATGTAAGTTGAGGAAGGGTGCTTTAGAGTGAGCGAATAATTTGAACCTTTTCAAAGATTGCAGATGCAACCAGTTTGGAGAATTCCACGTAACCCTAACCAAGATGGAAAATGACAAATGTAGAATGATAATATGTAGATGATAAAGTTTGAATTTTAGTAAGGAAAATGATAAGAAAAACGTGTGTGCATTAGTTTTTCGTTGCAATGGAATGAAAGGCATGTGTTTTGAAAATGCGCGTGGGTTTTTCATTAAAGGGAAAGGAAGAGAATGGAAGTGAAAAGGAGGGGTATTTTCATCCTCAAATTTATTGTCCGTACGTGCAAGGTCTAAGTTGGTAAGTTAAGTTTCGTATGCTTCATAAAAAATGTTGGATAAAAGGTGGCATCTACAGTGGAAAATTTCTCTTCTTGGGAAGGTGATACTTATAGGGAAGCTAACGTTGGCAGTTTTGTACCTCGCCCTTCATTATTAAGTGGCCCATCCTGATGTACACGTGAGAACATTGATACGTGGTTTGAGTGGGCCATGCTAAAGAAAATGATTGGGAGAGACATCCACCCTTGATTTTTACATGGCCACCATGATGATCATGTGAATTCCACTCAAAGCATTAGATGCCCCACCAAAACATTGCCCTGACACCCAAAAAGTAGGCTCATACATGATTCAATTGGGCCACACTAAGGGAAACAGTTTGGAATGTGATATTTTTATACGTGCTATTTCCAATCGTGTCATCCACTTAAACCATGGATAGGGCTGATTTTTATGCCGTGAGTTTATCACAGGGTGACACACCCGATGATTGGGTGGATTTCACATCATCGTCTAAACATTGTCCATGTAAATGAATGGTTAAAAATCATTGGTTAGTCACTCGGACGTGATCTTGTGCTTGAGGCCCATCTGAGACTTGGAATTTCATCATTTTTTAGCAAAGTATATATTTCAACAGGCTTATTACAACCATTGTGGCAAATTTTACATAAGTTCACTAATTAGATATATTAAAGTTGATTTAGTAATTAAATTCATACCCCTGCAAATATACTATGAATAGGTAGGAGTGGATAATATATAATCATGACGGGGGTTTCAAATCCACACTCCCAAACAGGCCCTTAGACCCAAATTAGGTGGGAGGGACAACATGTGGGGTTCATGTGAGGTCCATTAGCACTTTGATGGTTGGCTTCCACCAGATTTTCAATTGTTTGGGCAAGGCCAAGTCTGACAATCAAGTTTATTCAAAATTTTAGTTGAGCTGACTTGAGCTTGACCCATTGACAGTTGAAGACAAACACATGCCTTGTAAAATCCAGGTAAGGTACGGTCATAAAGATGCACCAAGAGATAGTACAATAGTGGTGCATGCAAAACTCCTAAAACTTTCAATATCTTTGGTTTAAGAACAACAAGTAGTTCTATCCAAAATGTCGGGGGGTTATCAGAGATACCCCTCCAAACCCTAATGGCCTTTAATTTTAAGTCTAAGCCCTAAAAGCTGGATAGGTAGGGTTGCTAATGAGATGGATTTGGTTGGGTAGGCTTGATTCGGGTGTAAGTGTGCTTTCTACTTGACCCATTTAAGAATCCACTTGGAATTTTAGATTTATACCTGAACCATTAAAACTTGGGTCGAATCATTTGAATGGTTTGTATCATTGTAAAAAAATTAATAAAAATCATCTCAAAATTTTATATATTATTTTTTCAAGATGATCTCAGATGATCATACAAGTTATTAGCAATTAGCTATTACTTGGAACAGCCAACAAGAAGACGCAATACTTCTTTTTATTTTTCTTTCTTCCTATTTTTTTTAAATTTAAGTAATGCATTATTAAAAGAACTACCCTCGAAGGGATTAGAAAGAAGAACCAACCAATAAAACTACATAAGGGACCAACTCAAGAGCTAACAGAAGAAAACCAATCCGAAGCCTCTGCTCATAAGGAGCTAATGAGACTTTCAACTTTAAAAATGACAGATGAAGACAATTCACTAATATTGTTGAAAGTGTATTCATTTTTTTCCTTCTAAATAGCCCAAAGGATAGCAACAAAGCAAAGGTTCCATAAAACATTTACTTTTCAACCAAATGGGCTTTCAGTCTCCAAGCCTCAAAAAGTTACTGAAAATCAGCATCAACCAAGCCAAATTAAACTAACCCAAATACCATCCTCATATGACTGAAAACATAGGAGCAATTGATGAGGAGATGTCTAACACATTCAACATCAGAAAGCATAAGTAGCAACCACCAACAATCAACATATTTCTACGACAAATGCATTTAATCATCCAGATTTGATCTCGTCCCACAAGCCATGCAAAACCTATAATCCTATAAGAGCCTTTCTTTCTTTTTTCAATAAGCAAGAGGACATCAATACTTCTATGCTAGTGTAAAATATAACCTTCCACTAATAAGACACTAGAGGCATTAGGGAAGACACATAACTATATGAGAAGAAGAAATGGGGTAAGCTGAGTGAGAGTTGAAACTAAGGCTGCTTCAGTCCTTGCCAAAGGGAGTCCTATAAACATACATACAATCCAGCTTTCTAATTAAGGATTCCTCATATCAAGATGCATATAGGCCATATAGCCATCAGATGGGTCCTAGATGGGCTCCACAAGCTGACTAATCAAGGATTAAATATCCTCAAATTGATTATCTGATTCAAATCAAGCATAGCTGGATCCATAGTCCAGACACCAGATCAAGATCATCCAACCATCCAGATTGGATATCATGAGCACATCAGCGATCCAAATGGGAAGAATCTAGATCAGATACACGGTCTAAAGACAAACCTAGAAAAAATTAGTGGTCTGAGGGACTCAGAGGTCCAATCAGATCACATGTCCAACAGTTTAATTTATCCATGAGAGCTACAGATCTAGCCACTTTAATTTTTTTTCTTGCACCTTTGTTAAAGCTTTCAGCAAGGTAACTTCCTATTTATGCATATTGGAATAGTCATCAATAATAACCATAACTTTACTTTATGGGGAGTTCAATAAGAATATCTATATGGAGTAGTCAAAAGGGAATGAGAACAAGGATAAACCAGAACAAGGGTCTCTTCCTTTAATTCTTATTCCGTTATTAACGCATAAATGGACCTAAGATGATCTAGACTGAAGTTAGAATAGAACGATCAAGAGCAATTCAATCAGAATGTTATGCAAGTATTCTAGGATATTAAAACATCCTTAGAAATGTTTGCATCATCCATTAAAATATTAGAGTCACAACTAGCTATTAAGGAGAAGAGGACTCTTCCAGCCCAACCTCTACCTAACTCGAAGCATCTTCCTCTTATCGATATCTCTCACACCTCCCTTTCTCTATCCCCCCCTCTCTCTCCCTTTCTTGTGGCCAAGAACAATGGTCAAGCCAAACGAACACTGGGATCGGGTGAGGTGCTATTGCGTGGGGAGGTTAAAACCATCTAGCGAAAAGTTGAGGAAGAGGCAGCGCTTTTGATACTCTCTTTCGATTTGCGCCATTTCTCTCATTTTCAAAGAGCTAGCTAGAGACAATCTACATCCCTGTCCACCAAAGTCATTGTTTCATTTTCAGTACGCAAAATCACATCTCCTTCTTCTTCCAATTTTCCTTTTCTTTTTCCTATTTTGCCCTTGAAATTTGTCGTTAATATTTTTTTTAAAAAAAAAACCCAATTGATCCTTATTTCTTCATTTGAATATTCATATTTCTCTCTTTTTTTCTTTTTTTCTTTTTCTCAAGCTCCTCTTTTCAAAAATTTCATCTTTTTTGTTTCGTCGGGATTTTATGATCTGTGTCAATCACAGATCTTGATCCATGTCTGTATAAGGTCTGTTTTTAATGAGATTCATAGTGTCATCTAAATAGTATAGTTAGTGGGGTATGGGCCATCAAACAGGTGGTCTGAATGGATGATTATGCTAGCGAGGCAGTGCACGAGGTGGGAGGAGTGCTTGCTCTATGACCGAGATAGGGAGGCATTGATGGATTTTGGGAATGATGCGGATGAATGAGCAAAGTATGCAGGAGTTCGTGCTCTTGAGGCAAAGGATAAGTCGAGGAGGCTCGTATAAGAGAAAGTACTATAAACATGAATGGGAGATGCTCATAGTAATTTTCTTTACATATTTCTTTTATGTAATTTAGATGTTGTGGTTTTGTGTGATCTGCTATCTGTGTTCTATTTGATAATAGATCCATAAAGTGAGGGTGACAGGGGAGTTAGTTGCATGTCGCGCCCTAAAAATTGGGGGTCGAGTAAAAGTCCAACTCTCGAGTTCCAACGCATCACTTATGCAACATATTTAATGATGATTAAATGTTGTCTGTATTAGTGATAAAATATGAATAAGATTAAGCCAAATCAGTAAAACATAATCCGGGGACAGATGTAATACGTAAGCGAAAGACTGACTCAAATATATATAACTCTACAAATCAGTATAACTCCCCAAAGTATGTATGCATTGCCAGGTCAATAATTACATGTATTGTTTCAAATACAAAATGTCAAAAATGTAATAGTCCACTACAAGTATAACCCTAAAGCCCCGTTGATTCAGAACGGTCTACAAGAACCCGCCTGAATACTGCATATATGAGAATACCTCCTCATTGTCCTCAAAGTCCGGCTCCACCGTGCAGGCTACGCCATCATCTGAACCTACAATAGGGTCTGGTTGGTGTTTAAGACACCGTCCCGTAACATGAGAGTGAGTGATCAACTCAGTGGAACAATAAAGCAAAGGTTAACATGTTATCAATTCAGTCAAGCAGTAATGATAAAGCAATACAATCGAACATCCCTAGATACTCTGATTAATGCAGGAATGGTATGAATAAATGATGCATGTCATCGCCTGCACTCCCTCAGTGATCTTCATCTAACGGTCACGCATGTCAGTCACTTCCTCGTGCTCCCTACACATCGCCAAACGGCACATGCAATGTGGTGCATGAATATGATTACCAAGTTCTTATTAGTCCTTTTCGTACAGCAGGATTGGGAAGATAAGGTACCTCCCTTATATCAAATCCCAAACAATGATCCATTTTAGGGTCGTCAGTCCTAGCAATTCTCATACGATATTGCAGTTCTAAGTCGCTGCAAAGGGCTCGTCACCTTATCAGTGCAGGCCTAGTGTATTCTTGTTACTACGTAAGGGCTCGTCGCCACTACGTGATCTTAGAGTATGCTCGAGGTCACTACAAAGGGCTCGTCACCTTATTAGTGTGGGCCGACAGCTCGAATACAGTGTCCCATACCACTGTATTCGACTTATGAGGCTGCATTGCTCATTGGGCACTACGAGGAGGCTCATCACCCCAGCGTAAGCTGACAGCTCGACTACAGTGTCCCATACTACCATGCCCGGCTCATGAGTCTTAGCGGATTGAGGTACCAAGGTTAAAGGGGTTTTCACTGGTGAGTTTGGTACCTTAGATTCAAGCAGTAGCGTCCATACATGGTGATCAGGTCAATCGGGTTACTTGACGAGCTCGACTAGTAAGAGCGTACATTGAGTTGACTGACATGAAGTGCATAAGCACTCCGTGTGGCCTAACCACTGCCAATATCCCAAGTACGGAACGGATTCATCGATCACGTCCTATGTGGTGAAATCAACTTCAGCCACCTATTCAATGCATGTTACCGATTGTCTGGACTATTCTGTAGTCCCAAACACATTCAATTATAACAGATAATCATACAAGTTAATCAGAGCAGTAATAGATCAACAATTCCAATCATACAACATGTGAGCATATGATGGATTTCAACTTAAACATGAATTCACACATATGCGATGTCTAAGTAAAACAGACAAAGAATATAAGTTACATGGAGAAAATCATACACATCGTTAAGGTAGTTGAGAATCTCTTCTCAACGCCCATATAAAGAACGATTTATTTCACACTTATTCATTCAGACATTTCTACAAACACTTAGACTACATATTCCAACATGCATGATGTATGTTGGTGATAGCACGTATTAGGGCAAATCCTTTCACTAAGGAATTGTCACGTATGCCTCAACCATATGTCTACAATAGTTAATCATGGCAAAACCATATCCAGAATCCATACTCATAAAAATATTTCAACAAACACAAGAATACACTATATTCAACATAGTTCATATATATGTGTAAAGTGCGGGAAACAACGTGCTAAGCATGTGATAACAATTTAAGTCAGTCATAAATCATTAACTGGCATTGAAAGCCTTGAAAACCATAACCTAAACATTTATAGTCCGCACCTTTCACTGGTAGACTCCTAGCGAACTCAGTTTTAAAAGTTAAGTCTTGTCTACGGCACCACAATAACCTATAACAGGGAATAGGTTAGCTAATTCATCTATTACGCTAGTCAAAAATCCTAAGACAAGTTAGGGTTAGGTTTTCTTACCCAAGTATGGAGTCAGAATCGCCTGTATAGCGATACAGGAATGACGGTTGAGCGCGTGGAGTAGCGGGATTGAATCCCAAGAAGAATCTCCAACTCTCACTCTCACTTTCTCTCTTTTCCTTTCTCTTTTCTCTTCTCTCTCTCCTAGGGTTTCTCAAATTCGACTGAGGTGAGAGAGAGAGAGGGTTTAAGGTCCTTATATAGGCCCAGGTTTGATGGGAATGGCCCCAGGGCCAAGGTATACTTAGGTTATATCCAAAGGTCGTCTGTTTCATCCCAACGGAGCACTTCTGGTGGCCCCTTTTCTATGTGTGGTCGGACTTAATGTCCCTGACCATGGATCTAGGTTAGGCTGAGTTTTCGTTCCGATTGGGTTTGCAGATCGACCGTGGCAGACCCGTTTCAATTCAACGGTCACGGTCACTTGATCAGGGTCACAAGTACACCGACATGTGTAGGACATTTCTCCTGATCCGAGAGTGTATTTAGGTCGGATTCTGACGGTCTGAATCCTTATATTTGGCCCACAAGCGACACGACTCAGATTACTTAAATTCAGAATTTACTTCTAAATATATTCACGTTTCTCACACACTTTGCTCCAGGCTCAAGTTGTGCATTTCTGACTTGATTTCCAAGGGGGTTCTCAAGTCCAGTGATGCAGTCATAACTGTATAGTTTTCCTGTTATCAGATTTTCGACGTGCGGTCCAAGTCCGATATGAAGTTTCAAGATGCTCCCGAGAGCAACCGGGTTTAGGGATGGATTCTAGATTTTAGGGTAACGTAGCGTCAATGATACTACACGGTTTGGGTCTTGCAGATCATATTTAAAGCGATTAGTGCTAATTTCATAAGCACTCTAGTTTAGCACTTGCTAATATTAACCTAATTTCTAAAGGTTTTGGTCCTGGGTGATTTCTACCTGAGGTGGTACTCGGGTCCTTGTGCGGATTTTTTCGAGATGTTACAATCTACCCCCCTTAAAGAAAAATTGTCCTCGAAATTAGTACTTTTTCGTACTCCTCGAGAATCTGAGGGTAGTTCTTTCGAACCTCGGCTTTTGTCTCCCAAGTAACCTCTTCTTCCGTGTTATGCGTCCACAGCACTTTCGCAAGTGGAATAACTTTGCTACGCAGCACTTGTTCCTTCCTGTCTAGGATACGCGTCGGTCGTAGTATATATGTAGCATCCTCGCTCAACTGCACCTACTCCCATTTGATAATGTGGGAAGGATCAGGAAAGTATTTCTTCAGCATAGATACATGAAATACGTGATGCACACCGGCAAGTGGTGTGGGCAAGGCAAGGCGGTACGCCACTGCCCCCACTCGATCAAGTATCTGGAATGGGCCAATAAATCGAGGCGTAAGCTTCCCCTTCTTGTCAAACC
Organism: Magnolia sinica; assembly: GCF_029962835.1. Taxonomy (NCBI): domain Eukaryota; kingdom Viridiplantae; phylum Streptophyta; class Magnoliopsida; order Magnoliales; family Magnoliaceae; genus Magnolia; species Magnolia sinica. Next base: position 65,241,371 of record NC_080580.1, read on the forward strand.
GAAGAACTCCCTTCATAGGGGAAACCCTGAGGAACACATGGTCTCCGACCTCGAACTCTAGTGGTCGCCGCCTCGTATCGATATAGCTCTTTTGTCTGCTCTGCACTGTCAAAAGTCGGCACTTGATAATGTCGACTTTCTCTAAAGTTGCCTGAACTAACTCTTGGCCAATCAAGCTCTTCTCACCAACCTCTGCTTAGCAATGCGGTGCCCTACATGTATGCCCATACAGTGCCTCGTAAGGAGCCATGCCAATACTTGCTTGGAAGCTGTTGTTATAGGCGAACTCTGCATAAGGAAGACAGTCATCCCAACTGTCCTTGAAATCCAGCACACAGGCTCGCAGCATATCCTCCAGAATCTGATTCACCTGTTTCGTCTGCCGGTCAGTCTGTGGGTGGAACGTGGTACTGAACTTCAACTTCACACCCATTGCTTCCTGGATGCGAATCCAGAAAATAGATGTAAATCACGTGTCTCAGTCCGACATGATCTCTAAGGGAACTCCATGCAGACTACTATCTCTTTGATGTACAACCTAGCCAACTCGTCTGCATAGTTCGAAACTCTAATAGGGAGGAAATGGGCGATTTCGTCAACCGTTCCATGATCACCCAAATAGAGTCATAACCCTTCCTTGTCTTCGGCAGCCCTGAGATGAAATCCATAGAGATGAAATCTCACTTCCATTCAGCTATGGGCATGGGCTGAAGCAAACCAGGAGGTCGGCGATGTTCTGCCTTGACCTGCTAGCACGTGAGGCAACGTGATACATAATCTGCTATGTGGGCCTTCATGTTGTCCCACCAGTATGACCTTTTTACGTCGCGATACATCTTCGTACTGCCTGGATGCATAGCCATCCTTGAATCGTGAGCGGCCTCAAGAACTTCCTTTCTTAAGTCAGGAAAGTTCGGGATGCATAGGCGGCCACAGTAACATAAGCCCCCATCCATGCCAACTCTCCATTCTGAGTCCTCATCTGCACTAACCTGCTCTCTCATCTTCGACAACAGCTCATTGTCTGCCTGAGCTGCGAAAATCCTGTCATCACTGAGGGGTTGTACTCGAACATGTGTGATGCCCTCATACGGCTCCTCCACCATGAGTTTCTACTCAAAGTCTCACACGAACTCTACCATGTCCCACTCTGTTACCATCAATGGAGCCGCAAACGCCAATGCCTACTTGCGGCTCAGTGCGTCTGCCACAAGGTTGGCCTTACCGGGATGGTAAGAAACCTTGAACTTGAAGTCCTTTAAGGTTTCCATCCATCATCGCTACCTCATATTCAGGTCCCGCTGAGTGAATATATATCTGAGGCTCATGTGGTCGCAAAAGAGCTCGAACTCCTCTCCATAGAGGTAATGCCTCCAGATCTTCAAGGCAAAGATGACAGCAGCTAACTCTAAGTCATGCGTAGGGTAGTTTTTCTCTTGTTTCCTCAACTGTCATGACAGGTAGGCAATAACCCTGTCCTTTTGCATTAAAACACCGCCCAATCCGACGCGAGACGCGTCCGTGTATATCGTATATTTGACCCCTTGCTCTAGCAATACTAGCATAGGGGCAGACGTCAACTTGTCTTTCAACTCCTGAAAGGCTACTTCCGCCTTTTCATTTCAGGTGAACTTCAGATCCTTCCATGTCAACTGAGACAAAGGTCTAGCTATCTTCGAGAAATTTCAAATGAATCGTCGATAGTAACCTGCCAGAACAAGGAAACTCCTCACCTCAGTAACCGAACTAGGCTACTTCCAGTCCTGAACTGTGGCTACCTTGGCAAGGTCCATAGATATCCCTTCTCTGGACACCACATGTCCCAGAAAATTAACTTCCTCTTTCCAGAAGTCACACTTCTTGTACTGGGCGAATAACTGGTTCTTCCTCAGAGTATCCAGGACTGCTTGCAGGTGTTCCTCGTGCTCTTCCCGACTCTTAGAGTATATCAGGATATCATCAATAAACATGATGACAAATCGGAATAGAAATGGCTGAAATACCCTATTCATTAGGTTCATGAACACGGCCGGTGCGTTCGTAAGGCCGAACGACATTATGAGAAACTCATAGTGTCCAAAATTGGTCCTAAAGGCCGTCTTCTGCACGTCCTCATCCCTGACGCGCAACTGGTGATACCCCGACTGCAAGTCAATCTTCGAGAAATACCTTACCCCCTTCAATTGATCAAACAGGTCATCTATCCTAGGCAAAGGATACTTGTTCTTTACAATTACTTGGTTCAATCTGCGATAATCAATACATAATCGCAAAGATCCATCCTTCTTCTTTACAAACAACACGAGCGCTCCCCATGGAGACATGCTGGGTCGTATAAAGCCCACATCCAACATATCATCGATCTGTTTCCTCAGGTCCTCCATCTCGCATGGAGCCATGTGATAGGTCGGAAGAGATACAGGTGTCGTACCAAGCACTAGGTCGATCGTAACATCAATTTCGCACTGAGGGGGTAGTCTAAGTATCTTCGTGAACACGTCTGGGAACTCTTGGACCACAGGAGTGCCCTCAAGCGCTGGACCATGAGCATCCTCCAGCATGAAAGCATAACAATCAATGCGATAGGGCCAACTGACCTACACTGGGAAAGTAAAAGTCTTGCCCCCTAGTCCATAAGCTGTCACCACTCTATAATCGCAGTCGATCTCTGCCTTCATCTCTGTGAGTCAATCCATACCGAGAATGACATCGTAATGATGTAATAGGGTGACAATCAAGTCAAGAAGCATTGTCCCACTCCCTACATCGATCGAACACCCCTTGCAGATCTTAGTAGCGTCCGAGAAAGTTCCTGTGGCGGTAAGGATTCTCACCCCAACCATAGGACTAGTTTCCAACCCTAGCCGCTTGACTGCTACGCATGATATGATAGAGACAGTGGACCCGGTGTCCACTAATAAAAAGATTGGAGTACCTTGTATATGTGCCGTAACAACAAAAGCCATAGGTGGCGTAGGTGCTGCCACTGATGCTTCAACTGTAAGTGAGTGCACTCAAGCTTGCTGAAAACAGTTAGGCTAAGGTACCATAGGTCGCTGAGGCAGCCTAGATCGAGGCACGGGTGGCTGGAATGATGGATGAGCTGGTGCCAAGCGTAGACGTGGTGGTGATATAGTCTGGGGAAGCTGACGGTTGATCCTCTAGGGCGGTGAGAAGCCATTATCCCTCATCCTGGTGAAGCAAGTCACCTCCATGTGGCCTGGCCTCTTGCAGTAGGCACACCACACATCAGGTCGCCTCACAGTGGCAGGTGGAGCCATCAGCCTCAGCGGTGAATCTGCCCGTGGCCTCTTCCCGAGGAATGATCTGCTCTAAATCTCTGGTCACGGCCTAGGATCCATCGGTGCTCACATACGGGACTGCCTGTCCCCATCCTGCTCAGCCCTCATGGACATGATCACTAGCTCAGAATAGCTAGATATGATAGTGCAACACATCTTTAAGCGAATATCTGGTCGCAAGCCCTGAGAAAAATGCCCCATATGCATCAGCTCATCTGCCAAGATCAATGGGGCATACCTGCCCAACTCTGTAAACCTGTTCTCGTACTCTGTCACTGACATCCCTCCCTTTTGAAGGCGAAGGAACTCACTCTCCTTCTCGTGGTAATAGGTGATGAGATAGTATTTCTCATGGAAGCGGGTCTCAAAATCTGCCCACGTCCATCCGTGTCTAATCGCAAGAGTACAGAGGACACTATCCCACCATAAGCTGGCCTCCTTCTCGAACATGAAGGTGACCAACTCCACCTGCTCGGGCTGTGCAGTGCAGCGGTTTAGCATCTTAGAGATGCGGTCAAGCCAATACTCGGCCTCCTCGGGTCTGTGAGTACCTACAAAGGTAGGGGGTCATAAGCGCTAGAATCGCTCAAAGTGGCCGCTGGCACCTGCATTCCCAGCAGGGGGTGTAAATGGAGCAGGTGAAGCCACACCCATGCTCTGGGCAAAAATCCCCGCCATGGTGGCAAAAAACTGCTGCTGCTGCTGTGCCTGCTGCTGCTACATCAACAACATCATCTGCTCCAACCTATCAGTGGGGGGAGCCGACTGAGGCAGTGGCCGGCTGAGAGTCTGACATGGTGTTAGTAGGAGACGGGCCCAAACTGGGGTCCATATGGCTATCGCTTAGGGGAGGTGCCCCGTCAAACGAATCGCCAAGAGTGAGCCGTGTCGTACTCCGTGTGACCTTAGGTGGCATTCGGTGCAACCCAGGTCAGATTCAACATACCCATAACCTTAACCACACAACATTCACACAGTTTAAAGAAACTTCATGCATTTCATTTACCAAAATTGTCACAATACATGAAATACACATTACATGAATCATGACAGGAAATGCATATAAGCTATTACAAGCAAGACTACAAACGTAGAGCAACTACCAAACACAAACACACTTCCTACCTACTATACTACTAGGTCCATCTACATTAAAATGCAAACATTCTAAACCAACAACAAAATAAACTACTGGACAATGGCATGGATGACTAGACATCCAAGTCTGGCGATGGAGGAGGGGCGCCCTTATCCTACAGGCAACACAAGATAGCTTTCAAGGTGCGGGTCACCTTCTTAAAATTGTGCTTCATAAGGGCCCGGACATCAATAATCTCCTATCACAAGGCAGCTTGGCCCTAAGTCGAGCTAAGAGGGCTTCCCTAGTAGCCCAATCAGGATCATGCCCCACTGCCGTCGGAGGGGAGCTCTCGTCCGTGTCCTGAGCCTCCACTTCTTCCTCCTGTTCTTCTTCTATCTCCTCTCTGCTTTCCTCCTCGCTTTCATACTCATCACTACCCGTCTCATCCTCACTCTCATCGAGGTGGGCTTGTCGCTGTCATGGCCAATTGCCATCTAGTTGAGAGTAGTTTTGTTGATGTAATGGGTCGGCACCGGCACTTTCGCCCCAAGTCTATACCTAAACCACGTGCAATTTTGCATATGAGTCAGCCGAATGGAAGCGAATCAGATGCTCTAGTGGAGCGTGTGGTAAGAACTATCTGCCACAGAATGTGCGTAGGCACGCATAACTTCTCTCCCTACCCCACTTGGTATAGGAAATCCACCATCAGACGGGTGCACTCACTGCGGTTGCTCCACCTAGGGTACACGTTGTACGTGAAGATGTGGTGGAGCAGGCGGAAGTCATCAGTCATATTAGTTGTTAGGAGACTGTTGTTCGGATTTCAGCGAGCCAGTTGTCCACAAAGGAATCGCGTGCGGCGATCCCTTTCACATGCACTCTTCAAATTTTTCTCGCTTGCATGCACTTCATCAAGCGGCATCTTCATAAGCCGAGCTATTAACCCAGCATCAATTGTGGCCTCCCGATCTCTACCAACGGGGATCTTGAATTGCAAAGGCTCCAACGTAGGCTCTCGAATGTGGGCATAGAAGGCTTGGACTGTGCCCACATTTGCGCGGTACTCACCCTCGAACACAAGACCCCACACGGCCTCAACCAGGCGGTCCATCACCAGATATTGCCCAAAGAGCTTCTCATCCACATGAGCTTCAAAGAGGACACTACGACCCTGAAATCTCCCATGAGACATATCCGTCAAGAGGATCCTTTCGAGGGGAGCTTGGGATCAAGCTCCCGATTGGTCTGTATCCCCTAATCGACATTAGCACTAGTAGCAGCACCTCTAGGCCTCTTTGAACGAATAGGGCGACTAAGCCCGGCCTTATCCATAGGAGTCCTCTTCTTCCCCATGAGAGAAAGAAGCATGGAAATCGAGAAGATGGCCATCACAAGCTCGAATAAGGCCATGGGAAAAGGAAGAAATTAGAGAAATGGGATGGTTGAATGGGTTGCCACTGCTTTTTGAAGCACACAATGGCATTTGTGTGTTTAAAATGAGAAGGAATGAAGAAAATAGGAGAGGGATTGTTAGACTTTGGAATGTTGACCTACAAAGAGGATTTGTAAGCTCAACCAATGGGAAGAATAAGAAGATATAAGGTGGGTTTTGATGTAAAGGGTGGAGGGGTATGTGTGTTGAAGGAAAATGATGAAATAGGTGGATGGAGCAGAGATTTGAGAGAGATACAAAAGTTTTTGAAGAAAAAGGAGAGCTTGGAGGGGTAGGTTATGAAGGGTAGGTGTGTTTGGAGGGTTTAAAACTGACCCAACACACATCAGTGGGTCACACAATACCCTAGGGTCATCAGCCCGAACCGGCCCGCTCGGCCAGGCCCGCCAGCCGGTGAGGCCTCGCGGAACCGGCGAGTTCCTCGCCGATCTCTAGACATTTCAGCAATGCCTCGCCAGAGGAGCGAGGTCCTCCTACTCCCTGAACTCTAAAAATATGTGGGACCCACCCTGGGTCCCCCTGGAATTGTTTCATTTGGCCCCCGACTCCATTTTGAGTCGTTTCGGGTCATTTTGAGTAATTTATGATATAACTTCGTATTTTCTCGATTGTTGAAGGCTGAGATTGGGTAAATCATGATTTAAACCCATCGATTGATGGTCTAAAAGTAGTCCAAGGTTGACTCAAGCGATCACGGATGTGTAAAGACCCGATCTCAATGATCATTTTTGGTAAATTTTGCCAATTGGCAAAACTGGACAACCTAAGCTTGTTTTTACATTTTTCTCGCACCCACCTAGGTCTAAATGCATCAACGTACGTCGTGTGACCATAACCCAGGTCCGGTTTAATTCAAATCATGCTCTGATACTAACTTGTAGCACCCTAAAAATTGGGGGTCGAGTAAAAGTCCAACTCCCGAGTTCCAACACATCACTTATGCAACATATTTAATGATGATTAAATGTTGTTTGTATTAATGCATAAAACATGAATAAGAATAAGCTAAATCAGTAAAACATAATCTGGGGATAGATGTAATACACAAGCGGAAGACTGACTCAAATATGTATAACTCTACAAATCAGTATAAGTCCCCAAAGTATGTATGCATTGCCAGGTCAATAATTACATGTATTTTTTCAAATACAAAATGTCAAAAATGTAATAGTCCACTACAAGTATAACCCTGAAGCCCCGTCGATTCAGAATAGTCTATGAGAACCCACCTGATTACTGCATATATGAGAATGCTTCCTCATCGTCCTGAAAGTTTGGCTCCGCCTCGTAGGCTACGTCATCATCTGAACCTATAATAGGGTCTGGTTGGTATTTAAGACACCGTCCTTTAACGTGGGAGTAAGTGATCAACTCAGTGGAACAATAAAGCAAAGGTTAACATGTTATCAATTCAGTCAAGCAGTAATGATAAAGCAATACAATCGAACATCCCTAGATACTCTGATTAATGCAAGAATGGTATAAATAAATGATGCATGCCCTCGGCTGCACTCCCTCAGCGATCTTCATCTAACGGTCCCGCATGTCAGTCACTTCCTCGTACTCTCTACACATCGCCAAATGGCACATGCAATGTGGTGCATGAATATGATTACCAAGTTCTTATTAGTCCTTTTCATACAGCAAGATTGGGAAGCTAAGGTACCTCACTCATATCAATTCCCAAACAATGATCCATTCTAGGGTCGTCAGTCCTAGCAATTTTCATATGATATTGCAGTTCTAGGTCGCTGCAAAGGGCTCGTTACCTTATTTGTGCAGGCCTAGTGTACTCTTGTTGCTACGTAAGGGCTCGTCGCCTCTATGTGGTCTTAGAGTACGCTCGAGGTCACTATAAAGGGCTCGCCACCTTATCAGTGTAGGCCGACAGCTCGAATACAGTGTCCCATACCACCGTATTCGGCTCACGAGGCTGCGTTGCTCATTGAACACTACGGGGAGGCTCCTCACCCCAGCGTAGGCCGACAGCTCGACCACAGTGTCCCATACCACCATGCCCGGCGCATGAGTCTTAGCGAATCGAGGTACTAAGGTTAAAGGGGTTTTCACTGGTGAGTTTGGTACCCTAGATGCAAGCAGTAGCGTCCATACATAGTGAACATACATCGGGTCAATCCGGTTACTTGAGGAGCTCGACTAGTACGAGCACACGTTGAGTTGACTGACATGAAGTGCGTAAGCACTCCGTGTGGCCTAACCACTGCCAACATCCCAAGTACGGCTCGGATTCATCGATCATGTCCTATGTGGCAAAATCAACTTCAGCCACCTATTCAATGCCTGTTACCGATTGTCTAGACTATTTTGTAGTCCCAAACACATTCAATTATAACAGATAATCATACAAGCTAATCAGAACAGTAACGGATCAACAATTCCAATTATACAAGCATGTGAGCATTTGATGGATTTCAACTTAAACATGAATTCACACATATGCAATGTCTAAGTAAAACAGACAAAGAATATAAGTTACATGGAGGAAATCATACACATCGTTAAGGTAGTTAAGAATCTCTTCTCAACGCCCATATAAAGTATGATTTATTTCACACTTGTTCATTCAGACATTTCTACAAACACTTAGACTACATATTCCAACATGCATGACGTTTGTTGGTGATAGCATGTATTAGGGCAAATCCTTTTACTAAGGAATTGTCACGTATACCTCAACCATACATCTACAATAGTTAATCATGGCAAAACCATATCCAGAATCTATACTCATACAAACATTTCGACAAACACAAGAATACACTATATTCAACATAGTTCATATATATGTGTAAAGTGCGGGAAATGTGTCTAAGCATGTGATAACAATTCAAGTTAGTCATAAATCATTAGCTGGCATTGAAAGCCTTGAAAATCATAACCTAAACATTTATAGTCCGCACCTTTCACCGGTAGACTCGTAGCGAACTCAGTTTTAAAAGTTAAGTCTTGTCTACGGCACTACAATAACCTATAACAGGGAATAGTTTAGCTAATTCATCTATTACGCTAGTCAAAAATCCTAAGACAAGTTAGGGTTAGGTTTTCTTACCCAAGTACAAAGTCGGAATCACCTGTATAACAATACAGGAATGGCAGTTGAGCGCGTGGAGTAGCAAGATCGAATCCCAGGAAGAATCTCCAACTCTCACTCTCACTCTCTCTTTTCCTTTCTCTTTTCTCTTCTCTCTCTCCTAGGGTTTCTCAAATTCGTATGAGGTGAGAGAGAGAGGGTTTAAGGTCCTTATATAGGTCCTGGTTTGATGGGAATGGCCCCAAGGCCAAGGTATACTTAGGTTATATCCAAAGGGCGTCTGTTTCAACCCAATGGAGCACTTCTGGTGGCCCCTTTTCTGCATGTGGTCAGAATTAAGCTCCCTAGCCATGGATCTAGGTCAGGCTGAGTTTTTGTTCCGATCGGGTTTGCAGATCGACCGTGGCGGACCCATTTCAGTTCAACGGTCACGGTCACTTGATCAGGGTCACAAGTACACCGACATGTGTGGGACATTTCTCCTGATCTAAGGGTGTATTTGGGTCGGATTCTGATGGTCTGAATCCTTATATTTGGCCCGGAAGTGACACAACTCGGTTTACTTAAATTTAGAATTTACTTCTAAATATATTCATGTTTCTCACACACTTTGCTCCAGGCACAAGTTGTACATTTCTAGACATAATTAGGACTTGATTTCCTAGGAGGTTGTCAAGTCCAGTGATGCGATCATAATTGTATAGTTTTGCGGTTATCGAATTTTCGATGTGCGGTCCAGGTCCGATACAAAGTTTCACGATGCTTCCGAGAGCAACCGGGTTTAGGGATGGATTCTAGATTTCAGGGTAACGTAGCGTCAATGATACTACATGGTTTGGATCTTGCAGATCATATTTAAAGCGATTAGTGTTAATTTCATAAGTACTGTAGTTTAACACTTGCTAATATTAACCTAATTTCTAAAGGTTTTGGTCCTGGGTGATTTCTGCCTGAGTTGGTACTCAGGTCCTTGTACAGATTTTTCTGAGACGTGACATTGCATGTAGGAAGCAGGTTGATGAACTCAGACACTAAAGGTATGATGGGCATTAAATTCAATTGTAATGTATTTTTTCAAGATGGAATATGTGGGAGGTTTAGAGTGCCACTCACGCCTCACTTGTTGATGTGTGAGATCCAGGCTATCATTAGGTGGACCCCTTCATGTGTGTGTTGTGGCATGTGTAGGAAGTAGCAGTCCATTAGGTGGTTCTCACACACACACACACATAAACTAGTTTAATTATGAGCAGCGTGGGCCATTTGATTGATGGTTTAGATTTGTGAGAGCGGCCATGATGCCCTACAATTGGATGCTGGGACATTTGATAGAGGTAGTATGGTGGAGATTTGGTTTCAAGTGTAGTGACATTGGAGGCGTGATGGTCATCATAATAATGGGAAGATAGGAACCATGTTACTTGGTTAGCACATGTCAGTTGCACTCCGGACACATATTCTAGTGGGACTCCCATATCTAAAGCATAATTAGCAAAACTCCTTTTTAAACATCATATTTTTGAAAAAAAGAAAAAAGAAAACTCATATGATTGGTTCAACTTTCAAAACTCCATACATTTCGGAAGATAGGCAAGGAAAGGAAAAAAGAAAAACTCACTTTTTTAAAAAACCAATATATATATATATATATATATATATATATAAATATAAATAATGTGTTACCAAAAAAAAGCACTTTTGAGGGCAATTTAAAAATAGAGATTGGTAATAGTGGTTGCCATCCATTGATAGAATCGAGTAGAAAGTGAAAATTTTAGTGGAGATGGATCGTTTTGACAAGTATTACTAGAAAAATGAAGGATTTCGGGAGGCAAAGAATGATATTAATGCAATGTTTTCCTACCTATCTACATTATGAATCATGAAGATAGAAATCTGGCCATTTAATCTATAGTTTAATATTTCAATCTTATTTAAATACAATATCTTCACACATTATGTGCATCTTTAGCTTTTCTTTCTTATTTTAGTGGAAACCATATTAAACCTGAATGTTTTCTCCTATTTATTGGTATTTCCATTTCTTTGACCAAAGTTTTGACTCTCTTTAATGATTGAAACTGAATTAAATGTAAAGATTTCTATGCTTTTTTTTTTTGTCGAATGACATTTTTCCCTATGATTATAAAGATGGGGAAGCATAATCGTGATAAAGATGATGGGCTATGCATTTTAGTCCCTCAAATTTCAAGCTGATAAGGATGTTTAGATTCCATAGCAGGTTGGAGTTTTGGACTAATTGGGATTTCTTATCTTGAGGAAAGGTGTTCCTCATGAGTGTGGTAAATGACAGAAACTATATGCCCTGAAGCTTTGGACTTATGGGAGTTTGTTCTTTTTGTATGCTGAAAGGAATTTGTCATGAGTGTATTCTTCGCCTTGGATGGATGATGCTACACAAATTACCCATCGGATGATCCTAGCCACCAGCTTGCTCTTCTACAAATGGATGCTTAATGATTGAAGGTAATGTAGCCAAAGGTCCATCAATGATTGGATGGCTAGATTTTTGGAGGGGATCTCAACGTGGTTTAATTATTGTTTGATAAAACTCAGTATTGCCCAAGTTGTATTTATTTTGGCCTACAATGAAGTCACTTGACTAGTACAAGATTGAAATTGACCATGTAGGATTGAAATGGATGAGTCAGGGCTACTTTACTAGTTATGGTCTGCAGGTGAGATGCACTCCCATCTCCATCCAAAGTACGGATTATGAGATAGATAGGGCTCATGAGATAAATGGTTTGGATCTGAAAGGTGAGGCTCGCTTGTTTGTAACACTGGCCTAAATGAAAACCCCATTAATTTGCACCTAGCACTATGTACATAGTCTTTAAACTTGAAAACTTGACCTTATAAGAAAGTTTGAGTGGAGTAACTTGAGGTTTTTTGTGTTTTGCATTCTAATGCTCTCAGTAATATTTAATATTTAAAAATGATAAGTACTGTATATTTTGGACAGTCAAATTGAGTTTTGGCAACCTTTCTTATTTTTTTTCTGAGTTTTGTCGAGTTTTAGCAAGTTCTTTTTTATTTATTTATTTATTATTATTATTTTTTTTTAATATTGAGTTTTGTCAAGTCAACTAAGGCTCGACCAATTCAATTTTTTTCCAAGTTGAGTTTTTTTTTCTTCTTTAGACCAATTTGAGTTTTTTCCGAGTTGAGTTTTTTTATTAATTAATTAATTAATTAATTTCCTTCAGTTTTCAAATAGAGATATGCAACCACTACTAAGGTCCTCATCACCATATCTACCATCTAAGAGGAATAATAAGTTCCTCATCAGGAAACACATGGCTTGTTGACATGCATAATTCCATACATTTGGGACCATGGTTTGGTGAAACAAACCTTTGATTCAATGGACCAAACTTTGGATTAAGGCATCTCAAATTTTCAAGATTGGAAAATCTAACCCTTCAATCAATTGTCTAATGGCAGATGATTATGGAGAAAGTTAAGCAATTATTAACATTCAACAGAGAATACATTAGGACCTTATCTAGGATATTTTAGATGCCCTAGTTTGATTATTTCTTGAATGAGTGGACTCTCATATTTGAATCTCTTTGGGAAGCTTTGGGTCACTATATTCTTCCATCCTTAATTCTGATATCCTTTTTTCTCCTTTTATTCCTGTGCAGGTGGACCCCTTACAGAACCACCAAGTGTATCATTTGCAAGAAACAAGTCAACCAAGATGCTCAATATTACCATACATGTGCTTACACAAAAGGGTAGGCGGCGAAGATCTTAATTAGAAGTACTCTGGAAGGTACTTAGTCCATTAAATCAAGGGGACCATAGTTCAAGACTTGAAATGTGGGAAGTTGCAATTTGGGCTTTCATTTTAAAATGCTAGTGCTCCCTTTTTATCATGTACACTATATTTAATTGAATTATTGCAATTCAGTCTAGCAGAGCATACAAACATGCTCTTAAGAGTATTGGCTTTGGAAAGAGACTTGAAACAAAAAGCCATACTTCCATTAAACACAATTAATTGCTTTTCTACCATTTTTCCCTTTTTTTTTTCTTTTTTCTTTTTTCTTTTTAAATTTTTATTTTCATTACAGAACAATTTGGTTATTCATCTATCTACGGTGGTCTCTCAGAGTTTGAGGTGAAGAAAGACCATGTACCACCAGCGTCGTTTGTGCCATCAGATAAAACAAGGGAGAGTATTTTCAATGGATCATCACATGTTCTTCCACCCCTAACCAAACTACGCTTTGCCTTTTTGGCATCCTTGCTAGAGAAGAAGCTAAGCATCCAACAGTAAATATCTCCACTTGTCAGCATTCAACAATGTGAACTGTCACAGGGAACTTCATATTGACCCATTTTGGCAACTTGGTGTCATAGGGTGGTCTGTGCATTCAACACGTGGCTATGGACAAGAAGGTGAAATCAATGATGTGGAAGGCGTTTTTATAGTGTTGAAATGCAACAACTTGTCAAGAGTTGAGAGTATGAGGGATGAAATGTAGGGTTGTTTGTTGCTGTGTGGAGTGTGGCATGAAATAGGTATGCATGGAATTATATTTCTAGCAATACTTCGAGAAAGGCCACCAAGAGAGAAACACGTTCTAAAATTTTGGAAATCCCTTTCTTTTTTAAAGATGCACACATTTTCGTATTAGTTTGTGGGATTCCTAATTTCCTAGAAATAATCTATCATTACTAATTTCTTGATTGTTTACTCTTTTTACCTTTTGTCCTGAATCAATTCAAAACCTTAAATTGTAACATGTTTTTGTAGTTTGAAGAGGCTCAGACCAAGGTGTTTGAGAAGTTAAAGAATATGTATGATAGTGTGCTAGATGCCCATGACAAGCTTAAGCAATTGGAGGAGTTTAAATTTTTTACCAAATATATTCGAGGTTTGAAAAGAGAGATTCTTTTAAGACCTTTTTTTTTTCCAAATAATTTCAATGTGTGAACTTGATCTGATTGGTTTTACACTAGATTTGATCAAAACTAAAGTTGAGACCTTTGTGTTAATAAAGATTAGATTTGATCAATCTCAGATATGATCCACAACAAGAGAGTCAAATACCCTCTAGAAAAGTTGTATTTTCTTTGTGGAATCTAATAGCCAGCTTTTGAGAATGAATCATAAAATGTTTTTTTTTTTTTCTTTTTAAATACATGAAATGAGTTCTCGAAGGAATCTATTTTTAGCCATTTTCGAGCAGCCAAACTTGAAAAATGGCCCTTTCTAATAAATTCCATTTCCATTGTGGCCTACTACTAATAGATCATTTTAGGCTACAAATTTTTGATAGAGACTGTAGCATTTGTTGTTACAGCTTCAGACAAGGTTTGTATGCCTTCTTACTTGCTATTCTTAATGTTCTAACTGAATTTCATGGTTTTCAAGTTTCAACAGTTGAATTGTTCTCCATAGCCACCGTGTTTTGACTCTTGTTTCAGTTCCTTTACATGGTTATGTTACTCAAAACCTTAACCATACTCTTCATGGTGTTAACTTCTACTTGTCTTATTTATTATTACTTGTATGCTATATGCATCTGCTTCTCTTTACAGTACCTACTTGTTTATCAAGTGCAAGAAATTCAAAATGCAAAAAATATACATTTTAGGATCTTTTTTCTGTCATGTTTTATATTACATTCTCCAACTCCAGTTGTGTGCCATGCAATTTTGATTGGATTAACATGGAATTTATTCGATTAACTAAGCATAAGGGAAGGAATCCTAAAATAGGTTTTAGGAAAAATTAAAATCAGAGAGATTCACCAGTTCAAAATAAATGAAAATAACTGAAAATTTTATTAGAATCTTTGGTTTTCACTGGAGAAAAAAAGGTTCTTTCAGCAACCATACTTGATATCATCTCCCTTTTTCTGTGCTTGATTGTTCAAGTAGAGGAGTGGACGATTCTGAAGGAAATAGATACAATATCAATCTACCTATGTTTCTCTTGAGATTTGTGACATGTATTTAATCTTGGCAGTAGCCTTAATAAGAGAGTCAAGGAACACGATTTGGGTGTTTTTCCCTCGAGCTCTGCATTGCCGCAAATCGGTAAGATTTACTTTTTTATCTATCATTTATTTTTGACAAATAAAATCAAAATGCTTAGAACAAGAAGTTTCTTCCTACATCAATAATAATTGTGTACTTAAAAAGACTTGAGATCGACTTTACACAAAAGTACGGCATTTTTGGTTTTTGATTTTAGAAATTTTGACTAACGACGGACCATACCCGTCGCTACATTTTAGAACACTGTCGTTTGCAAAACCGTTGCAATTTAGCAACGGATCTGGCATTTCATTTTTACGACAGCGAACTGCGATGGAAGTGGATTGCATACCAAGTAACTCAGTACCCTTAGCGTACTGAGTAAACTCTATGGGGTCCATCGTTATTTATTTATTTTATACACTCCATTCATCCATGTTAACAAATAATTTTAGATCTTGAGCACAAAAAGGAAGCATATCCAAAGATCAAGTGGACCACACTGTAGGAAATAGTGTGATCGAACCTCTACCATTGAAAATTTCTTGGAGGTCACAAGTTTTGGATCAAGCTGATGTTTGTTTCCTCTTCATCCATGACTTCTTGATATTATGAACAGGTTGGATGGAAAAAAAAAAACATTAATTTAAGCTTAGGAAGGTTTCAACAGTGGAAATCATTGTTCCACACTGTTTCCTATGGCATGGTCCACTTGAGCTTTGGATTTATTGCAATTTTGGAATCAACCCCTAAAATTAGCAGGAAAAATGGATGGACTGTGGAGAAAACACATACATTCACAGTGGGCCAACTAAGTTTACTCAGTACAATGAAAGTGTACCAAGTGACTCGGTACACAATCCGATTTCAACTGCTATGGACCAAAATTTTAGAACACCATTGTTAATTAGCGACGGATTCTGAATCCGTTGCAATTTAACGGAGATCCGTTGGTTGATCTTTGCGACAGCGAACTGAGATGGACCAAGACCGTCTCTAATCTTCTCTTGTGACTAGCGACGGACCATACCCGTCGCTAAATTTTAGAACACCGTCATTGATTAGGGACAGATCCAATTCGTCGTCTCATTTTTGCGACGGTAAATTGCGATGGACCAAGACCGTCGCTAATTCTGTTGTGGATTGAGTTGAAAATCAATGTGGGCATTAGGTAAAAAGTCTTTTTTTATTTATTTTTATTTTTTTAATTGCAATATATCAATAAAAAAAATTAGGATTAGTTATGTTTGCCCACTATTGATTTTTAAGGGGCCACTGACCAATGCAATATACATGTGAAATCTACTACTTCCACATTAGGCACCTGGACAAAAAAATTAGGTTGATCTATCATTCGGGTGGGCCACCATAGAAAACAATTAAAAGATGCCCCTTGCACAACCAACCCTAGCTTCCCTTTTCAAATCTTATAACCGGTTATTGAAATCCTTCCTGGAAAAGAAACATGTGAACTATGGACGAAGTTTGGGTGAATTCGAGGTCAGTGGATCTCTGTGGGGCCCACAATGATGTATGTTCCCCACATCCTCTATCCATACCTTCAATCCATTTTGAAAGCTCAATTTAAGGCATGAACTAAAAAATGAAGTGGATTCAGATCTTAGGTGAACCATACCATAGAAACAGTGGAGATTGAATTCCCACCATTAAAAACTTCATGCGGGCCATCAAAATGTTTATTTGCCATCCTTGATAAGGTCACAAAGACCTGAAGAGATCACACAACAAGTTTTTAATGATCCATTACCACTATTTCCTATATTATAATCCACCTGAGATTTGGATCTGCTTAAGTTTTAGGATCATGCCTAAAAATGAGCTTTCAAAATGTATGGACGATGTGGATATAAGACATACGTAACAGTGGGCCTCACGGTCAGAGATCCCATCCACTTCCACCGGATCCACCGAAGCTATACTTTAAATGAGGTATTATTTTTGCAAAATTTCTGAAAGAAACTTTATGCCTTTTTTAGATGCATATCAGGAGGTGCTGCCCATGCCACCTAGTGGTGGTGTGGTGATATGTATGGGGATTCATGGGAATTTCCCAAAAATTAAGTAAATCCAAAGCTCAAGCAGACCACATAGTATAGGGATTGAATACCCACTATTAAGAACTTCGTAGGGGTCACAAGTTTTGGATCAAGCTGATATTTGTGTTTTCCCTTCATCTAGGTCTATGTGACCTCATCAACAAGTTGGATGGCAAATACTATTACGATGGGCCCCTAGTAAGCTTTCAATGGTGGGTGTCATTATCCAACTTTTCCTATGGCATGGTCCATTTGATCTTCAATGGTGGATGGCATGGATACCACAGTGGGCCCAACACTCACTGCTCCATTGCTGGGGTAGGTAGGAAACACCACCTAATTAGTAGGCCTTCTTTGGGGTTTTCTCATGTGGGGTCCACAAGAAGTTTGATTATCAAATTGTCAACGAGTTGGACTTCGGTTAGTCTTAACCATATTTTCAACTATTTGGGTTGGGTCTTGATAATCGAGCTTATTCAAAAAATTTAATGTGCCTAGCCTAAGCCAGACTCATTGATAACCTTAACCGAAAGCAAGCACAAGATAGATGGGCCAAGAGATTGTGCAGTAGTGCTTGGGATGATGTGGACCTTATTGTCAGTGGTTTATGAAAAACTCCTAAAACTTTCAATATCTTTAGTTTAAGAATGAGAAGTAAAATCCTCTAATTTCCATGAGATCACGCATGCACTTGCGCACACACTGATATATATGTTACAAAATTTCCCTTTCAAACAATAATTGACCAAGCCAAGCTTATAAAAATGGGGCTCGAGTTTTAGGAGCTCAAAAGCCCAACGGTTAAGGTTGGCATGGGTTTGGTTTAGGAACACCTTGTACACAACCCATTTAAGAATCCACTTCAAGTTTTGGACCTAGACTTGACCTTCATTCGAAATCTACATCAACCATTAAATTGCACACCAAAAGTAAGGCCTGAGGCCCAAAACGTAGGCCCACATGTGATTGATGTGGGCCACACCATGGAAAACAGTTTGGAAGGTGTACTTTCTATGTACACGGTTTTTAATCTTATGTTCCACCTGAACGAGGGATGGGATTGATTTTTGTGTCCTAGGTAAAAAAATGAGGTTATACACCTAATTGTTGAGGTGGATTTCACATTAACGGATGCCAATTAGGTACTACCCCCGCCTGTTCCCTGCTCCGAGGGCAACCGAATGGCCACCTAGATGTTTAAATATTATCCACACTGTCCATCCATTTTTCCATATCATTTTAGAATACAGGATAAAAAAATAAGGCAGATCCAAGGCTCAAGTGGACCACACCACAGGAATCAGTGGTGCTAAGGACGCACACCAATACAAAACTAATGTGGCGGTCTCCATGTATTTTTCAATGTTAGGAATTTAATGTATAATGTGTGATTCATTTAAGCCTTGATTTTAAATTTTTAATTTTTAATTTTTAATTTTTATTTTTTTTAACACACCTGACATACTCACACCGCAGTAGAATTTCACTACCTATGGGTACTCGAACCCTTGATCCGGTGTTGAAACTCCTGAGAGTCTACCACTGGAGCAAGAGTAATTGTTTTTGGGGTTATAATTTAAAATGATATGTAAAAATGGATGGATGGTGTGGAAAAAATTCATACATTACGGTGGCCCTCGGAGCCTCCGCCTCTCTCGAGCTCCGAACAGGCGGGGGTAGTAACTAATCCATGCCCCATATTAACACTACAATGGAACCCAACCAAGCTAACAACTCCTTTTCCCTTTGAAATAATTACTATCCATGCAACATTTATTAGAGATGGAGCTTTGTGTTCTAATCTATTGTTGAGGTGGGCCACACCAAAGAAAACAGTTGAAAGATACATACACCCTTGATTTTTATAGTCCCAGTGTGATGATTATATGAAATCCAGGTGGACTACATGAATGGCAATGCCCACCCTCTGAATTGTTTCCCTTTAGTGTAGGCCATTTTAATCATGTATAGGTTTGACCTTTAGAACGTAGGCCTAAATTTTGGTGTAGAGTCTATAAATAAATGGTTAGAGTGACATCACATAATCATCAAAGTAGACCCTCTAAAATCAAGGGTGGATGTCTCTCCCAATGATTTTATTTGGTGTGGCCCACCATATCACATGTCAAACTAATTATTTATCCCTAAGCTTAAAGTGGGATTAGGCATCCAATTAGACGGAGTAGAGTGGATCTCGCATAGACTTCAAGGTTGGCCCTGTAAAAAAATCAGTACAAGCAGATTTCACAAACACATCATGGTGGGACCCTAAGAAATCAAAGGTTTACATTGTGAGATCCATTGTTGGAAAATTTGGAAGATCCATTGTTGGACAATTCGGAAGTAGGGCTCGAGTTGTATTACAGAATTTCCTTTTCAATAGTCATAATAGGCAGGCCCACCACATTCAGGGTCCTAGTAGATAACTTCCTCCCTATTAAGTGCTTGTGAAGTCCAATCTTCCTAATAAATAGGTTGGCCCAACCATGAGGATCACCTAGTGAAAACATCATCCTATCCTCCACTCATCAAGTGACTAATACTATATAGAAAACAGTTTATAGCTATTAATAAATAACAAAATAAGAGTGGCCATCCACTCATCAAGTGACACATATTATAGAAAACAGTTTATAGCCATTGATAAATAACAAAATAAAAGCGTGGCCACTTGATGAGTGGATGGGGATGATTTTCATGAAAAATGTTGCTTACTATGGGAATGGCGTGGAGGTCTCATTGGCATAATAAATTAGAAGTTACCCATTAGGTGGACCATAACCTGTGGTCCAACTGTTTAAACACATACCTTCAAAAAGAAAATTTTACCAAGGTGGAACCATGATTTTTGAAAGGGCTCACTATGATGTATATGTAAGATCCACTCCCACCATTAGATGTGTAATCTCATATGTTAAACATAGAGCCAAAACACCGGGCTGACTTCTAATGAAGGGGCACACCAATGGAAAGAAAGACTTGGGAGAGATGGTCCACCCTTGATTTTTACAGGGCTCACCATGATGATTATATAATTCACTCTAACCATTAGATGCCACACCGAAACTTAGAAGAATGTAGGCCCAATATTCATGCCCATATATAATTTAGGTGTGCATAATGGATGGAACTGATTTTGGTTCTTGGACCTGAAATAGGATGACACATATTGTGGTTATGGTGGATTTAACAAAAACACCATGGTGCAGGCCACTTAATACAAAATAATACAATTACTTTTTTAAAAAAAGTTTTTTTAATAAGGTATCCCATTAATTAATTTAAGTAATTATCATTGGAAGGTAGGGTGGGCCCCACATGATGATATGTGAAATCCATCCCAACCGCCCTAGGCCCAAGGCCCAAAAATCAGCCCCATCTATGATTCAAGTAGACTATATGATTGAAAACAAATGTCTCAGGGCTACACCACCCTCCAAATCATTTCCCCTGGTGGGGCTAGGGCTACTCCCACCCTCAAGTCATTTCCCTTGGTGTGGCCCATTTGAATTTAGTATACGTTTCACTTTTGGTCCTCTAAAAATCAAGGGTGGATGTCTCTCTCAATGGTTTTCTTTGGCGCGGCCTACTTGTATCACATGTCAAACTGACTTGTTGTTTCTGGGCCTAAGGTGGGATTTAATGGAACATCAAGGTAGGTTCTCTGAAAAATCAAATCACTCCCATTAAGGGAAACTGGTTGGAGGATGAGCTAATATTTCCATGTACCCCAGTTTCCAATCATGTGGTCCACCTGAATCATGGATGGGACTAAGTTTTGGATCCTAGACCTAACATGGGATAATAGACGTGATGGTTGGGATGGATTTTATAGAAACATCACAATGAGGCCTACCTACACCTTCATTACACAATTAACCCCAACTTCCATTTATTGAAAGCCTTACTGAAAAAACATGGATGTAAATGACGTAGTATTTTGTAAAATTTTCAAAAGGAAACCGCATGCTTTTTTTGGACGTGAATCAGATGGCCCACTCCACCCCAGCAATGGTGTGGTGATGTGTGGTTCGTTGTGGGGCTCATTTTGATGTATGTGTTGTATATCCATGTCATCCATTAGTTTTTCCAACTCCTTTTAGGGCATGGTCCCAAAAATGAAGAACACATCACGACACCATTGTTGGGGTGGGTGGGTAACAACTCCTAATCCTTGTAAAGCCTTCTTTGGGCTTTTCTCATGTGGGTTCCACTAGTACATTGAATGGTTGAGCTTATTCAAAATTTTAAATGTGCTTGGCCTGAGCTCAGCCCATTGACAACCCTAATTAAAGGTAGGCACATGCCTTGTAAAATCCAAATAAGGCACAATCAAATGGATGGGCCAAGAGATTGTACAATAGTGCTTAGGATTTCGATTTCTACAAAGTGGGGCCCATTGTTCGCAAATCTAAAGTGATATTAGTGTGGACCCTGCTATGAGTGGTGGATGCAAAACTACAGAAACTCTCAATATTGGATCTATCCCTGACCCGTTAAAATTCAGGCCAGTTTAGGTTAGGTTGAAATCAAAAGGAGTTGACCCACTAATTTAATGGGTCGATACGGGCCTCCTATCCAAATTTGACCTATTTATCACACGGGTCGCATTAAAGTCGATGGGGATGCCAATGGGTACTTGAAACTGTGGGTGAACCCGACCCATGAACCCAACCCAATTTTAATGAGCTTAAATTCAATTAATTGGACCCAAGAAATCAGCTTGAGTTGGGTCCAGACAATAAATTTATCAATACTTTTCTTCTTTATTTTGTCTTGGGTTTTGGGTTAAGTCAAGCTGGTTCATCTAGCTCAACACATTAATAACCTTGTGGGTAGGTAGGGCTCAACCCAAGCTTAACCCATTATTTAAATGGACAAATTTCTAAACCTGGGCCATTAAAATTCAGGTTGGTTTAGGTTAGGTCGAAATCAAAAGTAGCCAACCCACTAATTTAATGGGTCGATACTGGCCTCTTATCTAAATCCAACCTGCCAATGGGTACCCGAAGTCGTGGGTACCCTATGAACCTACCCCAATTTTAATGAGCTCAGGTTCAATCAATTGGCTAAATAAATCATGTTGAGTTTGGGTCCAAGACAATAAATTTATCCATACTTTTGATCTTTATTTTGTTTTGGGTTTTAGGGAGTCAAGCTAACTCATCTGGCTCAACCCATTAGTAACCTATGTAGGATCATTGGCTCGATCCATTAGGTAGGTTCAACCCCAGCCTAACCCATTATTTAAATGGACAAATTTCTAGCTCAAACCCAACCCACTACCCAATTAGTTTGGCTTGCACCCACCTCAAAGGAAGGTTAGGTCTGATAACACGGAGGCAAATTAGATCTAGGCCTGTCAATGGGTCTATATTAGGCCCAAGTCCAACCCATTCAGGTTGGGACTCAAACCTAGAGGCCAATCTGGCATGTTCCTTCCTAATGCGAGGTACAATTTCTACAATGAAAATAAATAGCAACCAAAGTTCAAAAGTGAAGTGGTTTCTGAATCTTTACCTTCGTTAATTATTTCATACCCGATTGCCTTCATGCTCTTTGGTAGCGCCATAGGAAAATAAAAAGAAAAAGAAAAGAAAAAAGTAAAAAACAACAGTAACTGTAACTAATTGCTTTGACAAATAGTAGATGGCCTAAAAGTGGCTATGTTGCATCAAACTAGCATTCATTTTCAGGTATATATATATATATATATATAAAGAATCAGGCCACAGGCAGTCAGATGTTTATCTATCTACTTCCATTACAACAATTTAAAACAGTGTGCATACCTTCTAATCACGGGCGAGCCCAACTGGAGTTTTCCCATATGCGATAGAGAAGTTGAGCATTTTTACTCTTCATCTCTGAAAAGCAAAGGCATCCTGAAATAAGCACGCATATATATATATATATATATATATATATAAATTAAAAAAGACAAAAAAGAAGAAGAAGAAATGATTACCAAGAAATAAGTTAAGCAGCATAACCTAGTTAAAATATGTTCACGAATATTTTCAAACTTTGCGGGTGTGTTCGAGTGGACTATTTGAATTCAGATGACAATAACTATTAGTCTCATATAGCGTGGCTCCCGATTGTAACTATCTTACTTGGAGTTGGACTTAAGAGACCTATAACTAGTACTACAATTTCAGAGTTACTTCCTCATCACTTTTTTCTAATTCATGAGGCACTGTTCATGATTATCTTATTATTTCATATTAACTCTATATTCCTAGTTTCATTGTCTCCTTTTTTTGTTTCCTTTTCATAAGATCAGTGCAATGAGAAGTTTTCTATATATTTACCTTTGATAGAGGAACTGGAGGTTTGTCTCCCCCGGGTTGACGGTACCATTCAAGCGGCACCATTTTTCCCTCTGCAGCCTTGCGAATATGTGGGTATTCATTGCCATCCTTGAATGGAAATCCCCACCAGCCTTGAAAGCATTCAACATGCTCTGACAGTTTGCAAGACGCACAAAGATCCGAACTCCAGCTATATGATAAAGTTTGTTTCCATAATCATATCTAATGTGGCAATTTTAAAATTTACTAATCGCCTCGCTGACTCAGCTAAGTAAGCCTGGCTTGGTTGAGCTCCAAGTACTAGCCTGAACTCAAATCTTATATGAAAAGGGCCCTGCGGATCAAATTTTATATAATTGATGAGCTTGCAAGGCTAAATTATACTCATAAATCAAGAAACATTTTGAGTCTGTAATGCCAATTACTATCACATGATTCAGTCCACAAATGAAAACACAGAGGACAATAAAGAGTGAAATGGGTGTTTACTGCAGTTAAAGAATACATCCTGCAACTGAGAGCAAATGCTACCAGGGCTCTGGGTTATCAATAAAATATTCTCTGCTCCTCTGATATCTTGAATTTATGAAGGACAGAACCAAAACCTTTCAAGAGAAGCATAGTAGTACAAACAATGCCAAGCTTCCATAGAAAAATATGAAAGATACATACATGAGGCTCGGAGAAAACAACAATCCCCACCATGTCTCCTCCATTAAATATACATATAAATAGACACATAAACACTTAGCATATCATTACATAAAATATTGGCTCATACATATAGAGCACAAAATGAGGTATCCATTTAAATAGAAAGACATTAAGGATATGTTTGGGTGTACGTAGAAACTAGAGATGTAGGTAGGAAGGATGTTTTCTACCAAATAATATCATTTGTCTCAGATCCCAAGTGATGTGCAATGGATATGATTTGGGGTACATAATATAGTGCTGGGTTATTACATGGCCACAAACGCTCAGCAGAATGGAATATCTATCTCTATTTCTTGTTTGTCTCTGCTGCATGATGATCCTGAGTTTGGTATTGAAAGTTCATGATTAGCTTCTAGTTTTGAACTACATATATTCTAAATTCAAGGGTCCATTTGGATGCACTATCAAATTTAATGAAATTGTAAGCATGATGAAGCCGAAGTAACCAAATTGAAGGATCCTTTCTTAGCATTAATATTGGATAGTTAAAAAAATGCCCATTAGTCTTACTTCCACAAACAAGCCTTACACCCTTCCCATATGCTTTGTACATAGCCATAAAAAGTCCAATCAATCACTACTTTTGGTGATGATCCAACTGGATTTGTATAGGCCCACACTCCAATTGGATGACTGATTTCGGTCCGATCTTCCACCGGCCAGTTGTGACCTGAACGGCCCATCTTAGGATCCCCTTTTGACAGATGGGTGGCTTGTATGTGTCATGAGGCCTGTGTTTCAGTTACCGAAGCTGTATATTTGATCATATCCATTGGATCTGTGGTCTTTGTCTTAGCTGAATGTGGATCGTTGTTGCACTTATTTTCTCAATAGCACATGCTGCACACATATTGAAGGGTTAGGATTTTCCCATATGGGGTGAGACATGGGCCATCGCAAAGTGGATCCAGGCATACGTTTGGACCACTAAACCTAGGGATCCCACTTGTACAAAGTGAAAACTTACCATACTTGAAAACCTGAGCTTACTATAAATCTCTTTCCTAGATGAATAATGCTACAAGAAAGTAAAATAAGGCCTAATATGCAGCAATGTGCAGCAATGAATCCATGTGTAGAAGTATTTGAGAAATATTGACCTTTTTATTATAGTTAGGGGTGTACATCGAGTCGAACCAAGTCGAGCTGGCCTCGGCTTGACTTATCTCGGCCACTAGCTGACCGCAGCTCGAACTCGGCTCGGCTCGGTCCTCGAGCTTAACTAGCCAGCTCGGCTCAGTTTGGTCAACAGCTCGGGCCAATTCGAGCCAAGATCGAGCTGAGTTCGTCATTGTAGCATTTCCACAAACACCTAGACTGCACCTTCAAAATCCCTTTATATGTGAAACAGAAGCAATAGTTTTACAGGTATTCTATCAAACACCTTCTAAGCAACATAAAAACTAAGAAAAAAAGGGTATTTATTTCATGTACATACCTTCCTTACCACCAGCCACACTTCATTGAGTCATTTTATCAGACACTTGGTGAGCAACATCAATGGCAAAGTAACTGAGTCTCCGAACTGGTTCGATCCGAGTTTGATTTGAGCTGGATTTGATCCAAGTCGAATCGAGCAGGGGCCTGCTCGAACTCATTTTCGAGCTAAAAAAATTAGCTCAACTCGGCTCAAACTCAACTTCGAACCGAGTCGAATCGAGCTTTTTCGAGTCGAGTCGAGCGAGCTAACCGAGCTAGCTCGGTTCATGTACACCCCTAGTTATAGGTAGGTAAGTTGGAATTGAACCCACAACCTCAAGGTCACACATGAATAACCCCCATTGGAGCTATGGGCCCAACCCCAATTAAACAAATGGTTTGTTGGACCTCAAATCAAACAACCAAATGGTTTGTAAAAAAAAAAAAAGAATAGGAGTCATGAAATACTCAATAATGTTATTCCTCATGCCCCAACACAAAACATCCAATTCAAAAGGCTTACCAACTAGAGAAATAAAGCACAAACCTGCTACCCACAACCGTCCAGTCTCATTATAGATATTTAAAGAACAATGAGCACACCCCAGAAATGTGACTTCCATGTGGCCACAAGAAATCAACATCATCAGGAGCTAACTCATAAATGTAAAGATGAAAACATCTTCTTCTTCTTTTGAAAGATAAAGCTGAAAACATCTTCTAAAAATAGAATTGAGGAATCTAAAGAGAAAAGGAATATTAGAATGTCATAGGCATGTGAAAGTCAAAATATGTTCATTGCATTTCGAGGACTAGTTGCTGTCAACTAGGCCTCGTATAAGGATTTGGACTAAGAGGTACCAGCAACAACCATCATGATGAGTAGTTCAAAGACTGAAATAATAGCAGAAAGAAGTGCCTAAAATGTCCATTCTATTTTATGACATTTAATGGCAGACGTGGTGGTTGATGTGTGGGGCGTTGTGGGCCCACCTTGATTTGAGTGTTGTATGTCCATCTCGTCCATCATTTTTTTTCGGCTCTTTTTATGGCATGGTCTAAAAAGTGAAGTAGATCCAAGGCCCAAGTGGGACCATATAGTAGGGATTGGATACCCACCATTAAAAACTTCATGTGGGCCACAAGTTTTGGCTCAACCCGATATTTGTGTTTTCCCTTCAACTAGGACTGTGTGGCCTTATAAACAAGTTGGATGGCAAATAATATTACGATGGGCCCTAGGAAGGTTTCAATGGCGGGTGTCATTGTCCAACTATTTCCTATGGTGTGGTCTACTTGAGCTTCGGATCTACTTTATTTTTGAATTCATGTTGTAAAATGAGCTGGCAGAAATGATGGACAATGTGGATACCATGTTGGGCCCCTCAATGCCCAACACATCACCACACCATTGCTGGCGTGGGCAACACCACTTAATCAGTGTGGGCCTTCTTTGTGCTTTTCTCATGTGGGTGTCCACTAGCACTTTGATGATTGAAGGTTGCACTGAACCCACAACAAAAACATCTTGGGTCAGTTGACCCATAGGCCAACCTAGAGTAAACCTAGACTAGGTGGGTGTCATTGTCCAACTATTTCCTGTGGTGTGGTCCACTTGAGCTTCAGATCTACTTTATTTTTGAATTCATGCTATAAAATGAGCTGGCAGAAATGATGGACAATGTAGATACCATGTTGGGCCCCTCAACGCCCAACACATCACCACACTATTGCTGGCGTGGGCAACACCACTTAATCAGTGTGGGCCTTCTTTGTGCTTTTCTCATGTGGGTGTCCACTAGCACTTTGATGATCGAAGGTCGCACTGAACCCACAACAAAAACATCTTGGGTCATTTGACCCATAGGCCAGCCTAGAGTAAACCTAGCCTAGGCACATTAATGTGTCTATATTGCAGGTCCAAGCCTAACCCATTTAGGCTGGAGCTTAAAACCCACAAGCCAATCTGGCCTCTCTTCATTGCCTAATGCATGATAACTAGTAAGCAAAATTCATAAATTATTTCATACCTCGCGTCTTCATGTTCTTCGGTAGCACAACACTGAAAAAAGAAACAAAGAAAAGAACTCAGCATGCAGTACCAAGTACATATATTTGCTCATATATATATCCATCTAGACAAGCTAGAATACCTATAGAGCTATAAAGCCACACCAAAAGTACTTACAGTTTCAACGTTTGAATTTCCTTTGAAAGTGAATAGTACAGCCATTGAGTTTAAATTTTAAGTCAGGTCCCTTGATCAAATCATGCCTTTATTTGTCCACCGCAATATGCCATTTTACATAGAGAGACCCACCTCAAAAGGCCATCCTGTCCACCGCAAACACGTCCAACGAGTGGCCATGGATTGTCAATAACACTTCACGGATATTTAACCCTATATCAAAAACCCAAACAAGCAAAAATGTTGTGTTGGCATGTCATTTATACTGAGGGTATAAGGTACTCGGACCTGTGCACCCATTGACATCCCTAATGCGGGATGACCTAAAAGTCTCTTCAAATGTTCCTAGGTGAAGATTTTGCTTGTCTTCTATCCACCATACAAGGTGAGAAACATCGTATAAACGGTTTGAATCATTCAAAGACAACTAAAATTCAAAGCCTAAATTCTCATGCAAGTTTAAAAACTAGGCAATTGGGATCATTGATCGGCCACATCAACTCATCTCAACCCTCTCTAAAAAGTGGAACCTCAATACCACCTTCATGTGCAACAGGTTTATAGGTGCAATTCTACATTGTTCCTGGTCGGGTGGCCCATCTCGGTGTTTTGTTGGGTGATGTCTTGTATGGTACAGTGAAACATCATACCAACCTTGAGATGAAATTTGTCTAATGAGTATCTTGGATTTGCTTACATCTTTTCTATGTAAGTATTTCCTAGAAGCATGTTGGGGACCCATAGACTGGTCCGATCTAGACCTAAGCTCGTTAGTGGGCTATATTACAGTTACGTTGGGTCTCATTTGATTTCCTTCACCAGCCGGCAATTGATTTCCTACACAAGTGGCGCATTGTCTTGAAAGATGGCGTGGTAAAAAAAATTATACCTTGTTCTAAATCGTAAGTTCTCGACAAAGTCCACCTGTGGTTGGCAAGTAGAGCATCAGGCTCTGTATGGTCCAGCATGTCGCTGCCATCCACTGCATTCATCAGGAGTGCACCTTGACTTTGTGCCCCAGAACAAAAATCAATGTGATCCAAAACACAGGTGGGCCACACAAGAGTCATAATATTAGATGCAATGTATCATATTGGGAGTGCATTGTAATAATTTATACATTATCATGATGCATTCAGACAATATTTTGAACCTTCATTTTAATAGAAACCCCTCTCTACTTCTAGACCTAAGGCTTCATAGAAATAATTTCTGAAAACTAGACCGACCAAAATCCTTCATCAGTCTCCGCTGGTACTCTCAACACCCATTAGTCAAGATGAACAAATAGAAATTGTTCATCCTTCTGTTAAAACACCCATTCTGTTAAACATACAATTTCCATTGAAGCAATGAGGAACCTAATATCTAGCTATCAAGGGAGGACTACATTCTATTCACACGAAATGACTAAGGCTTCATAGAATAACTTCTGAAAACTAGATCAACCAAAATCCTTCATCAGTCTCCGCTGGTACTCTCAACACCCATTAGTGTAGCTGAACAAATCGAAATTGTTCATGTTGCTGTTAAAACACCCATTCTGTTAAACATATAATTTCCATTCAAGCAATGAGTAGCCTAATATCTAGCTATCAAGGGAGGACTACATTCTATTCACACGAAATGACCAAGCAAAAAGGACATCCACTAA
Source organism: Magnolia sinica (assembly GCF_029962835.1). Lineage (NCBI taxonomy): Eukaryota > Viridiplantae > Streptophyta > Magnoliopsida > Magnoliales > Magnoliaceae > Magnolia > Magnolia sinica. The sequence goes on from NC_080580.1 coordinate 65,270,629, forward strand.
AACCACATCAATGGATATAGAAAAGTACAATTTCAATAATTAAAGCAGCAATAGATATCAGTATAGCTTGGTTAACGCCAAAAAAATAAATTAATTAAAAATAACTCATCAAAGAATTTTTCTTTAAAAAATAAGAAGGATATTAGAGCTGAAGTAAATCCAATGACAACACCTGTACACAGAGATGTCAGTAATGTTGAGAAAAAGATACAACCCCACATGATCTCATAGGGACCTGTAAAGAAATGGAGTTGGAAGAAAATGAACAATTATTGGTGCATATTTAATTGCACAACTTAGATTAGCAACATGCTATTATTGTTATTCTAGTTTTAATTTATTTGACTACTCCATGGTGATTCCCATAAACCACATTAGATAGGTGTCCTTTATAGTTAAAAATGAATTGGATTGATTAGACCAGGAAAAAAAAACTTCAAGAGGAATTCCAATGAAACTAGGCCTTGATAATGTATTGAATAATTTTGAAGGAGAGGTAAGAGGCAAAGTTTAGAAAGATATTTCGGTTTCCAATCAAAACCTTAAAGGTATCTGGAGGTATGTTGACAATCTTATTTTAGAGATTTTCAAACATTGCTAGATTGTTGTTAACTTTCCTTCTCATTCTAGTGACCAAAGGTATCTAGAGGTACGTTGACAATCTTATTTACATTTATGGATCCTTTCTGTTAAGGTTTTGAAGTTAGCAAGAGCTTGGCATGTGGACATTCTTTTCAACCCCAGAGGTTGCCTTCTATGGATCCTTCTCAACCGGAGCTCCCTGTTGTATCCAATTGACAAGTGAACTGTAGAACGAACAGTTAGGACAATGGATTAAGACTCACAACAATTGGATGGTCGAAGCCTTGAATCACTGAGATTTTTGGTAGAGATGATCCACAAGATGGCCCACCAAATCAACAATCCTGATCGGCCCATGTTTGCCACTTGCACCATGCAGTACTTGTGCATTGCACCACATAAAAGAATCCTTCAAGGAAAATACGACAATGAACTCGGATAACTTTTGAGGCGTTAGCTGCTGTTTATGCATGTGTTGTGTATGTATAGCCAAATTGGTTTTAAAAAATGGGTGGGCAGAGCTGATCCACTGAGATTTTTGGCAGAGATGATCCACAAGATGGCCCCCCAGATCAACAGTCCTGATCGGCCCATGTTTGCCACTTGCACCATGCAGTACTTGTGCATTGCACCACATACAAGAATCCTTCAAGGAAAATACGACTATGAACTTGGATAACTTTTGAGGCGATAGCTGCTGTTTATGCATGTGTTTTGTATGTATAGCCAAATTGGTTTTAAAAAATGGGTGGGCAGCACATGCATGCCTATGACTGAATGTGGTCGTGCATGCCTCTCTTGTGCATGTGAGGGCATGTGCATACATGTGACTGAATGTGGTTGTGCATACCTCTCTTGAGAATGTGTGGGCACATGCATGTTACAAAGCATTCCATAGCTAAGGAGAAAATATCAGCATTTTCTTCCTCACACTAAGATTTGAATCCAAGGAAAGAATATTAGAAAAAGAAAATAAAAATTGAGTAGAATTTATAACTCTAAAGAAAGACGGGAAATACTATTAAAAACAAAGTAGAAGAATAGAATCATCCAGAAATGCTAGCCAACTCCCTGACAGATTGAAGAATAGAATCTCTAGATATTTGATTTAATCCATGCATCACAACTGTAGAAATAGCTGGTGTAAGTGATGTATTCTAGTCTGAAGTCACATACTAAGACATTATTCCAAATATCTTCTAGGGAGTTTGCCTTTAAATCACATAGAGGAAGCATAGTTCTCAACGGCTCTACATTTTTACATAGATTTCCTTTGAAAATGCTCACCATTCAATATGTGCCTAGAAAACAGATGATTAAATCTGTTGTTGAGCCAGGGAAATAAGCATAAATGCATGATTGATCGAATACTAGATTGGAATGAGAAGCAAGCCACCACTGGTTACATTACCTACGAACAGTATCAGAATCGTCAGGTAAAAGAGGAACTGGAACTGTAAATCTCATGGGAGATACAACATCCAATGAAAATAGGCTAAAGATTCTATATCTAGGATCTTTCAAACCGGTGGATTTTTTGGCACATGGGACATCCATGTAAATGAGGGAACCTTAGTTTTAAATATATATATATATATATATATATATATATATATATATAATAGTCAACAAAACTAATGTATATCATGCAGTGAAAACATCTAAAGACCAACTTACAACACATCATAGCATGTAATAGACAATTTGCAACTACAAAATAAAACAGTTCAACTTACTATACAACACATGGGTTGAGAGTCAATACAACACATTTGAGTTACCAATCATACAAAGTACGCCCCCAAGGTTCAATGATCCAAACCATTGATATGATGGGTATCACAACACACCAAACATTTGCAACTGTTCACTACACCAAAATCGTCATTTAGGAACGGTTTAAAACCGTTCCTAAATGCCTCCGGAACGGTTTCAAACCGTTCCTAAATGAGGCGTCGCAGAAAAACAGGAACAGTTCAGAACCGTTTTGGGTACCGTTTCAATTTTTAGAAACAGAATTTTAGGAACGGTTTTAAACCGTTCTGGTGCCAACGGTCACATTTCAGGCACAATTTTAGAAACATTTTCAAACGCCTATTAATGTTGCCAACATTCAGATTTTAGGACAGAATTTTAAGAACAATTTAAAACCTTGATAAATACACGAAATTTAGGGTCAAGGGAAATAAATTAACAGAAGTTTATTATATTCCATCAAAATAGAGATTAATGCAAATAAAACCATAAGAAAATTATGTGCTTGAAGATGTTTCATTGCAAAATCAAATTTACAAAATAAGCTACGCTTTAAATTATAGCTTTGCAGAGATGACGTGTGAAGCTCCCTCCTCAATGCATTGATCAACTAGGCGCTTCCCACCTAAGAATATAAATAACTATAGAAACTGAAGTTAATTGGTAATTGAGTGAAAAAGAAAAGTCTCCCCACTAATGATCAAGATTGAAGAATGGGAGCATGCTACAAAAGACTAGAAACACAAACACACATCTGGGACCCCTTGGTGCCTAGGCCAATTAACCCTGCTTGATATGGCATATAGGATTATGATGCAAAATGCACATTAGGCATAGTAAGCTTGAAATGTTTCCCGAGACATTGTTGTTGGTCTGTTAAAGGGGAAAAAAAACTCACCATTATGGAAGATAAAGCAATTTGGGAGCTCAAACCATCTAATTTGAAGCTCATCTTTTGCATATCGTGGGAGTACTCCAAAGCAAGCTTTCTTTGTTGCATCAAATGAGAAGATTAGCTTCCCACCCTTCACCATTTCCTGAAAATAGGAGTAAAGCAAAGAATTCTAGTTAATGTAATGGAACAAGCTTCACAACTATTGATTGCTCCAAACATTAACAAAAGGCATATACTGCACCTATGCATCATGTTTATCAAAATATCCCAAATATCACAAATCATATAAGATTCCAAACAATTTAGAATCAATCAATCACTATGAAATGCCAAGTTATTTACCCAAGGTGCACATGATCCATATAGAGCAAATGTCTTGAATGTCTGTTGATATTTGATAGTGGTGGTGCAACTAAAGTGAATTCAGTATCATTTCATATTTTTAATTCATGTCCATTTAGTTTGCTTTGGGTACTAGTTCAAGTACCACCAATGGTTACGAAAGCAGATGCAACAGAGTCTAGAGTACTTGAATCTAAGGCCACCACCTAATCGATTTCCATACAATGGATCAATCAACTATGAATCTCATTTTATAGATGGACCTGGATGTTAAAAGAATGCAAGTGCCTGTTGTAGTTCTCCACTCCAAGGGTTGAGAAACCTTTGACAAGGAAGTGATCAGAGATTCAATAAAGGTAGTTAATTTTAGCTTGAATTGAAAAATTAGCCAAACCTTAGAGCACAATTGCTAAAAAACCAAACGGCAAAGCCTAAAAACAACAGAGCAAGGAAACAAACAGCAACAAAGCATGTGATTGCCAAGAAATCCTACCTAACTTGCCTAACCTGCCTAACCAATGGCGCAAAAGAAGTTACCTACATTCCTACGTAAAGCACAAGGGAGTTTATTACGGGCACGTTGTATGGAGTCCCAGCCAATGCAGCCTCAACCTAAGGAAGCAGCAATCTCTGCCTTAGCTCTGTTAAGAACGGAGATCCTTATTGCCTTATCTGTGGAAATTCCAATAGAAGACAAAAATCAGGAACATATCAGAAGAGCACAAATACGTGCTCCTTACTGGTGGAACATTTTAAACCAGACAAATGGAAGAACTAAGGTTGCACTGCAACTTCTTCTAGCAACCAAGCCAAATGTCACCAGACTAGGGGGAACAGATGCACAACAAAGGACCTTTTTCTCTATACAGCACATAGTCAAAACCAAAAATCATAAGGAAATCTAAGTTCCACTACTACATAAGGACCTTCCTATGAAAAGTACCCTTGCATGTGCACGAGCAAGGGCAGATTATAACATGCACATTCGTGATGAGAGATTTTAGAAGAGGTACCACAATCTAGACTGTGTGCAAATATGTACCTTTAACAGTCGAACAATAGATGGAAGCAGCTAGCGTGAATCCTGTGGTGTTGTATAAGGTGAATATTCCGCAAGGTTCTTTAGCAAGTCTAGCTTCCGTTCTTCAGGCAGTTGACAGAGAAGAAGTATCGGCAGACCAAAATAAAAATGCAGAGAACTCGCAAATATCATAATTGCTGATTTAATCTTGTATAAACGATTCACATTGCATCTTCATGAACTATGACTCCCCCATAATCCTCATTGTTAATCCAACGTAGAACTACAAGATAGAGATTATCAGTTCTACTTGAATGCCGAAAGGAATCCCTCAAAACTTGTCGTCTTTCCTTGCCTCTAAATGCTACAATTGAAATCTTGTAAAAAAGAAAAATCACATTACATCTACTAGATAAAGATTGTCAGTTGTACTACAACACAAGACAGCAGCCAAATGATCAGTGCCATTAGATTCACAAGTAGCTTGGGAGTTAATGTGGCCCCCGTTAGCACTTGAATGAAAGACAAAATTGCTTAGGATACATTATTCAGCCGAATCATATCTCCGCTAGTCATAAACAGGTATTTAGACCACCATATTGAAATGAGGTCGCCAGATGTGGAAAAATAGGGAAAATTGACATCCAAAGGAGTTGCCTTTCCTCAGACCTAAACCGTTAAACAATCTTTATTAAGACATTGAGAAGGTCAAGGGTTTCTGCAAAGGCATCAGGTACCTTCCAAGGGATGCCAATCCTCTTGTCGGCCCCAAAAGAACACCATCGAAGATGTATCCCTTGATGATTGAACCATAACCCTGTGAGACAGAAAGGTGCATCTCAAACCCATCTATAGTGACTTGATGGAGAACTAGAATTAGGGTGTGTGTGGTTGCACCAAATATCATGATATTTCATGATTAATCAATCTAATTTGGTGTGAAATATCAACCAAATGTAGCTTAAGTTGCAGGGCTGGAAATACTGTGAAAAGCCAGCCAAACTACTACATCGTTAAGCCATTACCAATTGATTGGCCGTATCACTGCACCACCTCTAGTTGCAACAAATGGCTAACATTTTCGTTGTGCCTGCATGACCTTGACTAGGCTGAGTCAACTGAATAAAGAAATAATATATTAGTAGCAGCAGCACTATTAACAACAATAAATAAAAACAAGGTCTATGGAAATCCAATGGCAACCTGTTAACCATAGATCCCAGCATTTTAAATTTTGAATTCCACAAAGAGGAATTAATTTGTGGTCAGGATATATTGATCAAACATTCCCACTATTTGGACAGTCTAATTTGAGGTACATGTCACGTGAACAATTTTTATGTGCAAGTGTATGGAGTATCATGCTTCGCCAGAGTAACAAATGAATCCACTTTCTTCCAACAGTAAAAGGAAGAAAAGAAAAGAAACAAAGATGCCTTCATGATGGTATTATTATAGCAGAAAGGCTAAAAATCAACTAACCTGGCCGCTACAGAAAGGGCCAGCTCCAATGCCTTCCTGAGGTTGCAGCTGCAGCTACAAGTGCAGGCAAACATTCCAGAATGACTGTGAAACATCTAGCCTCCTGTAAAGCGACCGCCGTCTCAACAACCTGCAAGACCCAACAATCAGTGCAGATATCAATGTCGGCCTGGTCTAGTTGTACGGTCGACGGAAATAAACAACCACTTCATATATCAGAATAGTATATGAATAAAAGAACTTTGCAAGCCAAAAACAATGATAGATATGATTTGAAATCAATGTCAAGAAAAAAACTAGATTGTCACTGTTCAGTAGAAAACTAGATTATCACCGGACCAGCAACCTCATCAAACTGTTTCTTAAGGCAAGTGACAGCAAACACACTCACCTTGATAGACAATATGCAAAGGCCATCACAGTTGATAATGATCTTACAAAATTCATAAGTCGTTGCTTAACAGCTTGGCTTGCCTCTGATGGTAGAGTTACTAGATCTAGCACCCTGCATGAAAGCCCCATACCAGTAGTTAACAGGTGCCATGACCAACCCCATGTTGTAGAGTGGGAATGATAACAAAGCAACAAGGTAATGTTAAAAATCAATAATACCTACAAATGAGTATTGCTCCAGTCCACAGTAGCAAAGGTTGCAGGTAAGAGGTCAAAACATAATATGTGCTGCTCTTTTTCCAATTACTATCATTACCCAAGACCCCACATAACAAAAGCCATGATTAAGGTGAAGAATCACTACCATATTTAAAATGGTGGTTATCAAGTAATCCTAAAATGGAGCATCAGTCTCTAAAATCAGACTGACCAAACAATCCAAACCATCCAATCGATGGCTATCAAATGGATGGTCCAATTCTAAGGAAAAAATCAGATGGTCTCAACTGTCTTCTCAATTTCATATTTGGGTTATGCCCCATCGACAATTAGGTCATCAATTTGGAGGGTCTGGATTGCAGAACGACTATCCCATGTCTACAATCAAAGATTCACCACCATTTTATAAATTGTCATGGACTATCACATTAGTCTAGACCCATTTTCATTTGCTTCCTCCATGGGTCTTGCTTTTTGATAAGTTAGCCCTTTTTTTGTAATTTCTAGTACATTTTCTAGGGAGAGTTTGCACTTATGTCAAAACTGTATAAAAGCTCTACAAAGATATCTAAATATATTTGGGTTTTGGGGTCTAGTCAATTTGTCACCTAAATCATAGGTGACTACCAAACCGGCAATTGCAGGTGGTATCCAAACAGGGCTCAAAACCCTCATTTCAGATTGATGCAGGGGTTTCATCTCTAAACAGATGTTTTGCAAGGCAATTGCATCTTTATGCATGTATCTCATCTTACCTGCAACTCCAATTGTAATGCCCTCAAATACAGAGTGAAAACAGAGGGCAACAATCAGCAAAACGCTATCACCTTGGTACCAGTACTACTAAAGCGTGGCCCATTTCCTGCATAGCATGCTCAACCAAATCCTAAGATGTACGGAGTAAAAGTCAGTGGTCCATTTAAAATAAACGCATCGAATCTCATTCATTTTATAATATATAAATAGATTATGTACAATTCCAACTCCCAATTACAATTGATCTAGATAGATGGCTATAGAAGGGCCTGTTTGTGTTGACAAAATCCAGAAGGATTATGATTTCCAATCACCAGAAGTTTCTGATATGGGATCTATGTTTCTGTTGTCTAGTGGGAATGTGCCAAATAATACAAATGCGTTCCAATTCCCAGAATGAACTGAAACCCTAACTTTAATCCAACATGGCTCCCATGTCAGATAATGTGTGATTGAAATTCATCTGGATTTTGTTTACATAAAGACCATAAAAGAGACCCATATCTTACAAAAACCAATCAAATCAACCCACATTCCTAAAAAACTCCAACTGTGCAGGCAATACTCAAATCATTACTTGAGCAGCAGTCTGTCTTGTCTCAAATTTACCTAGATGCCCCAACAGTGGTACTGTCCTTATCATATCTTCCCTGTTACTCCTCTTTCACAAACTCTTCGAGTAGTGTCCGCTGCCTGTGTCAGATTCCTGCCCAGAAAAATAAAAAATAAAAAATCCATCAGAAATTGTTCTGAAACAACAACGGAAACCTGCAAGACTAAACGCTCATACCTACCTAAATGTGGCATACGTGAATGTTTATAAGGTGATGAAAAACAAAGAGAAATGAAGCTAACCAGTCCCCATTAACAACAACAATGATACAAGGCCACGATTCTCCACCCTGGCGGCTGCAAGTAGATTAGCACAAGGACTAGAGCAATGACCACTGCGACCACTACTGGAGTAGCAGCTTGGCCCCGATCTGCAGCAGCTGGCGCATTCACCACTTGTGCTAGAGGCTGTTCACCCTATCTACCGATGTAAACCATGTAAACAGCTAGTCCTGATCCACAACTATTACACAGAATGAGAGGGAGATCAAGAGAGGGAGGGAGAGTGAGAGGGAGATCAAGAGAGAGGGTTGAGATTGGGAGAGGGAGATTGAGAGAGAGGGTTGAGATCGGGGGAGAGGGAGATCGAAAGAGAGGGAGAGGGGGAGGATATCGAGAGAGAGGGAGATCGAGAGAGAGGGTTGAGATCAGAAGATCGAAAGAGAGGGAGACGGAGATTGAGAGAGGGAGACGGAGACGGAGACGATGATAGAGATGGAAATGCAAAATGAGGATTTTCGGGCTTTTGGCGCAAGAAAAGGGTTAAAACCCATCGGTAGTCTGCGGTAGATAGAGCAGTGTGCCTCTTGGGCCTTGTGGGGTCTACCTAGAGGTTTTTAATCGAATCCATTCCGTCCATCTGTTTCAAAATAAAACAATAAAACAAAATAGTAAGAACTAAGAAGATCCAACACTCAATTAGGACACACGAATAAAACAGTGGAAAGAACAACCTATAACACAATGACTCTAGTACGGTTCAGTATCGTTTCAAATCAGAAACGGCTTAAAGCCGTTTCTGAACCAAAATCTCGACCGTACCAGCTAGACGATTTTGGTGTAGTGGTTCTTGAATTGTAAAAACTATAACCTAGGTTGTTTGTAGGGGCCACTATTTTTTAAGCCATCCAATCCATTCATATTATGCACCCCACCATTATTTATAGACAAAAAAACAAGGAAACCGAAATACCTTCAACTCAGCTCCATACTTCTAGTCTTGAGCAAACCCATACCATGGTATGTTCAACAGTCATTCCCTTAAGAAGCACCATGAGAAATTGTAGTGGTCAAAAGCAAGCAAGCAATAACAGATTCTATTTACTTGGTGGTAGAAATTGAGGAAATGTGGAGATCAGCTTCAATAGATCATAACAGTGAAACTTGGGAGGGCTTTCATAAATAGAATTAAAAAGCATAACTTGCAGAAGTTAGCAATAAAGACATAATGATACATGTCACCTTTTTATTTATCTTGGTTAGTGGCAGAAACCGAAGAGATGCGAAGATTGGCTTCAATAGTGAAACTTGGGAGGCTTTCATAAAGAGAATTAAAATGCATCAGCTTGCAAAAGTTAACGAAACTCAAGAAAATTGAAAGTAGTTAACATATTGAAAGGGACAATACCAAACTTAATCCATGAGTACCAAATTTGCATCAAAAAAGGATTTTACTCCACCATGTTGTATATGTAAAACCCACTCCATCCATCAAGAGTGTGTGTCTTCATTAATGCAAAACTTGAACTCTCCTCCTGCAAATAAAAATCCTCTTCAGCCTCATACCCTCTTTGATGCCTTCATAAGAAAAAATAGGTAGGTTTGGCCATGAGAAAGAGCGGAGGGTTATCAAGAGGAAGTTCGGCTCTGTCTTGGCCACTTTGATCCACTATTGATGTATACCACAATCCTCTTACTCGAATTCTAATGTTTTTCCCCTAGGCACTTTAACAATAGAAGTTTATATTGGAATATAAGGATCAAAGGCTTTAATTAGATTGTCTTTTGATATTCTTCTTATCAATTTATTTCTTAATTGTTTAAATTTCCCCAGTGTTTGATTCTAGCACAAAATCCTATTGTAGATGATGCATAACATTTGTCTATTTTAAATGATGCCCCAATATTTTCAGTTAGCTAGAAAAACATTTTGTTATGATCAGCGGTTATTACTTTGATTCCACGGGTTCAACCCTTGTGTAAAGTGTTTTGTGATTTTTCTTATTGAAGACAATCCAATAAAAAGGATGTCATGTGCACACTCATAGTTGTCTGGCCATAGGGAGACTGGTGTGGTGTGATTACATTCCCTATTCAATGGTGGTGTGAGGCTTCCATCTATCTTGCTTCTCTATTCCTTTCTATCCAAAAGAGGTATTTTCCCAAAAACTTCATCTATCTTCTTCCCTTCCTATCTAAAACTATTCAAATCATCTTTTTCTTTAACTTTTCATCATTCAACTTCAACCCCAATCAAAATTAACCATTGAGGACCCCAAAATCCCGAACTTCCTAAAACCTTAATTTTCCTCTACTAATACCTAAATCCATTAATCCCCTTAACCAATTCACCAAATTTATTCCTAATTTCATCTTTTTCCAAAATTCTAAAAAACCCTAATTATAAAACCTACGAGTCAAATCCCTTGACTGTAGAACGTGCTTATGTTAAATTGAAAGTTCTATCATTACATTGGGCCTAATTTTAATTGATTTATGTGATTTCTTAGCACACGGGCATGTGATTTAGGTTAAATTGTATTTTATTTCCTATTATTTACTCTTAATTATGTGGTGGGTTAAACATCTTTTGTTAATTGAATTACTTTATGGACTCATTCATAATCCCCATGTTGCATGCTAGGATTAAATCATGTGTCCTATATCACCAACCCTTTTGTCAATGAAGATAGATAATGAAATTGAGGGTCAAGATTTCAAGAGTCTCAAAATGTGAGGGGAGGGGAATCGAACTCATGTCTGTGGGGAGCAAACCCACGATCAAATTTGTTCACCCTAACTCGTGACAGGTAATCCATGATGAGGGGAATAGAACTCGTTTCTGTGGGGAGCAAACCCTCGATCAAAGTTGTTCACCCAAACTCGTGATAGGTAAATCATGTGTCCTATATCACCAATCCTTTTTTCAATGAAGATAGATAATGAAATTGAGGGTCAAGATTTCAAGAGTCTCAAAATGTGAGAGGAGGGGAATTGAACTCATGTCTATGGGGAGCAAATCCATGATCAAAGTTGTTCGCCCTAACTTGTGACAGGTAATCCACGGTGAGGGGAATAGAACTCGTTTCCGTGGGGAGAAAACCCTCGATCAAACTCGTTCACCCAAACTTGTGAAAGTTAATACACGAGGAGAGGAATTGAAATCGTGTCCGTGGGGAGCAAACCCACGACCACAGCCATTCGCCCAAACTCATGATAGGTAATCCAAGGGGAGGGAAATTTAACTCGTATTTATGGAGAGTAAACCCATGAAAAAAGCCATTCACCCAAACTCGTGACATTCACATGGAGGGGAATCGAACTCATGTTTATGGGGAGCAAACCCACGACTAAAGCCGTTTGCCCAAACTCGTGATGGGTAATCCACGAGGAGGGGAATCGAACTCATGTCTATGGGGAGTAAACTCACGATCAAAGTTGTTCGCCCAAACTCGTGACGAGTAATCCATGGGGATGGGAATCGAACTCACGTCTGTGGGGAGCAAATCCATGACCAAAGTCGTTCGCCCAAACTCGTAACGGGTAATCCATAGGGAGGGGAATCAAACTCGTGTTTATGGGGAGCAAACCCACGACCAAAGCCGTTCACCCAAACTCCTAACAAGTAATCCACGAGGAGGGGAATCAAACTCGTGTTTGTGAGGAACAAACCCACGACCAAAGTCGTTCACCCAAACTCATGACGAATTTTGGGAAGTGAAACCTAACATCGTTCGAATCCTTAGATCTAAGTAAAATGAGAAAAAATGATTGGGTAGGTACATCCATGAGTATGGATTTGATATCCTTCTATTGGAGGTGAATGAAATTTGGCATTTAGTGAAGTTGTGTATTGTGTGCTTAGGATGTAATTAGCTATATGTGTAAATTATCAAACCTTACTAAGATCAAGACTATCCTAAAACAAGAAAGACTCTTAACATGAAGATTAGTTTGCCTCAAATAAAAATATCATTATAAATGGTATTCTCAAATAATATATTTTTTTCTTTAGAGATTAGGAAGTTAATCTGTATATGGAGTTTCATTGATTGGTAAAAGATCATTCCAAAATAAAAAATAAAAAATAGAGCATTAATTAGTTTTCACGTACTTGGAAATCTTGCTTAAGAACCCCATATTTTGTTTAGATTCTTCTTACTTTTTTACGTATCTTTCTCTTCTTCTTCTTTTTTTAATTTTTAATTTTTAATTTTTATTGTTCTTACTTCTTTTCATTTTAAATTTTCCTACATAAAAATTGAAACATCTCTTCCAAAAAAGCAATCTCCACAAAGTTTTCCCCACCTTTCTCACCCCTCCTAAATGCCCAGACCACAAAAGGTCCATAATAGAATTCGGCTTCACCTAAGCTTGTATGGAGAGCATTGAGAAAGCAGTCCCACACGTTTTAAGCAAACATGCAGTGAATGAAGAGGTGATCAATTGACTCCACATCTCTCATACACATTATACATATGTTAGGAAGGATAAGTGATCTTGTTTGAAAATATTATTGATTGTCAGCACCCTCTTTCTTCCTATAAGTCAAGCAAACATTGCCATCCTTGGTGGAACTTTTTACGACCATATAAAAAAGAATAGGTGTTAAATGAGTATTTCTCCTATAGTTTCTTTGATTTTACAACCCTTCATTGGTAAATCCTCACATTTTCACTTAATATCTCACATAAATTTTGACGTATTCCTATTCCATGGTAGAGGCTCATAATCACCATCTAAGGTCATCCAGCATAAAGGTTATACACAATATTTCTTTGATGATAAATAGTGTCTTGAAATTAGGAGTTGTAATGAAAGGGCTTTTACCCATTAACAATTAAAAGGCACTATCACTATACAAACTATATCACCTATTGGATTTTTGGCAGACCTCATGGATATATTCATGTATTTCTTCATACATCTTGTTCATTGAAATTAGCCTCTAAACATCTATCACAATGACCAATTAAAGTGCCCTATCATTGTATATACTGTATTGTCTATTGCAATTTTTGGTAGACCTCATGGATATATTCATATATCTCTTCATACATCTCATTCATTAAAATTAGCCTCCATTTAAAAACATCCATCATAGTGAACAATGAATGCCCTATAAAGGGTGAAACCTTGGAAGAGGCATTTAATTGAATAAATTTTCAAATCAAATGGCAACTAACATAGGCTATAAAACATTTTCTTCGAGTGTTGAAGATGGGCCTTAACATATTAATTGACTTGGATCACTAAAAACGGCCTCAATAATAAAAAGGCGATGGGATCACTAAAATGATGCAAATAAAGGGTTTGGAACACCTAAAACATGCCCAATAATATGAAGGGTAAGGATCACTTCAAATGGTACAAGTATTTCAAAAGGTTGGTCCAATTGGATCACTTCAAATGGCAAAGCATTTCAACTAGTTTAGACCAATCCTACAAACGGTTTGGTTAGTGAAAATGGGACCCATCCTACAAATACTTTGTATCAATTAGAAGCAATCTAGTGATTAATGGTTTCAATCACTACAAAGGAAGCTAATCAAACCAAAGGTTTCTACAACTAAAATTGGAATGAGAGAAATTAAAGGTTTTATAATAATTATAAATGAGCTAGTTGTGAATGACTCATGCACTCAATTATATCAAATGGGCAAAAACATAATTCTAAATCCAGCAAGTGGTATGTCACAATGGACTATGTGGGTCACTAAACATATGCCTTAACACAGAGATGGTTTGGATAGCTGGGAACCAACAGGTGACATTCATAGTTTAGATCACTAAATGCAAGCCCAATCATAAAATAAATAAATTTAAACCACTGACTAATGGCTTAAACCTACAAAGGGGAAGAATCATGAAAAATTGGCCTAATCATACCAAGGTGAGAATTACTAAATACAGTGCCAATCATATGAAAATTTGCGATCATTGAGAACGAGTCAACTATGGATGGCCCATTTAACAAGCCACCCAAATAGGAAAAATGATAACTCTACAGTATATAACTAACAAATTGATAATAAAAAAATCTTAAACAAATCTCATACAATCGTCAATAATCAAACATCAAAATATGCTAATGATAGACTCCATCGCTAACTATTTTGGTGCATGTGACATTTACCAGCAGCTATAAGACATCAACATATATTAGATTGCTAAACAAGAGCCTTTGAATATCAATTAGCTTAGATTGATGAAAATGGCCTCAATAATATGAAGCGTATGGATCAACAAAATGACCCAAATTATATAAAGGGTTTGAATCACTTAAAAAGAACCAGTAATATGAAAGATTTGGGTCACCCCATACAACCCAAGCATTTCAAAAGGTTAGACCAATTGGATCACTTCAGATGGCCAAAGCATTTAAAAAAGGTAGACCAATCTAATAAATGGTTTGGTTAACGAAACTAGGACCATTATTATAAATTGTTCGCGTAAATAGAAGTGCACCGAGTGATTAACGATTTGAGTCACAACAAGCAAACCCAACTATAAGAATGGTTTCTACCAATATAACTAGAACATGAAACATTAATTGTTTGGATAATTGAAAATGGACCATTGTACATGACTCATGCACTCAATTATCTTAGACAAATAAAAACAGAATTACAGATCCATAAATGGTGAAGTAATAAATAGTTTTTGTCACTATAAAAGGACCCAATCATAAGAAAAGCTTCTACCAATAAAACTGGAACAAGAGATATTAATGGGTTGGATAATTGAAAATAGACCCATTGTGCAGGACTCACACACTAAGTTGTCTCAAATGGGTCAAAATGCAATTTTAGATCCACCAATGGTTATGTCTAACTATTTGGATCACTAAGCATAAGCCTCGGCATATTCATGGTTGACATTAGTGGCATATCAATCCAACCAATACAAGCTATCAAACATTTACTTGGATTGTTGAATATGAGCCTTAAAATATCAATTAGTTTCCCAATCGCTAAATCCTATAAATGATTTGGATTATTGTAAAAGAACGCAACCATATTGGCAATTTGGATAGCCAGCCATGAGAATGGTTTCAATTTAATAAAATAAGACAACTCATATAACAATGGACCATTTAAATTGGACCAAATTCTGCAAACGGTTTTGTCACGCCCCAGACTCGGTAATCGGATTCACAAGGAACCCGATGGCCGGTTCTGGCCGCAACAGCCTCCGTAGTACCCCATTCTCGGCTCCTGAAGTAGGTTCCGATCCTGGGATCCTACAAGGAGGATTTCCATAACAATATAACCATTTCCAATACGAGCATACCCAAGATCATAACAAGTAAATCTGAGAATAAAAAAAGGCACATATCACAAAATCCACTATGAATTTGAACTTTTACAAGTTTACAAAAGGTCCAAAAGGACATACATAAGATAATAGAAGAAAGAAAGGAAGGATGCAATACTGGGTCCTCAAGCCAATCCAATGCCCCACCGCTATTGCGCCGACTTAGGATCTCCTGCACGCATCAATTGTGCATAAGCTTATAGAAGCTTAGAGGGTGGTGTAAGTGTGTAATAATAGTGCACAGAAGAATAATAGGAGATACATGAAGGAGACATGCTCAATGAGAATATCACTAGCCTTACCAAGGCTTATCATGAATATGATGCAATGAGTACTGGACGCCATACCAAGGCATTGCATGAAGGGGCTTACATAACCAATACTAATGCGATGCAAGTAATGCCAGTGCTCATAACCAAACCGTATGTCAAGTATATTTTCAATCATAAGGAAATCACCGGGGTCCATTACACTGCTGGATGACTCCCGCTCTACAGACCCCGCACAGTCAAACGAGCGTAAGAGACCTCACTACCCGCCTATGGACAACCAATCACCAGCAACGCCTGACAGTAGCGGACCCATTCACGAGCTGGTCAGACTCAGCTTAGCAATGCCCTCTTACATCAGGCGAGTAAGGCCACACCCCTATCCAACTGACTACACGACAGTGGGAGTCGAGGCCTAATGGTATAGGTCCTCGTGCGCTCATATATTCCACCCGGTCACAGCGTTGGAGCAGATCCTTGGTACCATGGAAGTTTTGAGAATTTCACCCATGGGCATCCTATGCACCCGGTATGCTCAAGTAACATTTTCGGTGTCCAAACATGGCCATCCACGATGTAGCTGTGGAGGCTACAACCCTGATGAAGCAAGGGTGATAATGCTCACATATTATGCAATGCCAGATGCATGAATCACACAATCAACTATGCATCAATTCCAAGCATCCAACATACTCAAGAGGGAATATTACGTCCCTCAGGAAGACAGCATGCAATGCCCAATGGCACAATCATAACCACACACACAGTGTTATCCAAGCATACAATGATGCACATGGGCCATGAAGATGGGTCTACGCGCATCATGCGGCGATATACAAAGTCAATGACATTCCTCCTATCCAAGAAGGAACCAAGACTAGGTACTTAGACAATATCCATAAGGAATCCCACCTCTAGTGGGGGCCCATTTACCTGGGGTAGCCCACGAGACTAAGCATACAACTACGTGTCTAAGTAATGTAGAAATGAGCCTAGCAACTGTCTAAGATAAGTATCCAATCACTCTTAAATACAACCGGACCTAGAGGGGTCCATAATGGGGACATTTAACCACCATTCCGTAAAAAGGCATATCAACCATGAACTATATGGATAAAAGGCCTAAGGCCTACATTTAAGATAAAAAAAATAAAAGTAACCACATACATATATTCCTCATAATAGGCCATAAAAAGATATAATACCACTTTTAACAACATGGGCTCTAAGAGGGGAATTAAGGCCCAAGGCCCAATTCCCAATGGCCATAGAATCCATGCATTAAGTTGGACTTGGTGGGCAGCCCGTGTACATAATATACGGCCCAAAAAAATAGGTTTAAGTTTGGATGAAATGGGCCCCACTACATCAGCCCAATAACTAGCAATTTAAGTAGGCAACCGAGGGCCCAATACTATCCTTACCTCAGCCCACAAGTCCATCAAAATGGTGGAAGTCGGCCCAATGTATGGTTGGGCCAAGCTGGGATGTCCCTGCCCAATCTGGGCTCACTGGATGTTCCAAAATTCTGATCTTAAGATGGGGTCCTCATAAGATCACTAAAAGTGACCCAAAAGAATGCACTGATTAAGCCCAAAGATTATAAGAAAGCATAAGCATGTAACACGTACACAAGTTCTCAATATGGTGAGCCCCACAGCCAAATAAAGTTGTAACCATAAAATTGTACATCGAAGGCCCTTTGATAAAGTTTTGGCCCGTTTGACTTCCTAGGCCTGCTAAGGTCCAGAAATTAGTTGAGTATGTGGAAATAATCTCATGAAGGCCAACTATACTCACTGGGGGACCCCACCAGATGGAGAGTGTGTATATATCATGAAAAGATCAAGTGGGTCTGCTACTGGATTGTGAGTCCAGCAGCAACCCAAGGCAGAGAGTGCTTCCACAATCGGGCGATCCAAGGCTTGGACGGCCTGGACCAAACATGCATTAAGGTAGGTTCCACATACATGCACATTGAGCCTTAAATAAATAGCCTAAGGTCTATGGTGGGCCTTTAACCACCCATAGAGAAACCTATGAGCTTACCTTAGGATCACCCAGGAGGACATCCAACCTCAACTGGTTTCCAAGAGGTAGCTCACCAATACCCATGTAATGAAAGATCTAAGGCCTAAGCAATGTGTGGACTAGTGGGCCATACACCAAGCCCAACTCATAGGCCATATAGTGGGCCCTCAAGTAAGGTTTGGGCCCAACCACAAAGGTCATAATTTCACATATGTGGTGGGCTTCATGGGTAGCCCAGTAATTCATTTACATAGGCAAGTTTCACATTTAACATAAGTGAGTTGGGCCTCACTTTTGGCCTAAGTATAGGGTCAGTTTAGTGGGCAGCCAAGGGCCCGACTTCTTGTGTATCATTGTCCCTAAGCCCATCACAATAGATAGGAGAGTATAGGCCCAAGATCAATGGGCCTATCCAAAAGAACTGAGTCCACAAGGCCTACTTGCTAACACAAACATGCATATACTATATCACATAATGGGCCCTAAAGAAATGGCCCAAAACAAAAGTCATCCAATTCATACATTATGGTGGGCTTGAGGGCAGCCCATAAACCCAAGAATACACATAGGCAAGGCCTATACTGACAGTGTGGGCCTTGCCACATCAGCCCAAAGACTTAGCAAGGCCCTCCACACTATACATTTATGTGGGCCCCGCAAGTCAGCTCATAATTAAGCATTTCATGAGGGCATCACGGCTAATAAACACACACGGTCAGCTTGTAGACGGCCCGTTGGGCCCGTGAAACAATAAGGTCAGGCCCTGCACGATCTTGGGCTCAAGAAATAGGTTTCCAGCCCATTGGGCCTATAAACTACCAAAAATCTGGTTAAGACTAACCCCCAACAACACCACAAAGGTGGGCCTTAAGAGGAACTAATTATGTCCAAAAATGTCTAAGGAAAAAGGCAAGGAGTGTGTGCAATACTCCCTTAAATCTGGTGGGCCACACCAGCTCTAAAATAATCAACTATGGAGCAAATTTGGGCCCCTTACTAGAATTCCAGCCCACCTACTTCCTGGGCCTGCTGGAATCCAGAAATTTATATAATTCAAATGGGTTACTAGCCCATGGTGACCCACACATATCACAGTGGGTCCCACTGGATGAGAGGGGAATGCACAACACACATTAGAAGTGGGCCATGCCGCTGGAATACAGGCCCAGTAACAGCCCAAGGTAGGGGCGTCCCGTGGTGGGTAGTCCTACGGGCCTAAGTATCTGGCCCAAAACTGACCCAAGTTTGCAGGCCACACCACGGTCAGTACAGGGGCCCGATGGCCATAAAAATTTACAATATGGTCCTCCCATAGGTGGACCACGAATCCTCAAAATTTTGTAATTTTTGGACAGTCAGAAGTATTTTAATTAATTTAAATAAAACAGACCATCAAGAAAATCTGGTGAATCGGGATGCCTGAACGTGGTGAGCCAGTCCAGCACTTGCCACGGTGTGCACGGGACTCCATTGGCCCCAAAAATTTTTAGGTGAGTCCCACCATGGGTGAAACATCATCCTGTAAATTTTCATGATTTTAGGATACTCAAAAGTATTTAAATTAATTTAAAGAATATAATCTATCCAGGGTGAAATATTGCTGGAATATAACTGTCCTGAATTTGGGCCATCCAATGGGTGGGTTCTGGGCTTCCAAAATTCCTGAAATTTAGACCCAAGGTCCCTCATAAATCATAAAACAAGGTGGGGTCCAGAAATATGGCCCACCTTCTTAGAAATTATTTTTTTTAATATTATTTTTATGGGACTATGCTGCTGGACTGCACAGCAGAAATTTCTAGCAGTCCAGTATGTTGGCCCACCCTTTTGGATGCCCAAATAGGATTCCTTTGCCCTGAAATTGTGTGGATAGGTCCTACCATGGGTGGGACACCTCCCTACAAAAATTTAAGATTTTTGGGATAGTAAAAATATTTTATTTAACTCATGCAATTTATGGACAGCAAGGTCCAGATTTTTATTTTCCTGCTGCAGCAATGCTGCTGTCCTTGACTTTAGCACCCCATTTGAGTGGGCCCAGGTCTATGTAAATTTGGAAAAATGCAACGCCAACCTTCCTATACAAGTATACAGTAAGTTGGGGTCCACAAAGGTGGCCCACCATTTCAAAATTAGGCTGATATTTATGATTTTCCAGCAAACAGTGTGGCTGGACAGTCCAGAAAAATCTGGACCATCCACCCTCCTTGGCCCACCTCAAAGAGAAGTCTAAGAAATCAGGAAAAAGAGACCACAAACAAGGCCTACAACCCATATATTACAGTATAAAAAAAAAATTCCAGCAATCTGGACAGCAACATGTTGCTGTCTAGATCAGCCCAAAAAAATTTAATAAATGGGAAATAAATCATAGATTCCACAAGGTGGGGTCCACCCTGATGTGTCACACAACTCCCAGGCCCAGCCCCTCCCCAAGAAAATCTATAAAATCAGGCCCAAAGGCTTTCCAAATCAACCAGCAAAACTAGGCAGCACAGTTGGGCTTAGGTGTCCAACAACTTGGGCCTGGATGTCCCAAAAATTTAAAAATTCTGGTTGCATGGCACATCAGGTGGGCCACATAATCATTACATCCAAATCACAGAAAGGGGAGAAGAGAAGAAGAAATGAAATCTCATCAAGATGGGGTCCATTGAAAATGGCCCCATCAAGATCACATGCATGCAAGTGATGGCTAAAAAAAACCTTATCCAAGGAGTGGTGGACCTTCACCATTGATTTGGTGAGTCCTACACTCTCCATATAAAGCAACAAAAGATCTATGAAAATAAGAACCATGCAATCTATCCTACATGCTCACCCACTTGTTGGATCTTCAAGATTCTTCAACCACCATGCTCCTTAAGCTTCAAGGAAGGAGGTTCAATGGTGATGATGGATCTTTGATGGTTAGATCTAGTGGGAAAGAAGAGGAAAGAGGGCTGGAAAAGTTTAGCAATGGAGGACATTGGAAGGCATTTGCAAAGAGGAGAAGAGAGAAATGAAGAAAGAGAGAGGGATATGAGAGAGTTTCTAAAGTTGAAATGATTACTTTCTTAGAAAAAGATGAGTTTTTGAAAAGAGAAAATAATCATTGCTCATGGGATAGGGTGACTCATCATTGCCTAGAGAAGCTAATCTCATCATGGTTTTCTTGAGAAAAGAAGCCATCATTGCTAGGCTAAAGGTGGCTTTCATGGGGAATAGTGCACATGGGGAAATGTGCAATCAGGTGGGTCCCACCAAAAATGCAATCAACGGTCCAAATAATGCGCGGCCCATAACTTTTGATGGACATGCTGGATTTACGCATGAGACGCGGCGCTGGAACTGTGGCGACGATGAGGTCGTAATGGCATAGGTTTTGGGTCAATCCGAGTCGAGTCTATGTGACCAAACTCAAGGGTGACTGCAATCACTATGCAAAGGTCGCGGGTCGCCGAAATTTGACCGGTAGGACCGCGGGACCAAAATACATGAGATGCATACTCACACACACATGCACACATGCGAACTCGGGTCAGGTCTCACAATCCTCCCCACCAACAAAGAAATTTTGTCCTCGAAATTGACAAAACTGATACAACCAAATGCATAAGCATCCTCATATATATCAATCGTTAATCAAAAGAAGAAAATGCAAGAAATACAAGCAATCAATCATCGAACAAATAAGGATAACACTCTTTAATCTCAGCCCAACAACTAGGAGATCTACGCGGTCTATCATAACATGCCTCAAAAGGAGCCACGCAGTCTCACTATCTCCTCAATAAACACCTTACAAGCCGATCCATAGACCAGGAAGCACGCATTGGAATGAAATGAGCCGACTTCGTCAGACGATCAACGATAACCTAGATGGTATCGTGCCCGTGCTGAGTCCTCGGCAAACTTGCGATGAAATCCATCGATATGTGCTCCCACTTCCATTCTGAAACACTCAACAACTGCAAGGGACTAGGGGTCTCAGATGATCGGCCTTAACACGCTGGCAAGCATCACACTCGGCCACAAAACTAGCGACTAGGAAAAAATACTGGCTTGACAAAAAAATAAGCCAACAAGCTCAACATCGGCAATACAAAACTATTCAGCGGGCAAGAACATCTCACTAACCAAAATGGAACCCGATAATATCATCGGCCTAACACAGCGATCTTTCTAAAAATGTCAATACTGAGAATCCTCTACGGCAGACTCTAATAGCAATTTGATCGAACAAAAGCCCTTGGATACAAAAGGGGTATGATGCACCAAAACACAAGACATGCATACGGAGACAAGAAAAATACCCATAACGACTCTCCTAATAACTAAGGGTCCTGCGAAGTCGCGCAAAATCAAGCTTGATGTGGCTGGGGAGGCGTCTGTCCCCTCTACATCTGCGGTCTCTGCTGTTGTGGAGGTCTACACTGCAGTCTCGGCTGCTGTCGGGGTCTCGGTGGCGGGAGCCACTGTCGCTGCAGCAAGGGAAGAGGGCACTCACGCCTCTGATGCCCTGTCTGCCCACATCCATAGCAAATGCCAGTAAATGCCCTAGAAGAAGAAGCTGCTGCATGCGATGCTGATGCTTTGGCGGCTCGATAGGCTATGCACCTCTGCTGTTGTCGACGCTGCCGAGAGCTACCGGAGGGGTCCTGCCTCTTCCGGCCTCTCCTCTGATCACGATCCCTCCGCGAACTGGTCCACTTGGCCTCGCCCTGAAGTAGAAATATCGTTAACGGAGCTCGCTGCAGAGTCGAATCTCACAAAAGGGGACTCGCACGCTCCTGTTCCGCCTGACCGGGCATCTCAGGAACGGGTTGACGAGTCTGAAGAACATCAGTGACGACCTGCATCAATTGTTGGAGATGCTCAGCACCTGCAGGAATCGTCAGATAAGCGGGGGTAGCATTGGCCTCTGGCGGAGGCACAGGTATGGCGGGAGCCTCAGGAATAAGTACGATGGGCTCCAGAGGGGAAACAAGAATCTCAGGTGGTGGAGCAAAAGTCACTCGGACCGCCGAAGCAGAATGAGAACCATGTTCATGGGCACCACGGCCACGGGCGTCACAATCATGGGCACCTCGACTAGACGACATGGTCTACAGAAAGAAAAAAAGTAATGGAAACCGAGGAATTAAAATCCTTGAAGGCACAAACAGAATGAGAAAAATGCACTCGGGACACTACTTGTCCTAAGATTGCAGCAGATATGTGATGTTATCCCTAGTTATTCCAAAATTACTTGCTATGCTCTGATACCAACTCCTGTCATGCCCCAAACTCGGTAACCGGATTCACAAGGAACCCGATGGCCGGTTCTGGCCGCAACAGCCTCCGTAGTACCCCATTCTCGGCTCCTGAAGCAGGTTCCGATCCTGGGATCCTACAAGGAGGATTTCCATAACAATATAACCATTTCCAATACGAGCATACCCAAGATCATAACAAGTAAATCTAAGAATAAAAAAAGGCACATATCACAAAATTCACTATGAATTTGAACTTTTACAAGTTTACAAAAGGTCCAAAAGGACATACATAAGATAATAGAAGAAAGAAAGGAAGGATGCAATACTGGGTCCTCAAGCTCAGCTCTAATCCAAACTCTACCACTGCGACACCTGCCTAGGATCTCCTACACGCATCAATCGTGCATAAGCTTATAGAAGCTTAGAGGGTGGTGTAAGTGTGTGATAATAGTGCACAGAAGAATAATAGGAGATACATGAAGGTGACATGCTCAATGAGAATATCACTAGCCTTACCAAGGCTTATCATGAATATGATGCAATGAGTACTGGACGCCATACCAAGGCAATGCATGAAAGGGCTTACATAACCAATACTAATGCGATGCAAGTAATGCCAGTGCTCATAACCAAACCGTATGTCAAGTATATTTTCAATCATAAGGAATTCACCGGGGTCCATTACACTGCTGGATGACTCCCGCTCTACAGACCCCTCACAATCAAACGAGCGTAAGAAACCTCACTACCCGCCTGTGGACAACCAATCACCAGCAACGCCTGACAGTAGCGGACCCATTCACGAGCTGGTCAGACTCAGCCTAGCAATGCCCTCTTACATCAAGCGAGTAAGGCCACACCCCTATCCAACCGACAACACGACAGTGAGAGTCGCGGCCTAATGGTATAAGGCCCTCGTGCGCTCATATATTCCACCCGGTCACGGCATTGGAGCAGATCCTTGGTACCATGGAAGTTTTGGAAATTTCACTCATGGGCATCCTATGTACCCGGTATGCTCCAGTAACATTTCCGGTGTCCAAACATGGCCATCCACGATGTAGCTGTGGAGGCTACAACCCTGATGAAGCAAGGGTGATAATGCTCACATATTATGCAATGCCAGATGCATGAATCACACAATCAACTATGCATCAATTCCAAGCATCCAACATGCTCAAGAGGGAATATTACGTCCCTCGGGAAGACAGCATGCAATGCCCAATGACACAATCATAACCACACACACAGTGTCATCCAAGCATACAATGATGCACATGGGCCATGAAGATGGGTCTACGCGCATCATGCGGCGATATACAAAGTAAATGACATTCCTCCTATCCAAGAAGGAACCAAGACTAGGTACTTAGACAATATCCATAAGGAATCCCACCTCTAGTGGGGGCCCATTTACCTGGGGTAGCCCACGAGACTAAGCATATAATTACGTGTCTAAGTAATGTAGAAATGAGCCTAACAACTGTCTAAGATAAGTATCC
This sequence comes from Magnolia sinica, assembly GCF_029962835.1. Classification (NCBI taxonomy): domain Eukaryota; kingdom Viridiplantae; phylum Streptophyta; class Magnoliopsida; order Magnoliales; family Magnoliaceae; genus Magnolia; species Magnolia sinica. The sequence continues at coordinate 65,295,261 of NC_080580.1, forward strand.
AATCACTCTTAAAAACAACCGGACCTAGAGGGGTCCATAATGGGGACATTTAACCAGCATTCCGTAAAAAGGCATATCAACCATGAACTATATGGATAAAAGACCGAAGGCTTACATTTAAGAAAAAAAATAAAAGTAACCACATACATATATTCCTCATAATAGGCTATAAAAAGATATAATACCACTTTTAACAACATGGTTTCTAAGAGGGGAATTAAGGCCCAAGGCCCAATTCCTAATGGCCATAGAATCCATGCATTAAGTTAGACTTGGTGGGCAGCCCGTGTACATAATATACGGCCCAAAAAAATAGGTTTAAGTTTGGATGAAATGGGCCCCACTACATCAGCCCATTAACTAGCAATTTAAGTAGGCAACCGAGGGCCCAATACTATCCTTACCTCAGCCCACAAGTCCATCAAAATGGTGGAAGTCGGCCCAATGTATGGTTGGGCCAAGCTGGGATGTCCCTGCCCAATCTGGGCTCACTGGATGTTCCAAAATTCTGATCTTAAGATGGGGTCCTCATAAGATCACTAAAAGTGACCCAAAAGAATGCACTGGTTAAGCCCAAAGATTATAAGAAAATATAAGCATGTAACACGTACAGAAGTTCTCAATATGGTGAGCCCCACAGCCAAATAAAGTTGTAACCATAAAATTGTACATCAAAGGCCCTTTGATAAAGTTTTGGCCCGTTTGACTTCCTGGGCCTGCTAAGGTCCAGAAATTAGTTGAGAAGGCCAACTATACTCACTGGGAGACCCCACCAGATGGAGAGTGTGTATATATCATGAAAAGATCAAGTGGGTTTGCTACTGGATTATGAGTCCAGCAGCAACCCAAGGCAGAGAGTGCTTCCACAATCGGGCGATCCAAGGCTTGGACGGCCTGGACCAAATATGCATTAAGGTAGGTTCCACATACATGCACATTGAGCCTTAAATAAATAGCCTAAGGTCTATGGTGGGCCTTTAACCACCCATAGAGAAATCTATGAGCTTACCTTAGGATCACCGAGGAGGACATCCAACCTCAACTGGTTTCCAAGAGGTAGCTCACCAATACCCATGTAATGAAAGATCTAAGGCCTAAGCAATGTGTGGACTAGTGGGCCATACACCAAGCCCAACTCATAGGCCATATAGTGGGCCCTCAAGTAAGGTTTGGGCCCAACCCCAAAGGTCATAATTTCACATATGTGGTGGGCTTCATGGGCAGCCCAGTAATTCATTTACATGGGCAAGTTTCACATTTAACACAAGTGAGTTGGGCCTCACTTTTGGCCTAAGTACAGGGTCCGTTTAGTGGGCAGCCAAGGGCCCGACTTCTTGTGTATCATTGTCCCTAAGCCCATCACAATAGATAGGAGAGTATAGGCCCAAGATCAATGGGCCTATCCAAAAGAACTGAGTCCACAAGGCCTACTTGCTAACACAAACATGCATATACTATATCACATAATGGGCCCTAAAGAAATGGCCCAAAACAAAAGTCATCCAATTCATACATTATGGTGGGCTTGAGGGCAGCCCATAAACCCAAGAATACACATAGGCAAGGCCTATACTGACAGTGTGGGCCTTGCCACATCAGCCCAAAGACTTAGCAAGGCCCTCCACACTATACATTTATGTGGGCCCCGCAAGTCAGCCCATAATTAAGCATTTCATGAGGGCATCACGGCTAATAAATACACACGGTCAGCTTGTAGATGGCCCGTTGGGCCCATGAAACAATAAGTCAGGCCCTGCACGATCTTGGGCTCAAGAAATAGGTTTCCAGCCCATTGGGCCTATAAACTACGAAAAATCTGGTTAAGACTAACCCCCAACAACACCACAAAGGTGGGCCTTAAGAGGAACTAATTATGTCCAAAAATGTCTAAGGAAAAAGGCAAGGAGTGTGTGCAATACTCCCTTAAATCTGGTGGGCCACAACAGCTCCAAAATAATCAACTATGGAGCAAATTTGGGCCCCTTACTGGAATTCCAACCCACCTACTTCTTGAGCCTGCTGGAATCTAGAAATTTATGTAATTCAAATGGGTTACTAGCCCATGGTGACCCACACATATCACAGTGGGTCCCACTGGATGAGAGGGGAATGCACAACACACATTAGAAGTGGGCCATGCCACTGGAATACAGGCCCAGCAACAGCCCAAGGTAGGGGCGTCCCGTGGTGGGTAGTCCTACGGGCCTGAGTATCTGGCCCAAAACTGACCCAAGTTTGCAGGCCACACCACGGTCAGTACAGGGGCCCGATGGCCATAAAAATTTACAAGATGGTCCTCCCATAGGTGGACCATGAATCTTCAAAATTTTGTATTTTTTGGTCGGTCAGAAGTATTTTAATTAATTTAAATAAAACAGACCATCAAGAAAATCTGGTGAATCGGGATGCCAGAACGTGGTGAGCCAGTCCAGCACTTGCCACGGTGTACACGGGCCTCCATTGGCCCCAAAAATTTTTATTTAAGTCCCACCATGGGTGGAACATCTCCTTGTAAAGTTTCATGATTTTAGGATACTCAAAAGTATTTAAATTAATTTAAAGAATACAATCTATCCAGGGTGAAATATTACTGGAATATAACTGTCCTGAATTTGGGACATCCAATGGGTGGGTTCTGGGCCTCCAAAATTCCTAAAATTTGGACCCAAGGTCCCTCATAAATCATAAAACAAGGTGGGATCCAGAAATATGGCCCACCTTCTTAGAAATTATTTTTTTAATATTATTTTTATGGGACTATGCTGCTGGACTGCACAGCAGAAATTTCTGGCAGTCCAGTATGTTGGCCCACCCTTTTAGATTCCCAAATAGGATTCCTTTGCCCTGAAGTTGTGTGGATAGGTCCTACCATGGGTGGGACACCTCCCTACAAAAATTTAAGATTTTTGGGATAGTAAAAATATTTTATTTAACTCATGCAATTTATGGACAGCAAGGTCCAGATTTTTATTTTCCTACTGCAGCAATGCTGCTGTCCCTGACTTTAGCACCCCATTTGAGTGGGCCCAGGTCTATGTAAATTTGGAAAAATGTAAGGCCAACCTTCCTATACAAGTATACAGTAAGTTGGGGTCCACAAAGGTGGCCCACCATTTCAAAATTAGGCTGATATTTATGATTTTCTAGCAAACAGTGTGGCTGGACAGTCCAGAAAAATCTGGACCATCCACCCTCCTTGGCCCACCCTTTTGGGTGATCAAATAAGGACATTTGAAGGTGAGGTTTTGCATAATTTTAGGTTGGGTCCACACCTCAAAGAGAAGTCTAAGAAATCAGGAAAAAGAGACCACAAACAAGGCCTACAACCCATACATTACAGCATTAAAAAAAAAACAATTCCAGCAATCTGGACAGCAACATGTTGCTGTCTAGATCAGCCCAAAAAAAATTAATAAATGGGAAATAAATCATAGATTCCACAAGGTGGGGTCCACCCTAATATGTCACACAACTCCCAGGCCCATCCCCTCCCCAAGAAAATCTATAAAATCAGGCCCAAAGGCTTTCCAAATCAACCAACAAAACTAGGCAGCATAGTTGGGCTTGGGTGTCCAACAACTTGGGCCTGGATGTCCCAAAAATTTAAAAATTCTGGTTGCATGGCACATCAGGTGGGCCACATAATCATTACATCCAAATCACAGAAAGGGGATAAGAGAAGAAGAAATGAAATCTCATCAAGATGGGGTCCATGGAAAATGGCCCCATCAAGATCACATGCATGGAAGTGATGGCTAAAAAAAACCTTATCCAAGGAGTGGTGGACCTTCACCATTGATTTGGTGAGTCCTACACTCTCCATATGAAGCAACAAAAGATTTATGAAAATAAGAACCATGCAATCTATCCTACATGCTCACCCACTTGTTGCATCTTCAAGATTCTTCAACCACCATGCTCCTTAAGCTTTAAGGAAGGAGGTTCAATGGTGATGATGGATCTTTGATGGTTAGATCTAGGGGGAAAGAAGAGGAAAGAGGGCTGGAAAAGTTTAGCAATGGAGGACATTGGAGGGCATTTGCAAAGAGGAGAAGAGAGAAATGAAGAAAGAGAGAGGGAGATGAGAGAGTTTCTAAAGTTGAAATGATTACTTTCTTAGAAAAAGATGAGTTTTTGAAAAGAGAAAATAATCATTGCTCATGGGATAGGGTGACTCATCATTGCCTAGAGAAGCTAATCTCATCATGGTTTTCTTGAGAAAAGAAGCCATCATTGCTAGGCTAAAGGTGGCTTTCATGGGGAATAGTGCACATGGGGAAATGTGCAATCAGGTGGGTCCCACCAAAAATGCAATCAACGGTCCAAATAATGCGCGGCCCATAACTTTTGATGGACATGCTGGATTTACGTATGAGACGCGGCGCTGGAACCGTGGCGACGATGCGGTCGCAATGGCATAGGTCTTGGGTCAATCCGAGTCGGGTCTATGTGACCAAACTCAAGGGTGACCGCAATCACTTTTCAAAGGTTGCGGGTCGCCTAAATTTGACCGGTAGGACCGCGAGACCAAAATACATGAGATGCATACTCACACACACACATGCACACATGCGAACTCGGGTCAGGTCTCACAGGTTTGTATCATTAAAAATTGTCCACATGATATTTGATAGATTAGATCACAAAAAATAAACGCATGTAACCGACTATTGTACTAAAGCCACTAACTAGAGAAGTTGTCATCTACATCCCCCAAGGGCCACCGAATCACATCAAATAATTAGATGATTTAATCTAGTGTAACATCAAAAAAATTATAATGTACAAGTACCACAAATAGCTAGATAATCAAATGTAACATTATCATAGAAACTATTCCCCTCCACAGAAATGAAAATTTATTCACGTAATTCAACTAATGTATCTCCAAAGTAGTTGACTAAAACTAGCAAATCATTTAAACAAGCAGAGACAAAAAGCATGATGGAAAAGTATAAAAAATTAGAAAATATATCTATATTGAACCGTCACATATGGTAACTACATGGTATCATAAGTAAAAGGGAATAACAGAGTTTCCACATATCAACCCCCAATATAATCAAATAAGATCCCTAAAATTCAAAATAATAATTTCATGATCATTTAATAACTAGAAAGGTGCTAAGAAAATTCTCACTTGTAGAAGAATAAAAACCTTCATGTATATGATAGAAACCAACAAGCTTCAACATTCTCTAATAAGTCTAACAAAACGCTTGAATGCAAAGCAGCTAAAAACACACTCACAAAAAAGGTGTGATTAAAACAATAGATAAGGCATGAGACAAAAGAAAAGCCTAATTGAGTTCTTTTAAAGATATATTAAATGAAAAATTGGCATAAACCGGTGCCTATAACTAGATGAAAAAGTGACAAATTTCATTGGGAACATGCAAATAAAAAGGATTCCTTAGGAAACAAAGTGCATTTTGTCCTATGATCTATTTATAAACATATCACTATAACCTTAAAAAATACAGATAATATGACAAGCTAGCTCCCTCATATTGCAAATTGCTAAGTTCGAATATGAAAAGTTTTAATAGAGAAAAAGTTGCATTCCTTCCTAACTACTAATAAACAAATCACTAGTTTACCAAGCTAGTTCCCTCAGGTAGCAGATTTGCTAAGTTGACTCATAGCTTGCAAAGATCATCCAACATGCTAAAAAAATTGCCCAACCAATTTATTTTAAAAAGAAAAAGAAAAAAAAAAGAGGAGAAGTGACAACCGCTTAGTTTGACTTCTTTTTTTTTACACATGCACACACACCACCACACACTCATGCCGTAATGGGATTTCACCACCTGTGGGTACTCGAACCCTCAACCAGGTGTTAAAACTCCAGAGAGTCCACCAGAGTAAGAGTAAGGACTCCCTCTTTATTTGACTTTATATAAACTATTGATGCAGGACATGAAAATTAAATATGATATGCGAGATTTCAGGCTTAAGATCAGGTTAGTTCAGAAACAATTACACAAATTCCATATCCCACATGAAAGTCCAAACATTCAATTAAGGGGAATCTATGCGGGTCTAGGCCTACACATGATAGGGCTGGATCAATAAAAATTATGAACCAAACGATACTCAAAGATAAGAAATAATCATCCACCTTTGCATAGTAATCAGTCCCTAATCCAAGGGATTCAGAAATTTCAATTCGGAGAACTCTAAGGTAAGAAAATTGGCAAATAACTTAGGAAAAATGTAATCTAAGGCTAGGATTCATGAAAAATGGCTATGAGAGGATAAAAGAGGATAAAAACCTAAGCCAAAAGACGATCCCGCGTGTGGACAACAACAATGACCCAGACGGACGTGCGTGTGATCCCAGCCGCACGTGTGTGGGGCCCACTATTTAGAAAAAGGCAACCTTAGCCCTAGTCAACCAGGGATGGTCTCCAAAACTCCCAAATCTCAGCTCGATCTGATGTACGGTTTGTGCGTGCTACTCCACCGAAGTTTCAGCTCACCTACGGGCCGAAATCTGGAAACCTGCTGTAATGAAGAAATCTGATGCAACAAAAGGACGAATTCGAAGTACGGATGGTGGGGGAAGATGAAAAAAAAAGATGATGGAGGATGAGGGTGAATCAGGATCGATGTGGCTTCACACCACGGTAGTTAGCCCTTTAAAAAGGGAGGGCTTCGCACCCACTTTTGAATTCTTCCACAACTCATGAAGAGAGTAGAGAAACAAAGCAGAAATTTTTTTTATTAACTTCAATGAATCAAAAGAACTACAAGGGGTGCCTATTTGTATAGGAAAAATCCTATATCCCAAAACTCGCACCATGTGCGTAACCTATTACTTGGCAATAAAGTAAACTAAAATAAAAACTAAATTGAGAAATTTAAAGCGTTCACAATGTTCTAAATAATAACAATAAGCAAAACCTAAAATATGAAATCAATCCGACGAGTGGGCCACGATCATGAGATCCCATGATGAGCTTTTCTTGACTATCGGGCTCACTTTTTTGAACCAAAACTTGTGTTCTAACTAGGAGGCCCTCCATGGACGTCGTCATTGAGCCAAATCGAAGGTGGGGTCCTCTTTCTGCATACGTACGTGCGTAAGGGTGTTGGTGTGTGGGCGTGCGTGTGCACGATGTCCTCATCAACTTCCCCAGCTGCGAAGATTTCGCCACTGGCAAAATAAAACTCCTGAATCGCTCTAGGATGTCGAGATCAAGTCTTTGATGCTCCTCCTCAATGAGCCATGCACTGTCTGAAGCTGGGCGTGACTTCCATTTAGCTAGGTATTTCTGAAACCCACCATCTGACGTGGAAATTATCTCATGGTCCAAGATATCCTCTATTTCCTCTCTAGGTGTGTGAAGGCTAGGTATGGGAGGCATAAGCTGGGATGAAAGGTTGGGAAGAGGCCATGGATCAAAGGGTAAGGTTAAGGCATCAGGATAGGGAGGCGAAGGGCTGGACAAAGTATCAGTGGGTCCCTAAAAAGAAACTAAATCCTCCACATTTAATGTGGAACTAATTCCATGGAAGGTGGAAGATCCACCTTATACGCATTGAGACCGTTTCACTTTATAATTTTGAAGGACCTAGCGCTACGCACGTGTAACTTACGAACGGCCCCTGGAGGGTCCACTCGGGCCTGATGCGGACCATCACAGAGTCCCCAATATTAAACTCTTTGAAACGTCTATGTTGGCATACAGAAAATTTGTAATGTTCATTACTAGTAGTGATCTTTCGCCTGATTTCTTGATGCAATGAATGTATGTGATGCGCAAAAGACTCTGCAGACTCTGATGGCCTATGGGACAATGACATGGTGATAAGATCAATAGGCTTCCTAGGCTTATAACCAATAATGACTTCAAAAGAACTTAGACCTGTGGACCTATTGACAGAACTATTGTATGGAAACTCGGCTATGGGTAGTACGGCATCCCATGTCCTGGTATGCTCCCCCACTAAACATCGAAGTAAACTCCCTAGGTTCCTATTAACCACCTCAGTCTGGCCATCTGTCTGAGGGTGGTAGGTAGAAGAAAATTGGAGCCTAGTATTCATCATGTGCCACAGTGTCTTCCAAAAGTAACTCATGAATCTCACGTCACGGTCAGACACTATGGTTTTTAGTAACACATGCAGTTTGACGGCCTCACTAAAGAATAGCTTAGTAACATGAGAGGCGTCGGATGTCTTAGAACAAGGAATGAAGTGGGCCATTTTAGAGAAATGGTCCACGACAGCAAATATGGAGTCATACTTTTGAATAGTCTTGGGAAGTCCAAGCACGAAGTCCATACTGATGTCCTGCCAAGGGATGAATGAGATTGGCAAAGGTGTATATAATCCAGTATTCTATTTCCTCTGCTTTGCCAGTTGACAAGTACGACATTACCCTATAATTTTGGCCACGTCCCGCTTGAGGCTTGGCCAATGAAATCTATCCTCCACTAGGGCAATGGTCTTGTCACGACAGAAATGACCCGCGACCCCCCCTGAATGTAACTCCTAGACAAGAAAATCGCGAAGAGAGGTGCGTGGTATGCACAAGAGGTCACTCCTAAACAAATATCCGTCTAAAATTAAATACTCACTGTTAGCTCCTGACGGACTCTCTAATAAAGACGTATAAACAACCCCAAAATCTAGACACTCAGAATACTCTTCTTTGATGCGCTCAAGACCCGTAACTTTAATGCTCATGAAGTTGAGTAATGCGACTCGATGACTCAACGCGTCGGCAGGTTTATTCTCTACACTAGTCTTGTGCTTAAGCACAAAAGTGTACTCTTGAAGGAATTGAACCCACTTAGCGTGCCTGAGGCTTAATTTCTTCTGAGAGTTCAAGTATCTTAAGGCCTCGTGATCTGAGAACAAGACGAATTCTAACGGTAATAGGTAATGTCGCCAATGGCGTAGTGATTGCACTACCACGTAGAATTCCTTATCATAAGTGGAATATCTTTACTTCGCCTCATTCAATTTCTCACTAAAAAAGGTGACAGGGTGCCCTTCCTGGCTAAGTACTCCTCCTATGCCGACTCTTGACGCGTCACATGTGACTTCAAAAGCTTTTGAATAATCTGGAAGTCGCGTGACTTGAGCTTCGGTCATCTTGACCTTTATCTCCTTGAAGGCCTTCGAGGCGGCCTCTGTCTATTAAATTCTCCCTTTTTTATGCAGTCCGTGATGGGAGCCACAATGGAACTGAAGCCTTGAATGAACCGCCTATAAAAAGTGGCTATGCCATGAAAGCTGTGCACCTCATGAATATTGCGAGGTTCAAGCCAATTAACGATGGCCTTGACCTTCTCGGGATCTGTCGATACGCCCTCAGCTGACACAATAAAACCTAAGAAGATCATACTACTAAACAAGAACGCACACTTCTTTAGGTTGGCGTACAACTTCTCGACCCTAAGGATCCCACAAACCTGCCTCAAATAGTTGTGGTGTTGCTCCCTAGTTATGCTATAAATTAAGATATCATCAAAGTATACGACCAGGAACTTCCCCATGAAGGGTCTCAATACTTGGGTCATCACACGCATGAAAGTGTTTGGAGCATTAGTTAACCTAAAAGGCATAACTAGCCACTCATATAGCCCATCCTTCGTCTTGAAGGCCGTCTTTCACTCATCACCAGGGCGTATACGGATTTGGTGATACCCACTTTTGAGGTCGATTTTTGAGAAGATAGTAGCATTGGCCATCGTATCTGTAACGACCTTGGAATTTTTGTGCTAATCTTTCCTTAAGTAGTTGTTTTTGGGGTAATTAGCGCTCTACTTGATTGCTTGTGAAATTCGCATCAATCACTTTAAATTGTATCTGCATGGCTCTAAACGTGTAGATTAGTGAGCGCTACATCACTCTGAAATCTGGGATCCATCGCTAAATCCAGTCGTTCTGGGGATTTTTTGGAAGATCTGGATCGGACCTAGACCGCGCATCGAAAGTCCGATGGCGATGATCTTAGGCTGTTGCGGTCACTGAGTTGGGCTTGGTCTTCACCTCAAAAATCAAGTCGATCTGATGTTCTGGGTCGATTTGATTGAGTTCGGAGTGAAGAGTGTGAGAACGGTTGGAATTTAATAAGCTTTTTATGAAATCTGAGTCGTGTCGCTTGCGCGACGATTTTAAGCTATCGACCGTTGGATTCTCGACCCAATTTCACCCTCGATCGGGATGGTTGGCCCAGGCATATCCTAGTGCTTGTGGACTGATCGAGTTTCGTGACCGTTGAATTGAGTGTGGTCCGCCACGGCCGATCCAAGAGCCGGTCGGTACGAAAACTCAGCTGACCTAGATCCATGGTCGGTGAGCTTAAGTCCGACCTTTCGTGGTTATAGGCCCACAGAAGTGCTTCGTTGGATCGAGAAAGGCGTACTTTGGTTATTACCTAAGTATACCTTGACCCTGGGGTTATTTCCATCATTTTAAGGCCTATATATAGTCCTTAAACCCTAGCTCTCATTTCCATACGAATTTTCTCTAACCCTAGCTTGGAGAGAGAGTGGAAAAGAGAGAGTTAGTGAGAGAGATTGGTTGGTGAATCATCTTGATTCTTCCTTGTTCTTCTTCACCTTTGAATCTTCACTTTGAATCGTTCCTCTGACGATTCTGAGTTCCTTTGGGGTAAGTTAAACTAACCCTAATTTGTGTTAGAGCTTAGATTAGACTTGGTGTTGTTGTATCTCATTTCTATCCTTATTTTAGGGTATTCTTGCGCCGTTGACGAAGACAACTCGTCTAAATCGAGTTCGGCGGTTCTTTCTTTGCTTAAGGTGCGGACTTTAAGTGTATAGGTTATGGTTTTCAAGGCTTTCAATCCCGATTAGTGATTTATTCTTGTTATGGATGAGATTTCACATGTCAAATGTTATGTTTGCATTGCTTTCCTGATATGCATGTGCTATATTGAGATTTGTGTATTCTAAGTGTATTTATAAAGTACCGTATACGTATAAAATACGCACTTGTGCTTGCCATGATTATTGGTCATGTATGTATGCTAGATGCATGTATGACAACTCCTGGGTAAAGGGAATTGTCTAAGTGCATGTATTCCAACATACGTCATGTATGTTATTCCTTGTATGCTAAGTGTTTGTAGAAATGCATGAATGACCTAAGTGTAACTGATTACACTAAATGCAGGCGTTGAGAAGTGGTTCTCAATACTTCTATGGATGCGCATGATTTCCCTTATGCATTTACATTCCAAGTTATTTAAATTCAAGCATTCCTATGCTTACATTTATGTTAAGTTGATATTATTCAGATGTGTATGTAACATGATTTGAGTTATTGTTCCATTACTGTTTTACATTCCATATGAATATCGTAGTAGTGTAGGATGTTTGGGACTATGCCTTAGTCCAGGAAATCGGTAATTGACCCTTTGGTCGTGGTTGAGATTGCTTTCGCCACGTGAGACGCATTAGACGAACCCGAGTCGTATTAGAGTTGGCGGCAGTGGTTTGGCCACGCGGAGTGTTTGCGCACTCTATGTCGTTCAATTCAACGTGCGCTCGTGCTAGTCGAGTTCGTCAACTAACCCGATTGTCCGATGTATGTTAACCATGTATGGACGCTCTTGCTTGAATCTAGGGTACCGAACTTACCAGTGAAATCCTAATAACCATGGTACTGATCCGCTAAGACTCATGAGCCGGACATGGTGGTATGGGACACCGTGGTCGAGCCGTCGGCCTACGCTGGGTGACGAGCCTCCCGTAGTGACCAAAGTGAGCAACTAAACTCGTGAGCCGATTATGGTGGTATGGGACACTATATTCGTCTTTGCCGGCCTACATTGATTGGTGACGAGCCCTTTGTAGTGACCTCGAGCATACCGGATACCGCAAGGAGGTGACGAGCCGATCGTGGTAGTAAGGGCATGAAAGGCGTGCATTGATTGGTGGCGAGCCCTTTGCTACGACCTCAACTATATGATCGTATGAGATGTCTAGGATTGACGACCCTAGTATGGATCACTGTTTGGATGATGATATGAGGAAGGTATCTTAGCTTCCCAATCTCTGTATGAATTGGACTAATAACAACTTGGTAATCATATCCATGCACCGCATTTGCATGTGCTTTGTAGATGTGGCGCACTTTGAGGCGATGTCATGCGTAACGTAAGATGAAGACGCCGAGGGTGTACGCGTGAGGGCACGCATCATATTGCATTCATACTTGCATTAACAAGAGTACTTAGGATTTATTTAATTGTCTGCTTTATCATTCTTGTTTGATTGAACGATAGCATGTTAACCAAATGCCTTATTGTTCCACCGAGTTGATCACTCACTCCCACGTTTGGGCGGTGTTTCACACCCACCGGACTGTCTTAGGCCCCGATGTTGCGAGATGTGGATGTGACGTCGAGGCGAGCGGAGCCGGATGACGACGAGGCGCCTTCTCCTATATGCGCTTCGAGACGGGTTCTAGCGAGCCTCTGTTGCGCGGGATCTATGGGATTACTATTTTTGGGAACTGAAATGATGTAACTTGTACTTATAAATTTTGATAAATAACACTTTTACACGATCTGGTTGTATATGTAATTCAGGGACTTACACTTGTACACATATTTTACTATAAGTCTTCCGCTTGCTTTATTCACTTACCCCTGAATCATATCTGCGTTTTGGCTTAATCTATCCAATGTTTATGTGCTAATACCGTCAACATACATCATTCATTAATTATGTTGCATAAGTGATGTTTTGGAACTCGGGAGCTGAGTTATGCTCGACCCCCGAATTTCAGGGCGTTACAAGTTGGTATCAGAGCATGATCTGGATTAAACTGGACCTGGGTTATGGTCACACACCGCACGTTGTCACCACTATAGTGTAATTGGGTGCGGGTCTATCATCGCTTTGTGTTTGTGCTCCGTAGTTTCTATCGGCGAAAGTTTCTTGAAAACCTTTACCGAGATCGAGTCTGTACCCTTATCACACACAGCGACCCGAAACCTGTTCTAGACCCTCTATTAATGAGTGTAGATGGTCTACCCTCCCATTATTCAGTTTTAAACCTTCCAGAAATCGCTTATCAGATTTCTGTCAGAATGACCCGATAAGCTTCAAATTACACAAGGGGCCAATCGGGGCATTTTCTGTGGGACCCGGGGGAACCACATCATTTGGACCAAGGAGGACCAGGAGGACCTCGCCAAATCGGCGAGGCATCGCCGATATGTCCAGAGACCGGCGATGCCATCGCCGGTTCGGCGAGGGCTCGCCGGGCCGGGCCGACGCGGGCCGATCGTCCATGAGGCTTGTGTGGCCCACCCCTCCACGGTTTTCATTTTAAAACCCTTCCTTTCATCTATTTCCTTCACAAAACCCTCTTCCAAGCTCTCCTTTTCTTCAACAACCTCTCCAAACTCTCTCAAATCTCTCCCAAATCTTCATCTTCCTTCCATTTTCGTGCAAACCCATCACCCCATTCTCAAATCTTCCATTCCATTGCTGATTTCTCCATCTTTCCCTCTCATTTGAGCCCTTTCATTCCCTTTTTGGCTCATAGTTGTGTGGAAGCTTCACCATCTTCCTATTTCTCTCTTTCTCTCATTTCTCATGGCCCTCTTTGAGATTGTGACGGCCATCTTTTCCATTTCTTCCCTTCTTTCCTTGATGGGGAAGAAGAGAGCGCCCGTGGATGAAGCCGGGCCGAGCCGCCCAACCCGTGCACGGAGGCCGAGAGGTGCCGCCGCTAGCACGTCCGCCACGCGCGAGTTCCAGACGAAGTGGGACCTCGATCCTCGAGCTCCTGTCAGTAGGACCTTGTTGGCGGAATTATCGCATGGAGTCTATGAGGGGCGTAGAGTCCTTTTTGAGGCTCATGTTGATCCGCGGCTCTTTGGTGAGTTCTTTTTGTTGGAGCGCCTAGAAGGGGCTGGTTGGGGTCCCTTGTTCGAAGGCGAGTATCGCGCGAATGCTAGCACTGTTCGGGCCTTCTATGCCAATATTCTGGAGCCTTCGCTGGATCCTCTGCAGTTCAAGATTTCCTGTGGTAGCGGTCGAGTTGGAATTGTCAATGTTGCTTTGATATCCCGACTCTTGAAGGTGCCACTTGGGGAAGTGCATGCCGGCGAGAAGAATGTGGACGGTGTGCGCGAGAGGGATCGTCGCACCCGATCCTTGTGTGGTAGTGGTCGAATGGCGGCCGAATAGGAGTCTTCGGCTTCTTTCATGACGGACGACTTCCGTTTGCTTCACCACATCTTTACGTTCAATGTTATCCCAGGTGGAGCAACCGCAATGAGTGTACGCGCTGATGGTAGATTTTCTATATCGGGTGGGGCAGGATGCGAAGTTGTGTGTGCCGACGTACGTCTGCGTCAGATTATTCTCATCGCTCGTTCGAGTAGACGGACCGAGTCTCTTCCCTTTGGCCGCCTCATTTGCAAGATTGCACATGAGTTTGGCTATAGGCTTGGAGCTGAGAAGCCGGTTCCTGTTCGTCATATCAACCTGAGGACTCTTAAGCTAATGGAGGTTGGTTCTGGTCGGCATGCCTCGGAGGGTGAGGCTGAGTCTGAGAGCGATGATGAAGAGAGTTATGCTGAAGGTGGTGCGGAGTCTGAGGAAGAAACAGAGCAAGGCGAGGAAGGAGATGAGGCACAGGATTCGAGTGATAGCTCTCCTCCTATGGCGCCAGAGCAGGGTGCAGAGCAGATTGCCAAAGATGCCGTCTTACACGGCTTGAAGAAGGGCAAGCTGCTTTACGCCAGGATATTGTTGATCTTCGAGGCTTGGTTAAGCACAAGTTCAAGAAGATGTCCCGGACTTTGAAGTCTATCCTGTGTTGCTTGCAGGATAGGGGTGCTCCGCCTCCGTCTCCTGATTCCGACGAGTAGCATCGTCGTGGCCGTCTTTGCTTTGTTTGGTGTTTCTTTTCTGTGTGTAGCCGTTGTTGGCTTGTAGTTGGAGTTGTTGTAGTGTGGTAGTTGTTAGTGGTTGTAGTAGTTGTGGTTGTTTGTAGTGTTAGATGTTGTTGTTTTCATGCTTTCCTAGTCGTGATTCATGTATTTCTCTGCACTACTTGTATTGCGACGATTTTGATTAATGGAATGCATGTGGTTTGTTTTGGTGTTGTGCTGTTGTGTTGTTGTTGTGTGGATTGATTATGTGACTTAGAATCTGACAGGTTGCATCCCTTGATTTAATGTAGGGATGCCTCCTAAGGGTTCGAAGGCTTCGGCCCGTCTTTCTCTGATTGAGTCGCTTGCTGGGGTTCCTCCCTTGAGCGATAGCCAGTCAGATCCACAGGCGGGTCCATCTCGTGTTGGTGTTGGGTCGACACCTATGGCTCCTCCAGTCACACCCTCGGTTCTGGCCGAGCCATGCACCTTCTTCCGCTTCACCTGTTGATAGGTTTGAGCAAGATGATGTTGTTGATGCGGCAGCTGCAGATTCAGAGCAGCAGCCGGAGTTCCTCTCCTCCATGGTGGCATCTTTGCTCAGTCGATAGGGAGACTCCAACTGTTTCACCTATGCCTCCATCCGGGAGTGCCAGTGCCAGTGTTAGTGCCAGCAGCACGAGCGATTCCAGCGCTTGAGACCTCCTACTTTTGCGGGTTCTCACAGCCCCAGGAGGCCGAGTATTGGATTGACCGCATCTCTAAGATCTTGAGGCCGCTTCACTGAGGTCGAGCAAGTTGAGCTTGCCACCTTCATGTTTGAGAAGGAGGCCGGTTTGTGGTGGGACAGTGTGCTTCGCATTGTCGAGGAGGACTTCGTGTGGTCGTGGCGGGCGTTTGAGGCACCTCTTCCACGAGAAGTATTTCCGGTTAGCGACATGAGAAGGAGAGTGAGTTCCTTCGCCTCCGCCGGGGAGGGTTGTCGGTGACGAGTATGAGAACCGGTTTATTGAGTTGGGGCGGTATGTTCCTTTGATCTGGGTGATCGGCCGATGAGGATGCGGCGTTTTTATGAGGGATTGAGACCTGAGATCCGATCGAAGATTTGCTGTGCCAGCATTTCTTCATATGCGGAGCTAGTGAGCATGTCCTTGCGAGCAGAGCAGGACGGAGATAGAGCGTCCCGCATGCGAGCACCGATGCCTCCTAGGCCGAGACCGGATTTCCAGAGTGCACCTTTCCTTGGCAAGAGGCCGCGTGTTGATTCTCCTCCTTGGCGTTCAGCGCCGCCCGCTCAGCAGATGAGAGCTGATCTGAGATGTTCTTATTGTGGGAAGGTTGGGCACTTGGACCGTTTCTGCTTTTCCCGTATGCGGCGGTGGTTTTACTCCACCGCAGAGGGTTAGCCGTCCGATGCCTCGGTTATTTCTCCTCCTCCTCTTCGATCGGCGCCAGCTCATCCATCCTTCGGACCTGCAGTTCCTAGAGCGGCCCGTGGTTCCTCCACCGAATCGTCAGCAGGAGGCTCGTGTTCATGCGCTTTCAGCTGAAGCGCCTATGTCTGACTTGGTGCCGAGGTCCTTTAAGGTGACAGCGCATATGGAAGGTATTCCAGTTTATGTGCTAGTGGATACAGGGTCCACTACTTCTCTTATTTCTTATGCGGCAGTTAGGCGTTTGGGTTTGAGATCTGTTCCTATGCAGGGAGTGACGCTTACTACCGCTACGGGGATGTCCTCTGCTGGGCAAGCGTTGTATGGATTGTTTGGTCGATCTGGGAAGTGGATCGATCCGTGTTGATTTGCTAGTCGCACCGCTTTATCACTACGATGTTATTATGGGTATGGATTGGCTCACGAGGATGCGAGCTGAGATTGATTGTGAAGCGAGATCAGTGACGATCCATGGACCTGAGGGCGAGACTGTTACTTTCCCGGTTCAGGTCAGTTACCCTATTCGTATTGATTTTTATTCTTCTCTGTTGGAGAGTTCGGCCGAGTCGGCGTTGGTTAGTACGCTGGTAGTTCAGGAGTTTGAAGATGTGTTTGAGTCGATTCCTGGATTACCTCCTCAGCGTGAGATTGATTTTGCTATCGATCTTATGCCTGGTGCGGCGCCCATTTCTTTACCCACCTATCGGATGCCTCCGAGTGAAATGGAGGAGTTGAGGAAGCGAGATAGATGGTTTGCTAGAATTGGGTTTTATTCGGCCCAGTGTGTCTCCTTGGGGAGCACATTCTTTGTGAAGAAGAAGGATGGTTCCTTGCGATTGTGTATTGATTATCGCAGTTGAACTAAGGACTGTGAAGAATAAGTACCCCTTGCCCGGATTGATGATCTGTTTGATCGATTGAAGGGGCACGGTACTTTTCGAAGGTTGATCTGCGATCGAGGTATCATCAGTTGAGAATCAAGGATGAGGGAGACCGCTTTCAGGACTAGCTCCGGTCATTATGAGTTCCTTGTGATGTCGTTGTCTTACGACGCACCGGCCGTGTTCATGGATCGATGAACAGGGTGTTTCGGCCGTTTCTGTTTCGATTCGTCATTGTATTTATTGATGACATCTTGATTTATTCGGCGAGCCGCGAGCACGAGGAGCACTTAAGAGCGGTTTTGGGTACTCTTAGGAGCATCAGCTTTTCGCACATTCAAGAAGTGTGATTTCCGGAAAGAGGAAGTCAAGTTCTGGGACATGTGGTGTCCAAGGAAGGTATAGCCGTCGACCTTGCCAAGGTAGGTGCAGTGCAGGACAGCCTGGTTCGATTTTCGAGGTGAGGAGTTTTCTTGGCCTTGCAGGTATTATCGACGCTTTATTCAGGGACTTCTCGAAGATTGCCGGACCGTTGTCGCGGTGACACGGAAGGATTTGAAGTTTGCTTGGAGTGAGCGGGCGGAGTTATTTTCAGGAAGTGAAGGACAAGTTGACGTCCGCCCCTGTGCTAGTATTGCGAGCAAGGGGTTAAGTATATTATATATCCTGACGCCTCTCGCGTTGGTCCAGGTTGTGTCCTTATGTAGAAAGGACGGGGTGATTGCTTATGCTTCGCGTCGATTAAGGAAACACGAAGAGAATTACCCTACGCACGACATGGAATAGCTGTCATCTACGCATTAAAGCTTTGGAGACATTACCTTTATGGTGAGGAGTTCGAGCTCTTTTGCGACCACAAGAGCCTTAAGTATATTTTCACGCAGCGTGATTTGAATATGAGGCAGCGCAGATGGATGGAAACATTGAAGGACTTCAAGTTCGATGTTTCTTACCATCCTGGTAAGGCAAACCTTGTGGCAGATGCGTTGAGTCGCAAGAAGGCTTTGGAGTTTGCGCTCCGCTGATGATAGCAGAGTGGGAGATGTTGGAGTTCGTGCGCGATTTTGAGCGAAGCTTACGGTGGTTGAGCCGTATGAGGTTATCGCACACATTCGTGTACGGCCCGTCATCGACGAGAGGATCGTTGCAGCTCAGGTAGATGATGAGCTCTTGGTGAAGATGAGGCAGCGGGTTGGTACAGATGGGAACCGACTGGAGTGTTAGTTCTGATGGGGGCCTACGTTTTCGTGGCCGGTTATGTGTTCCTGACATCCCTGACTTGAGGCGTGAGGTTCTCGAGTTAGCCCATAGTTCTAAGCTTGCGATGCATCCAGTAGCACGAAGATGTATCGGGATATGAAGAGGTCTTATTGGTGGGACAATATGAAGGTCCAGATTGCTGAATTTGTTTCTCGTTGTCTCACGTGCCAGCAGCAAGGGCGAGCATCGCCGACCTCCTGGGTGGTTGCAGCCCATGCCCATAGCTGAATGGAAGTGGGATTTCATCTCTATGGATTTTATTTATGGGTTGCTGAGGACGAGAAAGGGATTTGACTCTATTTGGGTGATCGTCGATCGATTAACGAAGTCGGCGCATTTCTTACCGATCGAGTCACTTACTCTGCAGACGAGTTGGCTAGGTTGTATATCAAGGAGATAGTGCGTCTGCATGGAGTTCCCCTGGAGATTGTGTCCGATAGAGACACGCGTTTTACATCTATCTTATGGACTCGTATCCAGGAAGAATGGGTGTGAAACTGAAGTTCAGCACCGCGTTTCATCCGCAAACAGATGGGCAGACGGAGCGCGTGAATCAAGTCCTGGAAGATATGTTGCGAGCTTGTGTTTTGGATTTCAAAGACGGTTGGGATGATTGTCTTCAGTATGCAGAGTTCGCGTATAATAATAGTTTCCAGGCGAGATCGGCATGGCTCCCTTCGAGGCGTTGTATGGTCGCCCGTGCAGAGCACCACATTGTTGGGCAGAAATTGGTGAGCGTAGTTTGCTTGGCCCGAAGTTGGTGCAGGTGACTTCAGAGAAGGTCGACATCATTCGACGTCGACTTCTAGCAGCACAGAGCAGACAGAATAGTTATGCTGAGGCGTCGACCGCTTGAGTTCGTAGTGGGAGATCATGTTTTTACGAAGGTCTCTCCTATGAAGGGAGTTTTGCGGTTCGGTAGGAAGGGAAAGGCCGACGCCGAGATTTATTGGTCCATTTCAAGTTCGGATCGAGTGGGAGCGGTAGCTTACCGCCTTGCTTTGCCCACACCTCTTGCGGGCGTGCATAACGTATTTCATATCTCTATCTGAAGAAGTACGTTCCTGATCCTTCGCATATTATCGGTTGGGAGCAAGTGCAGTTAAGTGAGGATGCCACTTATGTACTGCAACCGACGCGTATTGGATAGAAAGGAGCAAGTACTGCGTAGCAAGGTTATCCCTCTCGTGAAGGTGTTATGGTCGCATCATGGCGTAGGAGAGGCTACTTGGGAATCTGAAGCTGAGGTCAGAAAGACCTACCCTCTGATCCTTGAGGCTTATATGAAGGTATGAATTTCGAGGACGAAATTTTCTTTAAGGGGGTAGATTGTAACGACCTTGGAATTTTGTGCTAATCTTTCCTTAAGTAGTTGTTTTGGGGGTAATTAGCGCTCTACTTGATTGCTTGTGAAATTCGCATCAATCACTTTAAATTGTATCTGCATGGCTCTAAACGTGTAGATTAGTGAGCGCTACATCACTCTGATATGGGATCCATCGCTAAATCCGATTATTCTGGAGATTGGAAGATCTGGATCGGACTGGACCGCGCATCGAAAGTCCGATGGCGATGATCTTAGGTATTGCGGTCACCGAGTTGGGCTTGGTCTTCACCTCAAAAATCAAGTCGATCGGATCTTGGTCGATTTGATTGAGTTCGGAGTGAAGAGTGTGAGAACGGTTGGAATTTAATAAGCTTTTATGAAATCGAGTCGTGTCGCTTGCGCGACGATTTTAAGCTATCCGACCGTTGGATTCGACCCAATTTCACCCTCGAATCAGGATGGTTGGCCAGGCATATCCTAGTGCTTGTGGACTTGATGAGATTTAGTGACCGTTGAATTGAGTGTGGTCCGCCACGCTGATCGAAGAGCCGGTCGGTGCGAAAACTCTCAGGCTGACCTAGATCCATGGTCGGTGAGCTTAAGTCCGACCTTTCGTGGTTATAGGCCCACCGAGAAGTGCTTCGTTGGATCGAGAAAGGCGTACTTTGGTTATTACCTAAGTATACCTTGACCCCCTAGGGTTATTTCCATCATTTTAAGGCCTATATATAGTCCTTAAACCCTAGCTCTCATTTCCATACGAATTTTCTCTAACCCTAGCTTGGAGAGAGTGGAAAAGAGAGAGTTAGTGAGAGAGATTGGTTGGTGAATCATCTTGATTCTTCCTTGTTCTTCTTCACCTTTGAATCTTCACTTTGAATCGTTCCTCTGACGATTCTGAGTTCCTTTGGGGTAAGTTAACCTAACCCTAACCTGTGTTAGAGCTTAGATTAGACTTGGTGTTGTTGTATCTCATTTCTATCCTTATTTTAGGGTATTCTTGCGCCGTTGACGAAGACAACTCGTCTAAATCAGTTCGGCGGTTCTTTCTTTGCTTAAGGTGCGGACTTTAAGTGTATAGGTTATGGTTTTCAAGGCTTTCAATCCCAGTTAGTGATTTATTCTTGTTATGGATGAGATTTCACATGTCAAATGTTATGTTTGCATTGCTTTCATGATATGCATGTGCTATATTGAGATTTGTGTATTCTAAGTGTATTTATAAAGTACCGTATACGTATAAAATACGCACTTGTGCTTGCCATGATTATTGGTCATGTATGTATGCTAGATGCATGTATGACAACTCCTGGGTAAAGGGAATTGTCTAAGTGCATGTATTCCAACATACGTCATGTATGTTATTCCTTGTATGCTAAGTGTTTGTAGAAATGCATGAATGACCTAAGTGTAACTGATTACACTAAATGCAGGCGTTGAGAAGTGGTTCTCAATACTTCTATGGATGCGCATGATTTCCTTATGCATTTACATTCCAAGTTATTTAAATTCAAGCATTCCTATGCTTACATTTATGTTAAGTTGATATTATTCAGATGTGTATGTAACATGATTTGAGTTATTGTTCCATTATTGTTTTACATTCCATATGAATATATGTAGTAGTGTAGGATGTTTGGGACTATGCCTTAGTCCAGAAATCGGTAATTGACCCTTTGGTCGTGGTTGAGATTGCTTTCGCCACGTGAGACGCATTAGACGAACCCAAGTCGTATTAGAGTTGGCGGTCGTGGTTTGGCCACGCGGAGTGTTTGCGCACTCTATGTCGTTCAATTCAACGTGCGCTCGTGCTAGTCGAGTTCGTCAACTAACCCGATTGTCCGATGTATGTTAACCATGTATGGACGCTACTGCTTGAATCTAAGGGGTACCGAACTTACCAGTGAAATCCTAATAACCATGGTACCGATCCGCTAAGACTCATGAGCCGGACATGGTGGTATGGGACACCGTGGTCGACTGTCGGCCTACGCTGGGGTGACGAGCCTCCCGTAGTGACCAGTGAGCAACTAAACTCGTGAGCCGATTATGGTGGTATGGGACACTATATTCGTCTGTTGTCGGCCTACATTGATTGGTGACGAGCCCTTTGTAGTGACCTCGAGCATACCCGGATACCGCAAGGAGGTGACGAGCCGATCTGTGGTAGTAAGGGCATGAAAGGCGTGCATTGATTGGTGACGAGCCCTTTGCTACGACCTCAACTATATGATCGTATGAGAGGTCTAGGAGTGACGACCCTAGTATGGATCACTGTTTGGATGATGATATGAGGAAGGTATCTTAGCTTCCCAATCCTGTATGAATTGGACTAATAACAACTTGGTAATCATATCCATGCACCGCATTTGCATGTGCTTTGTAGATGTGGCGCACTTTGAGGCGATGTCATGCGTAACGTAAGATGAAGACGCGAGGGTGTACGCGTGAGGGCACGCATCATATTGCATTCATACTTGCATTAACAAGAGTACTTAGGATTTATTTAATTGTCTTGCTTTACATTACTGTTTGATTGAATCGATAACATGTTAACTTTTGCGGTATTATTCCACGAGTTGATCACTCACTCCCACGTTTATGGGGGTTCTGAACACCCACCGGACTGTCTTAGTTGCAGATGTGCAGATGGGGATGCGACGTCTGAGGCAGAGCGGAGCTGGATGACGACGAGGCGCCTTCTCCTATATGCGGTTTTGACGGGTTCTAGCGAGCCTCGATCCTATTGCGCGGGATCTATGGGATTACTATTTTTGGGAACTGAAATGATGTAACTTGTACTTATAAATTTTGATAAATAACACTTTTACACGATCTGGTTGTATATGTAATTCAGGGACTTACACTTGTACACATATTTTACTATAAGTCTTCCGCTTGCTTTATTCACTTACCCCTGAATCATATCTGCGTTTTGGCTTAATCTATCCCGTGTTTATGTGCTAATACAGTCAACATACATCATTCATTAATTATGTTGCATAAGTGATGTTTTGGAACTCGGGAGCTGAGTTATGCTCGACCCCCGAATTTCAGGGCGTTACAGTATCTTGCATGTCATCAAGACACGGTATGGGAAATTGATACTTGGTTATGATTTTGTTGATGGCCCTACAATCAACACACATCCTCCATGTGCCATCCTTTTTAGGTGTAAGAAAGGCGGGCACGGCACACAGACTCATGCTCTCTCGAATGAAACCCTTCTCTAGGAGTTCATCAATCTGCCTCTTCAACTTAGCGTGCTCCTTCGGGTTCATTCTGTAATGCGGGAGGTTTAGTAGAGTTACCCCAGGGGTTAAATCAATGGCATGTTGTATATCCCTCATAGGGGGAAGCTCATTTGGTAAATCATCAGGAAAGACATCACGAAACTCATGTACTACCTGAATGGCCTCAGTGGGTAACTCTACGCTAGTCTCTGGCACACTCTCCTTAGCCACAAGGGCGTATATCATCGAGTCCACCTCCGTCTCTCACTCAAAGTCTTTAGCATTCAAAATATGAAACGGTTTGGACTTGGACTTTGACTCCTTCACTTCTTTTGGGCCGCTCACACCACTCTATGTGGTGAACTCTTTTTCAGTTGTATTCTTGGGTGGCAGAGGATTTATCTTGACCTTCTTGCCCTCAAACTAGAATGTACACACATTTGAACGACTAAATATGGTAACATCCCTGTCATAGAGCCACGGCCTACCCAGAATGACATGGCCCACATCCATAAGAACAACATCACACCAAATTGTGTCTTTATAAGATCCGAACTGAATAGGGATAAGACAGCGGTGCGAGACTGGAATGGATGTTTCATCAACCCAGGAAACTCTATAAGGCTGAGGATGGGCTTCTAGCTTTAAGCTCAAATGACTCACAGTGCTAGTCGATGCCACGTTGGCACAACTATCACTATTCACGATCATCTTACAGCTCTTTTCTCCACATTTTGCATAAGTATGGAAGATCTTGTTGCGGCGCCAGTCATCAGTGTTCTTGGCTTGAGCTAGGGTGCAACGCACAATTGCGAGGGTCACAGACTCTTGTGCTCCCTCTTCCTCATCATTAGGGGTTCCGACTGGCTCATATTCCTCCTCCTCACTATCATTCTCTAGGGGCATTACTTCTACTTGCCCATTAATAAGGAGTACTTTGGTGCCCTCTCTCATGCCGCACTGGTAAGTAAAGTGACCAAACCCCTGACACCTAAAACACCTAGTGGCCCCACTTTCACGTGAACTAGACCCGACAATCTCTTTAGTCTTATCATCCTTAGGTCTGAGCTGAACATTAGGGCAAGGTTTGTTTTGGAATCCCGTATTAGCTCTAGCCCTAGAGGGGT
The DNA here is from genome assembly GCF_029962835.1 of Magnolia sinica. NCBI lineage: Eukaryota > Viridiplantae > Streptophyta > Magnoliopsida > Magnoliales > Magnoliaceae > Magnolia > Magnolia sinica. The sequence goes on from NC_080580.1 coordinate 65,319,394, forward strand.
TGGCCTTAGCACCGGATTCGCGAAAGTCAAACCGCCTTCCCACAGATGCTTTAAGGTATTTCTCGACATGTAACACTACTTGGTACAACTGTTCGATAGTGTCGATGTCTTTGGCGAGTAATTCTCTCCTAATGTCAGGACGGAGGCCCATTTTAAAACGAACAAGGGTGAGTAAGGGGTCCTCATTAACCTCACAGCGGGTCAAGTATTCTTTGAATTTCTCAATATAGTCAGGAACACTCATGAAACCCTGTCGAAGAAACTGTCACTCCTCAATCAACCGCAAGTGATAAGAGAAAGGGAGGTACTTCTCTTTCAGCATTTATTTCATTTCTCCCCAATGGACTATTGGGAGTTCCCTCGCTCTTTCTTTTTTTCGCTCAATCGTCACCCAAAACCTCTTTGCTTGACCCACAAGCTTCATCTTGGCAAATCGGACTCGTCGAGCATCTGACATATCATACTACTCAAAATAGTGGTCCATATCCGCCAACCAATCTAAAAAAGCTTTAGAGTCTAAGTGGCCATCAAAAGTAGGGGCATCTACTCTAACTCCTTTGAGGAGTTGCGTGTCTAGGTCATATTGGTCATGATGTCCCTCACGGGGTGGGTGCACAAGTGCGCGCCCATGACCAACTCCTTGGCCACCTCCATTCCTTGGTCTAATCTCCTGACCACCTGCCTAAGAATGGGCATCTTCCTCAATGGTAGGGTTTGCCCTAAGGGAGGCCTCTATTTGAGTAACACGATCATAAAATTGGTTAAGGCATTGATGTATGCGTAGTTCCAAGCGCTTAGACATAGACTCAACCTGCAAGGCTAACTCGGCCATTGATTCTTGTAGTTGCTCCATGTTTAGAGTAGGGTGCAAACCAAAACCGTGACCCGTACGTGTGGGCATACACAAGCTAACTCAATCCTAAGGACCTGTTATGGCAACTATGTGTCTAAAAAACTAAATGACCGTACGAGACTCTATATGAAGGAGACTATACACCGTTACTAAAATTCAGCTATATATGATGGACTGAATGCATGAAAGACTCGAACAAACTAAACCCTAAATATGTGGTGAATTCCCCTACAAGAATCCTAAGCTTTGATACCAAATTTGATGCAGGACATGAAAATTAAATATGATATGCGAGATTTCAGGCTTAAGATCACGTTAGTTCAGAAATAACTACACAAATTCCATATCCCACATGAAAGTTTAAACATTCAATTAAGGGAAATCTATGCAGGTCCAGGCCTACACATGATAGGGCTGGATCAATAAAAATTATGAATCAAACGATACTCAAAGATAAGAAATAATCATCTGCCTTTGCATAGTAATCAGTCCCTAATCCAAGGGATTCAGAAATTTCAATTCAGGAAACCCTAGAGTAAGAAAATTGGCAAGTAACTTAGGAAAAATGTAATTTAAGGCTAGGATTCATGAAAAACGGCTATGAGAGGATAAAAACCTGAGCCAAAAGACGACCCGCGTGTGGACAGCAACAATGGCCCAGACGGACGTGCGAGTGATCCCGGCTACATGTGTGTGGGGCCCACTATTCAGAAAAAGGCCACCTTAGCCCTGATTGGCCAGAGATGGTCTCCAAAACTCCCAAATCTCAGCTCGATCCGATGTACGGTTTGTGCGTGCTGCTCCGCCAAAGTTTCAGCTCGCCTACGGGCCGAAATCTAGAAACCTGCTGTAATGAAGAAATTTGATGCAACAAAAGGATGAATTCGAAGTTTGGATGGTAGGAGAAGATGGAAAAAAAGATGATGGAGGATGGGGGTGAATCCGGATTGATGTGGCTTCGCACTACAGTAGTTAGCCCTTCAAAAAGGGAGGGCTTCGCACCCACTTTTGAATTCTTCCACAACTCATGAAGAGAGCAGAAAAATAAAGCAGAAATTTTTTTTATTAACTTTAATGAATCAAAAGAACTACAAGGGGTGCCTATTTATAGGAAAAATTCTATACCCCAAAACTCGCACCATGTGCGAACCTATTACTTGACGATGAAGTAAACTAAAATAAAAATCAAACAGAGAAATTTAAAGTGTTCACAATGTTCTAAATAATAATGATAAGCAAAACCTAAAATATGAAATCAATCCGACGAGTGGGCCACGATCATGAGATCCCATGATCGGCTTTTCTTGACTGGTCTTCTAATTAGGAGGCCCTCCCTGGACATCGTCATCGAGCCAGATCGATGGTGAGGTCCTCCTTCTGCGTACGTACGTGTGTAGGTGTGGTGGTGTGCGGGCGTGCGTGTGCACGATATCCTCATCAACTATGAGTCAGATAAATCAAGGATGATTCAAAGATTGTTCAAGGGAGAGATAAGGATGAAAGTAATTAAATAGCAATTATTTGTGATCATTATTGATGCAAGAATCTGGACCACCCTCTTCAGACCTTCAAGCACCTGCACAAGAGAAGAGCAGAGGAGACCCTAACTAAAGCAGGGGACCCTCCGATGCCAAAGTCAGGCGAGGAATCTGGGTCTAGTTGTGTTGAGGGGTTTAGGGTGAAAGATTCTGCATAACTTTTCAGTGTGGGTAGATCCTTTATTTACAGTGTATGTAGGATGGCGTAATTCATAATCTCAGGCACGATCTTAGCTGTTAGGCGAGATGTGCACGCATGGTGAATGTTGGTAGCTACCCTGGAATTACGTGGTGGACAGTTATGCGCAAGTGATGGATGTCGATAGTTATCATGGAGTTGCACATACCCAAGGTAAGTCAGTATAGAGAATGTTAGTGTATAGTGTTTGTGGTTAGTGGTGCATTTTCACACTTTCCTCTTCTCCTGCGGTGTACTATATGCTCTATTATAATAAATATTGTGCGTTAGGGAAAGTAAGCCTAACACGACATCTTTCTCAAACTCTCCTCCTTCATTTATCTCAATCTTCTCCTCTTTTCTTCACATTATAATCCTCAAACCATTCTCTACTTGTTATCAAAGCATAGATCTAGGCATTCCGCATTCAACAAATTGAGAGGCGACACGTCACCTTGCTGACGTTAGCAGTCGTACGGCCGATGTCAATGTTGTACAGACACATGGACTCCGTTTGAGCTAAAAGTTTAGGGGTTTGATAGATCTTGATTTTAGAAGATTTTTTATAATTTTTTCAAAATTTTTAGACATCCTTTAATGGTATTTTAGGCGAAATAGAGAAATTTGAAAATCGGGCCCATCTTCTGTTTTTCTTCGACCTACCTCAAATCAGTAAGCTTTCTTTGGTTTTTTTTGCTCAAGATGGATTGAAATCTTCCCCCCAAGCTACCCATGGATGACTTTTTACTTAAGATCCATGTTTGAGAGGGTTTTAACATCAAATGGACATGCGGCTGAGCTATTTTTCACTCGGTTGGGCCGTTTTTGACTGAGTTTCATGTTATTTTGGATTATTGTTATTTATTTAAGGTTGTTCGCTTATTACCTTGAAGGATTGAGTGAGATAGAGTTGTTTGAATCAATCTTTCTTGGCATAGGTTTATCTCTCTTAGACTCTCCTATGGCTGACAAAGGCCCCTCATCTCTTAGCATAGGGTCTCTTGAATATAACCCCTTACAGATTACCTCCACTAACTTGAATGGTGATAACTATCTTCAATGGGCACAATCTGTAAAGGTGTTCTTAGGAGCCCGTGAGAAGTTATCATATACTTTGGATGATCCCCGAAGCTCTACAGATGTTACCTACAAGTTTTGGATAAAGGAGAATTATCAAGTTATTGCATGGTTATGGAATAGTATGGATTCCTCGATTACCCACTCAATGATTTCTTATCCCCGGCTAAAGGCATTTAGGATACGCTTCATGATATGTCTTGGAATCTTAGAATTTTTCATAGGTATTCCATCTTATTGAAGAAATTTGTCAGTTCCAACAAAACTTTGTAAAGGTGTTCTTAGGAGCCTGTGAGAAATTGTCATATATTTTGGATGATCCTCTAAGCTCTACAAATGTTACCTACAAGTCTTGGACAAATGAGAATTATCAAGTTATTGCATGGTTATTAAATCGTATGGATTTCTCGATTAGCCACTCAATGATGTTTATATCCTCGGCTATAGGCATTTGGGATACGCTTTATGATATGTTCTAGGAATATTAGAATTTTCACGGGTATTCCAGCTTATTTAAGAAATTGATCGGTTCCAACAAAACTCAATATCATTAAAAGATTACTATTCGACGCTTCGAGGTATGTGGGATGAGTTCGACCTGTATCAGCTTCTTCCTTCCAAATGTAAAGAGGATCATGAACATGTCCATAAGCAGCGGGATAATACTCGTATCATGCAGTTCCTAGCTAGGTTGAATTTTGATTATCTTCATGTTCAAGATTAGCTTGTTATGCAAGATCATCTTCCTCCATTGATGACACTATATGCCATGTGTCAGCGCGCTACTGTCTCTACTCTTCCTTCTCATTCGTTTATGCCACCAGATTGTTCGGCACATCTTGCTGGTGATCAGTCCTCTCTTGGCCTTCGGGTACCATCCTTGAGTTCATGGTGCATTTTTGATAGTGGTCGTGGTAGAGGTCGCGAAAGCGATCACAGTAATGGCGGTCGTAGTCTTCGTGGTCGTGGTGGACGTGAACGAGGACGTGATGGTTCCGGAATTTGTTTAATTATGGTGGAACTAATCACACAATCGATTATTGCTGACAGCTTCATAGTCGTCCTACGTATGCCACTGCTTTTGTTGCATCCACAGTTCCTCCTGAGACACAATCTTCCACCCCGACAGCTAAGCAATCTACTTCAGGGGAGTCTTTCATCATTTCTCGAGCTGTATATGATGCCCTTATGCAGCTTCACATTCGTGATATTCCTAAGCCATCTCATGTAGCTTCGGCCTAGTCAGGTATGCTCTTCTTATGTCATCCTCTCCTACCTCCTGGGTCATAGACACTAAAGCTTCCTCTCATATGACTTGTAAGTCTCAATTCTTTTCCTCTTATTCTCCTTCTCTTCACACTCAGTATGTCACAGTCGTAGATGGAACCCAAACTCCCATCTCTGGGATTGGTTTCATCCCCCTTTCTTCTTCCTTATCTTTGTCCTCAGTCTTGCATGTGCCTCATTTTTCATTAAACTTATTGTCTGTTAACTCTCTTACTAAATCATCAAATTGTTCCATTACCTTATTTCCTTCTTATTATTTGTTTTAGGACCAATAAACAAAGAGGGTGATTAGTGGGGGGCATGAGCGAGGAGGCATTTATCTTCTCGATAATACACCAGTTGCCACTTCTAGTACCCTTTCTCTAGATCAAGACCATGACTCGATGGCACTGCCGCTTAGGACATCCATCAATAGCTAGACTGAGAATTTTATTTCCCTACTTATCTATCACTAAACCGTTATGTTGTGATATTTGTGAATTATCAAAACATCATCGTGCTACGTTTCCTCCTAGCACTTCTGAAAGGAAATCTCAACCTTTTGTTCTGGTTCACTAGAATGTCTGGAGACCAGCTCTGGTTACCTCCACTTTTGGATTTATATATTTTGTTACCTTTATTGATGATTATTCATGTATGATTTGGATTTATCTTTTAAAATCTAAAAGTGAAGTGTTTGATGCGTTTAAAGTGTTTTATCATGAAGTGTGCACTCAATTTCAATGTTCCATTAAAACCCTCCATTCTGATAATTGGGGGGGGAGGGGGGGGGGGCAATACATGTCTACTGCCTTTTTGTCCTTCTTGCAGGAACATAGTATTTTGTCTAGGACATCGTGTACTCTCACTCATACCTCAATAAAATGGTATTGCAGAACGGAATAATCGTCATCTTCTTGAAGTTGCACTCACCCTTCTACTTGGTATGCACTTACCTATAAATTTTTGGGGTGATGCTCTTCTAACTGCTACTTTTCTTATTAATCATATACCCTCTCGTATCCTATCTTACAAATCTTCATTTAATCTATTGTATCTTTGAGTTGAGCAACTTGCTAAGTGACAAGTTAAGATCTAAAGTAGATCCATGCCCAACCTTTTCCCTCCTAAACTTCTTTCTCTTTCCTTTCCCCAACACTTTGATCCAAGTCATGTCAAAAACCAATTAGTTCAAATCAAAGCTAACCACTAAAAAGAAATTGTTAATACTAGATTGATGATCTAATCCTTCGACACACACCTACGTTTAAGGAAGGAATAACATTAGAGGTGAGGGTTTTATCCTTTAAGAATTCCTTAATTTAAGTTGGTATGATTTAATTGCCTTTTTACATGTTTTGTGTTACCATGATTCTCTCCCTGCGATCGTATAATTTTACCACCATTAATTGTCTATCCTTTGGAAATTATGACATGACTTCAGTTACACGTGATCTTTATGAATTTATGTGGGGCAATGGATACAAGCCTTGCCCTTATCTTTATTAATTTTGTTGAGTTAGCCCATTCTACTCTCCTCTTTATTGAGTTGGCCATTGCCACTCTCCTCTTTATTGAGTTGGCCATTACCACTCTCCTTTTTGTTGAGTTAGCCATTGCTACTCTCCTCTTTGATGAGTTGGCCATTGTCACTCTCCTCTTATTGAGTTAGACATTGCTACTCTCCTCTTTGTATTATTAGCCTTATGCTATCTATCTTTAAGGCTTGGGCATGTGTCTTAGTATTCCAAAACCCCCATGATTCAGTTTACATTCTCTATCAAAGCAAGTGATGTGTTAAAGGTATCACAACTAGTAATTCAAATATTTATCATGGACATAATGTGTTATAGGTAGCAGCCCTCTTGGTCAGCACGTAATTTCGTGGGTTGGTTAGCGTGGTGCATAATCGATGTAAGTAAATCACTATGCATATTATATCACTTCTCAAGATTGGATGTTGCAAATAGTCGCTCCTTGAACACATCGTGTTACGTAAATTCTCCAACCGCGTTGTTGTGTCGCCTTGAAATATTTGCATAAATTCACGTTAATGTTGGACACACCATCGAATATCCGTAGTTATGGGATGCAGGTCGAGTCGGGTTTTCTATGAATCATGTTCCACATTGTGATGATCATTTTGTATGATGAGCTACACACACTTTGCTAGGAATGCATTCATGTAGATTGGTTGCACATGCTGATACCTCTCGTAGTGGTGGAGTACGTGACGTATCAGAACCCTTACATTACTTTTATGAATCTCTTGAATTATTGTTAACCTTAAAGGGTAACAATCACTATGAGTAGGGCGTTGACCCTCTCCAACCATATAGATGATGTAGGTGACGTACAGGTTGAGGATCCAGAAGATCAGTCCCCGATAGAAGATTTTGCTGAATGAGAATAGAAAAGTAGTTTACGATTTATTTTATTTACACTTTCGCTACGCAACTTAGATATTGTAATAAGCTCCCAGTGAGAGAGCATTTGACAATTTATTTAATCATAGAATGATCAATGCAGTTAATTTTATTATTGTGAATGATTACCATATGAATGTAACTGGATGGGACCTAGATAAGAGAAATCTCAAGGCGAGACCTTGAGACATCCACTTCTTACATTATTAACTCCCGATTTCCTCGAACTTGAGTATAAACTCTGGCCGTAAAAATTCGAGATGTTACATAGTCAAGTTGGCGTACTTCTTGATCAACAACCTTAACTCATTCCTCATTTTCTCCTGATTTTAAAACTTTTAGATTCTAAGTCATCCTTCCGTAGTTCTAATTTTTTGTTTATGCCCTCCCTTATCTCACCAATCAAAACTATGTCATTTGCAAACAACATACACCATAGGAACTCTTCATGCAAATGCATTATTAAATCATCTGTAACTAAAGCAAAAGGATACGAGCTCAATTTTGACCCCTGGTGTAAGCCATTTGGGATCAACTTTATAAATCATGGTTGGCCAAAATATGCTACAACTAGACCCCACTCAAATAAATTTGGAGCATGTAGCATCCACCAAAGGTTATAAAACATCAACATATTGGATTTCAAAACATTGGCCTTCCAATATCAATTTGGATCGATGGAAATGGTTGGACTCATATGAAGGGTTTATATCACTAAACATAGGCCCAACCATATGAATGCTTTGAAACATTGAATAGTGGCTCAATTAAACGAATGGTTTGGATCACCGAAAATTAGCCCAACTATATCAACTGCATGAATTACTAAATACAAGGCCAAACATAAGAAAGGGTTTGGATTACAACAAAAAGGCCTAGCATGGATGACCATGTAGCTGGTCTCCTAAATAAAAGAAAAATCACAACTCTCAATTAAGCAGCTAAATCCATCCATTACAAAACATGCTACATGTAACTACAAAAGATTGAAGTATTCTATGGCCAAATCAATCCACTCTTAACGATTTCTCTTCCTTTCTTTTGCACATGTGGCATCCAAGAAGATCTATAAAACATTTGCTTGGATTGTTAAACAAGAGTTTGGGCACTTGTAATATTAAAACATTTAACTGATTTGGATCATTGAAAAAGGCCTCGATAATATTAAGGGTTTGGATCACTAAAATAGCCCAAACTATATAAAGCACTTGGTTTGCTTAAAACAATCCCAATAATATGAACGAATTGGAACACTTCAAATGGCCCAAGTGATTCAAAAGGTTAGCCAAAGTGGATTACTACAAATGCCCCAAGCAAGCATTTGAAAAGGTTTGCCCAATCCTATAAACAGTTTGGTTAGAGAAAATGGGACCTATCCTATAAACAGTTTGTATCACTAGAAACGAGTCGATAAATTAACGGTTTGGATAACAACAAACGAGTCAATCATACATATGGTTTGTACCACTAAAAATGGAATGAGAGAGATTAACGGTCACCCATTATGGGTGACTCACTTACTAAATTGTATCAAATGGACAAAATCACAATTCATAATCGATCAAGGTTGTATCACATCGACTATGTCAAACACTAAATACATAGCTTAACATATTATTGGTTTGGAACACTAGAAATCAGCCAACCACACGAGCAAGTTAGATTTTTTATTTTTATTTTTAAAAAAAAAGGCTAGGGCCCAATTGCATGAAAGGTTAGGATCATAGAACATTAGCCCAATCATATAAATGTTTATATTACAAAATAGAGTACCAATCAAGTGAAAGGTTTCAATCATCAAAAACGAGTCAACTATGGATGACCCATGTGCCAACTGCCAAGTCATGCAAATAGGAAAAACTACATTCAGCCACCAAACATCTATGCATTCATCATTCCTCCACTCCTAATGATTCTTTTAATCTTTTGCATGTGGCATCCAACACTGGTTGTAAAACATTTGCTTGAATTATTGAACAATCACTGAAAACAACCTTAATAATACAAAGGATTTGGATCACTAAACAGACCAAATTGTATCAAGGGTCTAGATCAGTTAAAACAAGCCCAATTATATGAATAATTTGGATCACTTCAAATAGCCCAAGCATTCTAAAGGAGTAGCCCAATAGGATTCCCAATCTTTTAAAAAATGTTAGTTCAATCCTATAAGCGGTTTGATTAGAGAAAATAGGACAAATCACATAAAAATTTATATTGTTCGAAACAAGCCAAGTGATTAACGATTTGGATCACCATGAAGGGACCCAATCATGAACTATTTGTATCACTAAAACTGTAATGTGAGATATTAATGGCTTGGATCATTGAAAATGGCCCATTGTGGATGACTCATGCACTAAGTTATCAATTGATCACATTAGTGGTTTGGGTCACAAACACCAAGCACAATAATCCTAAACTGCTTAGTAAGGACCAAATTCTATGAGTGGATGGGATTATGGAATATTGGCCAATTCAAGCAAAGATTTGGATTACTATGGTGTTAACCATCTGAAACATTAGGATCACTGAAAATGAGCCAACTTTGGATGACGCATGTACCAAGTCGGCCAAAGAGGAAAATTCCCGATTGTATGGTAAGCAACCATGAATTGATAGTTCACCAATCCTAAAAAGATCACATTCAACCATAAAAAGATTGCTAAACAACCTATTGGATTGCCAAAACATCGGCCTTTGAATATTAATTAGTTTAAATGAAGGAAAACATCATGAATCATATGAGGGTTTGAGTCACTAAACATAATCCCAAACATGACTGTTTTGGAACATCGGATAAGGACCTAATCACATGAATGGTTTGGATCAACCCAACTTATATCAATAGGTTGGATCAATGAATATGGGGTTAGTCATAAGAAAAGGTATGGATCATCTTGAAAGGGCATACTATGGATGACCCATGCACTAAGTCTTCCAAAAAGGTCAAAATATTCTTTGGCCAAATTCCTCCAGTCATAATATTTTTTTTCCATGTGGCAACCATGAATTGATAGTTCACCAATCTAAAAGGACCACATTCAACCGTAAGTCAAAGTATTCTTTGGCCTAATTCCTCCACTCATAATATTCTTTTTCGTGTGGCAGCCAACAAGGGCTGTAAAACATCAATTTCTTGGATTCTTGAACATGGGCCTTAATTTTTAGATCACTAAAACGACCAACTATATAAAGGGTTTGGATCAACCAAAACAATAGTGATTTATGCACTCCTCCAAATAAACACTAGATGATCTTGAAAGAAAAATACAATAGAGATTCACATTCATTATCATTGTCGTTGTATCCATAGCCTTATCCAAGCTATTTGGGATCAATTTTACAAATCGTTATGTTTAGTAAAAAATTCCCAAAGTGCTATATCTTCGATAAGTAAAAGGCCGTCATATCCCTTCTCATGATGTGTAGGAAAGTCTTTTAAGGTCTTTCTCTCATTCTCCTTTTAGGCCCTTCAACCCTAATCAAACTTCCTAATCAAGGCTACTCTTGACTTTCTTAGCACATAGCCAAAACATCCCAATCAATTTTCCATCATTTTATCTCCAATAGAAATTGATCCTAATTCATTTTTTGTTATTCTTATTATTATTTTTTGAGAGAGAGATTGATCCTAGTTTACTTCAAATTGCCTCATTCTTAGAATATATTTCTAGTCCTTCTAACACATTCATAGAGCATCATCATGTGTGCCACCTTCATCCTTCATTCATATTTCCACTTAATTGCCTAACACTTAGCCCATATAGAGCAAACTGTTCTAATAGTTATCTTGTAAAAAAACATAAGTTCCTTTGGTATGTGACGATCAAACAATACTCTAGGGTTGCATCTCTACTTCATTCACCTACCTAAATCCCATTGGTATGTGACGATCAAACTGTTCTAATACCTAACTCATGTTGATAGAATGGATGTCACATGTAGAATAAGGTGGCCCCAAACACACATGTTGTATAGGAATCCCATCCAACAACAAAATCACTAATAGATGATCCCACGTGTGTGAAATACTGGCCCCAAATGAAAACAACACCAACAATTCATGCTGAGCATTGCAGAATACAAATCTATAATCATATTTAAGCCATCAAAAGAAGCAAATACGAAAAAAAAAAAAAAAAATAATATAATAATAATCATTCCGAATTCAAACAATTCCAACATACAAATACCATTTTCTGCAATCTATCAATGGAAAGAAAAGCCTCCCAAAGTAATTTTGAGTGGAAGAATCATCACATCCATACATGTGCTTTGCTTTATAGTCATTGGAGTAGGAGGTGCTAGAGATGGATTGATTTTTCAAGAGCTTCTCTTTAGCATGGCTATTGCAGATGTTGTTGTAGCTCTTAACCAGAAGAACAAAGTTCCAAGCAGCATCTAGAATGAGATTGAAGGCATCTAACAAGCTATAAATCCTGAAAGAAGATACATAATAATCAGAACAACAATGGAAAAATCACCAATTAGGAGCAAAGGTAATGCAAGAAAGAAATCAAGTATTGGGATTTTGTAATTCTATAGCAGGGAAAAGCATTTTTCTAAGATGGAAAAATCGAAAGCTAAAGATAAGCAGGAAAGGTCAAAAGGGGGGAAGAGGATCTGTACCAGCAGGAAAAATAAATAGAGAGAGTTTTTTTTTAATCCATTGGAATTTGGCAAATTGACGGCATCTTTGAAAATTTTCGAGAGAAGACCGCTTGAAAACAGTTGAATTCTTTGGAGAAATTAATTCAAATGAAAAGATAGGTAGGAAAGGTCAAAAGGGGGGAAGAGGATTTGTACCAGCAGGAAAAAGAGAGAGAGAGAGAGAGAGAGAGAGAGAGAGGTGTCTTTTTTTTAATCCATTGGAATTTGGCAAATCGACGGCATCTTTAAAAATTTCCGAGAGAAGACCGCTTGAAAACAGTTGAATTCTTTGGAGAAATTAATTCAAATGAAAATTCCAATATGGAAACATGCAGATAGACTGAAAAAGGAAAAAAGAAAATAGAAAATCAGTCAATGGTGCAGATAAGAGCTGAAAGAAGTCCAATTCCCCTATTAGAAATGGAACGAAATTGTTTGAATAATAGATTCAAGTGAAAAAGGAAAAATCAGAGAGATCGGAGCACTCAAGACTGATAATTTCCTTACATACACAGGATGTTACTTGTGCTACCACCAGGTTTATAAGGATTAGCACCAGATGAGGTATTAACTACAATAGCATAATTCAAATTCTAAAATAAAGAAAGAATTTCTACAGGTGGCCCAACTCAAACCAATTCCCATCAAAACCAATATGAATCTAACAATACCAAGTCATACTAGACGATACTTTGAACCATGGGCATGCTTCCATGGCTCATGCCAACTTCCAACATTGAAAAGAAATATGTGGACTGAAATGTAGCAGGCTTTCCTATAAGGTAAGACTGGCAAGGAATGCTCCACAAAGAAAAGAAAGAAATGATTAAATTATTCATAATGAATTTCAATAAGAAACTCAAATTTCCTAACTACAGATCTCTAAAGGAAAAAAAAAAAACCCAAGAGGGAGACCCATTCCCTATTCCTTATTCCTAAAGAATTTCATTAAATAAAGCTATTTAAACCTTCAACAATCCAAAGCTAAAAGGGTTAATGAATTCCCAAGTTGGAACTCAATATCCTCGCAACCAATCTCGGCAAGGGGACCATAAAGGGACTAAAATACCATATTCTAAAGAATTCTGATCAATTAATCCATCTGAACCCTTGGGGGATTCTTAACTAAAACCAATAAAAAAGCCAAAAACAATTCCTTATATAAAATTAAATACATACACAGATAGCCTTTACATAATTAAGAAAAAAACAACAAAATAATCTTTTCAGAAAGATTGCCCTAGATCAATATATCAAATTCCTTATCAAAACCAATTCAAATCCACAATGTCCTCATGAATAATCTCTATAGATGATAAAGAAAAAACCAAAATGCCCTTTCAAAAAGAATAACACCAAACTAAACTATCCAAACCCTAAATCGTCAAATACAACATGCTAATGAATTCAAAACCTATTCAAATACCATAATCGTAGCAGAATTCAAATGAAGAATCGATATCACAGAGGCCTATCAATAGATCAAATCGAAAGAATAGAGACAAAATGCATCCATCTTCCTTAGAAATTCTTGAATCATTCATTGAAGAACGAGAGATTAAAGAACATCCGATCAGAGAGAGAGAAATGACCTGTTGAATGTTGTCGGGTTTTAGTTGCCATGGAAAGGGAAACTAATGACCCAGATCACATCTTCATCACCTCACCATCATCGCCATTACAGAGAGGGAGGGGATAGAGGGTTTCATGGGGGTGAGAGGAGACTGTTGAGAGAGAGAGAGGTGGAAGGAGGGTTGGGGGATTTTTTGCAGGAGAGGGCGAGACGGGAGCGAGAGAATGCCATTGAGAGAGTAGATTGAGATTTTGAATGGGTGTCGTTGTTTGCTTTCGAAATTAAGGAAGGAAACGGCTACATGATACTCGGCTGATTATGATGCTTGATACGCATGCACTCAGAATTGTTCATGTGTATATATTAACTTAAATAAAAACCAACTAAATTGTCGATCCCACTGTTTTCGAGTTAAAATTCAAATTTGAGATTATTTGAATGATCCTACTGATTTTTAGACGCTTGTCATTCGGGAAAGGACTGTTCGATAGTTTTCATTTCGACCGTTCAATAAATGTCCACAAAGTCGATAGTCAGGTAATCAAAGAAGTTTAATTTTTGGTTCATATAAATCTACACTAGTTAAAGTAATCTGTACCATTTGATTTTAGTATTCGTATGCCAAGTGTAAAATAATTTCCATATAATGCCAAAGTCACTACGTACCATATCCATCAGGCTGTGTACGAGAATAGAAAAAATTAGCACCCTACGCTTACCTTTTATGCTTTTTTTAACGAAAGGCGCGAAAGTAGATTTTTAGGGTATGAAAAGAGAGTTTTGGATAAAAATACTTCTAGTTTTAGGGCAAAGCAGCTGAAAAAAATAAAGGTATTTTTATCTTTATTGGCTTGTCTGTGTGGATAGAAGTATATATTGGTATGGTAGGTTTTTTCTGGGTCGAATAAAAAAAAAAATCGAATGGTTGGTCGCCGCTATAGTAAAGAAGTACTCGCGAGAATATTGAAAGAGGGCTTGGCCAAGGTAGAGTCCTCCGTGATTTTTGTGAGAAATCCATACCGTTTATTATTTTTTCCAAGACCATTTTAGAAGGTGGGATGAAAATTAAGGCATATCCAAAACTCAATTGCACCACACGAATGGAAAAGTGGCTAGGGAAATGCCTGCCGTTCAAACTTTCCTGTGTCCATGGCGATATTTATATGCCTTCCATAATGCTCATAAGGTTATTTCGACTGGGATGAACTGAAAATAGGAAAGTATTAACATGATCACTCAAGTGGGCCACCCAATAGGAAAAAGTGGGTAGGGAAATGCCTACCGTTGAAACCTCCCAGGGTCCAATGCTATGTTTATATGTCATTCATTTCGCTCATAAGGTCATTCTAACCAGGATGAACTAAGGAAAAAAAAATTAACGTGATCATAAACTTCTGCTGGCCAAGAATGTTTCAACGTTGGACATTCAATCCTCTTTGTTTCTGTTGTGCAGCCCACTTGAGTTTTGGATCTTCCTACCAAATTTTGGTTTAATGCTTAACATTATTTAGAAAAAAGGATGGACGGGTAGATTTCTCACAAACATCACTTGGCCCACTTAACTTTGTATTGTTGTAAGTTCTTGTGATAGGGGATCCTTACTCTTGCTCCGGTGGTGGATTGTTAGGAGTTTCAACACCCAGTCAAGGGTTCGAGTATCTATAAGTGGTGAAATCCCACTAAGGCTTGAGTGTGTGGGGGTGTGTGTGCATGTTAAAAAAAGAAAAAAAAAAATTCTTGTGATAAGTCCTTACTCTTGCTCTGTTGGTAGACTCTTAGGAGTTTCAGCACCTGGTCGAGGGTTCGAGTACCTATAGGTTGTGAAATTCCACTAAGGCATGAGTGTGTGGGGGTATGTGTGTGTGTGTAAAAAAAAAAGTTCTTGTGATAGACTGTCTAGGTGATCCGCGTCGTGTCCTTCACCTCTTGTAAGCGTGTTAAGCAAGCAGTACAAGAAAACCATTGCAAGAGCAAATTTCATTGTATTGTTACCGTGGGTCCACATTGATGTATTGTTGTATATCCATACCGTCCGCCCACTTTATCCGTTCATTTTAGGGCATGCGCCCAAATACGAAGCACATCCAAATTTCTAATGGACCACATGAAAGAAAATGATGAGGATTGAACGGAGACCATTAAAAACATCCTAGGCCCCACTGTAATGTTATTAGCCATTCAATCGATTGATAAAGTCATGCAGACTTAAATTAAGGAAAAACACAAATATCAACTTGATGTGAAAACTTTATGTCCCACAGGAGGCCTTAAATGAACTGCTAATATGGATGGATGGAGTAGATATTTAACACAGATATTTTATGCTCGTACCTTGACTCATGAATCTTTGGAGACTAGTTTAGCCAGAGTGGGTGAGACCCCGGATCCACTAAGGTAGGTCAAGTAATATATGTGCCTTAAATCCACACCCTCCAACCATTTTTAAAGCACATTTTAGAGCATGATCCAAAAATAAAGCATGCTCAAAACTTAGGTGGACCACACCACAGGAAACAGTCCTGATTGCATCCCACCATTAAAAACTTCATTGAGTCCACCACAATATTTATTTGCCATCTAACATGTTGATAAGGTCACAAAGACTTCGTATTAGGAAATTCCGGGTCTAAAAGGAGAAAGTCCAAAATTAATTTCAAAAATAGACTTCAATGGCATTGACAATTTAGGAATTTCGGGCTTAACTCACTAGATGAGTTTTAATGTCATCGAAGGCAGTTCTAAACGAGTTTCGATGTCATCAAAGTTTGTTATCGAAGATGCGCATAGTGCGTAAATATGAGGCGATTTACAAGCTTTTCTGAGGCGATGCGAAAGTTTGAGTTGCAAAACTATTTAAAAGAATCCCTAAGCTATTCCAAATCATCTTCTAGGATTTGGAAAGTGAGAGAAGGCATAGGTGGAGCACCAACAACGTTCTTCTACTTCGATTTCTTCATGGTTTTTAGTAGATCTTTTAGTTTATCTTTTGTTTTTAAGTTAGCTATAACTAGCTAATCTCTTAGCTAAGGTTAAGAGATGAAGCTAGTAGTTAATTTCAGTGTTTAATTGGTTAAATTCAATGTTATTACTTTAAATGATGATAGCAGATTAGTTTAGTTAAATTTACTTTGAAAGCTTTTAGTTGTTTATTTCTAGATGCATTGTGCACTTTGGGTACAATGAATGCTCAGATTTAGCAATTGTTTAGCCTTGATCTAAAGAAGGAATCAATCTGTATAATCGATTGATCCAATGATGCCTAGGGGTGCATTGGATGCTTTCGATTCCATGCGATTGATGTCTGAGTGCTTAATGGAAGAACCGGTCAATTGAAATCATATTCATCTTAATACTTGTGAATGGTTTAACCGCACTATCATCTGACTGGATAGACTAGGACTTCGATTCCAATTGTGTTATTTTATATTGAAGCAGTAAATTGATGTTGAGATTAGTATTAGTGGATTCATGTATCCTTAGTGTTTTATCTTTATTATTTATTTTCCTTCACATCGCAAGATTAAAATTCAACCAACCAAGTTAGACTTTGATTAGTACTAGATTATGTTTCTCATTCCCTGTGGATTCGACCTTGGTCTCACCAAGTTATTACTACATTGCAGCCCTGCACTTGGGGTTGTGAATGCATTTTTAGCATCATTGCAGGGGAGTGACGTTGAGTACGATTAGGTTTGGGTTTTCTAGGTTTGAATTTTGTTTTAAGTTAGATTTTTCTTATTTTCTGAAATTTCTAATATAGGGTTTTTAGATTTTTTCTATTTTCAGAATTTTTTTCTTATGCTTTATCTCTTTTTTTTCTAACATAACTAACATCGTTTGTTTGCTTTTTGTGTAGGACCATCTAGATCTAGTTCCTCTTTTCTAGTAACATCCTTCTTTACTCCATCTACTTGCTTTTCCATATTGTTGTAGGATTTTTCTATAGGAATTTATTTTAGGATTAGATTCAGAATTAGACTTTCATCAAGTTCATGCAAGAGTGGACACATGAATATTCTAATCTACTTCTAGAAGACAAGAGATACATTGAAGGGCTATCAGATGATTATGTTAGAAAACAACCTATGTCTCAAAAATTAACTGAAATCGTGATCAAGAACCGACCGGAATATGATATTCCACCAGTTAAGAAGTCCATACGCAATCATATGAGGGAGAACAATTATCATCCATCAGTTAAGAAAAAGACAATGCATGATTATATTATCGGCGATAACGCTTATCAACAACCTTCACATACTCCCGCATATAACCCATATGACTTTAATTGGTAGAAACATCAAAGCTTAAATTGGAGAGGTGAACCAACAATCGATTCTAATGACTATTCCCTTAGATCACCTGCTTATGAGATTGAACCAGAAACAATCCAAGAGGATTCACTTCAAAAATTCATGGATGATCAAGAACAATTCAACCAACATGTCACGCAAACATTCATAGACATTAAAGCATCATTAGAGATGTTTAAATCCTTCAATGAAAGAATTCAATCATGTCTCGTTGATGAGGAATAAGCTAGTTTAGCCCAACCTCAGCCCAATCTAGAAACACGATGCGAGGAGAGTGATTCTAACTCACTTGTGGAGTATATTGAATTTGAGAATGAGGAGTTAGATTATGAACAAGAGCTTACGATTCAACTTCCCAAGAAATCAATCTCCATTATAGTCTAAGTTAATGATTGAGAAGCACAAGTAATTTTCAAACATAGTGACATTGATTCGCTTCACTTACATGACACGCTTGATTCCAATGTGGAGAATGAGCCCCTCTCAACTGAATTTCTTGACTCTTTAGAAGTTAGCTTGGCACATTTTGAGGATTCTGATGATTATATGATACAATACGTGTTAGGATTTCCTCTTGGGACTCGACCGGTCGTGAGCCTCGCTCGACCGGACGTGGGTGCCGTTCGATCAGTCGAGTGGGGCTCAACTTAAAGTCCAGTGACCATCTCCGAGGTGCTCGACCAATCGAGGGAGGTACTCGATCGGTCGAGGACCCTACTCGACTAGTCGAGGTTACACAAATTTGTTCCGCAATTTTATGCAGATTGCGGATTTTTGAGGCCCTTTTACAAGGGGTGCAAAAGGGAGTTTCCTAAACTATAAATAGGAGGTACCTAGGGCTTTCTAGGTAATGCAAGAGGGTTTCCTAAAGCTTTACAAGGGTTTTCTAAAGGGTTTAGGCTATTAAAGGTGTGAAAGAGAGAGAAGAAGCTTGTGGAAGGGAGGTTCTGCTCGTAGAGGTGATCTACTGTGCACTTGATATCTCAGCGCTTCTACATCCTCGTAATCGGTTAAATCTCTTCATTTTTCTTTTTTTCTCTTATTGTTTATCTACTCCTACATGAGTGAAGAAGGTTGTAACGTTCTACTTCATAAGGGATTGTTGATTTGGACGAGGTCCCGTGGTTTTTACCTCTTTGAGGGTTTTCTACGTAAAAATCTCTTGTGTCGTGTGGTTTGTGCTTTGGTTTATTTCATTGCTTAATTATCCCATAATTTTGGTTTGTTTTGGGAGGCTAGATCCTAAGGTTTTGTGCAAGGCCCTCAACAAAGTGGTATCAGAGCTAAGTTCATTGAACGAAGTGGGATCGATTCTGAATTATGGAAGGTGGATCATCGAGGATAATCAGCCTTAATGGTTCTAACTGGACCATATGGAAGGCTAAGATGGAGGACTTGCTTTATTACAAGGACTTATATTCTCCAATTTTAGGCATATCAGCAAAATCTAGGGATATGTCTAATGATGATTAAAAGAAGTTGGACCAGAAGGTGGTAGGGTTTATTAGACAATGGTTGGATGATTCCCTATTCCACCATGTGTCTATGGAGACCTCACCCACTAGCCTATGGCTAAAATTAGAAGGGCTGTATGAGAGGAAGTTAGCCGACAATAAGATTTTCATGATACGACGACTTATGAATCTCAAGTTCATAGATGGTGGTTCTGTGGCCAAGCACATGAATGAGGTCAGCAATATATTGAACCAGCTCTCCTCTATGAAGATGGTCCTGGATGATGAATTACAGGCTTTGTTATTACTTAGCTCATTACCTGATTGTTGGGAGACATTGGTGGTGTCTCTAAGTAACTTCACGCCAGACAAAAAGGTATTAATGGAACAGGTAACTAACTTCTCTTCAATGAGGAGACAAGGAGAAAATCTCAGGGGTCTACTCAGAAAGAGGCCCTTGTGACAAAGCAACGAGGAAGAGGAAAGAACAGGAAAGGTGGGAAGGCTCGAGATAAATCAAGAGGCAAGTAGAGCACCAGGAAGGAAGTTGAATGCTGAAATTGTGGCGAGAAAGGCCACTATAAGCATGAATGTCTTAAGAATAAGAACGACAAGAAAGGAAAAGGAATGGAGAAGGAAGATTAATCGGATTCCACTACGGTCACTTCAGATGGTGTCGTTGTAGTTATTCTTTCAGCAGATCATAATATATGTCTCACGGCTATAATTCAGGACACCGATTGGGTGATTGACTAGGGCGCTTCTTTTCATTCAACTGCATGTAGGGACTTCTTCACAAGCTACAAGTCAGGTGACTATGAGACCGTGAAGATGGGAAATTCTGGCGTATCAAAGATCATAGGGGTCGGTGATATTTGTGTGAAGACCGATGTGGGCTGCACATTGGTTCTCAGGGATGTGAGGCATATCCCAGACCTTCACCTCAACTTGATGTCGACGGAAAGGTTGGATAATGATGGCTATGAATGCCGGTTTGCTGGTGGGCGCTAGAAGCTCATCAAGGGTTCGTTAATCGC
Source organism: Magnolia sinica (assembly GCF_029962835.1). NCBI lineage: Eukaryota > Viridiplantae > Streptophyta > Magnoliopsida > Magnoliales > Magnoliaceae > Magnolia > Magnolia sinica. The sequence continues at coordinate 65,339,762 of NC_080580.1, forward strand.
AGAAAGAGGAAAGAAGTGTTGCAACCTTTACAAGGCAAGTGTCAGTGTATGTAAGGGTGGGTTGAACGCAGCGAAAGATTCAGCTATTGACATGTGGCACAGACGTCTAGGCCATATGAGTGAAAAAGGGCTTCAGCTACTAGCAAGGAAGCAGCTCCTTCCAGACATGATAGGTATACCTCTCAAAACCTGTATTGATTGTTTATTAGGAAAACAACATAGAGTTTCATTAATTAAATATGCTTCTCATATTAATAAAGGGCATACATTAAATTTGGTTTATTCTGATGTTTATGGTCCTATGAGGACAAAAACTTTAGGTGGGGCATTGTATTTTGTAACTTTTATAAATGATGCATCTAGGAGGGTCTGGGTTTATACTTTGAAATCTAAGGACGAGGTCTTTAGTGTGTTTAAATTGTTTCATGCTATGGTTGAGAAGGGACAGGTAGATCATTGAAGTGCATCCATACTAATAATGGTGGTGAATACATCGGTGACTTTCATGAGTATTGTAAGTCCCTGGGTATACGGCATGAACAGACGGATCCCAAGACTCCCCAGTATAATGGTGTGGCTGAGCGAATGAATCGTACCATTGTTAGAGAATCAGATGCAGGTTATCCCATGCGAAGTTGCCCAAGATGTTCTAGAGAAAAGTAATGCACATGGTAGTGTATTTGATAAACAGGTCTCCATCAGCCTCTTTGAATGGAGAAGTACTTGAGAATGTGTGGACTGGACAGGATCCATCGTACAGTCATCTAAGGGTGTTTGGGTGTAGGGCATCCGTTCACATACCAAAGGACAAGAGGTCTAAGCTCGATATGAAGATCAGGCAGTGTGTGTTCTTAGGGTACGGTGATGAAAAGTTCAGTTATATATTATGGGATCCGACCGAGAAGAAGCTCTTCAAGAGCAGAGATGTGGTTTTCTTTGAAGAACAGTATATAGAAGACATTGGTAAGCCAGAGAAGAACTAGCCTAGTTCAGGTGAGCTAGAGGACATGGATCCATTTATTCCTCTTGTGGTGCCTGATGACGGGAGAGTATAGCAAGGTGCAGAGGACGAGGGAGTTCCTACAGAAGATGGACCAGGGGAGTAGCCCCCACTTGATCTACCTGTTGAGCCACATGTGAGGGGGTCATCGAGGGACAAATAGCCATCCAAGAGGTACTCACCGTATGAGTACATTATGTTGACTGATGGGGGAGAGCCAGAAGATTATTCTAAAGCCCTAGCCGACGAGCATAAGGGGGAGTGGTTGAAAGCAATGCAAGAGGAGATGGAATCCTTACATAAGAACCACACCTATGATATGGTGAAATTGCCTAAGGGCAAGAAAGCTTTGAGCAACAAGTGGGTGTTCAGAAAGAAGATTGAGCAGAAGAATTCACAGACAAGGTTCAAGGCTAGACTTGTGGTGAAAGGGTTTGGTCAGAGGAAAGGCATAGACTTCGAGGAAATATTCTCACCAGTGGTGAAGATGACATCCATACAGGTGTTGCTTGGGTTGGCGACTAGCATAGATCTGGAGATAAAGCAGTTAGATGTTAAAACTGCCTTCCTCCATGGTGACCTGAAAGAAGAGATCTACATGCACCAACCAGAGGGGTTCGAAGTTAAGGGCGAAGAGCATATGGTGTGTAGGCTAAGGAAGAGCTTGTATGGGCTAAAACAAGTTCCACGACAATGGTACAAGAAGTTCGACTCATTTATGTTTAAACATGGATATGACAGAACGGAGTCGGACCACTGTGTGTTCACACGTAAGTTCTCATATGGTGATTTCTTAGTTCTGCTGTTATACATTGATGACATGCTCATCATGGGAAAGACATCAAAAAGATCGATAGGCTAAAACAGAAGTTGGGCAAGTCATTTGTGATGAAAGACTTAGGCCCGGCTAAACAGATCCTAAGAATGGAGATAACCCGTGACAAAAGCAGCAAGAAGCTTTGGCTGTCACAAGGGCGGTATATTGAGAAAGTCCTAGAGTAGTTCAATATAAATACAGCAAAGCCGGTCAGTACTCCACTAGATGGCCACTTCAGATTGAGTGACAGGCAGTGTCCCAAGATGAAGGCAAAGGTAGATAAGATGCAGAAGATACCCTACGCATCAGCGGTAGTGTAACGCCTTGAAAATCAGGGGTCGAGCAGAAGCCCAACTCCCGAGTTCCAACACATCACTTATACAACATAGTTAATGATGATTAAATGTTATCTATATTAGTGCCTTAAACATGAATGAGATTATGCTAAAACAGCATATCATACTCCAGAGACAGTTAAATTACGCAAGTGGAAGACTGTGATAGATTTATAAATGATATAAATTGTCACAAGTCTCCAAAGTGTGAACATGTTACCAGGTTAAATATATATACATGTATACTCCAAAACTGAACAAAATGAATATACATGGGTTTTCCAAAAGTGCGAAATGACAGGTACAATGATGTCTAATCAGCAACCCTGCAACCCCGTTGAATAGAACAAGGTCTAACTAGACCTACCTGATAGCTGCATATAGGAGAACTCATCATCATAAAAGTATGGCTCTACTTCACAAGCATCGCCATCATCCACAACTACAATAGGGTCTAGTTGGTGTTTAAAGCACCGTCTCAGAACATGGGAATGAGTGATCAACTCAGTGGAGCTATAGGGCAAAGCTTAACATGTTATCAATTCAGTCAAGCAGTAATAATAAAGTAATACAATAAGCATTCCTAGGTACTCTGATTAATGCAAGGATGATATGAGTTAATGATGCATGCCCTCACCTACACTCCCTCTGCGACATCATCTCACGGTCGCGGCATGCACCCGTTCCTCTGTGCTCAATTCTAACACCAAAGGTACATGCAAATGCGATGCATGTATGTGATTACACAAGTTCTTAATTAGACTTATTCATACAGCAGGTTTGGAAAGCTAAGGTACCTCCCTTTATATCATTTACCCAAATAATGAGCCATCTAGAGTCATCAATCCTAGCTAATCACATACGATAGGCAAGTTCGAGAGTTCACACTCTAGGTCGCTACGAGAGGCTCGTCACCGTCAGCGTAGGCCCATTTCGTACTCGAGGTCACTCCACCAATGCCCTACCAACTGGCAGTCTATTTTTGAAGGCTCATCACCAACCCAATTAGGGATCACAACCAGGCTGTGTCAGTGTAGGCCGACAGCTCGAATACAGTGTCTCATACCACCGTATTCAGCTCACAAGTTTGGGTTGCTCACTGGACACTACGGGGAGGCTCATCGCCCCAGCGTAGGCCGACAGCTCGATCACGGTGTCCCATACCACCATGCCCAGCTCATGAGTCTTAACGGATCATAGTACTAAGGTTACACGGGCTTTCCACCGGTAAGTTTGGTACCTTAAGTTCAAACAGTAGCGTCCATACATGGTGAACATACCTTAGGCCAATCGGGTTACTTGAAGAGCTCGACTGGTATGAGCGCACGTTGACTTAATTGACATGGAATGCGTAAGCATTCCACGTGGCCTAACCACTGTCGATAAATAGCGTACGACTCGGATTCATCGAACGCATCCGTTATGACTAAAACAGCTCGACCACTAATCGTAAACCATTACCAATTGCCTGGACTACATCGTAGCCCCAATCACACTCCCAATAATAGCATTCACATGTGATAGTCAAAGACAGCATGTGACAACCAATCTGAATATAAATCTCATTTGAGCATTTTAACAAACACATAGTGTACATGTTAACATACATAGGCATTTCATTCATAGATCACATAGTAGTAAGATAGGTTATATAAAGGAAACTGTAACTATGGATAAGGGAGTTGAGAATCCTATCTCAACACTCTCAGCAAATACATTTCAACAAGCATGTTCTCATTCAAGCATTTTATCAAACACTTAGACACACATATCAATATACATGTAATATATATTGGTTATAACATATCTTATGGTGAGTCCTTTCACAAAGGAGTTATCACACCTACAACAATCATATACTTACATTTAATAATCATGGCAAGCACAAATCCAAATTTCATATTCATTCAAACATTTAAACAAACACATAGAATGCATTATAATCAACATAGTATATATGTGTGTGTGTGTGTAACATGCGGAAAACATCGCATCTGAGCATAGGTGATAACAATCAAGTCAGACATAAATCAATGCTGACATTGAAAGCCTTGAAAACCATAACCTAAACATTTATAGTCCACACCTTTCGCTGGTAGACTCATATTGAACTTAGTTTGTACACTAGGTCTTCGTCTATAGCACAACGGCTACCTATTGCATGAAATAGGTTAGTTATTTCATCACATACTCTATTTGGATCCTTAAAAAATATTAGGGTTAGGATTTCTTACCCAAGTACGGAGTCGGAATCGCCGGTATAGCGACCTGGATGAGGCGATTCAGCACGTGGAGTGGCAGGGTTAGATCCCTACAGCGATCCCTCACTTTCTCTCTTACTTTCTCTCTCTTTCCTTCTCTTTCTTCTCTCTTCTCTCTCCTAGGGTTTGCAAATTCGTATGTGAAGGGAGAGAGAGGGTTTAAGGTCCTTATATAGGCCCAGAACTGATGAAAATGGCCCTAGGGCCATGGTATACTTAGGTTATAGCCAAGGAGCCGTTGTTTCGATCCAACGAAGCTGATCTGGAGGCCCCTTTTCTGCATACGGTCTAGGGAGAGTTCCCTGACATTGGATCTAGATCAAGTTAAGTTTTTGGTTCAATCGGATTTACAGATAGACCGTAGCGGACCCTTTCAGTTCAACGGTCACCGATACTCGATTAGGGCCACAAGTACACTGACATGTGTTGAAAATTTTCCCTGATCCGAGGTTGTAATTGGGTCAGAATCTGACGGTCTGAAACCTTAATTTTGGCCTGCAACCGAACGACTCAATTCACTTAAGTTTCAGTTCGTTTCCTAAAGATATTCGTGTTTCTCACACACTTCACTCTGGGCTCAAGTTGTGCGTTTCTGGTTACTATTAGGACTTGGTTCCTAGGTGGTTGTCAAGTCCAGTAAAGCGGTCATAACCATATGGTTTTGGGGTAATCGGACTTTCAACGAGTGGTCTAGGTCCGATACGTAGCTTCAAGATGCTCCCGAGAGCAACTGGATTTTGAGATGGGTCCTAGGTTTTTAGGCAATGTAGCGTTAGAGGTTCTGCTCATTTTGGGTCTTATAGTTCGTATTTAAAGTTGTCCAAACTAATCTGATAGGTGATTTAGTTTAACACTTAGTTAATCTTCGCTTAATTTCTAAAGGATTTGGTCCTAAGTGATTTCTGCCTGAGGTGGTACTTGGGTCTTTGTATGGATTTTTTCGAGACGTTATAATTTACCTCCCTGAAAGAAAAATTTCATCCTCGAAGTTAGTACCTTTTCGTATTCCTCGAGAATCTGAGGGTAGTTCTTTCAGACCTCGACTTCTGTTTCCCAAGTAGCCTCTTCCTCAGTGTGGTGCGTCCATAGTACCTTCACAAGTGGAATCACTTTACTACGCAACACCTGCTCCTTCCTATCTAGAATCCGCGTCGGTCGCAGTACATAAGTAGCATATTCACTTAACTGTACCTACTCCCATATAATAAGGTGGAAAGGATCAGGAATGGATTTCTTCAGCATAGACATGTGAGATACATTGTGCACACCGACGAGTGATGTGAGCAAAGCCAGGCGGTACGCTACCACACCCACTCGATCCAGTATCTGGAATGGGCTAATAAATCTCGGCATGAGTTTCCCCTTCTTGCCAAACCGAAGGACTCCCTTTATCAAGAAAACTTTCAGAAATACATAGCCCCAACCTCGAACTCTAGTTGTCGTTGCCTCGTATCAGCATAGCTCTTTTATCTGCTCTGTGATGCCAGAAGTCGACGCCTGATAACGTCGATCTTCTCTAAGGTCGCCTGTACTAACTCCGGGCCAATTAAACTCTTCTCACCAACCTCTGCCCAACAATGCGGTGCTTAACAGGGGCGCCCATACGGTGCCTCATAGGGAGTCATGCCAATACTCGCCTGGAAGCTATTGTTGTAGGTGAACTCAACATAAGGAAGACAGTCATCCCAACTGTCCTTGAAATCAAGCACGCAAGCTCGCAGCATATCTTCCAACACCTGATTTACCCATTTTGTCTACCTGCCAGTCTTTGGGTGAAACGCGATACTGAACTTCAGTTTCACACCCATTGCTTCTTGGATACGAGTCCAGAAGATAGATGTGAATCGGGTGTCTCGATCCGACACGATCTCCATAGGAACTCCATGCAGACATACGATCTCCTTAATGTACAGCCTGGCCAAATCGTCTGGAGAGTTCGAAACTTTAATAAGGAGAAAATGAGCCGATTTTGTCAACCGGTCCACAGTCACCCATATGGAGTCTTGTCCCTTCCTCGTCTTCGATAGCCCTAAGATAAAATCCATAGAGATGAAATCCCACTTCCATTCTGCTATGGGCATGGGCTAAACAGTCCAGGAGGTCGGCGATGTTCTGCCTTAACCTGCTGGCATATGAGACAACGTGAGACATACTATACTATGTGGGCCATCATGTTGTCCCACTAGTATGACCTCTTCATGTCTCGATACATCTTCGTACTACCAGGATGCATTGCCATCTTCGAATTGTGAGCAGCTTCGAGTACACCCTTCTCAAGTCATGAAGGTTTGGGACGCATAGGTGGCCACGATACCGTAAACCCCCATCCATACCAACTCACCATTCGGAGTCTTCATCACCACTTACTCACCTTCTCAACTCTGTTAACCCTTCATCTTCCTTCTGAGCCACTATGATTCGGTCATTGAGAAGTGGCTGAACCCGAATATGTGCAATGCGCTCGAACGGCTCCTCCACTGTAAGTTTCTGCTCAAAGTCTCGCACAAACTCTACTATATCCCACTTTGCTATCATCAACGAGGCCCCAAATGCTAACACCTTCTTGCGGCTCAACACGTTTGCCATAAGGTTGGCCTTGCCAAGATGGTAGGAGACCTCGAACTTAAAGTCCTTCAAGGTTTTCATCCACCGCCACTGCCTCATATTCAAGTCTCTCTATGTGAATATGCATCTAAGGCTCTTGTGGTCGCAAAAGAGCTCGAACTCCTCTCCATAGAGGTAATGTCTCCAAAGCTTTAACATAAAGATGACGGCTATCAACTCTAGGTCATGTATAGGGTAGTTCTCCTCGTGTTTCCTCAACTGTCACGATGCATAGGCAATAACCTGGTCCTTCTGCATCAAAACACAACCCAAACCCACACGAGAGGCGTCGGTGTATCTAGTATACTTGACCCCTTGCTCTGACAATACTAGCATAAGGGCAGACATCAACTTGTCCTTCAGCTCCTGAAAAGATGCTTCTGCCTTCTCATTCCAGGCAAACTTGAGATCCTTTCGAGTCAACTGAGACAACCGTCTGGATATCTTGGAGAAGTCCCTATTGAATCGCCGATAGTAACTTGTCAGGCCAAGAAAACTCCTTACTTCGGTAACCGAACAGGGCTGCTCCCAGTCCTGAACTGAGGCTACCTTAGCAAGGTCCACAGTTATCCCTTACTTGGACACCACATGTCTCAGGAACTTGACTTCTTCTTTCCAGAAGTCACACTTCTTATACTGTACAAACAACTGGTTCTTCCTGAGAGTACCAAAGACTGCTCGCAGGTATTCCTCGTGATCTTCCCGACTCTTGGAGTATATCAGAATGTCATCTATAAACACGATAACGAATCGAAATAGATATGGCCGAAACACCCTGTTCATCAGGTCCATGAACACGGCCGGTATGTTTGTGAGTCCAAACGACATCACAAGGAACTCGTAGTGCCCAAAACTGGTCCTGAAAGCTGTCTTTTGCACGTCCTCATCCCTGACGCGCAACTGGTGATACCCTGACTGTACGTCGATCTTCATGAAATACTGCACACCCTTTAACTGATCAAACAGGTCATCTATCCTGGGCAAAGGATACTTGTTCTTCACCATCACTTGGTTCAACCTACGATAATCAATACACAATCGCAGAGATCCATCTTTCTTCTTCATAAACAGCACAGGTGCTCCTCACAGAGACACGCTAGGCCATATAAATCCCACTTCCAACAGATCATCAATCTGTTTCCTCAGTTCCTCTATCTCACATGGAGGCATGCGATAAGTCAGTAGTGAAATGGGTGTCGCACCCGGCACTAGATCAATAGTAAAATCGATCTCGCACTGAGGAGGAAATCCAGTATCTTCGTGAACACGTTTGAGAAATCTCGAACCACTGGTATGCTCTCAAGCACCAGACCATCAACATTCTCTAATAAGGAAGCATAACAACTCTCGCAGCAGGGCCAACTGACCTGAACTGGAAAAGTAAAGGCCATGCCCTCAGGTCCATGGGCTGTCACCACTCTGGTCTCACAATCAATCTCTACTTTCATCTCGGTGAGCCAATCCATATCGAGAATAACGTCGTAATGCCATAATTGGGCAACAATCAGGTCAACGAGTACCGACCTACTTCCTAAATCTATCGAGCAACCCTTACAAATTCTGCTAACGTCTGAAAAAGTCCCTGTAGCTGTAAGGATCCTCACTCCCTTCGTAGGAGCTGTATTCAACGCTAGTCGCTTAATTGTTCCGCATGATATGATGGAGATAGTGGACCTGATGTCCACCAGTGAAAAGACGGGAGTACCTTAGATATGGGCTGTGACTTCAAAAGCTAGTAGTGTCGCAATTGCTATCTCAGATGCCTTGGCCATAAGTGAATGCACATGAGCCTGTTGTAAACAGTTCGGCTACTATGCCATAGGTCACTAAGGTAGCCTAAATCGAGGTGCAGGCGGCTGAAAAGACGGGTGTGCTGGTGCTGACCATAAAGGTGGGGCTGCAATAGCTTGAGGAAGCTGGCGGTTGATCCTCTCATGTGGCGAGAAGCCGTTGTCCCTCATCCTAGTGAAATAATACATGTCAGAATGGCCCGCCCTCTTGCAGTAAGTGCACCATAAGTCTGATAGCCTCGTCGGGACTGGTGGAGCCGTAAGTCTAGGAGGCGAGTTTGCACAGGGACTCTGGCTGAGGAACGGCCTGCTCGAAAAATCTGGTTGCGGTCTAGGAACCATAGGCACACGAGTGTGGGATAATCTGTCCCTGTCTTGCTCCGCTCGTAAAGACTTGCCCACTAGCTTAGCATAGTTGCATATGCTAGCGCAACACATCTTTAAGCGTATATCGGGTCGCAAACCCTCAGAAAACTGTCGCATCCACATCAGCTAGTCTGCCATATCAGGGGAGCATATCTGGCCAGCTCCGTGAACCGGTTCTCATACTCTGCCACTGTCATCCCTCCCTGATGGAGGCAAAGAAATTCACTCTCCTTCTCATGACGGTAAGTGAGGGGAAAGTACTTCTCATGGAAGCGGTTCTCAAAAGTCGCCCACGTCCACACATATTCAACTGCAATGGTCCGAAGGACGCTGTCCCACTAGAGGCTGGCCTCTTTCTCGAACATATAGGTGACCAGCTCCACCTGCTCGGCCTCAGTACAGTGCAGCGGCTTTAGCATCTTAGAGATGCGGTCTAGCCAATACTCGGCCTCCTTAGGTCTGTGAGTACCCACAAAAGTAGGAGGTCGGAAGTGCTGAAATTACTCAAAAAGGCCGCTAGCACCCACATTTCCAGCAGGGTGCACAAGAGGTGCAGGTGGAACCACACCCTTACTCTGGGCAAAGACCCCTACGATGGTGGCCAAAAACTGCTGCAGTTGTTGTTGCTGCTGCTACATCAAGAGCATCATCTGCTTGAACATATCGGGAGGGGGAGCCAACTGAGACACGTGTGGCATCGAGGTAGACATGCGGTTCTGGTCAGGAACCGGTGGTGCCACAAGTACAACAGGTGTCGGCCCATTAGTGGGGCCAGTGATCGGCTGAGAATCTAGCATAGTGTCGTGAGTCGAGCCCAAACTGGGGTCTGTCTGGCTATCATTTAGGGGAGTTGCCCCGTCAAACGAGTCACCCAATGTGAGACATGCTATACTCTGTGTAGCCTTAGGTGGCATTCCCTATATACAACATAGTGTACAACCCAAGTCAGATTCAGCATACTCACAAACTCAACTATACAGCATTCACATTACAGCTCAAAGAAACTTCATGCATTTCATTTAACAAAATTTTCACAATACATGAGATGCAGCATTACATAGGTCATGACAACAGATGCATGTGAGCTAATCTAAGTAAAGTTCCACATACTAAAACCTACAAACTGCACTACCACCTTAATAAGCCTATCCAGGCTATACATATAGAAATAAGCAAACAAGTAACCGAGCAAACTAAAAGACGACTACCCATGTGATAAGTCGTCCGAATCTGGTGATGGCGGAGGGGCACCCTTGTCCTACAGACAACACAGGATGGCCCTCAAGGTGCGAGACACCTTCTTGAATTTCTATTTCATGAAGGCCTCGTTCTCTTCAAGCTTGGCTCAGGTCTCTCCAAGTTCAGCCCGGACCTGTTCGACCTCTTGTCGCAAGCAGCTTGGCCCTCCTCGATTCGAGCCCAGCGGGCTTCTGAAGTAGCCCGATCGCTGTCATGCCCCTGTGTGGTGGGAGGAGAGCCTTCCTCAGTGCCTTGGGCCTCCTCTTCCTCTTCCTCACTCTCTCCTTCTTCACCCCCTTCCTCTGACTCATCTTCTTCTTCTTCTATCTCATTGCTTTCTTCCTCTCCGCTTTTTATCTCATCCCCATACTGGTCAAGTCGGGCTTGACTTTGCTGAGGGCCAATCTTCATGTTGTTGAGTGGTCTCATTGGATTGGCACAAGGTCATCTATGTTAAGTCTGTAGACAAACTCATGAGCAATCTTTACATATGAGTCGGCCAAATGGAAGTAAGACATCATTCCTAGGAGAATACGCCGTTTAGACTATCTGTAGTAGGACGAACGTAGGCAGACACAGCTTGTCTCCCTGCCCACCTCTATACAGGAAATCCACCATCAATCGAGTGCATTCGATACGGTTGCCCCACTTAAGGTACACATTATATGTGAAGATGTGGTGAAGCAGGTGGAAATCGTCGGTCAAATCCATCGACGGAAGGCTTCTACCTTCCTTCCAGTGGGCTAATCAGCTACAAAGGTAATGCGTGTGGTGATCTCTTTCTCACACATTTTTGAGATCCTTATCGCTAGCATGCACCTCTCCACGCAGGATTCCCATGACCCGGGCCACCAAATTCACATCAACTATTGCTTCCCACCTCCTCATGGGAATCTTGAACTGTAGAGGCTCCAGTGATGGGTCCCGTATATGGGCGAAGAAGGCTTAAATAGTGTTCTCACATGCGTAAGACTTGCCCTCTAATATGGGACCCCACCCGTTGTCCGCCAGGTGGTCCATCATCAGATACACCCCAAATAGCCTTTTGTCTACATTAGCTTCAAACACAACCCTACGGCCACCAAACTGACCGTGTTCGAAGCCCGCCGGTAAAACTCTCTCGACTGGAATCTGGGGATCAAGATCCCGCTTCGACCTTTGCTCTTGGGTGGCACTTGTACTAACATCGGCGCCCGCCTTTCTTGGACGGGTAGGATGGCTAGGCCTGGCTTCATCTGTAGGAGCTCTCTTCTTTCCCATGAGGGAAAGAATTGTGGAGAGAGAAAATGGCCGCCACAAACCCAAAAAGAGCCATGAAGGTGAAATAGAATGGAGGGATGGGATGGATTGTGATACCTTAAGATTTTTGAGACACAAAATAGGGTTTGTGTGCTCAAATGGAAAGGAAATGAGGGAGATGGGAGATGGATTTGAGGGATAAGGTGGAGAATGGGTATGTGGTGACAAAGATGAAGAAGATGTGAGAATGGAGGGGAGATTTGAGAGAGAAAAATGGGGTTTTGGAGAGATTTAGAGAGCTTGGAGGTGTGTAAGGGTGGAAAAGGGAGCAATTGGAAGGGTTAAAAGGGGTCCCATGTGATTTGGTGGGCCTCACATGCGTCATCCTGACGCGGCCCACCGCGGCCTGACAGGCCTAGGCTACCTGGACACTATGCACCGCGGTTGGCACAGTGCCAGCATAGTAGGGTGGTGACCACCCCCCTCCCGGGGTCCCGTATGTGTGCGGGGTCCACTTTGGACCCCCCATTTTGCATTGTTTGGGCTGCCTAGTCCGTTTGAGTCATTTCGGGTCCCATCTCGCATATATTCATGATTTTTGGGTTTGTTTGAGTGTGACATAGGCTGGATTCTCATCTAAACCCATCAATTGACGGTCTAGAAAAGATCTGGGGTCACCACGCGTGGTCACAGATGTGTACGGGCCCCGATTTCAACGGTCAGTTTCACCTGTCGGTGAAACTGGGAATCCTATGATCATTGCTATGTCTTAACGCCTCCTCCTAAGTCAAAGTATGTCAGTGTGCATCGTGTTACCATAACCCAGGTCCAGTTTAATCCAAATCATGCTCTGATACCAACTTGTAATGCCCTGAAAATTGGGGGTCGAGTAAGAGCCCAACTCCAGATTTCCAACACATCACTTATACAGCATAGTTAATGATGATTAAATGTTGTCTGTATTAGTGCCTTAAATATGAATGAGATTATGCCAAAACAGCATATCATACTCCAGAGATAGTTAAATTATGCAAGCGAAAGACTATGATAGATTTATAAATTATATAAACTATCATAAGTCTTCAAAGTGTGAACATGTTACCAGGTTCAATATATATACATGTATACTCCAAAACTGAACAAAATAAATATACATGGGTGTTCCAAAAGTGTAAAATGATAAGTGCAATGACATCTAATCAACATCCCTGTAACCCCGTAGATCAGAACACGGTCTACATAGACCCACCTGATAGCTGTATATAGGAGAACTCCTCCTCATCATCATAAAAGTCCAGCTCTGCTTCGCAAGCATTGTCATCATCTACCACTACAACAGGGTCTAGTTAGTGTTTAAAGCACTATCCTAGAACGTGAGAGTGAGTGATCAACTCAGTGGAGCTATAGGGTAAAGGTTGACATGTTATCAATTCAGTCAAGCAGTAATGATAAAACAATATTACAAGCATTCCTAGGTACTCTAATTAATGCAAGGATGATATGAGTTAATGATGCATGCCCTCGCCTGCACTCTCTCTACGACATCATCTCACGATCGTGGCATGCACCCCTTCCTCTATGCTCAACTCCAACGCCAAAGGCACATGCAAATGCGGTGCATGTACGTAATTAGCCAAGTTCTTAATTAGACTTATTTATACAGCAAGTTTGGGAAGCTAAGGTACCTCCCTTTATATCATTTACCCAAATAATTATCCATCTAAGGTCGTCAATCCTAGTTAATCACATACGATAGGCAAGTTCGAGAGTTCACACTCTAGGTCACTACGAGAGGCTCGTCACCGTCAGCGTAGGCACATTTCGTACTCAAGGTCACTCCACCAACACCCTACCAACTGGCAGTCTATTTTCTAAGGCTTGTCACCAACCCGACTGGGGACCACAGCCAAGCTGCGTCAGTGTAGGCCGACAGCTCAAATAGTGTCTCATACCACCGTATTCGGCTCACGAGTTTGGGTTACTCACTGGACACTATAGGGAGGCTCGTCGCCCTAGCGTAGGCTAACAGCTCGATCACGGTGTCCCATACCACCATGCCCAACTCATAAATCTTAACGGATCGTAGTACCAAGGTTACACGGGCTTTCCATTGGTAAGTTTGGTACCTTAGGTTCAAACAATAGCATCCATATATGGTGAACATACATTAGGCCAATTGGGTTGCTTGATAAGCTCAACTAGTACGAGCGCACGTTGACTTAATCGACATAGAATGCGTAAGCATTCCGCGTGGCCTAACCACTGTCGATAAACAACGTACGACTCAGATTCATCGAACGCATCCGTCGTGGCTAAAATAGCTCGACCACTGATCGTAAACCATTATTAATTGCCTAGACTACATCGTAGCCGCAATCACACTCCCAATAATAGCATTCGCATGTGATAGTCAAAGACAGCATGTGACAACCAATCTGAATATAAATCTCATTTGAGTATTTTAACAAACACATGTTCTTATTCAAGCATTTATTAAACACTTAAACTACACTTATCAATATACATGTAATATATATTGGTTATAACATATCTTATGGCAAGTCCTTTCATGAAGGAGTTGTTACACCTACAACAATCATATACTTTCACTTAATAATCATGGCAAGCAAAAATCTAAATTCCATATTCATTAAAACATTTAAACAAACACATAGATTGCATTATAATCAACATAGTATATATATATATATGTGTGTGTGTGTGTAACATGCAAAAAGCATCACATCTGAGCATAGGTGATAGCAATCAAGTCAGACATAAATCATTGCTGACATTGAAAGCCTTGAAAACCATAACCTAAACGTTTATAGTTCACACCTTTCGCCGGTAAACTCGTATCGAACTCAATTTGTACACTAGGTCTTCGTTTACGGCACAACGGCTACCTTTTGCATGAAATAGGTTAGTTATTTCATCACATACTCTATTTGGATCCTTAAAATAGATTAGGGTTAGGATTTTTTACCCAAGTACGGAGTCAGAATCGTCGGTATAGTGACCCGGATGAGGCGAATCAGCCCGTGGAGTGGCAGGGTTAGATCCCTGCAACGATCCCTCACTTTCTCTCTCTCTCCTTCTCTTTCTTCTCTCTTCTCTCTCCTAAGGTTTTTAAATTCGTATATGATGGGAGAGAGAGGGCTGAAGGCCCTTATATAGGCCCAGAACTGATGAAAATGGCCCCAGGGCCGTGGTATACTTAGGTTATAGCCAAGGAGTGGCTATTTCGATCCAACGGAGCTGATCTGGAGGTCCCTTTTCTGTATACAGTCTGGGGAGATTTCCCTGACATTGGATCTAGGTCAAGTTTTCGGTTCGATCAGATTTACGGATCGACCGTAGCGGACCCGTTTCAGTTCAACGATCACTAATACTCGATCTGTGCCACAAGTACACTGACATGTGTTGGAAATTTTTCCTGATCCAAGGGTGTAATTGGGTCAAAATCTGACGGTCTGAAACCTTAAATTTATCCTACAAGCGAATGACTCAATTCACTTAAGTTTCAGTTCGTTTACTAAAGATATTCGCATTTCTCACACACTTCGCTCCAGGCTCAAGTCGAGCGTTTTTGGTTACTATTAGGACTTGGTTTCCTTAGTGATTGTGAAGTCCAGCAAAGTTGTCATAAACATATAGTTTTGGGGTAATCGGACTTTCAACGCGCAGTCCAGGTCTGATACAAAGCTTCAAGATGCTCCCGAGAGCAACTGGGTTTTAAGATATGTCCTAAGTTTTTAGGCAATGTAGTGTTAGCTGTTCTACTCATTTTGGGTCTTATAATTCATATTTAAAGTTTTCCAAGCTAATCCAACAGTTGATTTAGTTTAGCACTTAATTAATCTTCGCTTAATTTCTAAAGGATTTGATCCTGAGTGATTTCTACCTGAGGTGGTAGTTAGGTCTTGTATGGATTTGTCCGAGACGTTACAGGTAGGTAGTTTGATGTATGATATAGTGTGTACACGCCCAGACATAGCATATGTGATTGGTGTTGTCAGCCAGTATCTTGCCAATCCTGGCAAAGAGTATTAGGCAGCGGTGAAGTAGATATTGCGGTATCTAAGAGGCTCATCTAGACTGAGCCTATGCTATGGTGACAGTAAACCTGTATTAGAGGGCTACACAAATGCAGATATGGCAAGTGATATAGACTCCAGGAAGTCTACATCGGGGTTCATTTTTACGTTTACAGGGGGAGAGGTCTCTTGGCAGAGCAAGCTACAGAAGGTTGTAGCATTGTCGACGATAGAGGCCGAATACATTGCAGTCACAAAAGCATGTAAAGAGATGTTTTAGATGAAGAGGTTCCTACAGGAACTTAGCCTGAAGCAGGAGGAGCACATGGTCTATTGTGATAGTCAAAGTGCTATACACTTGAGCAAGAATCCAAGTCGGCATTCCAAGTTGAAGCACATAGAGATTCGGCATCACTGGATCAGAGATACTTTGGAACAGAAGGTGTTGCAGCTTGAGAAGGTCCACATGGATGATAATGGGTCAGACATGAAGACCAAGGCTTTGCTCAAGGGTAAGTTTAAGGTTTGTAGAAACCTGGCTAGCTTGTTGAAGGTGAATCCCTCCTTAGTCAGAAAGGGGATGTTTTGTTGGGATTTCCTCCCAGGACTCGATCAGTCATGAGCCTCACTCGACCGGTCGTGGGTGGCGCTCGACCGGTCCAGTGGGGCTCGACTCAAAGTCCAGCGACCATCTAATTATTTTCTCCGATGTGCTCGACCAGTCGAGGGAGGTGCTTGACCGGTCGAGGACCCTGCTCGACCGGTCGAGGTTACGCAAATTCGTTCCGCGATTTTGTGCGGATTGTAGATTTTTGAGGCCCTTTCGCAAGGGGTGCGAAAGGGAGTTTCCTAAACTATAAATAGGAGGTACGTAGGGCTTTCTAGGTAATACAAGAGGGTTTCCTAAATCTTTACAAGGGTTTGCTAAAGGGTTTAGGGCTATCAAAGGTGTGAGAGAGAGAAAAAGAGAGAGGAAGCTTGTGGAAGGGAGGTTCTGCTCATAAAGGTGATCTACTGTTCACTTAATATCTCAGTGCTTCTGCGTCCTCGTAATCGATTAGATCTCTCCATTTTTCTTTTATTCTCTTATTGTTTATCCACTCCTGTGTGAGTGAAGAAGGTCGTAACGTTCTACTTCATAGTGGATTGTTGATCTTGACGAGGTCCCGTGGTTTTTACATCTTTGAGGGTTTTCCACGTAAAAATCTCTCGTGTCATGTGGTTTATGCTTTGATTTATTTCATTGCTTAATTATCCCATAATTCTGGTTTTTTCTGGGATGCTAGATCCCAAGGTTTTATGCAAGGCCCCCAACAATACATAGTGAATGTCTTGTAAGAAAATACCTCAGTAGTTGATACTGACCGAGGGAATCATTTTTTTGAAGAGCTCCCTTCCACGAATCCTGAATGTTTACCATTGGAAGTGGGGGAGCTAGAATTTGAACGAAAGTCTGAAACTTCGGAATGTGTTGAGACTACATTGGCTAAAGAAATTTTATTTAATTCAAAATTAATTTTAGTCTCTGGTTCACCTCAATGTACTAACGTTGAAAATTTTTCTACCACAGGTGAATATTATCCGCCTTGGATGCCTCAGGGGATTAAACGAAGATTTTTTGCTGAGGTTCATAAATTTCTCTGGACACTCATGCTCTAGGGCATCCAAGCCTACTGCAAAAAGGGCTTTTGGATGATTTTGCTGAGAAATTTATCGAGATACTGGCAAGAGGAGGAGCATATTTGACATGATCGAGTGGTTTTCCCTTGCTTTATTAGGATTAGGATTTCTTTCTTTCTTAGGATTAGTTTATTTTATTAGGTTTAGTTGATCTTTTGATAGACAGATCATACTAGCCTATGTGTTTATCTTCTCGCAGATACTCTTCATCTACTTTCCTTTATTTTCATGGCTCTCAATATTGCTCTTATTGCATATGTTTATACATTGAGGACAATGTAAATTTTAAGTTGGGGGTAGGTTTCCTGCTGAAATTCTTTGATTTTATGCTAAAATTGAAAAAAAATATAATTGAGCTATAAATTCTTTCAATTTTTTTTTGAAATTTTCTATAAATTTAAGTGATTTTAAAGATAATCCAAAGATTATAATGATAAGATACTTAGTTGTTGAGGATTGTTGAAATCTGAATTTTAGTCACTTGATAGATTTCAAAGTTAAGTTTGGGTTATTAATTTTTAATTAGAAGTTTTAAACATTGATTGAGTCATGATTTCACATATCACATCTAGCTTGCATCTCCAAAAGTTTTAGTTAATACTAAATTATTAACTTGATGAATATTAAGAATGATAGGAACCAAACCTAGGGAATTTGTCCATCATGTTCAATAAAAAAGAATTAAAGAAAAGAAGAAGAGAGAGAAAAGTAATACCCAGCTAAAAAAATAGTTGTCGTTGAAAAGGGCTACCTATTGAAATTCCTTGAAAAGAACTGTTATGAAAAATTAAAAGAAGAAAAAGATGAAAATATTGTGAAAGCCGTCAATGGAAAAATCAAAAGCTAGAAGAGTATAATGTTGAACTGTAAGGCAAGTTTTGGTTTAGGTTTTGGTTATCTTGAACTCTTTTGATTATTAATGTTATCATGAAAGTATATAATTGAACCTTTGGGTGTAATAAGTCTAAACTTCACTATGTACCTTTGAACTCAATGTTTAGAGTTTTTCTAATTAAATGATCAATGCTTTGAACTTGATTAGGAAATTTACCCAAGTAATAGAGTTTAGGAGAAAGTAGTACTCAACCTTAATATATTTTAGATTTCTATAATTTGGATTGTTTTTAGAACCACTTGAACTTATGGAAATCATTCTTTCATTTTTGAAATATCTTTCGCATGTTTTGCTCGAAACTAGAAAAATGCTAGTTGAGGGGTATGTTAAGACTCAAATATTGCATATTTAACCCTTTAATCACATTAGTTTTCCTAACATTTAAGTGTCAATTCGATTTAACTATATACGTTTTTGTCATGCGAGGTGATTCAGAAGCCTATGATGAATATACACTTAAAAGGACGAATTTAGAGCTCAACAGAAGATAATGAAGAATTGGATATTTAGAAGTCATTAATGAAGAATTTATATGCCAAAGATTTAAGGAAACCAAGTGAGAAATGAAGAGAATTGAAGATTTGAAGTGAAGAAAAGGAATCCTGAATATTGGTCAGAAAAATCATATTCTGAAGTTCCAAGTCTAAAAAGAAAAACTCTGAAAATAATTTTAAAAATAAACTTCGATGACATTGAAGTCACTTAGATGGCATCGACAATTTAGGAATTTCAGGCTCAACTCATTAGATAGTTCTGGACCAGTTTTAATGCATTAAAGACAGTTTGATACCATCAAAGGTACTATCAAAGGAGCTTCGATGCCATCGAAGATATGCAGAGTGCGTAAATTTGAGGCGATTTGTAAACTTTTTCAAGGCAATGTAAAAGTTTGGGTCGTAAAACTATTTAAAGGAGTCCCTAATGAAAGTGCCCTTGTTTGAATGGTAAGTTCATCTGTCAAGTGAGCCCCATACTGAAGAATCACAAGATCAAAGACTCATCAACTAAAGAAAGTCGAGCGCTCCACATAGGTAAACAAGGCCTCACTTCCCTAACCAAACCCTTAAGGTATATGACCCCATACATAAGTACCTAATCTTACCCACAACTATTTTCAAAAATCCCTTGGTAAGATTTGTTTAGAACATTTTGAGTATTGGAGGAAATATGATCTATAAAAGTAAATTCAATGTCCTGACGATTGCATCGATATGTAATCGAGGACAATTTCGATGGAATCGAACATGGTTCGATTTCATCGAAATCAAGCCTAAATAGTCCAGTAATAAACTGAACATATGTTGGGTATTGTCGATTACATCGAATAAAATTCAATGACATCAAAACGCATCAAACCTACTTCAATTGAATCGACCTTAGACTTATTTCTCCACCATTTCTGAAATACTTTAAGTGTTCCTCGATGTAATCAAACCTCCCTCAATAGCATCAAGAGTAAGTTATCGATGACATCGAAGATTGTTTGATTGCATCAATATAAGGACTAGTTTGTCCAACAAGCTTTCTAGGAAAATCTAATATTTTCAATTACATCGAAGACAATTAGATGACATCGAAATTCAATATTTGATGGCATCGAAGGTCTGATCTATTGCATCAAAAAACGGATAAAACTGTCCACCAACCAAAGAGATCTTTTATAAAGAAAATCTCAATAGTATGGAAGTATCTCTCGATGACATCGAAGACATCTTTGATAGCATCGAAGTATGCTCGATGGCATCGAACAAAATTTTCCTCGCACCTATTTGAAAAACCTTAGTGCATGAATTCGATGGCATCAAACACTTTTCAATGGCATCGACAAGATAAAATTTCTGCTCATTTTTTTACTGTTGGGATTCTTCTTTATATAAACTCTCAGGTTGGTACTTGAGAAGATAAGCAAGAATTGAAGAGAGCTTAAGAGAGTTATTGTAATAGTTAATACCCACATTCTCAGGCCCTCTTTCCCATAAGACTTCATCATTTAATCCGTAGTTCAAGCATTTATTCCCATATTCATTGCTTAAATTGAATTATGAACTTTGGCATTCATTAAGCTTCCAGCATCACCTTTTAATGGAAAATCATTGTGCTGGAATCTTTGAATGCTTAGCTTATGTGAATCTTCTCTAACCTCTAAAGACAAATCATTTATTAGAGAAGATCAGATGTAACATCCTGGATTTTTGCCAACTTAGAGATAGACGTCCTTAGGTAATGGGTCGATCATAACACCCTATTGACTTCTCAAAAACTCAATCCCAAAGTTTAAAATCCCTTTTCAACCCATTCCCTTCGAAATCTCACCTTCCACCACCTTATTCTTCAAAATTTTCTAAGTACTTTCATATTAGACACTAATCCTAAAGTTTAAATGATGAAGAACAATACTTAAACTAAAATTTACTATAAATAGTAAATTTATAAATAAAATGAGTTTTTTTACTATTAAACTTATGCAATATTAAAAAATAAATAGGTTATTTGGATAAATCAGCTTCTCCTACCCCAAATTCATATATGGCATATCGCAGAACTTATTCTGGAGTGGAAGATACGTCCATTTCAAGGAAATGAGTGGCAGAACCACCACCAGGCAAGCACGGTGGCACCGCCCGCAGTCCAGCGGACCGCGGCACACGCGGTGCACCGAAAATCGGTGGACCCACACTGCAAAAATTTTACAGTTTTTGACCGACTTCAAAAAGTCATATATCCCTCGTTATAACTCCGATTTAGGTGATTCAAAAGGTAGATTGAAGCTTGATAAGTCTAGTTTCATATAAAAATAAGAGAAAAATATAATAAAAATTTTAAGTTAGATAAATATAGGTCATTGTGACAACTATCTAAAAATTATTAGTTTGAACAGCTGCTGCTTCTAGAATTTTTAGAATTTTTTTACGTCACAAAATCTCATAAAATTTGGTGAAAATGAAGTGAACTTAATGAAAAACTACTAAAAAAAATAATTAAAATAATATACAAATTAAAAGTGCCAGAAGGGGACGTAGAACTGCCCTAAGACCTTATTCTGTCGTAATTAGGGCGTAATTTAGTTAAGTATTAAACTAAATAAGTGGTGGAATTAGCTTGAACCACTTTCTATACAAACTACAAGGGCCAAAACCATTGGAATTGCTAACCCAACATTACTTAAAAACCTAGGAACAATGTCAAAACCCAGTTGCCCTCGGGAGCACATTGAAACTTCGTATCGGACCTGGACCGCGCGTCGAAAGTCTGATTACCGCGAAACTATATAATTATGACTGCCTTACTGGGTTTGACAACCATCTAGGAAATCAAATCCAGATAGTGTCAGAAATGCACAACTTGAGCCCGGAGTGAAGTGTGTGAGAAACGCAAATTTCTTTAGGAAATGAACTTAAACTTAAGTGATTTGGGCCGTTCGCTTGCAGGTCAAATTTAAGGTTTCTGACTGTTAGATTCTGACCCAACTACACCCTTGAATCAGGAAAAATTTTCAACACATGTCAGTATACTTGTGGTACTGATCCAGTGTCGATAGCCATTGAACTAAAACAGGTCCTCCGCGGTCGATCCACTAATCTGATTGGACTGAAACTTTAACCTGGCATAGATCTAATGTCAGGGAACTTTCCCCAGACTGTATGCAAGAAATGGGCCTCCAGATGAGCCCCGTTGGCCCAAAACAGTTGACTTTTGGCTATAACCTAAGTATACCATGGCCCTGGGGCCATTACCACCTGTTCTGGGCCTATATAAGGGCCTTAAACCCACCTCTCTCTCTCCCATACGAATTTCTCCAAACCCTAGGAGAGAGAAGAGAGAAAAGGAGAGAAAAGAGTGGAGATCAGAGGGAGATCCTTGGAGTTTGCTGTTGTCCTTTTGTTCTACTACTCCACGCCTCGATTCACCCTTCTACATCGCTACACCATCAATTTTAACTCCATTTTTGGGTAAGAAATCCTAACCCTAATCTATTTTAGGTATCGAAGTAGATGAATCGATGAAACAGCTAACCTATTTCGTGATTCAGGTAGCTGTTGTGCCGTAGACAAAGACATAGGGTTCAAACTGAGCTCGGTACGGGTTTACCGGTAAAAGGTACGGACTATAAACGTTTAGGTTATGGTTTTTAAGGCTTTCAATGTCAGCTAATGATTTATGTCTGACTTGATTGCTACCATATGATTCTAGTTACGATGCTTTGTATATATTATACATATGTGAACTATGTTGAATTCAAAGATGCATTCCATGTGTTTGTTGAAATGTTCGAATGAATATGAAATTATGATTTGTGTTCGTTATGGCTGTAAACATAGGATTCATGGTTGTCATCGGTATTATGATTACTATGTGTGATGATTTGCTATAATATATGTCGTAACTAACCTAGTTCATATATTGGGTAAAGGGTAGCCTAAGTGTTTGATAAAATGTTTGAATGATTGTGAAACCCTGATTTGTGCTTGTCATGATTTCTAATCTAAGATCCATGTTTGTTATATGCTTTATAGCCTACCTTGTGTAGGAAATTGCTATAGTTCATGTCGTAACTAATCTAGTTTATGTATTTAGTAACGTATAGTCTAAGTGTTCGAAAAAATGCCTGAATGAGTAAATGCTTGCTGAAATGTATTTAATGAGGCCATTAAGATGGGATTCTCAATTACCTTGTCTATAGTTACAGTTTCCTTTGTGTAATCTATCTTGCTACTACGTGATTTATGGATGATGCCTATGTATGATAACATGTACTTTATGTGTTCATAAAAATGCTTGTATGAGATTTTATTTGAATTGGTTGCTACATGCTATTTTAACTAACACATATGAATGTATATTGTATTTGAAGTGTGATTGGGGCTACGATGTAGTCCAGGTAATCGGTAATGGTTTACGATTGGTGGCCGAACTATTTTAGCCACAACGGATACGTTCGAGGAATTCGAGTCGTACGCTGATTATCGACAGTGGCTAGGCTACGAGGAGTGCATATGCGCTCCATGTCGATTAATTCAACGTACACTCGTACCAGTCAAGCTTGTCAAGTAACCCGATTGGCCTTATGTATATTCACCATGTATAGACGCTACTGCTTGAACCTAAGGTACCAAACTTACTAGTGAAAAGCCCGTTTAACCTTGGTACCACGATCCGCTAAGACTCATGAGATGGGCATGGTGGTATGAGACACCGTGGTCAAGCTGTCGGCCTACGCTTGGGCGACGAACCTCCTCATAGTGACTAGTGAGCAAACCAAACTCGTGAGCCGAATACGGTGGTATGGGACACTATATTCGAGCTGTCGGCCTACGTTCAGTTGACGAGCCGCTTGTAGTGACCTCGAGTATACTCTCGAACTACGCTAAGGCGATGATCCTTTTCGTAGTTATGTCAAGTATAAAATACGCCTACCCCACCACAGCCTGGCTATGCTCCCAAGTCGGGTCGGTGACGAGCCTTTGAAAATAGACTGCTATTTGGTAGAGCATTGGTGGTGTGACCTCAGTGTGAATTAAGCCTACGTTAAGGTGACGAGCCTCCCGTAACAACCTGTTCTATAAACTCGCGAACTTACCTATCGTATGTGATGAACTAGGACTGACGACCCTAGATGGATCATCGTTTGGAGAAATGATATAAATAGAGGTACCTTAGCTTCCTGAATCTGCTGTATGAATAAGCCTAAATAAGAACTTGGTTAACATGATCATGCATCCGCATTACACGGTGCTTTGGAGGGAAAGTGCACATTTACTGGGAGTGTAGCATGCGCGATCGTGAGATGATGTCGCTAAGGGAGTGCAGACGACGACATGCATCATTATCTCATACCATTCTTGCATTAACAAGAGTACTTAGGATACGATTGCTGTATTGCTTTATCAATCCTGCTTAACTGAATTGATAACATGTTAACCTTTGCTTTATAGTTCCACTGAATTAACTACTCATTCCCACCTAGGACGTTGTTTTAAAACACCACCCAAACTCTGTTGTAGATGTAGGTAATGGCGAAGTCTATGCAGCTGAAATAGACTTCATGGACGAGGAGGAGGAATTCTCCTATGTTCAGCTATCAGGCAGGTCCTCATTGACCTTGTTCTGCTTCATACAAGGATACTGGATTAGTTAAACATTTACATTTTTAGCATTTTGTAAGTTTGAAACAACACCTATATATATATTCAGCCCAGCCACATGATTATACTCTGGAGGTTATGAAACACGTATCTACACTTTTTATATTAAATGCAGTCTTCCGCTTGCTTAACTTAATTATCTCTAGAGTATGATATGATGTTTTAGTATAATCCCACTCATGTTTAATGCATTAACACAGACAACATTCAAACTTTATTATCTATGTTGCATAAGTGATGCGTTGGAACTCGAGAGTTGAGCTTTTGCTCAACCCCTGATTTTCAGGCCGTTACGTTAGACCAAACTCAAAACCAACAACCTTGGAGCATCGATTGGAGCATCAATAGATGGTTGCAGTTCAAAGGAGCTGAAGACTCTTCATTAACATGAATATCTTCACTAACATGTGTTGACAAGGGGTTCACTCACTTACAAGTAAATAATAGAGTCCATAGAGTCTGAATCCTCTTCCTTATGTAAGATTTGGTTTCAGAGTTTGTTCCCAAACTCGCTAAGACCTTTCGTAGGCCTCCGATGGGAGAATACGTATAGTGTCCTTGTGTAAGACCTATTACCTTGTGTAGGCATGTTTAGAGCGTCTTTTGTAAGACTTATTGCCTTGTGTAAGCATGTGTATTTTCCTTGTATAGGCATAAGTGTTTGCCTTTTGTAGGCACCTAAGGACATCTTGTGTACGTTCCTTAGTTAACCTTGTGTAGGTTGTAAAGGTTTATGGTTAACCTGATTTAAAACCATTGATAGTGAAATCCAGCACACTCTAGGGTAGAGTGCGTCAGCCGAGAGTGGAGTAGGCACGTAGCCGAGGCACTATATATTGTTGCGTTTGTGATGATTACTCTTGCTCATATGTATTGACCGTTGGATTGTTTACTTTATGCGAAATACATGTTTGATATAATGAAGCTCTTAGATTTCTCACTAGCTTAGAAGATGAATATGAATGTCTTCTTGATAATCCTACTTAACTTGTTTTAAATTGATAGAATTTATTGTTTAGTAGGATTAAAGTTTTAAAAGCCCTATTCACCCCCCTCCCCCTCTAGGACACTTGGACATACATCCATATTTCAATACTAGCAGTCCTACCGCAATTTCAATTGGTATTGGAGTGGGTTCCTCTTGAAGGGTTTAAAAACCTAGAGGGAGATCCTAATTGAAGTTGAAATTATGGCCAAGGGAGAGGGACCATCAGTCTCTCGACCACCTATCCTTGATGGATCAAATTATGCATATTGGAAAGCTATGATAAACATCTTTTTACATTCTTTAGACCATGATGTTTGGGAAATTATTGAAAATGGATATGTGACACCAATTAAACAAGTGGTACTTGATAATAGTACTACCGTCTCTTAATTAAAACCAAATGTCATGTAGCATGACCATGAAAAACAAATGAAAACATGTGAAGCCAAAGCAATGAATGTTATTTATTGTGCAGTTTTACAAGAAGAGTTTAATCAAATCTATATGTGTGAAACTTCAAAAGAAGCATGGGATTTATTAGAAACTACCCATGAAGGAACAAGCACAGTAAAGAGGTCAAAGCTGCAGCTTTTGACAACCCAATTTGAACATATAAAAATGGAAGAACATGAGACATTTATGGAGTTTTTAACAAAGTTAAATAACATATGTAACTCCATGTGGGGACTTAGAGAGAAAATACTGGTACCTAAAGTTTGTAGGAAAATATTAAAATCCTTACCGGAACGCTTCAACTCCAAAGTCACCACCATTGAAGAATGTAGAAATATTAATGAAATGAAGGTAGAGGAACTGGTGGGTTCTCTAAAACCTTTGAGCTACTCTTCAAAACACCAACAAAATTCAAAAATAATGTTATCAAGGCCTCTAAAACCATAACACCTATAGTGGAAGAAGAAAGTGAGAATAAAGATGTTGATGAGGAGGTGGCTCTTTTAACCAAAAGGTTCAAAAGATTCTTCAACAAGAACCATGGAAAAAGATACAACAACAAGGGAAAACAATCAAACAATAAGCGCCAAATAGGCAAATCCTTCAGAAAGTCCAAAGAACCCCAATGTTACAACTGTCATAAGTATGTCCATCTATCCATTGAATATCCCACAAAGAAATTAAAAGGAAGGGCTACGACAACCACATGGTATGACACCGATAGAGGTGAGCAGGATCCGACCCGACTCATTGGATCTGACTCAATCGAACTGGTCAGATCCGAAAGCCAGGGTCGGTTCAGATCAAGTAGACCCACTCGGATCCAACGCCAAACTGAGTCGAGTTCAGGTCATGTAGAACTCGATTCGATCCGATCTGGACCGGAATCGAGTAGTATAAAGTCAAATTTTACTCTTTTTTACCTTTACCCTTCTTCTACCCGAACCCTAACCCTACCCACAGCCCGAGCCGACTTCCTCTCCTTCCCTCCTTTCTCTCCTCCTTTCTCTCCCGATTTCCCTCCTCTCCTTCTTTCTCTTCTCCTTTCTCTCCCTCAATCTCCTGATTTCCCTCATATTTCCTTCCTAGCACTGGCTCAGCTTAACTAAGCCCAGTCTGAATCAACCGGATAGACAACTCGATCCGACTCAATTTCCCTAACCAAGTTGGACTCAGTTCGGGTCAAGCCAGCAAGGAATCGGTTAGGATCAAGTCAGCCCTACTGGACTCGGTCCCGAATCGGATCGAGTTCAGGTCAGGTACTTACAAAAATCAGATTGAGTCGAGTTGGACCTAATTCGGTCCAACTTGACTCAATGCCCACCTCTATACACCGATGACTCCAACTCAGAAATTAGTGAGTCTGAAAGTTATGGAGACCAAAAGTCATTAAAAATACTCATGGCCTCCACCACTGTAGTCATCCCCAATCTAAAGGACAATGAGGGAATAGATGAGCAACAAATCGAAAAGACACCCTCCTCGGATGAAGAAGAAGAAGAAGAAGAAAGAGAAAATATACATGATGCATGTGCTCAACTCTACACCCATAGCATTAATGTCCTCAAAAAGCTTAGCATTGCTGACAGTAAAACCAAGCAACTACAAAAAGGCCTAGATGAAGCATTGGCTATGAATACTCATTTGATTAATGATCTTCAGCCATATGATGTTGACAATGACAAACTTGAGAGGACAACAACATCTCATCTTTAAAATAAAAGAGTTAAACAAATAGATTAAATTTTTAGAATATGAAAATGAAAAATTGAAGTCTGAAAATGTATGTCTAAATTTTGAAAATCATAAACTGAAACTAGATGTAGAAAAATCAAAACAATCAACTAAATTTAGTCATAGGTTTTCCCAAAGCAATGAAAAACTTGAAAGATTGCTAGGTTTGGGAAAAACTCCTAGGGATAAGAGAGGTTTAAGTTATGAAACTTGCAAATTAAGCCCCTCTCTTACACCTCATGTGGCTAAGAAAATAGTTGCTTCTAGAAGCAACACAAGAAATATTCCTATCTGCCATGCATTTAGAGACTTGGGACAGTACAAATTTGAATGTCTTACATTTGGTCAGCCTGACTCCAGTTCCATATTGAGACCACCAATAGGAAAAATCAGACCAACCGGAAAGAGAGTGCAGAAATCAAAGAGTCCTCTAAAGAAAATACCGAATGAGAGGAGGAAATATCTCACTCCTACTAAAATGACTAAGAGGATAGAAGAATTGCTAAATCAAGTAGCTCCACTGAACCAGAAAACCAATGAACTAATGTAACAAGGGAATCCGAATCAGTTGCCCAAAAAAAATCCAAAGCACCCATGAACAACCAGCCTTAAGGAGAAAATAAAAAGAAAGCATCATCTCTAAAGAGGATAGTCACCAAATGGGTGGTAAAAAATAAGAACAATTGCCTTGTGATTCATACCACACTTAAAACATGCAATAGTTCTAAATGGTATCTTGATAGTGGTTGCTTCAGGCATATGACAGGTGACCAGACCCATTTTGTGGTTCTCATAATTTGATGATGGGTTGATTACATTTGGAGATGGAAGCTCCGCCAAGATAATAAGACGTGGGACAATAGTTGGGCCTGGTCTGCCTAAGATCGAAGATGTTCTTTGCATAGAGGGACTAAAACACAATCTCCTGAGTATTTCACAGATTTGCGACAAAGAACACTCATTCACATTCTCCAAAGACATGTGCAAGATCTCGGACCTTGTAGGTAAATTGATTATGAAAGGTCTTCGCACAAGTGACAACTGCTATGTGATTGAAAGCAGTGGAGAAAATTAAAAAGGGTGAGCTCTCAGTCCTAGAGGGGGGGGTGAATAGGACTATGTCAAATAAAAAATAATTATGAAATAGAAATAAAGATAGCTGAATCTAATAGCAATCTCTATTGCAATAGTATTGAGAATTGATTCAAACGTTGTTCAAAGGACAACCTTACACCAAAAACCAAAGTCTATGGTAGGACAACCTGATTTCTTGAACTCAGTTAGGATAAAAAACCCAAACTAAAACAACTGGAAAAATAATGAAATCTAGCTATTACAACATTCACCACATGTACATGAAATAGATACAAGCATTCACCATATATTCATCACAAACATCATCATCCACCAAAAACCAGGAATTATAGTGGTTCGATGTGTACACCAACTGTTCTCAAACAGCCACACCTACTCCACTCCTAATAATCACAACCCATGTGATATTGGCGTTTACTATAAACGAGGTTTTTCAAGGTTCACCTTAAAACCTGTACAATTGCATTTTCAATGGGCTATCACAATTAAAAATCCCACGCTAAGATTTTCCGACTAGCTCATTCAAAACTAATACAGAGATTTTCTGGCAATCTCAAGAACCAAAAGAAAATAAACAAAATACTTATCTGAAGATTTTGCTTTGATGTAGCTAGTAGAACCACTTCACTTATAGATGTAGCTGTTCAATGTTCAATCACACATATAAACGGGTTCTAGGTCTAAATGAATTTTAGATTAATCCAACCTTGGGTTACTTTGATTTAATTCCTTGGATCTCAAAAGGGGTAGAGAAGAACACCCTTTTATAAATCAGATTGAAGCAAAGAGAGATCAAGAAATTATAAATAAAAAATCTATAAAAATGAATCTACGATTTACCAGACAATAGCTTGATAATCACAGGGGCTTTTCTCTTCAAAGTGGAGGCTTGATATGGCTTTTAATGAATGAATAAAGCTGAGAAAAGACATCTATTTATAGGCTGAAAAACGGTTCCTTCGACTGGCCTAAGATTCAACCAAATTTTAAAAATTTCGGCGCAATTAGATAAAATCGACCCTCGATTGGTCGAGTGGCTTGCTCGACTGGTTAAGTGGCCTGCTTGACTGGTCGAGCATACCACTTGACTGGTCGAGTGGGTCAAAAATATCTTGCTAGAGTTCGAGTCGAGCCCTACTCGACTGGTCGAGCAGGGTGCTCGACTAGTCGTGACCCTACCAGAAAAATTCAAAATTTTGAAACAAATCCTAGACTGGACGAGAAAAATCCTAGACTGGTCAAGCCAGATCCTAGACTAGTTGAGCATAGGCTAAGACTAGTCAAAATAAAGCCTATAAGAAGTATAATAACTCATACCAAATATGTAATATGAATGACCTAATCCTAAGGTCTTTCTAGGGTCAATTATACCTGAATATTGAACATTGAACTTTGTAGCTTCAGTAGCTTCGATAGATCTTCTACTTGATTTACTGGAAGCGTGATCTTGTACACTTGAAGGTTTAACTAGATCTTGACCATGTAGTGCACTTGGATTTGAACTTGTAGTAGCACTTAACCTTGTAGAAGTACTTGAACTTGGTCTTGCTCTTGGACTTGAACATGCACTTGAACTTGAACTTTCAGTTGATCTTCATATGAAGGTGAACTTTCCATCATTCTTCACTTGAAGGTGAAATTTCCATCTTTGAACAAGTCCATCATTCTAAAGTGGCTAGTCACTACGAAATTTGACGGCACAGGGTGCTTGATATACAACATAGCACTTACAAAAATATCCTGTCCACAAGATGCCACATGGCCCTAAACAATGAGTCTAAGTTATGACACCAAAGGCTAGGTCATGTGCACTACTAGAACTTGGCTAAAATAAGCGCGAAACATTTGGTAAGAGGACTTCCTAAGATAAGGAAGGAAGAAAAAGTTATGTGCAGTGATTGTCTCAAAGGCAAACAGATAAAAGTGGGACATAAAAAGACAACCACCGTGGCAACTTCCAAACCACTTGACTTATTACATATGGATCTAGTGGGTCCCACCAAAGTTGCGAGCCATGATAAAAAGAGATATTTTCTGGTAGTGGTAGATGATTACTCCAGATTCACTTAGGTCGCATTTCTTTGGAAAAAATCTAATGCATTTGAAGAATTCCAGAAACAGGCAAAATGACTCCAAACTGAAAAGGGATATTGCATAAAACATATTCGGAGTGATCATGGAGGAGAATTTGACAATGACTAATTCCAAAAATATTGTGATGAAAGTGGAATCATGCATGAATTCTCAGTTCCAAAAACACCACAAAAAATAGAGTGGTTGAAAGAAAAAATCAGGTGTTGCAAGAAATGGGCTCGGTTGTGCTTAATAGTAAAAACATGACAAAAAATTTTGGGCCGAAGCCGTCAATACCGCTTGCTACATAATCAATAAAGTATGCCTTAGAGCATGATTAAACAAAACTCCATATGAACTGTGGTATGAAAAACAACCTAGTGTTAAATATTTCTGTGTCTTTGGTAGTAAATGCTACATTCTTAAAGACAGGGAACATCTAGGCAAATTTGACTCTAAAAGTGCCAATGATATTTTTCTAGGATATTCTATGAATAGTCACACTTATAGAGTTTTCAATTTGAAGACCCTTACAATTCGAGAAATGGTTAATGTGGTTGTTAATAACCAATCTCATGACCAAGATGGTCATCCAATTAATGTGGAGGATGATATGGATCCATACATAATAGGTAAATCGGATAGCAAATCCACCTTGCCTCCTGAGCCTCAACCTTGAGTAACACACCATTTATTAAGGATCATCCCCTCAATCAAATCATTGGAGATCCTAGTGCCGGTGTGAATACTTGGTGACAGCTCGAGGGCATTAACAGTCATCTCTGCTTCACTAAAAAATTGAGCCAAAAAATGTTGTAGAAGCACTCAAAGACGAATACTGGATTCCAGCTATGCAAGATGAGTTTGAAAGAAATGAAGTGTGGCAGCTAGTTCTTGGGACAGAAGGAACAAATATCATCGAAACAAAATGGATCTTTAAGAGCAAGTTTGATGAATCTAGGAATGTAGTAAGAAACAAGGCTAGACTCATAGCGCAAGGCTACTCACAAATTGAGGGCATTGATTTTGATGAAACCTTTACCCCCGTAGTGTGCCTTGAGTGTATAAGAATTCTCATGTCCATTGCATGTGCACTGCAATTCAAATTGTTTCAAATGGACGTAAAGAACGCCTTCCTCAATGATGTACTTGAGGAAGAAGTATACGTTGAACAACCAAAGAGATTTCTTAATCCAAAATATCCTCAACATGTATACTGATTGGATAAAGTGTTTTATGGTCTTAAGCAAGCACCCCGAGCATGGTATGAACGCTTGACACAATTTTTATTAGACCACTAATTTTATAGGGGGAGTGTTGATAAAACACTATTTATACAAAAGATCGGGAATGCCATAATCATAGCCTAGATTTATGTGGATGACATAGTCTTCAGATCCACTTGTGAAGATGCTGCTTATGAATTTGTTGAATTAATGAAATCAAAATTTGAAATGAGCATGGTTGGTGAGCTCAACTTCTTTCTGGGGCTACAAGTGAAATAAATGCAAAATGGAATTTTTGTATGCCAGTCCAAGTATGCAAAGGAATTGGTAAAAATATTTGGACTTGAATCTGGTCGTACCCATCATACTCCCATGTGCACCACTCTCAAACTCTCCAAAGATGCAAATGGCAAGAGTGCGGATCAACACTTGTATCGCAGTATGATAGGGTGCTTGCTATACTTAACCACGAGTCGGCTGGACATTGCTTTTAGCATAGGTGCATGTGCTAGATTTCAGGCCGATCCTAAGGAATCACACTTATCTACAATTAAAAGGATAATTAAATATGTGGCTGGGACTACCGATTTCGGTTTAGGGTACCTGTTTGATACATCTACAGCATTGTCAGGTATTCAAATGCCAATTGGGCTGGAAATATTGATGACCGCAAATCAACTAGTGGCAGTTGTTTTTACATTGGCAACTGTCTTGCATCTTGGCATAATAAGAAATAAAATTCAATCTCCTTATTTACTATAGAGGCCGAATACATTATAGCCGGTAGTTGTTGCACACAGCTTCTTTGGATGAAGAAAATGTTGCTGGATTATGGCATTGAAGAATGCACAATGACACTATTTTGTGATAACACTAGTGCCATTAATATTTCAAAAAATTCAATTCAACATTCAAGAACAAAACACATTGACATCTGACACCACTCTATACGTGAACTTGTAGAGGAAAAGATTATTGTGTTGGATTATGTGTCAACCGAGTGAAAACTTGCCGATATACTAACGAAACCGCTGGATACCAATAGATATGGAGATCTTCAAAAATCTATTGGCGTTTACGTAGTTTAAACCTATTTAGTGGCCCATTTTCTTTAATTGCCATATTTGAGGATTTTTTGCCTCGTTATTCTTTTTTAATATACATGTATTTATTTCTTTTGATTTTTGTCTATTTATTTTTGGGTGTACAAATGTTAATTTATTGGTAAATATATGTGTACATCATAATGAATAGGTTAGTGCAAGCTGAATTAGTAAAAATTTGCATTGAACAAACTGTTTCGATGGAATCGAATCCTATTCGATGGGATCAAATACTATTTGATTGCATCGAAAAAATCTTGCAACTCTCTGACCTATCTGGAGCATTTTCGATGGCATCGAAAAATCCTGACTTATATAAGTCGAGCGCGCACAGGATTTTTCTTTTCACCTTCATCTGTCTCTATTTCCTCGTCCGGTCATCTTCCGACTTCTCTTAGACCTCCGGTGGATGATCCCCTCTCGTTTTCTCACCACCATCATTGCTCCAAGTTGGTAAGACTTCCCATTTGCATTCTCCACTCTCATTCCTATTGGATTGGACAATCTTTACAAGGTTTGTTGAAGTTAATTTGGGGATTTTTTTTAGGTTGAAAATTTCCTTAGGGTTTTCCATCTCATAGTTGTATTTCTTGGAACATCCTGCACTATGGAAAAAGACAAAGGCAAGTCCATTACACGAAGAGAGTCCACTAAAGGAAAGAGAACAAAGCTATACGATCTTATCTCCACTTATTCTCCTTCGAAAGACATATCTCCAGAAAAAGCAACAGTCCCTGAACGGATTGTGGATATTCCATGCATAGAACCCTATGGGGTTGCGGATCTCCTGGGAATGATTGGATGGCGCAACATACTAAATCTAGGTGATGAGTCGCAATATGATCTTATACATCGATTTTCTGGATCCTATCACACTGTTCGTGATAATCCCCCATCCATAAACATCACCTTTGGGAAAATGACCAAACGAATCACTCCTATGATAATGGGTCGTCTCCTTGGAGTAGAAGTTACCAGTATACCAGTAACTACAAGAAATATGAACACTCTGGGAGTTTGAGGAGAAGTAACACGGTCTCTATACAATGGTTTAACGATTCTCAAAAATAAGAACTTTCTTCACTATATGCATCTAGACCCGACATTCCAGGTTCTTCATAATATCCGCAACACAAATGTGTATCCATGTGAAGTTACTGGGAATGAGCTCTCTCTATATGTGCTCAATATCTAATATGATGTCAATCAAGGAATTCGAGTATGTCTACCTACTCCGTCTTGCATCAACTGATCCTTGTCATCGAAGGAAAAAAATCTTGCAACCCTTCTATTCCCAAGTCTTATTTGCAAATTATCACGATTTATGGGGCTGCCTCCTACATATGATCCATCCTTTCCGATTGTTCGATTCAATCAAGGAACCATTCTGAGCCTCAATTTTACTACCAACCTATCTCTGGCAAGTCCTGGACACGATGAGCACCTCGAAGGAGATGATGATCAGAACACTGCCATACCAACTACTAAAGACTCCTGTCGAACCCCTGTGCTCTCACTAAGCCCAGACTCAGTAGGCACTCACAATTTTCTGCACCAAAATGATCTCATCAGGCACATTATAAATGGCCAATCAAGCATTAAAGAGAGTGTCAGATAATGAGAAATCCGACTTTCCGGTATTGAATTGAGACTCGACGCTTTACAATATACTACAGAACACATTATGGAGTTGACTCCAAGCCGTCATGATCAATATATGGGTGCTCCATCTAACTCGAAGTTTTAGCTAGAACCATTAAATATCTTTTTGAATGTTCTGGTCCATCTGGTAGACTCTTATTTACACATTCATAGATCAGATGTTTGGTGTTGTCGTAGATTTATTTTGTTGTTTATGCCCATCAAGGCTTTTGGATTATATTCTTTGATATTTTGTTTGATGTTTTTGCCCATAGTGGGGGCCATTTCTTTTGGATGCTAATACATTTTCATATTTTGGATATTACTACCCATGCTTGGGGTTGTTCTTTTGTTGGAAGAATGATGATATATTTTTGTTGATGCCATTCTTCATGATATACACACACACACGAATGATGATATATTTTTGTTGATGCCATTCTTCATGATACACACACACACACACACACACACACACACACACACACACACACACACACACACACACACACACACATACATATATATATACACACACGCATGGCATTTTCCTTAACATCATGTTCTAAATCTGCATTCCATTATTAGATGAACTTATGTGTGCATTGTCCCTATCTTGCAATATGATTGTTAATCTCCAACCTTCAGTTCTTTTGGTATATTCATTATCTTCTAACCCTTTGCCAATGACTGACAAAAAGGGGGAGAACCATACTCCCACCAATTGTATGTGATTACTGTTTTGTTTTAAAGATCACAAAATGTAGGAAGTTAGGGGGAGTATGAACAAAGGGGGAGCTGCAAGCAACTCGTGCCAACATTACATTTGTAATCATGTTACAAATAAGAAAATTTGTAAATATCTTGAGTTGAATATAATATCAAGGGTTTGTTAGTTGTTTTGTCATGTAATTGACAAAGAGGGAGATTGAAAGTGCCCTTATTTGTCAATATACGTGAATGGTAAGTTGGTCTGTCAAGTGAGCCCCATATTGAAGAATCACAAGATCAAAGACTCATCAACTAAAGAAAGTCGAGCGCTCCACATAGGTAAACAAGGCCTCACTTCCCTAACCAAACCCTTGAGGTATATGACCCCATCCATAAGTACCTAATATTACCCACATCTATTTTCGAAAATCCCTTGGAATAAACTAAACATATGCCTCACTTCCCTAACCAAACCCTTGAGGACAATTTCGATGGAATAAAAAATGGTTCGATTGCATCGAAATCAAGCCCAAATAGTCCAGCAATAAACTGAACATAAGCTAGGTATTGTCGATTACATCGAATGAAGTTTGATTACATTGAAACTTATGTTTCGATGGCATCGAACCTACTTCAATTGAATCGACCTTGGACTTATTTCTCCACCATTTTTCAAATAGTCTAAGTATTTCTCGATGTAATCGAACCTCCCTCGATAACATCAAGAATAAGTTATCGATAACATCGAAGATCGTTCTATTACATTGATATAAGGACCAGTTTGTCTAGCAAGCTTTCTATGAAAAGCTAATATTTTCGATTACATCGAAGACAATTCGATAACATTGAAATTCAAAATTCGATGGCATCAAAGGTCTGATCAGTTGCATCAAAAATGGGATAAAACTGTTCAGCAACCAAAGTCATCTTTTACAAAGAAAATCTTGATGGCATGGAAGTATTTCTCAATGACATCGAAGACATCTTTGATAGCATCAAAGTATTCTCGATAGCATTAGACGGAATCTGCCCTGCACCTATTTGAAAAACCTTAGTGCATAAATTCGATGGCATTGAAGACCTTTTGATAGCATCGACAAGATTAGATTTCTGCCCATTTTTTTTTAATTATGGGGATTCTTCTTTATATAAACTCTTGGGTTTCAGCCTCAGATCTTCTCAGGATTCCGCTCCGACCTCCAAGCAGACTGACTCAGAATCGGAACGTAACAGTCATCGAATTGGATGTTCATCCTTTGCCTATACAATTCAAGCTTAGTTTTACGCCTTAGATTGGCTCAAGATTATGTCAGACCTCGGTTCGGATGTGTCTCTGGTCTTCCCATAACACATTTCATTAGCTAATGGATCAGGTCCTTTCCACTAACAAATTGTGTATATGTATATATGATGATCCTCCCATCATAAGGTGCAGAAAAATCTCATTTTGTAATATTTCATACATTTGATAATTCCAACACTTAGAAGACAGTTTATCTTGTAAGGAAAGAATCAAAAGATCAACAAGAAATATTCCAATCTAACAATTTTTATGTTTCAAATATTCCTATTGAAGAGATTCCCATCATAAAAAAGTTGGGATCATTGAAATAGGACTCTGATCAAGAGGTTTCTATTTCCCGTTCTTAAACTGTTTCTTTGTTGGCCCACATATTAATAGTTTTGCATGTGCCACTCGAAGTGGAATCTCCATTACTAATGCTTCAGATCAATGAACAATGGGCCCCACTTTGGGGCAAACCGAGATCCCAAGTAATATTGTACAATCTCTTATGGATTGCATCTTACTTGGATTTGGTTAGGACATGAATCAAGAAATGAAGCATATCTGAAGCACAAGTGGACCACACTACAAGAAACATTGGGGATAATGACAAATACCATTGAAACCTTCCCAGGGCCTACCATAATGTTTATTTGGCATCCAACCTGTTGATAAGGTCAAACAGACCTGCATGAAGGGAAAATACAAATATCCGCTTGATCTAAGACTTGCCGCCCCCACAAAATTTTTAATGGTGGTTATTCAATCCCTAATATTGGTCCACTTACATTTGGATATTTTTCATATTTAGGACCATTCACTGAAAAGGAGCTAAAAGGACAGCAGGAATATAACATCAAGGTGAATATTTGGAGTTATTTCATTTTTAAGACGATGCCCTAAAAAGAGCTAGAAGGACATCCAGGGATGGATCCCCGGATCCACCGAGGACAGTGGGATCCCTGACTGTAGGCCCACCTTGATGTTTGTGCCTTATATCCACACTATCCACTCATTTTGAAAACTCATTTTAGGGTATGGTCTAAAAAATAAAGCAGATCGAAATCTCAGGTGGACCATAATGCAGGAAACAGTGGTAATCGGCCATTAAAAAAAAATTGTGGGTGACAAAAGTTTTGGATTAAGATGATGTTTGTGTGGTCTTTTCATCCAACTCTTTCGGACCTTATCAAAAGGTTAGATGGAAAATTTACACTCCGTTGGGCCCATATAGTTTTTAATGGTGGGGATTTAATCAAATCTATTTTCTTTGGTATGGTCCACCTAAGATTTGGATCTATTTCATTTTTTGGATCATGCCCTAAAAAGATCTGTCAAAATGGATTTACTGTTCGGATGTAAGGCTCAAACAAAATAGTGGACCCCACAGTTAGGGATCCTTAAGGGATCTACGATCCACCTAAACCGTGCCCATCGTAGATATACAACATCAAGGGGACGCAGATTGCGCCTTATCCCCGCCCAGACGGTAATCCGTCCGGGCAGGGATCTGTGGGGCCCACCATGATGTAAGTATTTTATCCACGCCATTAATCACTTTTCTTAGATCATTTTAAGATATTTATTTAAAATTGAAGCAGGTCCACAGCTCCAGTGGACCACACCAGAGGATGCTACAATGATAATGACACCCACTGTTGAAACATTTGTAAGGGCCATTGTGATGTTTTTTTATCATCCAACCTATTAATAATGTCACGTAGACGTGGATGAAGTGAAAAAACATATATTAGCTTGATCCGAAACTTCTCCAGCTCCCAAGAAGTTTTTAATTGTGGACATTAAATCCCCACTTTATGGTCCATTAAGCCCTCTACCTTGCTCAATGTTTGGTTTATACCTTAAAATGATTTGAGAAAAGTGATTAACGGCATGGATAAAATGCTTACATCATGGTGGGCCCCACATAGCCCTGCCCGGACAGATTACCGTCCGGACGGGGGTAGGACCCAATCCGCGTCCACATCAAGGTGGGTTCTGCCCAACACATTCACCGCAACACTAGCCAATGCCACCTGATCCACAACTTTCAAAGAATCTGCTTACGGTGGGCCATGGGAAGTTTTAATGGTTGGCGTTCAATCACAACGGTTTCTGGTGGTGTGGTCCAACTAAGATTTAGATCTTATTAATTTTTAGTATCATGTCCTAAAATGGGCTGAAAAAACAGATGGACATCAGGGATATACAACGCTCAAGGTGTTACCAGGGTAAAACCTAATCCGCTCTCCTCTCAAACACTTACCATTGAAAATGTTTTGAGTTTCTCCAATGCTTTATATGGTGTGGTCTACTTGATCCCTGGAGCTGCCCATTTTTTGGGTTATGCCCCAAAATTGATCTGAAAAAATGGATAGACGGTGTAGATATAACATATAGATCATGGTGGGTCCCACAAAACTTTCCCACGGAAAGATGGTACCAATAAGGTTCGCTTCTAATCAAAGAATCCTTTATCCATCTATTTATCATATTACGGGATTTATTGATTTCAGATATAAGAGGCAGATTTCCTGTTAAAGTAGGCCCAGGGAGTTCCTGCGCTAGGAACCTACATGGGCCACCATAATGTTTTTGATAAATCAACCATGTCCATCTGCTCTTAGAGCTCCTTTTAGGATAAGAGGCCAAAAATGAGTCGGAGCTCATTTGAGGATAAGAGGCCAAAAATGAGCCGGATCTAATATTCAAGTGGGCTAAAAATGTGAGAATTGAATGCTCACATTTGAAATATTCATGGGGCTATAGAAGTTTTGAATAGGGTAGTATTTATTTTTTCAGTTCATCCTCTTAGGAATGATGTTATGAACAGTATAGATGGTATGTAAGCATCACTGTCGACCTTAGGGAGGTTTCAACTGTAGTAATTTCCCTACCCACCTTTTTCTATACTGTAGCTCACTTGAGTTTTGGATTCAGCTTATTTTTAGCCACTTATTATAAAATGAGCTCTCATAATGGATGGACGTGGTGAATTTATAAAAAAATATGTAAGCAAGTGACTACTACCCGGGTCCATCCGGACAAAATCGGATTGAGTATTGAGTTACTCAGTACGCTCTTATCGTACTGAGTAAACTCTGTTAGGCCCACTGTGAATGTTTATGGTACATCCATGTGGTCCATCCATTTTCCATCTTATTCTAGGGATTGAGACTGAAATTTAAGCATACTCAAAGATCAAGTGGACCATACCATAGGAAACAGTTGGAATAATGATTTCCACTGTTAAAACCTTTATAGGGCCCACAGTGATGTTTATTTCTCATCCAACCTATTCATAAGATCACAAAAACATGGATGAAGGGAAAACACAAATACAAGCTTGATCCAAAAATTCTGTGGCCCCCAAGAAATTTTCAAAGGTAGATGTTCAATTCACAATGTTTCCTGTGGTGTGGTCCAATTGAGGTTTGGATATACTTAATTTTTAAGCTCAAGCCCTAAAATTATATGATAAAATGAATGGACAAAGTGGATAAAATACATAAATTATGGTGGACCCCATAGAGTTTACTCAGTACGCTTATCGTACTGAGTTACTCAGTATGCAATCTGCTTCCCATCCGGACGCGGATTGCGTCCTACCCCCGCCAGTCTTTAGCCCGAACGGGCAATTATGTGGGTGGCCCACTGTATCTGTTTATCTATGTCGTCCATTTCTTTTCTTAGATCATTTTAAGGCATGAACTTAAAAATGAAGCAGATCTAATGCTCAAGTTGACCGCACCAAATAATAAACTTGGTTGCATTAAATGCAAAAGTAATATGTGGTGTAAGCTCATTTGATCTTTGGATCTGGCTATTTTTGTGGTCATGCCCTTAAATTGATATGAGAAAAGGGATGGACAGCATGAATAAATAGACAGATCTTGGTGGGCCCACCCTATGCGTTCGGTCCATCCCTAATGACCATTTATAAGCACCTCTTGAAGCCAACAGAAAGAGATAACAGGGTCAACGCTACACAATCCGCACAATCCGAGTCAGGCTTATGTGTAACCTGGGCAACTGTCTAGCGGGTCTTTCCCTGACCGTGGGGCCACCTTGACGCACATACATGTTTTCTATCAATGTCGCCCATCAATTTTTTATTATCAATTTAGGTTATGGTACCAAAAAAGACAGATCCAAATCTCATGTGGACCACAAAACAAAAAGCAATGATGATTGATCATTAAATGTTTCTTGAGGCCACAAAAGTTGGATCAAGTTGATATTTCTGTTTACCCTTTATCTAAGTGTGTGTGACCTTAACAATAGGTTAGATGGAAAGTAAAAATTATTGTGGGCCTTATGAAGTTTTTAATGGTGAGCATTCAATGTCCACTGTTTCCTATGGTGTGGTCCACTTGTGATTTGGATCTGCTTCATTTTAAGGTATAACGCCCTGAAAATTGGCGGTTGAGCAAAGCTCTACTCCCGAGTTCCAACGCATCACTTATGCAACATAGATAATGATGATTGAATGTTGTCCATATTAGTGCATTAAACATGAGTGGAATTATACTAAAATAGCATATCATACTCCAGAGTTAATATAATTTGGCAAGCGGAAGACTAAAATATATGCATTTAATTATGAAAACGTTTCACAAATTTCAGAATATGAGTATGGAACGGAGCTAAATATATACATGTGTTGTTTCTAAACATATAAAATGTAGGAAGTACATGTGTTCAACTAAACAAGTATCCCAGTAGTCCCTGCGCATCGGTATGAGATCTACATAGATCCGCCCAATAATTGAACATAGGAGAATCCTTCCTCCTCGCCTACAAAGTCCAACTCTGTTGTATAGACCTCACCATCACCTGCATCTAAACTAGAGTCTGGGTGGTGTTTTAAAACACCGTCCCAGGTGGGAATGAGTAGCTAATTCAGTGGAACTATAAAGTAAAGGTTAACATGTTATCAATTCAGTCAAGCAGTAATGATAAAGCAGTACAACTCCTAGGTGCTCTGGTTAATGCAAGAATGATATATGTTAATGATGTATGCCCTCACCTACACTCCCTCTGCGACATCACCTCACGATCATAGCATGCAACACTCTCTCTGTGCTCAACTCCAACGCCAAAGGCACATGCAATGCGGTGCATGTGCGTGATTAGCCAAGTTCTTAATTAAACATATTCATACAGTATAATTGGGAAGCTACAGTACCTCCCTTTATATCATTGACCCAAACATTGATCCATTTAGGGTCATCAATCCTAGTTAATCACATACGATAGGCAAGTTCGCGAGTTTATACCATAGGTTGCTACGGGGGGCTCGTCACCACAGCGTAGGCTTAATTCACACTCGAGGTCACTACCACCAACACCCTACCAACTGGCAGTCTATTTTTGATGGCTCATCACCGACCTGACTGGGGACCACAGCCAGGCTGTGCCAGGGTAGGCCTATTTTATACTCGAGGTAACTATGGAAAGACTCGTCGCCTTAGCGTAGTCCTAGAGTATGCTTGAGGTCACTACGGGCTCATCACCTGATCGTAGGTCGACAGCTCGAATATAGTGTCCCATACCACCATATTTGGCTCATGAGTTTGGGTTTCTCACTGGTCAATACGGGGAGGCTCGTCGCCCCAGCGTAGGCCTATAGCTCGAATACGGTGTCCCAAACAACCATGCCCGGCTCATGAGTCTTAACAGATCAAGGTGCCAAGGTTAAACGGGCTTTTT
The DNA here is from genome assembly GCF_029962835.1 of Magnolia sinica. Lineage (NCBI taxonomy): Eukaryota > Viridiplantae > Streptophyta > Magnoliopsida > Magnoliales > Magnoliaceae > Magnolia > Magnolia sinica. The sequence continues at coordinate 65,382,189 of NC_080580.1, forward strand.
CACTGGTAAGTTTGGTACCTTAGGTTCAAGCAGTAGAGTCTATACATGGTGAACATACATTGGGCCAATCGGGTTACTTGACAAGCTTAACTGGTACGAGCGTACATTGAATTAATCGACATGAAGTGCATATGCACTCCTCGTGGCCTAACCATTGTCGATAATCAACGTACGACTCGGATTCATCGAACGTATCTGTCGTGGCTAAAACAGTTCAGCCACTAATCGTAAACCATTACCGATTGCCTGGACTACATCATACCCCGAATCACACTCCAAACAATAGCATTTACATATGATAGTCAAAGACGGCATGTGACAACCAATCTAAAATATAAATCTCAATTGAGCATTTCAACAAACAAATAGTACACATGTTATAATACACAAGTATTTCATCCCTAAATCACACAGTAGTAAGATAGGTTACATAAAGAAAGCTATAATTATAGATAAGGGGATTGAGAATCCTATCTCAACACCCAAATTAAATACAGTTCAACAAGCATTTTCTCATTCAGGCATTTTATCAAACACTTAGACCACGTACCAACATTCATATAATATATCAGTTATAACCTATATTATAGCAAATCCTTTCACATGGGAGTTACCACACATACAACGATCATGTATTCTCAACCAAACAATCATGGAAAGCACAAATCATAATTACATGTTCATTCAAACATTTCAACAAATACATGGAATGCATTTTGTATTATACATAGACTAAATTAGTTATAACATATATTATGGCAAATCCTTTCACGAAGGAGTTGTCATACACACAACAATCATGTATTCTAGGTTAATAGTCATGGTAAGCATAAATCATAGTTTCACTTTCATTCGAACATTTCAACAAACACATGTAATGCATTAATTTCAGCATAGTTCATATATATATGTAATACGCGGAAAACATCACATATAAGCATATGTAATAGCAATCAAGTCAGTCATAAATCATTAACTGACATTGAAAGCCTTGAAAACCATAACCTAAACATTTATAGTCTGCACCTTTCATCGGTAGACTCATAACGAACCCAGTTTAAACACTAAGTATATGTCTACAGCACAACGGCTGTCTAAAACAATGAAATGGGTTAGCTATTTCACCAATACCTCTATTTGAATCCCTAAATCGAGATTAGGGTTAGGATTTCTTACCCAAATCGGAATTGAAATAAGTTGTGTAGCGTTAGAGAGAGGTGTATCGGCGCGTGGTGTGGTGAGAGGAGATCCCGTCAACGATCTCCAAGAATCCCTCTTCCTTCCTTCCTCTTCTCTCTCTCTCTCTCTCTCTCTCTCTCTCTCTCTCTCTCTCCCCCTTAGGGTTTTGAGCAAATTCGTATATGAGAGAGGTGGGGTGAGATAAGGACCTCATATAGGCCCAGATGCAAATGGCCCCAGGGCCATGGTATACTTAGGTTATAGCCAAAAGTTAGGTGTTTCGGCTCAACGGGGTACATCTGCAGGCCCCTTTTTTGCGTACGGTCCAGAGTAAGTCCCCTGACGATGGATCTATGCTAGGTTAAGTTTTTGATCTGATCAAATTTACAAATCGACCGCGGAGGGCCAGTTTCAGTTCAACGGTCATCATCACTCGATCAGGGCCACAAGTACCCTAACATGTGTTGAAAATTTTCCCTGATCTGAGGGTATAATTTGGTTAGAATCTGACGGTCTGAATCCTTAATTTGGCCTGCAAGCAAACGACTCAATTTACTTAAGTTCTAATTCACTTTCTAAAGGTATTCGTGTTTCTCACACACTTTGCTCCGGGCGCAAGTTGTGGTTTTCTAGATACTACTTGGACTTGATTTCTGAGATAGTTGTCAAGCCTAATAAGGCGGTCATAACCGTATAGTTTCGCCATCATCGGACTTTCGACGCGGTCTAGGTCCGATACAGAGTTTCAAAGTGCTCCCAAGAGCAACTGGGTTTAGAGATTGATCCTAGGTTTCTAGGTAACATAGTGTTACCGGTTCTACTCATTTTGAATCTTATAGTTTATATTTAAAGTGGTTCAAGCTAATTCTACTGAGTATTCAGTTTAATACTTAACTAAATTATGCCCTAATTACGACAGAATATGGTCCTAAGGCAGTTCTACGCCCCTTTCTAGAACATTTAGTTAGTATATTATTTTAATTATTTTTTTATTAGTTCTTCATCAAGTCTACTTCATCTCTACTAAATTTCATTGATTTCATTTTATAGAAAAATTCTAAAAATTCTAGAAGCAGCAGCTATCCAAACTAATAATTTTCAGATAGTTATCACAATGACATATATTTAACTATATTAAAATTTTTATTATATTTTTTACTTATTTTTATATGAAACTAGACTTATCAAGCTTCAATTTGGCTTTTGAATCAACTAAATTTGAATAATAATGAGAGAGATATAATTTTTCGAAGTTAGATAAAAAAAACTGCAGAAAACGGCAAGAAATGGGCCGCTTGGCCCGCTGGACGGCGAGGCCTCATTGTCACGGCGATGCCATCGCCGACTCGCTATCCTGTCTGGTGGTGGTTTCATCATCCAATATTTGAAATATGTGTATTTTACAAACCGAAATGCGTTATTTGACGTGCAATATATGATTTTGGGGTAGGATAAGTTGATCTATCCAAATAGCCTAGTTATTTCGTGAGATTCCAAAAGGTTAATAGTCAAAAACTAATTTTATTTATTTATTCACTATTTATAATAAATTTTAATTTTATTATTGTTCTTTATCATTTAAACTTTAGGATTAGTGTCAATTATGAAATACTTAGAAATATTTAAAGAATAAGGTGGTGAAAGGTGGGTTTTGAAGGAAACGGGTTAAAAAAGGGATTTGAGACTTTGGGATTGAGTTCTGAGAAGTTAATAAGGTGTTATGATCGACCCAGTGCCTAAGGATGTCTATCTCCAAGTTGAGAAAAATCCAAGGTGTTACAATCTACCCCCCTTCAAAATAATTTCGTCCCCGAAATTGGCCAAGGGTAATAAGTAAGGATTTTATTATTTCGTTTGCCTAAATTTTATTGATTTCAAGTTTATATACGTGGCAGGGTGTACACTATCTATGCTAGTCTGGCTCATTTTAGTCTACCTCCCTTAAAACTTTTTCGCCCTACGATTGGCTAAGGCTTCTATTGGGTTCGTATCTAACGAGCACATTTTTAGATACACTAACCTTGGCTATTGTAATTCAGCTCATACCCATTGTTAGGCCTATTCTTTAATATGAATTGGTTTAACATTTGAACCCTAATTGTTTTCCTTCAATGACTTCATTATTGACATTCTAAGGAGGATTCAGATCTTATTTAGTGACCTAACCTTATGTATAACCTGGCTCAATTTCCTTCGATCCTGGGCCAGTGGGGCAGGGGCCCACCACGCTTCCGATGCACCACTTTGATCAAACGGATGCATTAGCTGACCTAACTAGATTGGGCTTATAATGTTATACCCCCCTTAAAAATTATTTCTACTCTCAAGGCTCAAGAATTTATATCCTGATCCTTATGTCGGAACAAGGTGTAATTTAGGACCTATCCTTGACATGAAATGGGATACGACCTCCCAATACATTGGTCTTCCTTCCATCGATGATGTGTACTATGACATTGGTACCTATGGTTATAGAAATGAGCTAAAATAATGGGTGTTGTGGTTGATTCCAGGGACGGGTGTGAGTTTGTGGCAAGATGCCTAATTCTACCAAAGAAGGACTTTTGCCACGGTCCCGACTTACCTTCATCAATCATGGATAGTTTAATATGTAAGATAATATATACCTTATTAGTACATAAGGAATTTGGACAAAATAGGTTAACGGGCAGACTATCCTTCTAAGTTCATATGCACAATATGTATTCCAGAATGGTCTGTGATTTGGGACCTAATTCCTAACTGTTTATTGCCCATTTCGGAAATTTATTGGGCCTATAGAAAAATATCCCTATTAGGTATATGTTCTTAACACTTCTTAAAGATAAAGTAATAAACTTCTGATTGTAAGGGGTCGGGCCAACACGGAAGGAAAGTTGTGTAGTGGATCTGAGCCGGATACTTAGACCTTCTGCCTAGCTAGGATAGAATTATTTTTTTTCGTATCAATTCTTAATCCTAGTTAATCTCGATCTTCTGCTTGATCAAAGCATTGAGTTCATTGGTAACTACCAGGATTGAGAATTTGATTCAAACTGCGAATACTTCGCTTATATATAGTTTATCTACTTTGTGTTCCCGATTGTAATAAGTCTTGGGAAGGCAATTCTAAGGGATGTATTGATTTGACCTAACGTTCAATTTGAGGGTTATATAAGTTTTCTCTGAGCGTGAATAGTTTCTAAGTCAGACAAGCTTCCCAAGAGTTACTAAAGAAGTCTATAAGTATCAAGGGGATTCAACGAAAGAATGAGGTCTCACTCCAACCTAATCAAGCCGACTAACTAAGTCTATCATTCATTTATCCTAGCATAATCAGTCTTTTACATTCCTTAGTATAACCAGTAGCCTAGTCTTAATTTAGGAGTAGCGGTAATCCAATAGTTGTAATCCAAAGTCTACGCTCATATGCGAGATGATTTCGTACCATTTCAAATACAAGAAATTGTTTTATCGCTTAGGGTTAAATTTAGGAGTAGCGGTAATCCAATAGTTGTAATCCAAAGTCTACGCTCATACGCTAGATGATTTCATACTATTTCAAATACAAGAAATTGTTTTATCACTTAGGGTTAAAAGTTGTCGGATTGGAATTGAGTTGCCCGAACATGAATTTAACTTTGCTCAAGCACTTCACACATGCCCATACCAGCTAAAGAGGTCCTAAGGTTCACATTATTAATTTATTGGGTTTCCCATACTGTCAGATTTTATATAATCATCGTTCCCAAGGTCCTAGTTATCTCATTACTTCGCTTTGAAATTCTTAGTTTGGGTTCGTTTTTGTGGTCCAACAAGCCCGTATTCATGCCATTCAGATCTATTTCGGGTTTGAAATTCGTCAACTAACGACTCAAACCCATTGACTGACGGCCTAGAGGCGACCTAGGTTGATTCATGTGATCGAAGATATGTTGTAGACTAAGTTACAGTATTCGGTCTCGCCTGTCGGCGAAACCTTGGGATCCTAATGTCGTCTCTAAATTTCATCACCCCCTTCCTAAAGCAGAGTGCATTAGTGTACGTCATGTTACCATAACCCAGGTCCAGTCTAATCCAAATCATGCCTTGATACCATCTTGTAACGCCCTAAAAATCGGGGGTCGAGCAAAGCTCTACTCCCGAGTTCCAACGCATCACTTATGCAACATAGATAATGATGATTGAATGTTGTCCATATTAGTGCATTTAAACATGAGTGGGATTATACTAAAACAATATATCATACTCCAAAGTTAATATAATTTGGCAAGCGAAAGACTAAAATATATGCATTTAATTATGAAAACGTTTCACAAATTTCAGAGTATGAGTATGGAACCGGGCTAAATATATACATGTGTTGTTTTTAAACATATAAAATGCAGGAAGTAAATGTTTTCAACTAAACAAGTATCCTAGTAGTCCCTACGCATCGGTATGAGATCAACATAGATCTGCCTGATAGTTAAACATAGGAGAATCCTTCATCCTCGCCTATGAAGTCCAACTCCTTGTATAGACCTCACCATCACCTGCATCTAAACCAGAGTCTGGGTGGTGTTTTAAAACACCGTCTCAGGTGAGAATGAGTAGTTAATTCAGTGAAACTATAAAGTAAAGGTTAACATGTTATCAATTTAGTCAAGCAGTAATAATAAAGCAATACAACAATCATTCCTAGGTACTCTGATTAATGCAAGAATGATGTGTGTTAATGATGTATGCCCTCGCTTACACTCCCTCTGCAACATCATCTCACGATCGCAGCATGCAACACTCTCGCTGTGCTCAACTCCAACGCCAAAGGCACATGCAATATGGTGCATGTGCGTGATTAGCCAAGTTCTTAATTATGCATATTCATACAACAGGATTGGAAAGCTAAGGTACCTCCCTTTATATTATTGACCCAAACATTGATCCATCTAGGGTCATCAATCCTAGTTAATCACATACGATAGGCAAGTTCACAAGTTTATACCATAGGTTGCTACGAGGGCTCGTCACCACAGCGTAGGCTTAATTCACACTCAAGGTCACTATCACCAATGCCCTACCAACTGGTAGTCTATTTTTGAAGGCTCGTCACTGACCCGACTGGGGACCACAACCAAGCTGCGCCGAGGTAGGCCTATTTTATACTCGAGGTAACTATGGAAAGGCTCGTCGCCTTAGCATTGTCCTAGAGTATGCTCGAGGTCACTATGGGCTCGTCACCTGATCGTCGGCCAACAGCTCGAATACAGTGTCTTATACCACCATATTTGGCCCACGAGTTTGGGTTACTCACTGATCACTACGGGGATGCTCGTCGCCCAAGCTTAGGCCGACAGCTCAAGCACAGTGTCCCATACCACCATGCCTGACTCATGAGTCTTAGTGGATCGAGGTACCAAGGTTAAACGGGCTTTTTCACAGGTAAGTTTGGTACCTTAGGTTCAAGCAGTAGCGTCCATACATGGTGAATATACATTGGACCAATCGAGTTACTTGACAAGCTCGACTGGTACGAGCGTATGTTGAATTAATCGACATGGAGTGTATATGCACTCCTCGTGGCCTAACCACTGTCGATAATCAACATACGATTCGGATTCATCGAACGTATCCGTCGTGGCTAAAACAGTTCACCCACCAATCGTAAACCATTACCAATTGCCTGGACTACATCGTAGCCTGAATCACACTCCAAATAATAGCATTTACATATAATAGTCAAAGACGGCATGTGACAACCAATCTAAATATAAATCTCAATTGAGCATTTCAACAAACAAATAGTACACATGCAATAATACACAGGCATTTCATCCCTAAATCACATAGTAGTAAGATAGGTTACATAAAGAAAGCTATAACTATAGATAAGGGGATTGAGAATCATATCTCAACACCCTCATTAAATACAGTTCAACAAGCATTTTCTCATTCGGGCATTTTATCAAACACTTAGACTACACATACCAACATTCATATAATATATTAGTTATAACCTATATTATAGCAAATCCTTTCATAAGGGAGCTGCCACATGTACAATGATCATTTATTCTCAACCAAACAATCATGGTAAGCACAAATCATAATTACATGTTCATTCAAACATTTCAACAAACACATGGAATGCATTTTGTATTATACATAGACTAAATTAGTTATAGCATATATTATGGCAAATCCTTTCACGAAGGAGTTGTTGTACACACAAAAATCATATACCCTAGGTTAATAGTTATGGTAAGCATAAATCATGGTTTCACTTTCATTCGAACATTTCAACAAACACATGAAATGCATTAATTTTAACATAGTTCATATATATATATGTAATACGCGGAAAACATTGCTACTAAGCATATGTGATAGCAATCAAGTTAGTCATAAATCATTAACTGACATTCAAAACCTTGAAAACCATAACCTAAATGTTTATAGTCCGCACCTTTCACCGGTAGACTCGTAACGAACTTAGTTTAAACACTAAGTCTTTGTCTACGGCACAACAACTATCTAAAACAATGAAATGGGTTAGCTATTTCACCAATACCTCTATTTAAATCCCTAAATTGAGATTAGAATTAGGATTTTTTACCCAAATCGGAATCAAAACATGTTGTGTAGCGTAAGAGAGAGGTGTATCGGAGCGTGATGTGGTGAGAGGAGATCCCATCAACGATCTCCAAGAATCCCTCTTCCTTCCTCTTTTCTCTCCTTTTCTCTCTCTCTCCCCCCTAGGGTTTTGAACAAATTCGTATATGAGAGAGGTGGGGTGAGGTAAGGGCCTTATATAGGCCCAGAATTGATGCAAATGGCCCCAGGGCCATGGTATACTTAGGTTATAGTCAAAAGTCAGCTATTTCGGCTCAATGGGGCACATTTGGGGGCCTCTTTTCTGCGTACGGTCCGACGTAAGTCCCCTAATGATGGATCTATGCCAGGTTAAGTTTTTGGTCTGATCGAATTTACAGATCGACCACGAAGGGACAGTTTCAGTTCAACGATCATCGTCACTCGATCAGGGCCACAAGTACCCTGACATGTGTTGGAAATTTTCCCTGATCCAAGGGTGTAATTTGGTCAAATCTAACGGTCTGAATCCTTAGATTTGGCCTGTAAGCAAACGACTCAATTTACTTAAGTTCTAGTTCACTTTCTAAAGGTATTCGTGTTTCTCACACACTTCGCTCTGGGCTCAAACTGTGCTTTTTTAGATATTATTAGGACTTGATTTCTGAGATGGTTGTCAAGCCCAGTAACTTGGTCATAACCATATAGTTTCACCATCATCGGACTTTCGACACGCGGTCTAGGTCCGATACAAAGTTTCAAAGTGCTCCCGAGAGCAACTGGGTTTGGAGATTGATCCTAGGTTTCTAGGTAATGTAGCATTAGTGGTTCTACTCATTTTGGTTCTTACAGTTCATATTTAAAGTGGTTCAAGCTAATTCTACTGAGTATTCAGTTTAATACTTAACTAAATGATGCCTTAATTACGACAGAATATGGTCGTAGGGTAGTTCTACGGCCCTTTCTAGCACTTTTGTTTAGTATATTATTTTAATTATTTTTCTAGTAGTTCATCATCAAGTCTACTTCATCTCTACAAAATTTCATTAGATTTAATGTTGTAAAAAAATTCTAAAAAATCTAGAAGCAGCAGCTGTCCAAACTAATGATTTTTAGCCAATTGTCACAATGACCTATATTTAACTACATTAAAATTTTAATTATATTTTTCACCTATTTTTATATAAAACTAGATTATCAAGCTTTAATCTGACTTTTGAATCACCTAAATCAGAGTTATAACAAGGGAGATATGACTTTTCGAAGTCAAACTAAAAAACTGCAAAAAATGGCAGGAAACAGGCCGCCCAGCCTGCTGGACGACGAGGCCTCGCCGTCACGGCGATGCCATCACTGACTCGTTGTCCTGTCTGGTGGTGGTTTCGCCACCCGATATTTGAAACGTGTGTATTTTGCAAAGCGAAATGAGTTATTTGACGTGCAATATATGATTTTAGGGTAGGATAAGCTGATCTATCCAAATAGCCTAGTTATTTCATGAGATTCCAAAAGGTTAATGGTCAAAAACTAATTTTATTTATTTATTCACTATTTATAATAAATTTTAATTTCATTATTGTTCTTTATCATTTAAACTTTAAGATTAGTGTCTAATATGAAAGTACTTAGAAATATTTGAAGAATAAGGTGGTGAAAGGTGAGATTTTAAAGGAAATGGGTTAAAAAAGGGATTTGAGACTTTGGGATTGAGTTCTGAGAAGTTAATAAGGTGTTATGATCGACCCAGTACCTAAGGACGTCTATCTCCAAGTTGGCAAAAATTCGGGGTGTTACATTAGGACCTTAAAGTAAAATGATGTGTAAAAACTAATGAACGGATTGAATATGCTGCACACATTTAGGTGGGCCTCAACATTAGGAAAAGTTCCAATATCATGCAACCAAGTAACACCTGATCCACTCCATTATTCTTAGACGCGGATTTCCTGCATAGCCTTTCTCAGGAAGTTCCTGCGCAGGAAACCTAGGTGGGGCCCACCGTGATAATTGTGAGAAATCTACCTCGTCCATCCGTTTTATGAGCTCATTTCAATAATTGAGACTAAAAATGAGAAGGATATAAGACTCAAGTGAGCCACATTAAAGGAAAATGTGGGTAGGGAAATTCCTATCGTTGAAACCTCCCTGAGGTTGACAGTGATGTTTACATGACATCCATACTGTTCGTAACGTCATTCCTACTGAGATGAACTGAAAACACAAATATAACCCAGATTCAAAACTTTTGTGGCCCACGAATTTTTCAACTGTGGACATTTAATCCTCATGTTTTTGGTCCTCTCGAGTATTTGGATCCGACTCATTTTTTTCCCCATAACCTAAAATTATCTCAAAAAATGGATGGACGGGATGGATTTCTCACAAACATCACGGTGGACCCCACTTAGGTTTCCAGCACAGGAGCTCTATGCAAAAGGCTTTCATAGGAAATCTGTGTCCCTTATTCTTGGGTAGGTGTACATCAGGCCCAACCGAGTCGAACTGGGCTCAACCCGGCCTAGCCTGGTCACCAGTCAAACCCAACCTGAACCCAGCCTGGCCCAGTCACCGGGCTAACATGTCCAGCCCGAACTCGGCCCGGTCAGCAATCAGGCCGAGTTTGGGCCAGTTTCGGACCTGCTCCATCTACAAAGGGACCCATGATTTGGACGGCCTGGATTGTCGTAAATCTATGGCACCTATGAGGTGGATGAGTCACTGTCACTTCAAAGATGAACGGTGAACTATCCCATAAGTCAAGAGAGAGATTGAGAGGGAGAGAGAGATTGAGAAAGAAGGAGAGACGAGAGGGACGAGAGAGAGAGAGAGAGATAGAGAGGGAGAGAGAGATTGAGAGAGAGTTTTAGGGTTTAGGGTCGGGGCAGCATTCTCACTTCTCTATCTCAAATAGTTAGGGTAAGGATTTAGGATATATATATATATATATATATATATGTAAACGGCCAAGTCGAGCCGAGTCGAGTTGGGTTTTGGATCGAGTCGGGCTGAACTGGGACCTGTTCGAACTCGGCCCGAACTCAGTTTCGAGCTAAAGAAAATGGCCCGTCCTGGACCAAACTCAGTTCCGGGTAGGGCCGAGTCGAGCTTTTTCGGGCTAAGTCGGGCGAGTTAATCGAGCTAGCCCGATTCGTGTACAGCCCTATTCTTGGGAGAGAAATTTACCACTATAGACGCCACCTTTTATTCAACGCTTTATATGAAGCATACAAAACTTAACTTACCAACTTAGACCTTGCACCTACGGATAATGAATTTGAGGATGAAAATACCCCTCCTTTTCACTGTCGTTGCTTTCATCCCCTTTCTTTACTCCATTTCCACTAAGAAAGACAAAAAACCCATTTTCTCCAGCATAAAAATCCCTCTACTAGATCGCACCATTCTCCCATTGGATTGCATCCTCTCCATACATCAGCATTTTCTCATCTTCTGAAAATGGTCATTCCACTGAAGAAAGCATGCACTGCAGGTATATTTTAATATATTGCCTGTTGGATGAAGCTTGTATCTGGGCTTTTGGTTCATCTATTGTAACGCCCTGAAAATCAGGGTTGAGCATAAACTCAACTCCCAATTCCAACGCATCACTTATGCAACATAGATAATGATGATTAATTGTTGTCTGTATTAGTGCCTTAAACATGAATGGGATTATACCAAAACAACATATCATACTCCAGAGACAATTAAATTTTGCAAGCAGAAGGCTATGATAAATGTATAAGATATATATAACTGTTGTAGTCTCCAGAGTGTGAACATGTTACCAGGTTAAACATATACATGTATACTCCCAAAATGTACAAAATGAATATACATGTGTGCTCCAAAATACAATCATAACGAGTGTAATGATATCTACTCAGCATCCCTGTAAGCCCGTCGATCAGAACACGGTCTACATAAACTAACCCGATAGCTGTATGTAGGAGAATTCCTCCTCATCGTCGTAGAAGCATACGTCGCGCCAGAATCTGCATCTAAGACAGAATCTGGTTGGTGTTTAAAACACCGTCCCAGAACATGGGAGTGAGTGATCAACTCAGTGGAACTCTGAAGCAAAGGTTAACATGTTATCAATTCAGTCAAGCAATAATGATAAAGCAATAGAACAAACATTCCTAAGTACTCTGATTAATGCAAATATGGTATGCAGTAATGATACATGCCCTCGCTTACACTCCCTTTACGACAACATCTTACGATCGCAGCATGCACCCCTTCCTCTGTGCTCAACTCCAACGCCAAAGACACATGCAAATGCAATGCATGTGCGTGATTAACCAAGTTCTTAATTAGAATATTCATACAGCAGGATTGGGAAGCTAAGGCACCTCCTTTTATATCATATACCCAAACATTGATCCATCTAGGGTCGTCAATCCTAGCAGTCACATATGATAGGAAGTTTTCAAGTCACTACGGAGAGGCTCGTCACCTCAGCGCAGGCCTGGTTTATACTCTAGTTTACTATGGAAAGGCTCGTCACCTCAATGTAGTTTGTAGTGTACACTCGAAGTCACTACGGGCTTGTCACCAGATCATAGGCCGACAGCTCGAATACAGTGTCTCATACCACCGTATTCAGCTCACGAGTTTGGATTGTTCACTGGTCATTATGGGGAGGCTCGTCACCCCAGCGTAAGCCGACAGCACGACCACAGTGTCCCATCAACCATGCCCGGCTCATGAGTCTTAGCGGATCGAGGTATCAAGGTTAAACAGATTTTTCACTGATGAGTTTGGTACCTTAGATTCAAGCAGTAGTGTCCATACATGGTGAACATACATCGGGCTAATCGGGTTACTTAACAAACTCGACTAGTACGAGCATACGTCGACTTAATTGACATGGAATGCATAAGCATTCTGCGTGGCCTAACCACTCCCATCAAACGACATACGACTATGATTCATCGAACGTATCCATCGTGACTAAATCAATTCAGCCACCGAACGTAAACCGTTACCAATTACCTGGGCTACATCGTAGCCCCAAATCACACTCCAAACATTAAAATCTATGTGTACAACCAAAGCCAGCATATAACAACCAAATCTGAATATAAATCTTATTTGAGCATTTCAACATAACACATACTACACATGTTACCATACATAGGCAGCTCATCATAGATCACATAGTAGTAAAGTAGGTTACATACGGAAACTGTAACCATAGATAAGGGGATTGAGAACCCTATCTCAATACCCTCATTACATACATTTAAACAAGCATTTTCTCATTCAAGCATTTTATCAAACACTTAGACTACACATATTACATACATGTAATAAATCAGTAAAAAAAAACACACGTTATAGCAAATCCTTCTATATAGGAGTTGCCATACATACAACAATCAGGTATTCCCAATCAGAAATCATGGCAAGCACAAATCACAATTCCATACTCATTCAGACATTTCGACAAACACATGAAATGCATTTAAAATCAACATAGGTTACATACATGTGTAATATACGGAAAATATCATATATAGGCATATGTGATAGCAATCAAGTCAAACATAAATCATTGCCGACATTGAAAGCCTTGAAAACCATAACCTAAACGTTTATAGTCTGCACCTTTCACCGATAAATAAGTATCGAACTTAGTTTATACGCCAAGTCTTTGTCTACAGCACGACGACCACCTATAGCATGAAATAGGTTAACTATTTCATCACTTACACTATTTGAAACCCTAAAATAGATTAGGGTTAGGTTTTCTTAACTAAGAATGGAGTCAGAATCACTGGAATAGCGATGCAGAAGGGCTGATTCAGCCCGTGGAGCAATAGGGAAGGATCCAAGGGACGGTCTCCCACTTTTTATCTCTCTCTCTGTCTCTTTCCTTCTCTTTTCTCTCTCTTCTCTCTCCTAGGGTTAGGAATTCGTATGGAATGAGAGAGGGGTGGATTTAGGCTCTTATATAGGCCCAGAACTGATGGGAATGGCCCCAGGGCCATGGTATACTTAGGTTATAGCCAAAGACTGGCCATTTCAGTCCAATGGAGCACATCTGGAGGCCCCTTTTCTGCATGTGGTCAGAATTAAGCTCCCTGACATTGGATCTAGGCCAAGCTAAGTTTTCGGTCCGATCGAATTTACAGATCGACCGCAGAGGACCAGTTTCAATTCGACGGTCACCGGCACTCGATCAGGGCCACAAGTACACTGACATGTGTTGGAAATTTTCTCTGATCCAAGGGTATAATTAAGTCAGATTCCAACGGTCTGAATCCTTAGATTTGGCCTACAAGTGGACGACTCAATTCACTTAAGTTTCAGTTCATTTCATAAAGATATTCGCGTTTCTCACACACTCCGCTTCGGGCTCAGGTTGTGCATTTTGGGATACTATCTGGACTTGATTTTTAAGGTGGTAGTCAAGTCCAACAAAGCGGTCATAACCGTATAGTTTTGGGGTAATCGGACTTTCGACGCGCGGTCCAGGTCCGATACGGAGTTTCAAAGTGCTCCCAAGAGCAACTGGGTTTTGAGATGGATCCTAAGTTTTAAGGTAATGTAGCATTAACGATTTTAGTCATTTTGGGTTTTACAGATTGTATTTAAAGTGATTAGTGCTAATTTCACAAGTAACCTAGTTTAGCACTTAGTTAATTCTCATCTAATTTTTTAAAGGATTTGGTCCTTTGTGATTTCTACCTAAGGTGGTACTCGGGTCTTTGTACGAATTTTTTCGAGACGTTACATCTATCTATACATCATCCCATGAACATGATGGATTACAAATAAAACATCATTGTGGGGCGTAGCAAGCGAAATCGGATTCCATACTTAGTTTCTCAGTACGCTCCTATCGTATTAAGTAAACTCAGTTGAGCCCACCTTGAATGTATGTAGTCTATCCACACCGTCCATCCATTTTTCCATCTAATTTAAGGGGTTGAGCCCAAATTTGAAGCATATCAAAAGATCAAGTGGATCATACCACAGGACATAGTGTGGATAATGATTTCCATCGTTGAAACCATACTAGGCCGAACAATGCTGTTTATTTTTTATCAAACCTGTTCATAAGATCATACAGACATGGATGAATAGAAACACAATTATAAGCTTGATCCAAAACTTCGGTGGCCCCAAAGAAATTTTCAACAGTAGAAATTCAATTCAAAATTTTCATGTGGTGTGGTGCATTTGAACATTGGATATGTTTAGATTTTTGGGCTCAAGACATAAAATTATCTATTAAAATGGATGGACGGAGCGGATAAAATATATAAATGATGGTGGACCTCATGGGGTTTACTCAGTACGCTAAGCGTAGTGAGTTACTCACTACACAATCCGCTTCCGTAGCAAGCTTTCTACGGTTGAATCATTGTTTCCTTTCATATGATCCACATAATATTTAGATATGCTACGATTTTGGGCTCAAACCCTTAATATAGATGGAAAAATGGATGAATGTTGTAGATAGTCCACATACATTCAAGTCAAGGTGGGCCCAAATCAGTTAACTCAACACGATAAAAGCATACTAATTAAATTGATTTTAAATTTCAAGAGTTCTTAGTCTATTTGACCTACTTCTCGGCAATATGATCGAATTGTTACCGACATTCCTGGTTCATGATTGGTTGAATTCCCTGAGTAATACATGAATTTGATGTTTGGCTAGTTCAATCGCATTTCAAGTTCATTGAAATTCATGTTAGGCTACTTCAATTGCATTTCAATTATGTGTTAGGCTAGTTCAATTGCATTTCAAGTTCATTGAAATTCATGTTACCCTCGCTGAATTTCCAGTTTGCCCCGCTGATTTTCTAGTTTCCCCCGCTCAATTTCCAATTTGCCCCGCTCAATTTCATGTTTGCCCCACTCAATTTCAAGTTTACCACGCTGAATTTCATGCTTGCCCCACTGAATTTCATGTTTGCCCCGCTCAATTTTATTTTGCCCCGCTCAATTTATAGGTTCCCTCCCTCAATTTCTAGCTTGCCTCGCTGAATTTTCATACTTCCCTCCCTCCATTTCTAGTTTGCCTCGCTTAATTTTCATGATTACCTCGTTTAATTTCTAGCTTGCCTCGCTCAATTTTCATGCTTGCCTCACTCAATTCCATGATAGATAGCATCGCTGAATTTAACAAGCACCACATGAAGTCATTCGTATCTTTGAAGCCCTAATCCATATAAGCTTACTCTCTCTAGTTGTTTATTTAAAAAATTAACGCATTACTTACTCTTTATTTCCTTAAGTTATGTATCATTCTCATCTATTATGGAACGTGAGTACTCGGTCCTCTATTATTTAATCGAGTTATGTATTATGGCAAGCTTATATTACTCAATTTCCAGTTTGCCCCAATAAATTTCATATTTGCCCCACTCAATTTTTAGTTTGCCCCACTCAATTTCCAATTTGGCCCGCTCAATTTCTAGTTTGCCTAGCTCAATTTCATGTTTGCCCTGCTCAATTTTCAGTTTGCCCCGCTGATTTTCTAGTTTGCCCCGCTCAATTTCCAGTTTGCCCCGCTTAATTTGCAGTTTGCCCCGCTCAATTTCTAGTTTGCCCTGCTGAATTCATGTTTGCCCCACTCAATTTCATGCTTGCCCCGCTCAAATTCCAGTTTGCCCTGCTCAATAACTAGTTTGCCCCGCTCAATATCCAGTTTGCCCCGCTCAAATTCTAGTTTGTCTTGCTTATTTTGATAATTTATCTCACTCAATTTCCGGTATCTCCTCGGTCAATTTCTATCTCGATTTCATATGAAGCTTGTTCAAATTCATGAAATGATACATTATTTTCAAATATGTCTGATTTTATATACTATGATTATCTTGTGAATTTTATGTTTGATATGTTTTTCAATTCATCTTTGCAGGTGACGAATATTTTGCTATAATCCCAAACCCAACCTCTAAGTGTATACTAAAATGGTGGTTTGACAAGGTGACGGGTGGAATGAAGAAGCATGATAGTCGGCTAAATTTGTTTAGCCAATCCCCATTTTCATTTTTATTGCATGTTACATCCTTTAGATTTATAGGGGCTCTATTTCACATTCTTTTTCTAAAATATAAAGATAATCTAGTATTTAAGATTAGGGGGAGACGATTGCAATTCACGGAGATGGACTTCACCCTTATTACGGGCCTTAAGACTGAAGAGCTTACAGTACCGAAAAATCATCGCATTACAATTACATTAAGAGACAAATACTTCAAAGAATATCCAATATTAAAGTACTTAATGGACGTGTTTAAAAGATTAGTTGACACCAATAAGCACGAGGATGTCATGAAGGTTTCCCTACTTCTGGTTTAGAGTGCTTTATTAGGTGAACCAAACTGAAAACCATGTGTAACATGGATTATATTCACCTAGTCAGCTCACTAGATGATTTCTATAGCTATCCTTGGGGTAGTTTGGGATACTATACACTGTCGCAAGAAATCGAAGCTGGCGTTGCTGCATCATGTGCCCCTCGCTACACTGTATCTGGTTACGTCCTTCCTCTACAAGTAAGAACACTTCTTATTTTCTACATGATTATAGTCTATAGTCAATTATTCATTTTTAACCTGGTACAATTTCATTCTAACAGGTATGAGCAGTAGAGATATTACCGGCCCTACAAGAGTGTGTTGTTTCGTATGTTCCCCATCAAATTCCACGCTTCATTCAATATCGAGGCTGGAAGGGTTGGAGGTATAACAAAATACATACTATTTTTTAGAGTAAAGTTGTAAGTATATATATTTCTCCAGCATTTACTTTGCTTAATTTGACTACACGCTTTTTTATTTAACATTACTCTTTGTTCTTTTGCAGACATCGGTAGATGTCCAACCACTTCCTAATTTATAACATGTTTATCAGATTGTGAACTTTTCTTTTATATTCTTATGGCTTAAGTCGATGATACAGGATTTGAAAACCAATCAACGCAGGATTTGGAATCCAAAAACAAGCCAAAATTTTCATGCATAGGTCTCTGGAGATGATTTATGGGTTCTGTCACAAGTTAGCCAATCACACAATCCTAGAGGAGTTAAAATCCTCTAAAGTTCTTACCCCTTTTGATCCATCAGTTTGATTCAGCTATCTTCCGTTCACAGTGGGTCCAATGTTGAGCAGGTTCTAAATTTAGATCAACATGCATTTATGCCACGTATACAATGGATGAGTAGCTACAACTAGGTGAGTTGTAGCCAATGCACAAGGTACTCTAGCCTGGACTTAATATAGATGGTTGATCTAGATGTCCAACCTTGTGCAAGCTTTTTTTTTGGCTTTTGGAAGAAGAAGAAGAAGAAGAAGAAGACCAACATCCATTTACAAGAAATTGGATTTACATGTACTGTCTCTTCATATGAGAATGCTGGATCATTTTTCATTTTCTTCTCTAAGAAATTGATTGCTTCTTACTCTTACTCTCTCTAATTTATTTCTTCTCCAGGAATGATTGTTCAATATGTGTTTAGATTCATAGGTGATTCGGTAAGTGATGCATGTGAAATTTGCCCCATTGTATTTGATGCCCAAATGCAAGAAGAATGCATCATGATGCATGATTTTGAAAGAAAAGATGTGGGAATTCATGTTGTTTTCATCTTGCATTAGAAAATTGCTATTGAAGTCACAATTGCCACTTTTCATCTTGCAGTAAAAAATTGCAACTTGAATCAACTTAATGGTTATAATGTGGGATTCATGTTGTTGCAATCCAACATGAAATTCAGCGGGGCAAACTGGAAATTCAGCGGGGCAAACTGGAAATTCAGCGGGGCAAACTGGAAATTCAGCAGGGCAAACTGGAAATTCAGCAGGGCAAACTGGAAATTCAATGGGGCAAACTGGAAATTTAATAGGGCAAACTAGAAATTCAACAGGACAAACTGAAAATTCAGAGGGACAAACAAAATTCAGCGAGGCAAAGTGAAAATTCAGCGGGGCAAACTAGAAATTCGGCGGGGAAAACTAGATCGCCCATAATTTATTTATTCCCACCTAATTAGAATAACAATTGTAATTCATTTTGGTTGTGCTTACAAACACACCCTAATTTTGGGATTAGGAAAGTATTTGAGAGGGTGTTTGGCTTGGGCAGCAAGAAATATAATTACCTATTTGTGGGGTATAATTAGTTAATAGAATTCCTAAGAATCATGGTATGGTACTTGTATTAATCATATCAAATAGGTTATATTTCATGCCCCCGGCCCAATGAAATGTGCTTTAATAGGAACTACATTAAAGAGAATTGCTCTAGTGCTCCTAATAGGATTGGTTAACTCTACAGTCCGAAGGATCAATTTGAACTGTTGATTAAGTTCAAAGCACATTTCATGCAAAAAAATCACACTAATTGGATTACCCAATTCAACTTTGATTTGGGGCCTTATTTTGTACAATTCAGCGAGGCAACTTAGATATTGAGCGAGCCGACAAAGAAATTGAGCGAGGCAAACTAGGAATTCAGCAAGGTAAACTATAAATTGAGTGAGGCAAACATGAAATTCAGTAGGGTAAACATTGAATTGAGCAAGGCAACCTTGAAATTCAACAAGACAAACCGAAATTGAGCGAGGCAAACTAGGAATTCAGTAAGGCAAACTAAAATTGAGAGAGGCAAACTAGGAATCCAACGAGGCAAACTATAAATCCATACAATGTTCGAGTCATGTAAATCGTAAATAATCCATAAAAAATTTATGAGAATTTGAACCACTGGACGGTCAATTTGGCCAACCAGTTTCGACTATCTGATTGTGCCAACTCTTGAAGAATCATAACTGCAACTATGAACTAGGACTGTCATCTGAGTACTGCGCACTACATTGTTTGTCATCCCAAACAATTGATTATTTCATGTTACAATGCCCACATAGGGCCTATGTAATATCATCCTGATTCCTGAGTAATAGGGGCTATCTAACATCTCATAAACAGTTCTTTTTCGTGCAATCTTATGAGTCTCCCCATTCGTAACCTAGGAATTGAGCGAGGCAAATTAGAAATTAAGCAAGACAGCTTAAGAAATTCAGCGAGAAAAATCGAAAATGAGCGAGGCAACCAAAAGATTATTGCATGAGAGGAAATTGAGCAGGGAAATCAATACATAAAATATATTACAACATATATCATACAAAACACTAAATGAATTACAAAATATGTTATACATCAGGTATAGGAAACTTGCACTTCCGGTGATTGTGCCCTATTTGTTTGCATCACCCGTACTTTACTGTTTTCTGTTCTTCTCTACGCGAGAGAATTCTTAGCTTTTTTGGTCTTCCAGATGACCTCTTTTGTCCTAGGGGTTTAATATTCACACAATACTCCTTAAAGCCATCTGTAATTTCTCATTCGCTCTTGTCATGTACTAGGTACACCGATTCGTTATATGTGGTCAAGTAATTTTGCACCATATAGAATGGGGAGCAGTATGAGTAATGAGGAAGATTGTAGTTTATACATGCTGACAGGACATGCATACAAGGGTAACCCTTCACGTCAAACTCGTGACATGTACACAAAAGTTCACTGAGCTTGACAGTATCATTATAATCTCCCACAACATAGTACTCATTTCAAGAAATTACATGACACTGAACATCTCACGCCTTTTGTACAAGATCTTTTAAATGTTCCTCCACCCATAGTGTCAACGGACCTACAAATGATGCTGCAAATTCTCTTCTCTTGTAAAACAATTCTTGTATCTTAAATCTTACCATCTCTATCAATTTAGTAACGAGGTATTCATGTGCTTCTTTGAAGAGGGCATTAACACACTCAGATATGTTTGTAGTGACTAAGTTGAATCTTTTTTTTAGAAAGTACAAAGATGCCTATCTTTCGTACCCGATTTCTCTCAACCATGCATGCACTGGGGGATTGGCCATTTCAATATCATGCATTAACTTTTCGAATTCAACCCTCCTACATGTCTTCACAGCCCACCAGTAGTACATCTTCAACAACTTATCTTTAAAAGTGTCCACCAAGTTTCTATAGATATGGTACGGGCAGTAGCCATGGATTGCATGTGGGGAAGGGGAACCTCTTTCATTAAACCTTTACGTCGGTCAGATATAATCACAAGACCCGAAAGAGACCTTAACATATAGTTGAGGTAGGTAAGGAACCAATTCCACCTACTGTTGTTCTCTGATTCCCCGATGCCAAACGCAACTAGAAAAATATGATTGTCCCCATCTAAGGTCATGGCAATGAATAGAACACCCTTTTATTTACCCTTTAAGTGTGTCCCATCAATGGCCAATACCCTCCGCATAGAATTCTGAAAACTTCGAACGCATTGTCCGAGCGCTACAAAACACCTCTTGAACCTGAAAGTCTCTTGATTAACAACCACGATAGTCCCCGTCCCCGGGTTGACCATCCTTAACTCATGCAAATACAAGGGGAGTTGATTGTAAGAGTCTTCGTAAGACCCCATCACATGATTAATTGCAAGCTCCTTAGCTTTTCATGCCTTCTTATAACTGGTAAGAATATTATATTTCTCTTACATAGCGAAGATAATATCACGTGGCCTCAAACCTAGGTGTTGCTCAATGCGGCTAACAACCAGATCACACGCTAACTTACTGCTTGCTTATAGTGATCGCTCTTCATCCATGATATGTCACACGTGTGTTTTGACGTATAATTCTGTATATTGAATACCCCCGTATCATTCACCCGAGATGCATGAACCTTCATTCGCATGTATCTTCAAAGCACACCACGGTAAATCTCTTAGAATTTGAGTACAATACCCTATACTAAAATTTATTGCGAATTGCAAATTAGCTCAAAACATACTAGCATCGACTCTTGGCCTTAAATGTTTACCTAACGGCTATATCAATCGGTTCACCCAACGAATCCGTATATTCCAGCAGTTCATGATTGGTGAATGCAGCATCATCGAATGACACGGGAACTTGATGAGTGATGAAGTTTGATGTTTCGGCAATGTCTGGAAGTAGAATGTCACTTACACATACAACTCGGGTGGTGGATGATAATGGCAGATCTGTTGTTGTTGCTAAAGGCAGTGCCATGTATTCATAAATGAGGTTAAGGTAATGTGCCCCGCTGACTTGGCTAGTCATAGAGTTTAATGTTTGATGCGGCTCGGGCAGTTGATCGTTGCTTACTCCCACTTGTAATGGCGATGCTATATATTCAAATTCCACGCCATGCTCCTCAGGCACACTATCCATGTGTGTTGTCCTATTAATGTGTTGCGTTGTCTCGATGATTAAAGGGATGAATTTATATGAATTCTCCAACTGTATTATCAGGAACTCTCTCATGTCATCGTGTCTTCAATTACAGTTGGAGGGATTGATTCGTTTGTGTAAGGATACATTACTTTCATCCTAATATCATAATTTGTTGGTTAACTCTTAAATAATCCTGTATATTCTAGATAGAAGCTCCTCATACGTAGTCTCAACATGTAGCGTAAAAATTTTCGAATCCCCACCAGTGTACGAGTATCGCTTGTTTTCACATTCCATCTCCCCGCCATAACATCAGATGATTCTCGTAGACATTATCTGGAAACCAATACAATGACATTATATTAGTGAATCGTTAAGCAATGAAAGCTTGTCATAAGATAAAACTCTATTAAATAATAGAGGACCGAGTACTCACGTTCCATAATAGATGAGGATGATACAGAGCTTAAGGAAATAAAGAGTACGCAATGCGTTAAATTTTTAAATAAACAACTAGAGCTTATATGGATTACGGCTTCAGAGATACAAATGATTTCATGTGATGCTCATTAAATTCAGCGATGCTATCTATCATGGAGTTGAGCAAGGCAATGTTCTAAATTGAGCGAGGCAAGCATAAAAATTGAGCAAGACAAACTAGAAATTGAGCAAGGCAATCATGAAAAATGAGTAAGGGAAGCATGAAAATTCAGCAACGCAAACTAGAAATTGAGCAAGGCAAACTAGAAATTGAGCAAGGAAAAATAGAAATTCGGCGAGGCAAACTGGAAATTCGGCAAGGCAAACATGAAATTCGGCTATGCAAGCAAACAGGAAATTAAGCGAGGTAAGCATGAAAATGAGCTAGGCAAACATGAAAATGAGTGAGGCAAACATGAAAATGAGCTAGGCAAACATGAATTTGAGTGAGGCAAAAATGAAATTCAGATGAAATAAGGCATAAACACATAAACCCTAAACAATCAAGCACTTGATAAATTTGAGCGAGCTTCGGATAAAATGGAATAAACCTCAACTAAAATTAAGCGCGGTAAACATGAAATTAATTAAGGCAAACGTCCGATTCAACAAGGCAAACGTGCACTTCGACAAGGCAAACTAGAAATCAAGCGAGGGAAACATGAAATCAAGCGAGGGAAAATAAATAATCGAGCGAGGGAAGCATGAAAATTCAGCGACACAACTTATAATTTGAATGAGGCAAACTACAAATTCAGCCAGGGAAGAGCGAAAATTCAGCGAGGCAAACTATAAATTGAGCGAGGAAAAAATGAAATCGAGCGAGGGAAGTTCGAATTTGAGCAAGGCAAAACAAATAATTGAGCAAGGGAAGCATGAAAATTCAGTGACGCAACCTAGAAATTGAACGAGGCAAACTAGAAATTCAGCGAGGGAAGAGTAAAAATTGAGCGAGGTAAACTAGAAATTGAGTGAGGCAAACTAGAAATTGAGCAAGGCAAACTGAAAATTAAGCGAGGAAAGATGAAATTGATCGTGGCAAACTGAAAATTGAGCGTGGCAAACTAGAAATTGAGCAACGCAAACATGAAATTGAGTGAGACAAAAATGAAATTCATCGAGGCAAACATGAAATTTATCGATGCAAACATTAAATTGAGTGAGCCTAGCATGAAATTGAGCTGGGAAAACATTAAATTGAGCGAGCCTAGCATGAAATTGAGCTGGGAAAACATTAAATTGAGCGAGCCTAGCATGAAATTGAGCTGGGCAAACATTGAATTGAGCGAGCCTAGCAGGAAATTGAGTGAGCCCTAACATGAAATTGAGTGAGCTTCAAATGGAATTGAACGAGTTTCACATGAATTTGAACGATCAACACATAAAATTGACTAACCCTAACAAATGAAATTGTAAGAGCCTGCCTTGAAATTCACTGATCCTAACATGGAATTGACCGAACTTCACATGAAATTGAACAAGTAGTCGATCAATTGTCGTTGACTTGGGCTCATCTCAATTTTCGTGAGTTTCTTCTTCAAATTCAAGCGTACAATGGCTAAGTTTGACCAAGCACCCTTGGTGGATTACTAGCTGAATTTCCACAGGTAGTCAGTTAATTGTCGTCCAATACTACAAAGGAAAGTAACTATAAACCACACTAGTATTTTTTTAAATATCTGTACCTCCAGCAACCGTACTACCGGTCAAATGCAAGTTGAGGAAGGGTGCTTTGGAGTGAGCAAATAACTTGAACCTTTTCAAAGATTGCAGATGCAACCAGTTTGGAGGATTCCACGTTACCCTAACCAAGATGGAAAAAGACAAATGTAGAATGATAATATGTAGATGATGAAGTTCGAATTTTAGTAAGGAAAATGATAAGAAGAATGTGTGCGCGTCGATTTTTCGTTGCAATGGAATGAAAGGCTAATGTTTTGAAAATGCACGTGGGTTTTCCATTAAAGGGAAATGAAGAGAATGGCAGTGAAAAGGAGGGGTATTTTCATCCTCAAATTCGTTGTCCGTACGTGCAAGGTCTAAGTTGGTAAGTTAAGTTTCGTATGCTTCATAAAAAACGCTGGATAAAAGGTGGCATCTACAATGGAAAATTTTTCTTATTGGGAAGGTGACACTTATAGGGAAGCAAACATTGGCAGTTCTGTAGCCCGCCCTTCATTATTCAGTGGCCCATCCTGATGTACACGTGAGAACATTGATACGTGGTTCGAGTGGGCTATGCTAAAGAAAATGATTGGGAGAGACATCCACCCTTGATTTTTACATGGCCACCATGATTATCATGTGAATTCCACTCGAACCATTAGATGCCCCACCAAAACATTGCCCTGACACCCAAAAAGCAAGCTCATACATGATTCAATTGGGCCACACTAAGGGAAACAGTTTGGAATGTGATCTTTTTATACGTGCTATTTCCAATCGTGTCATCCACTTAAACCATGGATAGGGCTGATTTTTATGCCGTGAGTTTATCACGGGGTGACACACCCGATGATGGGGTCGATTTCACATCATCGTCTAAACATTGTCCATGTAAATCAATGGTTGAAAATCATTGGTTAGTCACTCGGACGTGATCTTGTGCTTGTGGCCCATCCGAGACTTGGAATTTCATCATTTTTTAGCAAAGTAAATATTTCAGCAGGCTTATTACAACCATTGTGCCAAATTTTACATAAGTTCACTAATTAGATATGTTAAAGTTGATTTAGTAATTAAATTCATACCCCTGCAAATATACTATAAATAGGTAGGAGTGGACAACATATAATCATGACGGGGGTTTCAAATCCGCACTCCCAAACAGGCCCTTAGACCTAAATTAGGTGGGAGGGACAACATATAATCATGACGGTGGGCCTAACGTGTCCAACCGATATTTTAATCCATGGGCCTAACGTGGGATTACACAAAGTGGATCTCACATACACCTTTGGCCCCGTAAAACTTCTAGTTGTTATCAATGTAAAGTCATTTTCATTTTTAATTTAAATATATCAATGGATAGGGATACTTGGGAACTGATATATCACTGAACTTCTTCTTCTTTTATTTATTTATTTATTATTATTATTTTTTGAGTGGGGGTGGGGTTAACACTCCCTCATACACATGGGCCTTCCTTGGGCTTTTCTCATGTGGGGTTCATGTGAGGTCCATTAGCACTTTGATGATCAAATGTAGCACAGTCAACAGCCTGGGACTAGGTTGGCTTCCACCAGATTTTCAATTGTTTGGGCTGGGCCAAGTTTGACAATCAAGTTTATTCAAAATTTTAGTTGAGTTGACTTGAGCTTGACCCATTAACAGTTGAAGGCAAACACATGCCGTGTAAAATCTAGGTAAGGTACGGTCATATAGATGCACCAAGAGATAGTACAATAGTGGTGCATGCAAAACTCCTAAAACTTTCAATATCTTGGGTTTAAGAACAACAAGTAGTTATGTCCAAAATGTCGGGGGGTTATCAGAGATACCCCTCCAAACCCTAATGGCCTATAATTTTAAGCCTAAGCCCCAAAAGCTGGACAGGTAGGGTTGCTAATGAGATGGGTTTGGTTGGGTAAGCTTGATTCAGGTGTAAGTGTGCTTTCTACTCGACCCATTTAAGAATCCACTTGGACTTTTGGATTTATACCTAACCCATTAAAATTTGGGTCGGATCATTTGAATGGTTTATATCATTGTAAAAAATTAATAAAAATCATCTCAAAATTTTATATATTATTTTTTCAAGATGATCTCAGATGATCATACAATTTATTAGCAATTAGCTATTACTTGGAACAGCTAACAAGAAGACGCAATACTTCTTTTTATTTTTATTTCTTTCTCTTTTTTTAATTTAAATAATGCATTATTAAAAGAACTGCCCCCGAAGGGATTAGAAAGAAGAACCAACCAATAAAACTACATAAGGGACCAACTCAAGAGCTAACAGAAGAAAAGCAATCCGAAGCCTCTACTCATAAGGAGCTAACGAGACTTTCAACTTAACAAATGACAGATGAAGACAATTCACTAATATTGTTAAAAGTGTGTTTGTTTCTTTCCTTCCAAATAGCCCAAATAATAGCAACAAAGCAAAGGTTCCATAAAACATTTACTTTTCAACCAAATGGGCTTTCAGTCTCCAAGCCTCAAAAAGTTACTGAATATCAGCATCAACCAAGCCAAATTAAACTAACCTGAATACCATCCTCATATGACCGAAAACATAGGAGCAATTGATGAGGAGATGCCTAACACATTCAACATCAGAAAGCATAAGCAGCAACCACCAACAATCAACATATTTCTACGACAAATGCATTTAATCATCCAAATTTGATCCCCTCCCACAAGCCATGCAAAACCTATAATCCTTTAACATCCTTTCTTTCTTTTTTTAATAAGCAAGAGGACATCAATACTTCTATGCTAGTGCAAAATATAACCTTCCACTAACAAGACACTAGAGGCATTAGGGAAGACACATAACTATATGAGAAGAAGAAATGGGGTAAGGTGAGTTAGAGTTGAAACTAAGGATACTTCAGTCCTTACCAAGGGGAGTCCTATAAACATACATACAATCCAGCTTTCTAATTAGGGATTCCTCATGTCAAGATGCATATAGGCCACACAGCCATTAGATGGGTCCTAGATGGGCTCCACAAGCTGACTAATTAAGGATCGGATATCCTCAGATTGATTATCTGATTCAAATCAAGCCTAGCTGGATCCATAGTCCAAACACCAGATTAAGATCATCCAACCATCTAGATTGGATATCATGGGCACATCAGGGATCCAAATGGGCAGAATCTAGATCAAATACACACTCTAAAGACAAACATGGAAAAAATTAGTGGTTTGAGGGACTTAGAGGTC
Organism: Magnolia sinica; assembly: GCF_029962835.1. Lineage (NCBI taxonomy): Eukaryota > Viridiplantae > Streptophyta > Magnoliopsida > Magnoliales > Magnoliaceae > Magnolia > Magnolia sinica. The sequence continues at coordinate 65,409,533 of NC_080580.1, forward strand.
CAATCAGATTGCATGTCCAACAGTTTAATTGATCCATGAGAGCTACAGATCTAGCCACATTATTTTTTTTCTTGCACCTTTGTTGAAGCTTTCAGCAAGGTAACTTCCTATTTATACATATTGGAATAGTCATCAATAATAACCACAACCTTACTTTATGGGGAGTTCAATAAGAATATCTATATGGAGTAGTCAAAAGGGAATGAGAACAAGGATAAACTAGATTACATCTTCAGTCTACGGAAGGCACTCTATGACTAAAAGAAGAATCAAGAGCATGGGAAGACAAGATCGTTGAATCTTATTGCATAATGGATATTCATATGCACCTACAGACTCTAGCTTATTTATAAAAGCTATATATGGCAAGTTACCTATCATTCTCACCTACATTGATGATATAGTCATCACAGGAGATGATTTCAAAGAAATCATATCAGTAAAAGAAAATCTACTAGTACGGTATCAAATGAGGGAGCTCGGGGAACTCCTACATTTTTTAGGACTTGAAATCGATCAAGTCAAGGAAGGTCTTTTCTTGTGTCAATAGAAATATACAAGAGACCTTCTATAAAAGTTTGGAATGGTTGACTGCAAGCCAATATCAACGCCGATGGAGACAAACATGAGATTAAGCATAGATGAAGGATATGCCCTCAAGGATATAATAATGTATAGATGCCTTGTCAGGAATTTGATTGTTGAGTGTGAAATATAGCATATTTCCATTTTCTTGTGCATTAGTTTTGTATGCATGGGTGTGCTTAATTGATCTGATTACAGGTGTTTTGCTATGCGAGATGATTTGGAGAGCTAAGATGAAAATGGTGATTAAATAAATGATTTAATGCTCAAAGTTTATTTGGTCTGATTGAAAGTGCATAGAACAGTCCAATAAAGAATTGTGATTTTCAGTCCTAATTCGGTTGCAACAGAACTTTAATTTGGTTTGACTTTTCAGTGCGACTGAAGGGGGGTTCAGTCCGACTTGAGGGAGATAGACACTTCAGTAGGATTTTTCAGGAAATTCAATTGCAACAGATAGATAAATTTACTGCGACCAAAGTGATATTCGGTGTGACCAAAGGCTAAATACGATGCGACCAAAGCGTGATAAAAGTGCAAAAATTTGAAGTCAATGCAAAGTCGATGCGAGTTTTTCTTACTTAAATTAGTGATTTAGGCTCTTCTATGTATGATTTAGGATTCGAAAGAGAGAGAGCAAGGAGTTGCAGAGCGTCTAGGGAGCCGTTCTTCTTCGCCAATCTTTTAATTCTAAGTTATTTTTCATATTTTTTCTTTTTAGAGTTTAGTTCAATCATGATTATAATCGACTAAATCTCTTAACAAGAAATAAGAGGTGAAGCTTGTAGTAGTTTTTAATGTTCTACTCTAGTTTGATTTAAGTTATTGGTTTGAATGTTGAAAAATTCATTGATATTAGTTTGAATAAAGCTTTAAGTTTTAGTTTAGTTTGATCCATTATCGACTTCAGACACTTTGAATGCTTAGGAATGCTCAGATTGATGGCTTATCTCTTTTACAAGGAATTGATCTGTAAAATCCATCAATCTATCGTAGACTAAGGGCATGATATATGCTTTGAATTTACTGCGATCAATACTTTAGTACTTCATGTGGGAACTGAATCAATCGAAGTTTAAAATCTATTTTGGTTTGTAAATGATGAATTAACTGCTCTACTATCCGGTTGGATAGGATAGGACTTTGATTCCAGTTGAGTTATCTAATTAAATCAAATGAATTGGGCATTAAGAATGGCTAGAAGTGGATTATTGGCGTTCTAGTGTTTTCTATTTTTGATTTTCTCTTTACATTATTTAATTTTCAATCATTAATTCATCCAATCCAATTACATATATAGTTAGTTTTAGTTCTAATTCTGGTTTTAAAGTGTTTTAGAGAACGCACAAATATAAGTCCTAGTGGATTTAATCTCGATCTCACAGAGTTAAAACTATATTGCAGCCCTACACTTGGGGTTGTCATTCTTTTGGATTGATTAAGTTTTTGACATCGTTGATGGGGACTTTAATATCATTTTTTTTGAAATACCTTAGGGTTAGAATTTGAGTAGGATTGGGATTTGTTTTCCTCGAGTTTCTAGATTAGGGTTTTCTTTGAATTTTAAATACTAACATTGTTTGTTTGTTTTGCAGAATCTAACCTAGAATCATCACTTGGGTAATATCCTTCCAACCCTCTTACTTTAGTTTATTTTAGATTTATTATTTTATTATAGAAGTCTGAAAAGGCGAGCTTAAGAAGTCCTAAAGAGGGGGTGAATAGGACTATGCCAAATAAAAAATTAATGTGTTGAAATATTAAATAAATCAGAAATCTCAAACGCACTAGTATTGAAAAATTGATTCAAACTAATTCATAGGACAACCTACACCCAAACCAAGTTTAGGTCGAACAACCTTATATCACGAACGTTTGTAAGAATCAAGATCCCAAATCAAGAAAGAGAAAATAAAGCTATCTATTACAAACATTCACCATTTTTGCATAAATAAAATTACAAACATTCACCACAACACCAAGAGTTATAGTTGTTCGATGTGTACAACAACTATTCTCAAACAGCCAAACTTACTCCACTCCCAATAATCACTACCCACGTGCAATAACTTAACAATAATGGAGGCTTTTATCTCTCTTGTGGAAGGATTTAATAAACTTGAATTGTTTATTTTGGATTGGGAGAAGGTGGATTGAGAGAAGGCCTCTATTTATAGGAAAAGAAGTTGTTGCTTCGACTCATCTAAGAACCAGATTCCAATCCAACAAATTTTCAAATTTGAGTACGATAAGATAAAACACATCTTTGATTGGTCGAAGGCCCTGCTTGACTGGTCGAGGGCCTTATTCAACTAGTCGAGTAAGGTCTTCGACTGGTCGAGGGTGCCTAAAATCCGAATTGATTCAGTTGTTGGACTTCGAGTCGAGCAACCCTCAACTGGTTGAAGGCCCATCTTCGACTAGTCGAGAAGTCTACTCGACTGGTCGAAGAAGTAATGAAAAAATCCATTTTTCTTCGGTTTAAACTGGGACTGGTCAAAAAATCCTTAGACTAGTCAAGCCACAGCTTAAACTAGTCGAACCTTAGCTTAGACTAGTCGAACTTTAGCCTAACAGAGGCATAAAAACTCATTTAAATTATGTTTTGAAATTACCTAAGCCTAAGGTCTTTCTAGAGTTTGTTATACCTGAAATGACTGAACTTTGAAGTATCTTGAACTTCATGGAACTTGTTCTTCTACTTGATTCTTCAATAGAGTTTGAAGTTGAAGATGAAGCTTGATCTTCTACTAGAACTTTAGTAGAAGTTAAACTCAATCATCTTGAACTTAGCAGAATTTAAACTTTCCATCTTGATCTTTAACTTCAGTAGAGTCTTGAACTTTCCAAGGTAGCCAGCATCATAAGAAAAGTCAAGGACGTATAATTGAAGAAGGTGGAAATGGTCAAACTTGAGGAGACCCTTGAAATTGTTTATAGTATCTGCGGTATTTGTGCAAGTAACATATACTTGACGTGGGAGTGTTTTACAATTCTTGCATTCCAAGAGTTGTTACATGAGCAATCCAATGCAATAAACAATTATCAAAGGCCTTTCAGTGCTCCAATTTCAAACACATATAATTCTAGTTGGCAAAACCACTCAAATCTCAATTGGAGAAATGGTCAAATATCTAATAATGATAAAAATCCTCAAGGGTCTCTTCCTTTAATTCTTATTCCGTTATTAATGCATAAATGGACCTAAGATGATCCAGTCTGAAGGTAGAACAGAACGATCAAGAGCAATTCAGTCAGAATGTTATGCAAGTATTCTAAGATATTAAAACATCCTTAGAAATGTTTGCATCGTCCATTAAAATATTAGAGTCAGAACTAGCTGTTAAGGAGAAGAGGACTCTTCCAGCCCAACCTCTACCTAACTCGAAGCATCTTCCTCTTATCGATATCTCTCACACCTCCCTTTCTCTATCCCCCTCTCTCTCTCTTTCTTGTGGCCAAGAACAACAGTCAAGCCAAACGAACACCGGGATCGGGTGAGGTGTTATTGCGTGGGCAGGTTAAAACCATCTTGCGAAAAGTTAAGGAAGAGGCATAGCTTTTGATACTCTCTTTCGATTTGTGCCATTTCTCTCATTTTCAAGGAGCTAGCTAGAGACAATCTACGTCCCTGCCCACCAAAGTCATCGTTCCATTTCCGATATGCAAAATCACATCTCCTTCTTCTTCCAATTTTCCTTTTCTTTTTCCTATTTTGCCCTTGGAAATTGTCGGTAATATTTAAAAAAAAAAAAACCCCAATTGCTTGTATCGTTATTTCTTCATTTGAATATTCACATTTCTTTCTCTTTTTTTTTCTTTTTTTCTTTTTCTCAAGCTCCTCTTTTCAGAAATTTCATCTTTTTTGTTTTGTCGGCATTTTATGATCTGTGTCAATCACAGATCTTGATCCGTGTCTGTATAAGGTATGTTGTTAATGAGATTCATAGTGTCATCTGAATAGTATAGTTGGTGGGGTATGCTAGCGAGGCAACGCATGAGGTGGGAGGAGTGCTTGCTCTATGACTGAGATAGGGAGGCGTTGATGGATTTTGGGAATGATGCGGATGAACGAGCAAAGTATGCCAAAGTTCGTGCTCTTGAGGCAGAGGATAAGTCAAGGATGCTCATGGTTTTGTGTGATCTGTTGTCTGTGTTCTATTTGATAATAGATCTATGAAGTGAGGGTGACAGGAGAGTTAGTTGCATGTAGGAAGCAGGTTGATGAACTCAAACACTAAAGGTATGATGGGCATTAAATTCAATTGCAATGTATTTTTTCAAGATGGAATATGTGGGAGGTTTAGAGTGCCACTCACGCCTCACTTGCCGATGTGTGAGATCCAGGTTGTCATTAGGTGGACCCCTTCATGTGTGTGTTGTGGCATGTGTAGGAAGTAGCAATCTATTAGATGGTTCTCTCTCTCTCTCTCTCTCTCTCTCTCTCTCTCTCTCTCTCTCTCTCTCTCTCACACACACACACATAAACTAGTTTAATTATGAGCAGCGTGGGCCATTTGATTGATGGTTTAGATTTGTGAGAGCGGCCATGATGCCCTACAATTGGATGCTGGGACATTTGATAGAGGTAGGATGGTGGAGATTTGGTTTCAAGTGCACTGACATTAGAGGCGTGATGGTCATCATAATAATGGGAAGATAGGAACCATGTTACTTGGTTAGCACATGTCAGTTGCACTCCGGACACATATTCTAGTGGGACTCCCATATCTAAAGCATAATTAGCAAAACTCCTTTTTAAACATCATATTTTTGAAAAAAGAAAAAGAAAAAGAAAACTCATATGATTGATTCAACTTTCAAAACTCCATACATTTCGGATGATAGGCAAGGAAAGGAAAAAAGAAAAAACTCACTTTTTTAGAAAATCGAAATATATATATATATAGGGAAATGCTCACCCGCGCACCAGTTCGCACAGAACTGGTGCGAACTTTTTTGAGAACCCATCATACGTGATGTGGATCCAAAATCTAAACCATTCATGTGAAGCAGCACCTCGTGAAACCCCTCGGGCCCAAGTTTTACTTTGATTTAAAACTTTGATGGGCCATGAAAAATGAAAACAGTTTCCTCCCTTGATTTGCATTTCTCTTTGCTATGGCCCACCAAAATTTTAGATCAGGGTGAAAATTTTTCACATAAGGTTTCATGGGATTCCGCATCACATGGACCGTTCAGATTAGACACACATGACACGTGTGCAAAGGTGCGCATGTGCGTAGGTGCGCAGGTGAGCATGATTTATATATATATATATATATATATAATGTGTTATCAAAAAAAGCACTTTTGAGGGCAATTTAAAAATAGAGATTGGTAATGGTGGTTGCCATCCATTGATAGAATCGAGTAGAAAGTGAAAATTTTAGTGGAGATGGATCGTTTTTACAAGTATTACTAGAAAAAATGAAGGATTTTGGGAGGCAAAGAATGATATTAATGCAATGTTTTCCTACCTATCTACATTATGAATCATGAAGATAGGAATCTAGCCATTTAATCTGTAGTTTAATATTTCAATCTTATTTAAATACAGTATCTTCACACATTATGTGCATCTTTAGCTTTTCTTTCTTATTTTAGTGGAAACCATATTAAACTTGAATGTTTTCTCCTATTTATTGTCATTTCCATTTCTTTGACCAAAGTTTTGACTCTCTTTAACGATTGAAACTAAATTAAATGTAAAGATTTCTATGCTTCTTTTTTTTTGTCGAATGACATTTTTCCCTATGATTATAAAGATGGGGAAGCATAATCATGATAAAGATGATGGGCTATGCATTTTAGTCTCTCAAATTTCAAGCTGATAAGGATGTTTAGATTCCATAGCAGGTTGGAGTTTTGGACTAATTGGGATTTCTTCTCTTGAGGAAAGGTGCTCCTCATGAGTGTGGTAAATGACAGAAACCATATGCCCTGAAGCTTTGGACTTATGGGAGTTTGTTCTTTTTGTATGCTGAAAGGAATTTGTCATGAGTGTTCTTTGCCTTGGATGGATGATGCTACACAAATTACCCGTCGGATGATCCTAGCCACCAGCTTGCTCTTCTACAAATGGATGCTTAATGATTGAAGGTAATGTGTAGCCAAAGGTCCATCAGTGATTGGATGGCTAGATTTTTGGAGGGGATCTCAGCGTGGTTTTAATTATTGTCTGATAAAACTTAGTGTTGTCCAAGTTGTATTTATTTTGACCTGCAACGAAATAAGTCACCTAACTAGTACAAGATTGAAATTGACCATGTAGGACTGAAATGGATGAGTCAGGGCTACTTTACTAGTTATGGTCTGCAGGTGAGATGCACTCCCATCTCCATCCAAAGTACGGATTATGAGATGGATAGGGCTCATGAGATAAATGGTTTGGATCTGAAAGGTGGGGCTCGCTTGTTTGTAACACTGGCCTAAATGAAAAGCCCATTAATTTGCACCTAGCACTATGTACAGTCTTTAAACTAGAAAACTTGACCTTATAAGAAAGTTTGAGTCGAGTAACTTCAGGTTCTTTGTTTTTTGCATTCTAATGCTCTCAGTAATATTTAATATTTAAAAATGACAAGTAGTGTATATTTTGGACAGTCAAATTGAGTTTTGGCAACCTTTCTTAAGTTTTTTCTGAGTTTTGTCGAGTTTTAGCAAGTCCTTTTTTTAATTTATTTTTTATTTATTTATTTATTTTTTACTAAGGCTCGACCAATTTGAGTTTTTTCCAAGTTGACTTTTTTTTTTTCTTCTTTAGACCAATTTGAGTTTTTTCGAGTTGAGGTTTTTTTTATTAATTAATTAATTTCCTTCAGTTTTCAAATAAAGATATGCAACCACTACTAAGGTCCTCATCACCATATCTACCATCCAAGAGGAATAATAAGTTCCTCATCAGGAAACACATGGCTTGTTGACATGCATAATTCCATACATTTGGGACCATGGTTTGGTGAAACAAACCTTTGATTCAATGGACCATACTTTGGATTAAGGCATCTCAAATTTTCAAGATTGGAAAATCTAACCCTTCAATCAATTATCTAATGGCAGATGATTATGGAGAAAGTTTAGCAATTATTAACATTCAAAAGAGAATACATTAGGACCTTATCTAGGATATTTTAGATGCCCCAGTTTGATTATTTCTTGAATGAGTGGACTCTCATATTTGAATCTCTTTTGGAAGCTTTGGATCACTATATTCTTCCATCCTTGATTCCGATATCCTTTTTTCTCATTTTATTCCTATGCAGGTAGACCCCTTACAGAACCACCAAGTGTATCATTTGCAAGAAACAAGTCAACCAAGATGCTCGATATTATCATACATGTGCTTACACAAAAGGGTAGGCAGTGAAGATCTTAATTAGAAGTACTCTGGAAGGTACTTAGTCCATTAAATCAAGGGGGCCATAGTTCAGGACTTGAAATGTGGGAAGTTGCAATTTGGGCTTTCATTTTAAAATGCTAGTGCTCTCTTTTTATCGTGTACACTATATTTAATTGAATTATTACAATTCAGTCCAGTTGAGCATACTAACATGCTCTTAAGAGTATTGGCTTTGGAAAGAGACTTGAAACAAAAAGACATACTTCCATTAAACACAATTATTGTTTTTCTTCCGTTTTTCCTTTTTTTTTTCTTTTTCCTTTTTTCTTTTTAAATTTTTATTTTCATTACAGGACAATTTGGTTATTCATCTATCTACGGTGGGCTCTCAGAGTTTGAGGTGAAGAAAGACCATGTACCACCAGCGTCGTTTGTGCCATCAAATAAAACATGGGAGACTATTTTCAATGGATCATCACATGTTCTTCCACCCCTAACCAAACTATGCTCTGCCTTTTTGGCATCCTTGCTAGAGAAGAAGCCAAGCATCCAACAGTAAATATCTCCACTTGTAAGCATTCAACAATGTGAACTGTCGCAGGGAACTTCATATTGACCCATTTTGGCAACTTAGTGTCATAGGGTGGTCTGTGCATTCAACACGTGGCTATGGACAAGAAGGTGAAATTAATGATGTGGAAGGCATTTTTATAGTGTTGAAATGCAACAACTTGTCAAGAGTCGAGAGTATGAGGAATGAAATGTAGGGTTGTTTGTTGCTGTGTGGAGTGTGGCATGAAACACGTATGCATGGAATTAGATTTCTAGCAATACTTCGAGAAAGGCCACCAAGAGAGAAACAGGTTCTAAAATTTTGGAAATCCTTTTCTTTTTTAAAGATGCACACATTTTCATATTAGTTTGTGGGATTCCCAATTTCCCAGAAATAATCTATCATTACTAATTTCTTAATTATTTACTCTTTTTGCCTTTTGTCCTGAATCAATTCAAAACCTTAAATCGTAACATGTTTTTGTAGTTTGAAGAGGCTCAAACCAAGGTGTTTGTGAAGTTAAAAGAATATGTATGATAGTGTGTGCCCATGACAAGCTTAAGCAATTGGAGGAGTTTAAATTTTTTACCAAATATATTCAAGGTTTGAAAAGAGAGATTCTTTTAGGACTTTTTTTTTTCCAAATAATTTCTCTATGTGAACTTGATCTGATTGGTTTTACACTAGATTTGATCAAAACTAAAGTTGAGCCCTTTGTGTTAATAAAGATTAGATCTGATGAATCTCAGATACTATCCACAGTAAGAGAGTCAAATACCCTCTAGAAAAGTTGTATTTTCTTTGTGGAATCTAATAGCCAGCTTTTGAGAATGAATCATAAAATGTTTTTTTTCTTTTTAAATACATGAAATGAGTTCCCGAAGGAATCTATTTTTAGCCGTTTCCGAGCAGCCAAACGTGAAAAATGGCCCTTACTAATGAATTACATTTCTATTGTGACCTACTACTAATAGATCATTTTAGGCTACAAATTTTTGATAGAGACTGTAGCATTTGTTGTTACAGCTTCATACAAGGTTTGTATGCCTTCTTACTTGCTATTCTTAATGTTCTAACTGAATTTCATGGTTTTCAAGTTTCAACAGTTGAATTGTTCTCCAAAGCCACCATGTTTTGACTCTTGTTTCAGTTCCTTTACATGGTTATGTTACTCAAAACCTTAACCATACTCTTCATGGTGTTAACTTCTACTTGTCTTATTTATTACTTGTATGCTATATGCATCTACTTCTCTTTACAATAACTACTTGTTTATCAAGTGTAAGAAATTCAAAATGCAAAAAATATACATTCTAGGATCTTTTTTCGATCATGTTTTATATTACAGTCTCCAACTCCAGTTGTGTGCCATGCAATTTTGATTGGATTAACATGGAATTTATTCAATTAACTAAGCATAAGGGAAGGAATCCTAAAATGGGTTTTAGGAAAAATTAAAATCAGAGAGATTCACCAGTTAAAAATAAATGAAATTAACTAACAATTTTATTAGAATCTTTGGTTTTCACTGGAGAAAAAATGGTTCTTTCGGCAACCATACTTGATATCATCTCTTCTTTTTTCTATGCTTGAATGTTCAAGTAGAGGAGTGGACGATTCTGAAGGAAATAGATACAATATCAATCTACCTATGTTTCTCTTGAGATTTGTAACATTTATTTAATCTTGGCAGTTGCCTTGATAAGAGAGTCAAGGAACACGATTTGGGTGTTTTTCCCTTGAGCTCTGCATTGCAGCAAATCCGTAAGATTTACTTTTTTATCTATCATTTATTTTTGACAAATAAAATCAAAATGCTTAGAACAAGAAGTTTCCTCCTACATCGATAATAATTGTGTACTTGAAAAGATTTGAGATCGACTTTACACAGAAGTATGGCATTTTTGGTTTTTGTCTACAGAAATTTTAGAAATTTTGACTAACAACGGACCATACACATTGCTACATTTTAGAACATCGTCGTTTGCGAAACTGTCGCAATTTAGCGATGGATCCGGCATTTCATTTTTGCGACAGCGAACTACGACGGAAGTGGATTGCATACCAAGTACCTCAGTACCCTTAGCGCACTAAGTAAAATCTGTGGGGTCCACCATTATTTATTTATTTTATACACTCTGTTCATCCATGTTAATAGATAATTTTAGATCTTGAGCACAAAAAGGAAGCATATCCAAAGCTCAAGTGGACCACACCGCAAGAAATAGTGTGATTGAACCTCTACCATTGAAAATTTCTTGGAGGTCACAAGTTTTGGATCAAGCTGATGTTTGTTTCCTCTTCATCCATGACTTCTTGATATTATGAACAGGTTGGATGGCAAATAAACGTTACTTTGGGCTTAGGAAGGTTTCAACGGTGGAAATCACTATTCCACACTGTTTCCTATGGCATGGTCCACTTGAGCTTTGGATTTACTACAATTTTGGGATCAACCCTAAAATTAGCAGGAAAAATGGATGGACTGTGTGGAGAAACCGCATACATTCAGAGTGGGTCCAACTGAGTTTACTCAGTACAATGAAAGCATACTGAGTGACTCAATACGAAATCCGATTTCAATTGCGATGGACCAATTTTAGAACACCATTGTTAATTAGTGATGGATTCTGAATCCGTCGCAATTTAACAGATCCAATCCGTCGGTTGATCTTTGCGACAGCGAACTGCGACGGACCAAGACGCTAATCTTCTCTTATGACTAGCGACAGACCATACCCGTCACTAAATTTTAGAATAACGTCGAATCCGTCTCTGATCGTGACGGGCCATACCCGACGCTAAATTTTAGAATACCGTCGTTGATTAGGGACGGATCCAATCCGTCGTCCCATTTTTGCGACAGCAAATTGCGACGGACCAAGACCGTCGCTAATTCCGTTGTGGATTGACTTGAAAATCAATGTGGGCATTAGGTAATAAGTTTTTTTAAAAAAAATTATTAATTGTAATATATCAATAAAAAATTAGGAATAGTTATGTTTGCCCGCTATTGATTTTTAAGGGGCAACTGACCAATGCAATATACTTGTGAAATCTACTACTTCCACATTAGGCACCCAGACGAAAAATTAGGTTGATCTATCATTCAGGTGGGCCACCAAAGAAAACAATTAAAAGATACCCCTTGCACGACCAACCCTAACTTCCCTTTTCAAATCTAATAACCGGTTATTGAAATCCTTCCTGGAAAAGAAACATGTGAACTATGGACGAAGTTAGGGTGAATTCGAGGCTGTGGGGCCCACTATGATGTATGTTCCATTCGAGGCTGTGGGGCCCACTATGATGTATGTTCCCCACATCCTCCATCCATATGATCCATTTTGAAAGCTCAATTTAAGGCATGAACTAAAAAATGAAGCGGATTCAAATCTTAGGTGAACCATACCTTAGAAACAGTAGTGATTGAATTCCCACCATTAAAAACTTCATGCGGGCCATCAAAATGTTTATTTGCCATCCTTGATAAGGTCACAAAGACCTGAAGAGATCACACAACAAGTTTTTAATGATCCATTACCACTATTTCCTATATTATAATCCACTTGAGATTTGGATCTACTTAAGTTTTGGGATCATGCCTAAAAATGAGCTTTCAAAATGTATGGACGACGTGGATATAAGACATACATAATAGTGGGCCTCACGGTCAGAGATCCCACCCACTTCTACCGGATCCACCGAAGCTATGACTTTAAATGAGGTATTATTTTTGCAAATTTTCCGAAAGAAACTTTATGCCTTTTTTAGATGCATAGCAGGAGGTGCTACCCATGCCACCTAGTGGTGATGTGGTGATACTATGTGTGGGGCATCGTGGGCATTTCCCAAAAATTAAGTAAATCCAAAGCTCAAGCAGACCACAGAGTATAGGGATTGAATACCCACTGTTAAGAACTTCGTAGGGGTCACAAGTTTTGGATCAAGCTGATATTTGTGTTTTCCCTTCATCTAGGTCTATGTGACCTCATCAACGAGTTGGATGGCAAATACTATTACGATGGGCCCCTAGTAAGCTTTCAATGGTGGGTGTTATTATCCAACTTCTCCTGTGGCGTGGTCCATTTGATCTTCAATGGTGGATGGCATGGATACCACAGTGGGCCCAACACTCACTGCTCCATTGCTGGGGCAGGTGGGAAATACCATCTAATTAGTAGGCTTCTTTGGGGTTTTCTCATGTGGGGTCCACAAGAAGTTTGATGATCAAATTGTCAACGAGTTGGGCCTGGGTTAGCCTTAGCCATATTTTCAACTATTTGGGTTGGGTCTTGACAATCAAACTTATTCAAAAATTTTAATGTGCCTAGCCTAAGCCCAACTCATTGATAACCTTAACCGAAAGTAGGCACATGATAGATGGGCCAAGAGATTGTGCAGTAGTGCTTGGGATGATGTGGACCTTATTGTCAGTGGTGTATGAAAAACTCCTAAAACTTTCAATATCTTTAGTTTAAGAATGAGAAGTAGAATCCTCTAATTTCCATGAGATCACGCATGCATTTGTGCGCACACAGATATATACGTTACAAAATTGCCCTTTCAAACAATAATCGACCGGGCCAAGCTTAGAAAAATGGGGCTTGAGTTTTAGGAGCTCAAAAGCCCAACGGTTAAGGTTGGCATGGGTTTTAGGAGCTCAAGCTTAGGAACACCTTGTACACAACCCATTTAAGAATCCACTTCAAGTTTTGGACCTAGACTTGACCTTCATTCGAAATCTAAATCAACCATTAAATTGCACACCAAAAGTAAGGCCTGAGGCCCAAAACGTAGGCCCACACGTGATTGATGTGGGCCACACCATGGAAAACAGTTTGGAAGGTGTACTTTCTATGTACACGGGTTTCAATCTTATGTTCCACCTGAATAAGGGATGGGATTGATTTTTGTGTCCTAGGTAAAAAAAAAAAATGAGGTTATACACCTGATTGTTGAGGCGGATTTCACATTAACGGACGCGAATTAGGTACTACCCCCGCCTGTTCCCTGCTCCGAGGGCAACCGAAGGGCCACCTAGATGTATAAATATTATCCACACTGTCCATCCATTTTTCCATATCATTTTAGAATACTGGATAAAAAAATAAGGCAGATCCAAGAGGCTCAAGTGGACCACACCACAGGAATCAGTGGTGCTAAGGATGCACACCAATACAAAACTAATGTGGTGGTTTCCATGTATTTTTCAACAGTAGTAATTTAATGCTAATATGTGATTCATTTGAGCCTTGATTTATTTATTTATTTTTAAAAAAAAAAAAACACTCCACACACTCACACCGCAGTAGAATTTCACTACCTATGGGTACTCAAACCCTTGACCCGGTGTTGAAACTCCTAAGAGTCTACCATCGGGGCAAGAGTAATTGTTTTTGGGGTTATAATTTAAAATGATATGTAAAAATGGATGGACGGTGTGGATAAAATTCATACATTATGGTGGCCCTCGGAGCCTCCGCCTCTCTCAAGCTCCGAACAGGCGGGGGTAGTAACTAATCCGTGCCCCATATTAACACTACAATGGAACCCAACCAAGCTAACAACTCCTTTTTCCTTTGAAATAATTACTATCCATGCAACATTTATTAGAGATGGAGCTTCGTGCGCTAATCTATTATTGAGGTGGGCCACACCAAAGAAAACAGTTGAAATATACATACAGCCTTGATTTTTAGTCCCAGAGTGATGATTATATGAAATCCGGGTGGACTGCATGAATGGCAATGCCCACCCTCCGAATTGTTTCCCTTTGGTGTGGCCCATTTAAATCATGTATAGGTTTGACTTTTAGGACGTAGGCCTAAATTTTGGTGTAGAGTCTATAAATAAATGGTTAGAGTGACATCACATAATCATCAAAGTGGGCCCTCTAAAAATCAAGGGTGGATGTCTCTCCCAATGATTTTATTTGGTGTGGCCCACCTATATCACATGTCAAACTAATTATTTATCCCTAAGCCTAAAGTGGGATTAGGCATCCAATTAGACGGAGTAGAGTGGATCTCGCATAGACTTCAAGGTTGGCCCTGTAAAAAAATCAGTAGAAGCAGATTTCACAAACACATCATGGTGGGACCCTAAGTTATCTACTTCCATTGTTGGACAATTTGGAAGTAGGGCTCAAGTTGTATTACAGAATTTCCTTTTCAATAGTCATAATAGGCAGGCCCACCACATTCAGGCTGCTAGTAGATATCTTCCTCCCTATTAAGTGCTTATGAAATCCAATCTTCCTAATAAATAGGTTGGCCCAACCATGAGGATCACCTAGTGAAAACATCATCCTATCCTCCACTCATCAAGTGACTAATACTATATAGAAAACAGTTTATAGCTATTGATAAATAACAAAATAAAAGTGGTCATCCACTCATCAAGTGACCCATATTATAGAAAACAGTTTATAGCCATTGATAAATAACAAAATAAAAGTGTGGCCACTTGATGAGTGGATAGGGATGATTTTCATGAAAATTGTTGCTTACTATGGGAACAGCTTGGAGGTCTCATTGGCATAATAAATTAGAAGTTACCCATTAGGTGGACCATAACCTGTGGTCCAACTGTTTAAACACATACCTTCAAAAAGAAAATTTTACCAAGGTGGAACCATGATTTTTGAAAGGGCTCACTATGATGTATATGTAAGATCCACTCCACCATTAGATGTGTAATCTCATATGTTAAACATAGAGCCAAAACACCGGGCTGACTTCTAATGAAGGGGCACACCAATGGAAAGAAAGACTTGGGAGAGATGGTCCACCCTTGATTTTTACAGGGCTCACCATGATGATTATATAATCCACTCTAACCATTAGATGCCACACCGAAACTTAGAAGAATGTAGGCCCAATATTCATGCCCATATATAATTTAGGTGTGCATAATGGATGTAGCTGATTTTGGTTCTTGGACCTAAAATAGGATGACACATATGGTGGTTATGGTGGATTTAACAAAAACACCATGGTGCAGGCCACTTAATACAAAATAATACAGTTACTTTTTTTCTTTTTTTTTTAAGTTTTTTTAAAAAGGTATCCCATTAATTAATTTAAGTAATTATCATTGGAAGGTAGGGTGGGCCCCGCATGATGATATGTGAAATCCATCCCAACCACCCTACGACCAGGGCCCAAAAATCAGCCCCATCTATGATTTAGGTAGACTATATGATTGAAAACAAATGTCTCAGGGCTACACCACCCTCCAAATCATTTTCCTTGGTGGGGCTAGGGCTACTCCCACCCTCAAGTCATTTCCCTTGGTGTGGCCCATTTGAATTTAGTATACGTTTCACTTTTGGTCCTCTAAAAATCGAGGGTGGATGTCTCTCTCAATGGTTTTCTATTGCGTCGCCTACTTGTATCACATGTCAAACTGACTTTTTGTCCCTGGGCCTAAGGTGGGATTTGATGGAACCTCAAGGTAGGTTCTCTAAAAAATCAAATCACTCCCATCAAGGGAAACTGGTTGGAGGATGAGCCAATATTTCCATGTACCCCAGTTTCCAATCATGTGGTCCACTTGAATCATGGATGGGACTAAGTTTTGGACCCTAGACCTAACATGGGATGATAGACCTGATGGTTGGGATGGATTTTACAGAAACATCACAGTGAGGCCCACCTCCACCTTCCTTGCACAATTAACCCCAACTTTCATTTATTGAAAGCCTTTCTGAAAAACATGGATGTAAATGAGGTAGTATTTTGTAAAATTTTCAAAAGGAAACTGCATGCCTTTTTTAGACGTGAATCAGATGGCACACTCCACCCCAGCAATGGTGTGGTGATGTGTGGTTCGTTGTGGGGCTTATTTTGATGTATGTGTTGTATATCCATGTCGTCCATTAGTTTTTCCAACTCCTTTTAGGGCATGGTCCCAAAAATGAAGAACACATCACCACACCATTGTTGGGGTGGGTGGGCAACACCTCCTAATCCTTGTAAGGCCTTCTTTGGGCTTTTCTCATGTGGGTTCCACTAGTACATTGAATGGTTGGGCTTATTCAAAATTTTAAATGTGCTTGGCCTGAGCCTAGCCCATTGACAACCCTAATCAAAGGTAGGCACATACCTTGTAAAATCCAAGTAAGGTACAATCAAATGGATGGGCCAAGAGATTGTACAATAGTGCTTAGGATTTCAGTTTCTACAAAGTGGGGCCCATTGTTCACAAATCTAAAGTGATATTAGTGTGGACACTGCTATGAGTGGTGGATGCAAAACTACAAAAACTCTCAATATTGGACCTACCCCTGACCCATTAAAATTCGGGCCAGTTTAGGTTAGGTTGAAATCAAAAGGAGTTGACCCACTAATTTAATGGGTCGATACTGGCCTCCTATCCAAATTTGACCTGTTTATCACACGGGTCGCATTAAAGTGGATAGGGATGCCAATGGGTACTTGAAACTATGGGTGAACCCGACCCATGAACCCAACCCAATTTTAATGAGCTTAAGTTCAATTAATTGGACCCAAGAAATCAGCTTGAGTTGGGTCCAGACAATAAATTTATCCATACTTTTCTTCTTTATTTTGTTTTGGGTTTTGGGTTGAGTCAAGCTGGTTCATCTAGCTCAACCCATTAATAACCTTGTGGGTAGGTAGGGCTCAACCCAAGCCTAACCCATTATTTAAATGGACAAATTTCTAAACCTAGCCCATTAAAATTTGGGTCGGTTTAGGTTAGGTCGAAATCAAAAGTAGCCAACCCACTAATTTAATGGGTCGATACTGGCCTCTTATCCAAATCCAACCTGCCAATGGGTACCCGAAGCAGTGGGTACCCTATGAACCTGCCCCAATTTTAAAGAGCTCAGGTTCAATCAATTGGACCAAAGAAATCACGTTAAGTTTGGGTCCAAGACAATAAATTTATCCATACTTTTGATCTTTATTTTGTTTTGGGTTTTAGGGAGTCAAGCTAACTCATCTGGCTCAACCCATTAGTAACCTATGTAGGGTCATTGGCTCAATCCATTAGGTAGGCTCAACCCCAGCCTAACCCATTATTTAAATGGACAAATATCTAGCTCAAACCCAACCCACTACCCAATTAGTTTGGCTTGAACCCACCTCAAAGGAAGGTAAGGTCTGTTAACACGGAGGCAAATTAGATCTAGGCCTGTCAATGGGTCTATATTTTGCCCAAGTCCAACCCATTCAAGTTGGGACTCAAACCTAGAGGCCAATCTGGCATGTTCCTTCCTAATGCGAGGTACAATTTCTACAAGGAAAATAAATAGCAACCAAAGTTCAAAAGTGAAGTGGTTTCTGAATCTTTACCTTCGTTAATTATTTCATACCTGGTTGCCTTCATGCTCTTTGGTAGCGCCACAGGAAAATAAAAAGAAAAAGAAAAGAAAAAAGTAAAAAACAACAGTAATTGTAACTAATTGCTTTGACAAACAGTTAATGGCCTAAAAGTGGCTATGTTGCATCAAACTAGCATTCATTTTCAGGTATATATATATATATATAAAGAATCAGGCCACAGGCAGTCAGATGTTTATCTATCTACCTCCATTACAACAATTTATAACAGTGTGCATACCTTCCAATCACGGGCCAGCCCAACAGGAGTTTTCCCATATGCAATAGAGAAGTTGAGCATTTTTACTCTTCATCTCTGAAAAGCAAATGCATCCTGAAATAAGCACGCATATATATAATTAAAAAAGACAAAAAAGAAGAAGAAGAAATGATTACCAAGAAATAAGTTAAGCAGCATAACCTAGTTAAAATATGTTCACGAATATTTTCAAACTTTGCAGGTGTGTTTGGATGGACTATTTGAATTCAGATGACAATAACTATTAGTCTCATATAGCGTGGCTCCCGATTGCAACTATCTTACTTGGAGTTGGACTTAAGAGACCGATAACTAGTACTACAATTTCAGAGTTACTTCCTCATCACTTTTTTCTAATTCATGAGGCACTGTTCATGATTATCTTATTATTTCATATTAACTCTATATTCCTAGTTTCATTGTCTTCTTTTTTTGTTTCCTTTTCATAAGATCAGTGCAATGAGAAGTTTTCTGTATATTTACCTTTGATAGAGGAACTGGAGGTTTGTCTCCCCCGGGTTGACAGTACCATTCAAGCAGCACCATTTTTCCCTCTGCAGCCTTGGGAATATGTGGGTATTCATTGCCATCCTTGAATGGAAATCCCCACCAGCCTTGAAGGCATTCAACATGCTCTGACAGTTTGCAAGATGCACAAAGATCCAAAGCTCCAGATATATGATAAAGTTTGTTTCCATAATCAGATCTAATGTGGCAATTTTAAAATTCACTAATCGCCTCGCCGACTCAGCTAAGTAAGCCTGGCTTGGTTGAGCTCCAAGTACCAGCCTAAACTCAAATCTTATATGAAAAGGGCCCTGCGGATCAATTTTTATATAATTGATGAGCTTGCAACTGACTTGGCTAAATTATACTCAGAAATCAAGAAACAATTTGAGTCTATAATGCCAATTACTATCACATGATTTAGTCCACAAATGAAAACACAGAGGACAATAAAGAGCGAAATGGGTGTTTACTGCAGGTGAAGAATACATCCTGCAACTGAGAGCAAATGCTACCAGGGCACTGGGTTATCAATGAAATATTCTCTGCTCCTCTGATATCTTGAATTTATGAAGGACAGAACCAAAACCTGACAAGAGAAGCATAGTAGTACAAACAATGCCAAGCTTCCATAGAAAAATATGAAAGATACATGAGACTCGGAGAAAACAACAATCCCCACCATGTCTCCTCCATTAAATATAAATATAAATATAAACACTTGGCATATCATTACATAAAATATTGGCTCATACATATATAGAGCACAAAATGAGGTATCCATTTAAATAGAAAGACATTGAGGATATGTTTGGGTGTACGTAGAAACTAGAGATGTAGGAGGAAGGATGCTTTCTACCAAATAATATCATTTGTCTCAGATCCCAAGTGATGTGCAATGGATATGATTTGGGGTACATAATGTAGTTCTGGGTTATCACAAAGCCACAAACGCTCAGCAGAATTGAATATCTGTCTCTGTTTCTTGTTTGTCTCTGCTGCATGATGAGCCTGAGTTTGGTGATTAGCTTCTAGTTTTGAACTACATATATTCTAAATTCAAGGGTCCATTTGGATACACTATCAAATTTAATGAAATTGTAAGCATGATGAAGCGGAAGTAACCAAATTGAAGGATCCTTTCTTAGCATTAATATTGGATAGTTAAAAAAATGCCCATTAGTCTTACTTCCACAAACAAGCCTTACACCCTTCCCATATGGTTTGTACATAGCCATAAAAAGTCCAATCAATCACTACTTTTGGTGATGATCCAATTGGATTTGTATAGGCCCACACTCCAGTTGGATGACTGATTTCGGTCCGATCTTCCACCAGCCAGCTGTGACCTGAACGGCCCATCTTAGGATCCCCTTTTGACAGATGGGTGGCTTGTATGTGTCATGAGGCCTGTGTTTCAGTTACCGAAGCTGTATATTTGATCATATCCATTGGATCTCTGGTTTTTGTCTTGGCTGAATGTGGATCATTGCTGCACTTATTTCCTCAATAGCACATGCTGCACACATATTGAAGGGTTACGATTTTCCCATATGGGGTGGGACATGGGCCATCGCAAAGTGGATCCAGGCATATGTTTGGACCACTAAACCTAGGGATCCCACTTGTACAAAGTGAAAACTTAACCATACTTGAAAACCTGAGCTTACTATAAATCTCTTTCCTAGATGAATAATGCTACAAGAAAGTAAAACAAGGCCTAATGTGCAGCAATGTGCAGCAATGAATCCAAGTGTAGAAGTATTTGAGAAATATTGGCCTTTTTGTTATAGTTAGGGGTGTACATCGAGTCGAACCAAGTCGAGCTGGCCTCGGCTTGACTTGGCTCGGCCACTAGCTGACCTCAGCTCGAACTCGGCTCGGCTCGGTCCTCGAGCTTGACTAGCCAGCTCGGCTCAGTTCAGTTCGGTCAGCAGCTCGGGCCAGTTCGAGCCAAGATCAAGCTGAGTTTGCCATTGCAGCATTTCTACAAACACCTGGACTGCA
Organism: Magnolia sinica; assembly: GCF_029962835.1. Classification (NCBI taxonomy): domain Eukaryota; kingdom Viridiplantae; phylum Streptophyta; class Magnoliopsida; order Magnoliales; family Magnoliaceae; genus Magnolia; species Magnolia sinica. The sequence goes on from NC_080580.1 coordinate 65,430,136, forward strand.
CCTTCAAAATCCCTCTGTATGTGAAACAGAAGCAATAGTTTTACAGGTATTTTATCAAACACCTTCTAAGCAACATAAAAACCAAGAAAAAAAGGGTATTTGTTTCATGTACATACCTTCCTTGCCACCAGCCACACTTCGTTGAGTCATTTTATCAAACACTTGGTGAGCAACATCAATGGCAAAGTAACCGAGTCTCCGAACTGGTTCGATCCAAGTTCAATTCGAGCTGGATTCGATCCGAGTCGAATCGAGCTAGGGACTGCTTGAACTCATTTTCGAGCTAAAAAAATTAGCTCAACTCGGCTCGAACTCAGCTTCAAATCGAGCTTTTTCGAGTCAAGTCGAGCGAGCTAACCGAGCTAGCTTGGTTTGTGTACACCCCTAGTTATAGGTAGGTAAGTTGGAATTGAACCCACAACCTCAAGGTCGCACATGAATAACCCCCATTGGAGCTATGGGCCCAACCCCAATTACACAAATGGTTTGTTGGACCTCAAATCAAACAACCAAATGATTTGCAAAAAAATAAAAAAGAATGGGAGTCATGAAATACTCAATAATGTTATTCCTCATGCCCCAACACAAAACATCCAATTCAAAAGGCTTACCGACAAGAGAAATAAAGCACAAACCTGCTACCCACAACCGTCCAGTCTCAGTATAGATATTTAAAGAACAATGAGCACACCCCAGAAATGTGACTTCCATGTGGCCACAAGAAATCAACATCATCAGGAGCTACCTCATAAATGTAAAGATGAAAACATCTTCTTCTTCTTTTCAAAGATAAAGCTGAAAACACCTTCTAAAAATAGAATTGAGAAATCTAAAGAGAAAAGGAATATTAGAATGTCATAGCCATGTGAAAGTCAAAATATGTTCATTGCATTTCGAGGACTAGTTGCTGTCAACTAGGCCTCGTATAAGGATCTAGACTAAGAGGTACCAGCAACAACCATCATGATGAGTAGTTCAAAGACTGAAACAATAGCAGAAAGAAGTGCCAGAAATGTCCATTCTATTTTATGACATTTAATGGCAGACGTGGTGGTTGATGTGTGGGGCGTTGGGGGCCCACCTTGATTTGAGTGTCGTATGTCCATCTCGTCCATCATTTTTTTTCGGCTCCTTCTATGGCATGGTCCAAAAAGTGAAGTAGATCCAAGGCCCAAGTGGGACAATATAGTAGGGATTGGATACCCACCATTAATAACTTCATGTGGGCCACAAGTTTTGGCTCAACCCGATATTTGTGTTTTCCCTTCATCAAGGACTGTGTGGCCTTATAAACAGGTTGGATGGCAAATAATATTGCGATGGGCCCTAGGAAGGTTTCAATGGTGGGTGTCATTGTCCAACTATTTCCTGTGGTGTGGTCCACTTGAGCTTCAGATCTACTTTATTTTTGAATTCATGCTGTTAAATAAGCTGGCAGAAATGATGGACAATGTGGATACCATGTTGGGCCCCTCAACGCCCAACACATCACCACACTATTGCTGGCGTGGGCAACACCACTTAATCAGTGTGGGCCTTCTTTGTGCTTTTCTCAGGTGGGTGTCCACTAGCACTTTGATGATCGAAGGTCGCACTGAACCCACAACAAAAACATCTTGGGTCAGTTGACCCATAGGCCAGCCTAGAGTAAACCTAGCCTAGGCACATTAATGTGTCTATATTACAGGCCCAAGCCTAACCCATTTAGGCCGGAGCTTAAAACCCACAAGCCAATCTGGCCTCTCTTCATTGCTTAATGCATGATAACTACTAAGAAAAATTCATAAATTATTTCATACCTCACGTCTTCATGTTCTTCGGTAGCACAACACTGAAAAAAGAAACAAAGAAAAGAACTCAGCATGCAGTACCAAGTACATACATTTGCTCATATATCCATCCAGACAAGCTAGAATACCTATAGAGCTATAAAGCCACACTAAAAGTACTTCAGTTTCAACGTTTGAATTTCCTTTGAAAGTGAATAGTACAGCCATTGAGTTTAAATTTTAAGTCAGGTCCCTTGATCAAATCATGCCTTTATCCGTCCACCGCAAAAGCCAGAATATGCCATTTTAAATAGAGAAACCCACCTCAAAGGGCCATCCCGTCCACCGCAAACACGTCCAACGAGTGGCCATGGATTGTCAATAACGCTTCACGGATATTTAACCCTACATCAGAAACCCAAACAAGCAAAAATGTTGTGTTGGCATGTCATTTATAATGAGGGTATAAGGTACTCGGACCTGTGCACCCATTGACATCCCTAATGCAGGATGACCTAAAAGTCTCTTCAAATGTTCCTAGGTGAAGATTTTGCTTGTCTTCTATCGACCATACAAGGTGAGAAACATCGTATAAACGGTTTGAATCATTCAAAGACAACCAAAATTCAAAGCCTAAACTCTCATACATGTTTAAAAACTAGGCAATTGGGATCATTGATCGGCCACATCAACTCATCTCAACCCTCTCTAAAAAGTGGAACCTCAATACCACCTTCATGTGCAACAGGTTTATAGGTGCAATTCTACATTGTTCCTGGTGGGGTGGCCCAGCTCGGTGTTTTGTTGGGTGATGTTTTGTATGGTACGGTGAAACATCATACCAACGTTGAGATGAAATTTGTCTAATGAGTAGCTTGGATTCACTTACATCTTTTCTATGTAAGTATTTCCTAGAAGCATGTTGGGGACCCATAGACTGGTCCGATCTAGACCTAGGCCCGTTAGTGGGCTATATTACAGTTACGTTGGGTCTCATTTGATTTCCTACACAAGTGGCGCATTGTCTTGAAAGATGGCGTGGTAGAAAAAATTATACCTTGTTCTAAATGGTAAGTTCTCGACAAAGTCCACCTGTGGTTGGCAAGTAGAGCATCAGGCTCTGTATGGTCCAGCATGTCGCTGCCATCCACTGCATTCATCAGGAGTGCACCTCGACTTTGCGCCCCGGGACAAAAATCAATGTGATCCACAACACAGGTGGGCCACACGAGTAATAATATTAGATGCAATGTATCATATTGGGAGTGCATTGTAATAATTTATACATTATCATGATGCATTCAGACAATATTTTGAACCTTCATTTTAATAGAAACCCCTCTCTACTTCTAGACCTAAGGCTTCATAGCAATAATTTCTGAAAACTAGACCAACCAAAATACTTCATCAGTCTCCGCCGGTACTCTCAACACCCATTAGTCAAGCTGAACAAATTGAAATTGTTCATCCTTCTGTTAAAACACCCATTCTGTTAAACATACAATTTCCATTGAAGCAATGAGTAACCTAATATCTAGCTATCAAGGGAGGACTACATTCTATTCACACGAAATGACTAAGGCTTCATAGAAATAATTTCTGAAAACTAGATCAACCAAAATCCTTCATCAGTCTCTGCCAGTACTCTCAACACCCATTAGTCTACCTGAACAAATCGAAATTGTTCATCCTGCTGTTAAAACACCCATTCTGTTAAACATATAATTTCCATTCGAGCAATGAGTAGCCTAATATCTAGCTATCAAGGGAGGACTACATTCTATTCACACGAAATGACCAAGCAAAAAGGACATCCACTAAAACCACATCAATGGATATAGAAAAGGACAATTTCAATAATTAAAGCAGCAATAGATATCAGTATAGCTTGGTTAACGCCGAAAAATAAATTAATTAAAAATAACTCATCAAAGAATTTTTCTTTAAAAAATAAGAAGGAGATTAGAGATGAAGTAAATCCAATGACAACACCTGTACACAGAGATGTCAGTAATGTTGAGAAAAAGATACAACCCCACATGATCTCATAAGGACCTGTAAAGAAATGGAGTTGGAAGAAAATGAACAATTATTGGTGCATATTTAATTGCACAACTTAGATTAGCAACATTCTATTATTGTTATTCTAGTTTTAATTTATTCGACTATTCCATGGTGATTCCCATAAACCACATTAGATATGTGTCCTTTATAGTTAAAAATGAATTGGATTGATTAGACCAGGAAAAAAAACTTCAAGAGGAATTCCAATGAAACTAGGCCTTGATAATGTATTGAATAATTTTGAAGGAGAGGTAAGAGGCAAAGTTTAGAAAGATATTCCGGTTTCCAATCAAAACCTTAAAGGTATCTGGAGGTATGTTGACAATCTTATTTTAGAGATTTTCAAACATTGCTAGATTGTTGTTAACCTTCCTTCTCATTCTAGTGACCAAAGGTATCTAGAGGTACGTTGACAATCTTATTTACATTTATGGATCCTTTCTGTTAAGGTTTTGAAGTTAGCAAGAGCTTGGCATGTGGACATTCTTTTCAGCCCCAGAGGTTGCCTTCTATGGATCCTTCTCAACAGGAGCGCCCTGTTGTATCCAATTGGCAAGTGAACTGTAGAAGGAACAGTTAGGACAATGGATTAAAACTCACAACAATTGGATGGTCGAAGCCTTGAATCACTGAGATTTTTGGCAGAGATGATCCACAAGATGGCCCACCAGATCAACAGTCCTGATCGGCCCATGTTTGCCACTTGCACCATGCAGTACTTGTGCATTGCACCACATAAAAGAATCCTTCAAGGAAAATACGACCATGAACTCGGATAACTTTTGAGGCGTTAGCTGCTGTTTATGCATGTGTTGTGTATGTATAGCCAAATTGGTTTTAAAAAATGGGTGGGCAGAGCTGATCCACTGAGATTTTTGGCAGAGCTGATCCACAAGATGGCCCACCAGATCAACAGTCCTGATCGGCCCATGTTTGCCACTTGCACCATGCAGTACTTGTACATTGCACCACATACAAGAATCCTTCAAGGAAAATACGACTATGAACTCGGATAACTTTTGAGGCAATAGCTGCTGTTTATGCATGTGTTGTGTATGTATATAGCCAAATTGGTTTTAAAAAATGGGTGGGCAGCACATGCATGCCTGAGACTGAATGTGGTTGTGCATGCCTCTCTTGTGCATGTGAGGGCATGTGCATACATGTGACTGAATGTGGTTGTGCATACCTCTCTTGTGAATGTGCGGGCACATGCATGTTAGGAAGCATTCCATAGCTAAGGAGAAAAGATCAGCATTTTCTTCCTCACACTAAGATTTGAATCCAAGGGAAGAATATTAGAAAAAGAAAATAAAAATTGAGTAGAATCTATAACTCTAAAGAAAGACGGGAAATACTGTTAAAAACAAAGTTGAAGAATAGAATCATCCAGAAATGCTAGCCAACTCCCTGACAGATTGAAGAATAGAATCTCTAGGTATTTGATTTAATCCATGCATCATAACTGTAGAAATAGCTGGTGTAGGTGATGTATTCCAGTCTGAAGTCACATACTAAGACATCATTCCAAATATCTTGTAGGGAGTTTGCCTCTAAATCACATAGAGGAAGCATAGTTCTCAATGGCTTTACATTTTTACATAGGTTTCCTTTGAAAATGCTCACCATTCAATGTGTGCCTAGAAAACAGATGATTAAATCTGTTGTTGAGCCAGGGAAATAAGCATAATGCATGATTGATCGAATACTAGATTGGAATGAGAAGCAAACCACCACTGGTTACATTACCTATGAACAGTATCAGAATCGTCAGGTAAAAGAGGAACTGGAACTGTAAATCTCATGGGAGATACAACATCCAATGAAAATAGGCTAAAGATTCTATATCTAGGATCTTTCAAACCGGTGGATTTTTTGGCACAAGGGACATCCATGTAAATGAGGGAACCTCAGTTTTAAATAATAATAATAAAAATAGTCAACAAAACTAATGTATATCATGCAGTGAAAACATCTAAAGACCAACTTACAACACATCATAGCATGTAACAGACAATTTGCAACTACAAAATAAAACAGTTCAACTTACTATACAACACATGGGTTGAGAGTCAATACAACACATTTGAGTTACCAATCATACAAAGTGGGCCCCCAAGGTTCAATGATCCAAACCATCGATATGATGGGTATCACAACACACCAAACATTTGCAACTGTTATTGAATTGTAAAAACCATAAGCCAGGTTGTTTGCAGGGGCCACCACTTTTTAAGCCATCCAATCCATTCATATTATGCACCCCACCATTATTAATAGACAAAAAAAACAACGAAACTGAAATACCTTCAACTCAGCTCCATACTTCTAGTCTTGAGCAAACCCATACCATGGTATGTTCAAAAGTACATTCCCTTAAGAAGCACCATGAGAAATTGTAGTGGTCAAAAGCAAGCAAGCAATAACAGATTCTATTTACTTGGTGGTAGAAATTGAGGAAATGTATAGATCAGCTTCAATATATCATAACAGTGAAACTTGGGAGGGCTTTCATAAAGAGAATTAAAAAGCATAACTTGCAGAAGTTAGCAATATAGACATAATGATACATGTCACCTTTTTATTTAACTTGGTTGGTGGCAGAAACCGAAGAGATGTGAAGATTGGCTTCAATAGTGAAACTTGGGAGGCTTTCATAAAGAGAATTAAAATGCATCAGCTTGCAAAAGTTAACGAAACTCGAGAAAATTGAAAGCAGTTAACGTATTGAAAGGGACAATACCTAACTTAATCCATGAGTACCAAATTTGCATCAAAAAAGGATTTTTACTCCGCCATGTTGTATATGTAAAACCCACTCCATCCATCAAGTGTGTGTGTGTCTTCGTTAATGCAAAACTTGAACTCTCCTCCTACAAATAAAAATCCTCTTCAGCCTCATACCCTCTTTGATGCCTTCATAAGAAAAAATAGGTAGGTTTGGCCATGAGAAAGAGCGGGGGGTTATCAAGAGGAAGTTGGGCTCTATCTTGGCCACTTTGATCCACTATTGATGTATACCACAATCGTCTTACTCGAATTCTAATATTTTTCCCCTAGGCACTTTAACAATAGAAGTTTAGATTGGAATATAAGGATCAAAGGCTTTGATTAGATTGTCTTTTGGTATTCTTCTTATCAATTTATTTCTTAATAGTTTAAATTTCCTCAGTGTTTGATTCTAGCACAAAATCCTATTGTAGATGATGCATAACATTTGTCTATTTTAAATGATGCCCCAATATTTTCAGCTAGCTAGAAAAACATTTTGTTATGATCGACGGTTATTACTTTGATTCCACGGGTTCAACCCTTATGTAAAGTGTTTTGTGATTTTTCCTATTGAAGACAGTCCAATAAAAAGGATGTCATGTGCACACTCATATTGTCTAGGAGACTGATGTGGTGTGATTACATTCCCTATTCAATGGTGGTGTGAGGCTTCCATCTATCTTCCTTCTCTGTTCCTTTCTATCCAAAAGAGGTATTTTCCCAAAAACTTCATCTATCTTCTTCCCTTCCTATCTAAAACTATCCAAATCATCTTTTTCTTTAACTTTTCGTCATTCAACTTCAACCCTAATCAAAATTAACCATTGAGGACCCCAAAATCCCGAACTTCCCAAAACCTTAATTTTCCTCTACTAATACCTAAATCCATCAATCCCCTTAACCAATTCACCAAATTTATTCCTAATTTCATCTTTTCCAAAATTCTAAAAAACCCTAATTCCAAAATTCCCAATTTTCATGAACCTTAATTTTCCAAATTTCAGATTTTTCCCTTCCTAACCCTAATTATAAAACCTACAAATCAATCCCTTGACTGTGGAACGTGCCTATGTTAAATTGAAAGTTCTATTATTACATCGGGCCTAATTTTAATTGATTTATGTGATTTCTTAGCACACGGGCATGTGATTTAGGTTAAATCATATTTTATTTCCTATTATTTACTCTTAATTATGTGGTGGGTTAAACATCTTTTGTTAATTGAATTACTTTATTGATTCATTCATAATCCCCATGTTGCATGCTAGGATTAAATCATGTGTCCTATATCACCAACCCTTTTGTCAATGAAGATAGATAATGAAATTAAGGGTCAAGATTTCAAGAGTCTCAAAATGTGAGGGGAGGGGAATCGAACTCATGTCTATGGGGAGCAAACCCACGATCAAAGTTGTTCACCCTAACTTGTGACAGGTAATCCACAGTGAGGGGAATAGAACTCATTTCCATGGGGAGAAAACCCTCGATCAAAGTCGTTCACCCAAACTCTTGACAAGTAAATCATGTGTCCTATATCACCAACCCTTTTGTCAATGAAGATAGATAATGAAATTGAGGGTCAAGATTTCAAGAGTCTCAAAATGTGAGGGGAGGGGAATAGAACTCATTTCCATGGGGAGAAAACCCTCGATCAAAGTCGTTCACCCAAACTCGTGAAAGCTAATACACAGGGAGGGGAATTGAAATCGTGTCCGTGGGGAGCAAAGCAAACCCACGACCAAAACTCGTGAAAGCTAATACATGGGGAGGGGAATTGAAATCATGTCCGTGGGGAGCAAACCCACGACCAAAGCCGTTCACCCAAATTCATGATAGGTAATCCACGGGGAGGGAAATTTAACTCGTATTTGCGGAGAGCAAACCCATGAAAAAAGCCATTCACCCAAACTCGTGACATCCACATGGAGGGGAATCGAACTCATGTTTATGGGAAGCAAACCCACGACTAAAGCTGTTTGCCCAAACTCGTGATGGGTAATCCACGAGGAGGGGAATCGAACTCATGTCTGTGGGGAGTAAATTCACGATCAAAGTTGTTCGCCCAAACTCTTGACGAGTAATCCATAGGGATGGGAATCGAACTCGCGTCTGTGGGGAGCAAATCCACGACCAAAGTCGTTCGCCCAAACTCGTAACAGGTAATCCACAGGGAGGGGAATCAAACTCGTGTTTATGGGGAGCAAACCCACAACCAAAGTTGTTCGCCCAAACTCCTAACAAGTAATCCACGAGGAGGGGAATCAAACTCGTGTTTGTGAGGAACAAACCCACGACCAAAGTCGTTCGCCCAAACTCATGACGGGTTTTGGGAAGTGAAACCTCACATCATTCGAATCCTTAGATCTAAGTAAAATGAGAAAAAATGATTGGGTAGGTATATCCTTGAGTATGGATTTGACTATCCTTCTATTGGAGGTGAATGAAATTTGGCATTTAGTGAAGTTGTGTATTGTGTGCTTAGGATGTAATTAGCTATATGTGTAAATTATCAAACCTTACTAAGATCAAGACTATCCTAAAATAAGAAAGACTCTTAACATGAAGATTAGTTTCTCTCAAATTAAAACATCATTATAAATGGTATTCTCAAATAATTTTATTTTTTTTTAGAGATCAGGAAGTTAATCTGTATATGGAGTTTCATTGATTGGTAAAAGATTATTCCAAAAAAAAATAAAAAAATGGAGCATTAATTAGTTTTCACCTACTTGGAAATCTTGCTTAAGAACCCCATATTTTGTTTAGATTCTTCTTACTTTTTTACGTATCTTTCTCTTTTTTTTTCTTTTTTTTTTAATTGTTCTTACTTCTTTTCATTTTAAATTTGCCTAAGTAAAACTTGAAACATCTCTTCCAAAAAAGCAATCTCCACAAAGTTTTCCCCACCTTTCTCACCCCTCCTGAATGCCCAGACCACAAAAGGTCCACAATAGAATTCAGCTTCACCTAAGCTTGTATGGAGAGCATTGAGAAAGTAGTCCCACACGTTTTAAGCAAACATGTAGTGAATGAAGAGGTGATCAATTGACTCCACATCTCCCATACACATTATACATATGCTAGGAAGGATAAGTGATCTTGTTTGCAAATATTATTGATTGTCAGCACCCTCTTTCTTCCCATAAGTCAAGTGAACATTGCCATCCTTGGTGGAACTTTTTATGACCATATAAAAAAGAATAGGTGTTAAATGAGTATTTCTCCCATAGTTTCTTTGATTTTACAACCCTTCATTGGTAAATCCTCACATTTTCACTTAATATCTCACATAAATTTTGACGTATTCCTATTCCATGGTAGAGGCTCATAATCACCATCTAAGGTCATCCAGCATAAAGGTTATACACGATATTTCTTTGATGATAAATAGTGTCTTGAAATTAGGAGTTGTAATGAAAGGGTTTTTACCCATTAACAATTAAAAGGCACTATCACTGTACATACTATATCACCTATTGGATTTTTGACAGACCTCATGGATATATTCATGTATTTCTTCATACATCTTGTTCATTGAAATTAGCCTCCAAACATCTATCACAATGACCAATTAAAATGCCCTATCATTGTATATACTGTATTGTCTATTGCAATTTTTGGTAGACCTCATGGATATATTCATATATCTCTTCATACATCTCATTCATTGAAATTAGCCTCCATTTAAAAACATCCATCACAGTGAACAATGAATGCCCTATAAAGGGTGAAAGCTTGGAAGAAGCATTTAATTGAATAAATTTTCAAATCATATGGCAACTAACATAGGCTATAAAACATTTGCTTCAAGTGTTGAAGATGGGCCTTAACATATCAATTGACTTGGATCACTAAAAACGGACTCAATAATAAAGAGGTGTTGGGATCACTAAAATGATGCAAATAAAGGGTTTAGAACACCTAAAACATGCCCAATAATATGAAGGGTAAGGATCACTTCAAACGGTACAAGTATTTCAAAAGGTTGGTCCAATTGGATCACTTCAAATGGCAAAGCATTTCCACTGGTTTAGACCAATCCTACAAACGGTTTGGTTAGTGAAAATGGGACCCATCCTACAAATACTTTGTATCAATTAGAAGCAATTTGGTGATTAATGGTTTCGATCACTACAAAGGGAGCTAATCAAACCAAAGGTTTCTACAACTAAAATCGGAATGAGAGAAATTAAAGGTTTTATAATAATTGTAAATGAGCTAATTGTGAATGACTCATGCACTCAATTATATCAAATGGGCAAAAACATAATTCTAAATCCAGCAAGTGGTATGTCACAATGGACTATGTGGATTACTAAACATATGCCTTAACACATAGATGGTTTGGATAACTAGGAACCAACTGGTGACATTCGTAGTTTAGATCACTAAATGCAAGCCCAATCATAAAATAAATAAATTTAAACCACTGATTAAGGGCTTAAACCTACAGAGGGGAAGAATCATGAAAAATTGGCCTAATCATACCAAGGTGAGAATTACTAAATACAGTGCCAATCATATGAAAATTTTCGATCATTGAGAACGAGTCAATTGTGGATGGCCCATTTAACAAGCCACCCAAATAGGAAAAATGATAACTCAACAGTATATAACTAACAAATTGATAGTAAAAAAATCTTAAACAAATCTCATACAATCGTCAATCATCAAACATCAAAATATGCTAAGGATAGACTCCATCGCTAACTATTTTAGTGCATGTGACGTTTACCAGCAGCTATAAAACATCAACATACATTAGATTGCTAAACAAGAGCCTTTGAATATCAATTAGCTTAGATTGATGAAAATGGCCTCAATAATATGAAGCGTATGGATCAACAAAATGACCCCAATTATATAAAGGGTTTGGATCACTTAAAAAGAGCCAGTAATATGAAAGATTTGGGTCACCCCAAACAACCCAAGCATTTCAAAAGGTTAGACCAATTGGATCACTTCAGATGGCCAAAGCATTTAAAAAAGGTAGACCAATCTAATAAATGGTTTGGTCAACGAAACTAGGACCATTGTTATAAATTGTTCGTGTAAATAGAAGTGCACCGAGTGATTAACGATTTGAGTCACAGCAAGCAAACCCAACCATAAGAATGGTTCCTACCAATAAAACTAGAACATGAAATATTAATTGTTAGGATAATTGAAAATGGACCATTGTACATGACTCATGCACTCAATTATCTTAGACAAATGAAAACAGAATTACAGATCCATAAATGGCGAAGTAATAAATAGTTTTTGTCACTATAAAAGGACCCAATCATAAGAAAGGCTTCTACCAATAAAACTGGAACAAGAGATATTAATGGGATGGATAATTGAAAATAGACCCATTGTGCATGACTCATATACTAAGTTGTCTCAAATGGGTCAAAATGCAATTTTAGATCCACCAATGGTTATGTCTAACTATTTGGATCACTAAGCATAAGCCTCGGCATATTCATGGCTGACATTAGTGGCATATCAATCCAACCAATACAAGCTATCAAACATTTGCTTGGATTGTTGAATATGAGCCTTAAAATATCAATTAGTTTCCCAATCGCTAAATCCTATAAACGATTTGGATTATTGTAAAAGAACGCAACCATATTGGCAATTTGGATAGCCAACCATGAGAATGGTTTGAATTTAATAAAATAAGCCAACTCATATAACAATGGACCATTCAAATTGGACCAAATTCTGCAAATAGTTTGCATCATTAAAAATTGTCCACATGATATTTGATAGATTAGATCACAAAAAATAAACCCATGTAACCGACTATTGTACTAAAGCCACTAAATAGAGAAGTCGTCATCTACATCCCCCAAGGGCCACCGAATCACATCAAATAAATGGATGATTTAATCTAGTGTAACATCAAAAAAATTATAATGTACAAGTACCACTAATAGCTAGATAATCAAATGTAACATTATCATAGAAACTATTCCCCTCCATAGAAATGAAAATCTATTCACGTAATTCAACTAACGTAACTCCAAAGTAGTTGACTAAAACTAGCAAATCATCGAAACAAGCAGAGACAAAAAGCATGATGGAAAAGTATCAAAAAACAGAAAATATATATATACTGAACCATCACATATGGTAACTACATGGTATCATAAGTATAAGGGAATAACAGAGTTTCCACATATCAACCCCCAATATAATCAAATAAGATCCCTAAAATTCAAAACAATAATTTCATGATCATTTAATAACTAGAAAAGGTGTTAATAAAATTCTCACTTGTAGAAGAATTAAAACCTTCATGTATATGATAGAAACCAACAACCTTCAACATTCTCTAATAAGTCTAACAAAACGCTTGAATGCAAAGAAGCTGAAAACACACTCACAAAAAAGGTGTGATTAAAACAATCGATAAGGCGTGAGACAAAAGAAAAGCCTAATTGAGTTCTTTTAAACATATACCAAGGATAAAAGAAAAATTGGCATAAACCGGTGCCTATAACTAGATGAAAAAGTAACAAATTTCATTGGGAACATGCAAATAAAAAGGATTCCTTAGGAAACAAAGTGCATTTTGTCCTATGATCTATTTATAAACATATCACTATAACCTAAAAAAATATAGATAATATGACAAGCTAGCTCCCTCATATTGCAAATTGCTAACTTCGAGCATGAAAAGTTTTAATAGAGAAAAAGTTGCATTCATTCCTAACTACTAATAAACTAATCACTAGTTTACCAAGCTAGTTCCCTCAAGTAGTAGATTTGCTAAGTTGACTCAGAGCTTGCAAAGATCATCCAACATGCTAAAAAAATTGCCCAACCAATTTATTAAAAAAAAAGAAAGAAAAAAAAAAAAAAAAAGGAGGAGAAGTGACAACCGCGTTTGACTTCTTTTTTTTTTTTTTTTTTTTTACACATGCACACACACCACCACACACTCATGCCGTAGTAGGATTTCACCACCTGTGGGTACTCGAACCCTCAACCAGGTGTTGAAACTCCAGAGAATCTACCACCGGAGTAAGAGTAAGGACCCCCTCTTAGTTTGACTTTATGTAAACTATGAGTCAGACAAATCAAGGATGATTCAAAGATTGTTCAAGGGAGAGATGACGATGAAAGTAATTAAATAGCAATTATTTGTAATCATTGTTGATGCAAGAATCTGGACCACCCTCTTCAAACCTTCGAGCACCTGCACAAGGGAAGAGCAGAGGAGACCCTGGCTGGAGCAGGAGACCCTCCGATGCCAAAGTCAGGCAAGGAATCTGGGTCTAGTCGTGTTGAGGGGTTTAGGGTGAAAGATTCTGCATAACTTTTCAGTGTGGGTAGATCCTTTATTTATAGTGTATGTAAGACGGCGTAGTCCATAATCTCAAGCACGATCTTAGCCGTTAGGCAAGATGTGCATGAGTGGTGAATGTTGGCAGCTACCCTGGAATTACGCGGTGGACAGTTATGCGCAGGTGATGGATGCCGACAGTTATCCTGGAGTTGCACATACCCAAGGTAAGTCGGTATAGAGAATGTTTGTGTATAGTGTATGTGGTTAGTGGTGCATTTTCACACTTTTCTCCTCCTACAGTGTACTATATGCTCTATTATAATAAATATTGTGCGTTAGGGAAAGTAAGCCTAACACAACATCTTTCCCAAACTCTCCTCTTTCTTCTCTCTCAATCTTCTCCTCTTTTCTTCACATTATAATCCTCAAACCATTCTCTACTTGGTATCAAAGTATAGATCCAGGCATTCCGCATCCAACAGATTGAGAGGCGACACGTCACCTTACTGACGTTAGCAGCTGTACGGCCAATGTCAGCGTTGTACAAACACATGGACTCCGTTTGAGCTAAAAGTTTAGGGGTTTGATAGATCTTGATTTTAAAAGATTTTTTTATAATTTTTTTAAAATTTTTAGACCTCCTTTAATGGTATTTTAGGCGAAATAGAGAAATTTGAAAATCAGGCCCATCATCTGTTTTTCTTCGATCTGCCTCAAATCGGTAAGCTTTTTTTGGTTTCTTTGCTCAAGATGGACCGAAATCTTCCCCCCAAGCTACCCATGGATGATTTTTTAATTAAGATCCATGTTTGAGAGGGTTTTAACCTCAAATGGACGTGCGGCTAAGCTGTTTTTCACTCGGTTGGGCCGTTTTTGACTGAGTTTCTTGTTATTTTGGATTATTGCTATTTGTTTAAGGTTGATCTCTTATTACCTTGAAGGATTGAGTGAGATAGAGTTGTTTGAATCAATACTTCTTGGCATAGGTTTATCTCTCTTGGACTCTCCTATGGCTGACAAAGGGCCCTCATCTCTTGGCATAGGGTCTCTTGAATCTAACCCCTTGCAGATTACCTCCACTAAGTTGAATGGTGATAATTATCTTCAATGGGCACAATCTGTAAAGGTGTTCTTAGGAGCCTGTGAGAAGTTGTCATATATTTTGGATGATCCCCTAAGCTCTACAGATGTTACCTACAAGTCTTGGACAAAGGAGAATTATCAAGTTATTGCATGGTTATTGAATAGTATGGATTCCTCGAATAGCCACTCAATGATGTTTTTATCCCTGGCTAAAGTCATTTAGGATACGCTTCATGATATGTTCTCGGAATCTTAGAATTTTTCACGGGTATTCCAGCTTATTCAAGAAATTGGTCGGTTCCAACAAAACTTTGTAAAGGTATTCTTAGGAGCCCGTGAGAAATTGTCATATATTTTGGATGATCATCTAAGCTCTACAGATGTTACCTACAAGTCTTGGACAAATGAGAATTATCAAGTTATTGGATGGCTATTAAATAGTATGGATTCCTCGATTAGCCACTCAATGATGTTTTTATCCTCGGTTATAGGCATTTGGGATACGCTTCATGATATGTTCTTGGAATCTTAGAATTTTTCACGGGTATTCCAGCTTATTCAAGAAATTGGTCGGTTCCAACAAAACTCAAGATCATTAAAAGATTACTATTCAATGCTTCGTGGTATGTGGGATGAGTTGGACCTGTATCAGCTTCTTCCTTCCAAATGTAAAGAAGATCATGAACATGCCCACAAGTAGCGGGATGATACTTATATCATGCAGTTCCTAGCTCGGTTGAATTCCGATTATCTTCATGTTCAAGATTAGGTTGTTATGCAGGATCCTCTTCCTCCATTGACGACAGTATATGCCATGTGTCAGCACGCTACTGTCTCTACTCTTCCTTCTCATTCGTTTATGCCACCAGAGTGTTCGGCACATCTTGCTGGTGATTAGTCCTCTCTTGGCCTTTGGATACCATCCTTGAGTTCATGGTGCATTTTTGGTTTTAGTGGTCGTGGTAGAGGCCGCGAAAGCAATCACAGTCGTGGCGGTCGTAGTCTTCGTGGTCGTGGTGGACGTGGACGTGGACGAGAACATGATGGTTCCGGAATTTATTTACATTACGGTAGAACTAATCACACAATCGATTAATGTTGGCAGCTTCATGGTCGTCCTACGTATGCCACTATTTCTGTTGCATCTACAGTTGCTCCTGAGACACAATCTTCCACCCCGACAGCTGAGCAGTCTACTTCAGGGGAGTCTTTCATCATTTCTCGAGTTATATATGATGCCCTTATGTGGCTTTGCATTCGTGATATTCCTGAGCCATCTCACGCAGTTTCGGCCCAGTCAGGTATACTCTTCTTGTGTCATCCTCTCCTACCTCCTGGGTCATGGACTCTGAAACTTCCTCTCATATGACTTGTAAGTCTTAATTCTTTTCCTCTTATTCTCCCTCTCTTCACACTCAATATGTCACAGTCGCAGATGGAACCTAAACTCCCATCTCTGGGATTGGTTCCATCCCCCTTTCTTCTTCCTTGTCTTTGTCCTCAGTCTTGCATGTGCCTCGTTTTTCATTAAACTTATTATCTATAAGCTCTCTTTCTAAATCATCAAATTGTTCCATTACCTTATTTCCTTCTTATTATTTGTTTCAGGACCTATAAACAAATAGGGTGATTAGTGGAGGGCATGAGCGAGGAGGCGTTTATCTTCTCGATGATACACCAGTTGCCACTTCTAGTACCCTTTCTCTAGATCGAGAGTCCATGACTCGATGGCACTGCCGCTTAGGACATCCATCAATAGCTAGATTGAGAATTTTATTTCCCTCCTTATCTGTCACTAAACCGTTATGCTGTGATATTTGTGAATTATCTAAACATCATCGTGCTACGTTTCCTCCTAGCACTTCTGAGAGGAAATCTCAACCTTTTGTTCTGGTTCACTCAGATGTCTGGGGACCAGCTCTAGTTACCTCCACTTTTGGATTTATATATATTTTTACCTTTATTAATGATTATTCATGCATGATTTGGATTTATCTTTTGAAATCTAAAAGTGAAGTGTTTGATGCGTTTAAAGTGTTTTATCATGAAGTGTGCACTCAATTTCAATGTTCCATTAAAACCCTCCATTCTGATAATTGGGGGGGGAATACATGTCTACTGCCTTTTTGTCCTTCTTGCAGGAACATAGTATTTTGTCTAGGATGTCGTGTGCTCTCACTCATACCTTAACAAAATGGTATTGCGAGACGGAATAACTGTCATCTTCTTGAAGTTGCTCGCACCCTTCTGCTTGGTATGCACCTACCTATAAATTTTTAGGGTGATGCTCTTATAACTGCTACTTTTCTTATTAATCGTATACCCTCTCGTATCTTGTCTTATAAATCTTCATTTAATATATTGTATCTTCGAGTTAAGCAACTTGCTCAGTAGCGAGTTAAGATCTAAGGTAGATCCATGCCCAACCTTTTCCCTCTTAGACTTCTTTCTCTTTTCTTTCCCCAACACTTTGATCCAAGTCATGTCAAAAACTAATTAGTTTAAATCAAAGCTAACCACTAAAAAAAAATTGTTAATACTAGATTAAAGATCTAATCCTTCGATGCACACCTACATTTAAGGAAGGAATAACATTAGAGTGAGGGTTTTATCCTTTAAGATTTCCTTAATTTAAGTTAGTATGATTTAATTGCCTTTTTACATGTTTTATGTTACTATGATTCTCTCCCTGCGATCGTATAATTTTACCACCATTAATTGTCTATCCTTTGGAAATTATGATATGACTTCAATTACACGTGATCTTTATGAATTTATGTGGGGCAATGGATACAAGCCTTGCCCTTGCCTTTATTAATTTTGTTGAGTTAACCCTTGCTACTCTTCTCTTTATTGAGTTGGCCATTGCCACTCTCTTTTTTGTTGAGTTAGCCATTGCTACTCTCCTCTTTGATGAGTTGGCCATTGCCACTCTCCTCTTGTTGAGTTAGCCATTGCTACTCTCCTCTTTGTATTATTAGTCTTATGTTATCTATCTTTAAGGCTTGGGCATGTGTCTTAGTATTCCAAAACCCCCATGATTCAATTTACATTCTCTATCAATGCAAGTGATATGTTAAAGGTATCACAACTAGTGATTCAAATATTTATCATGGACGTAATGTGTTATGGGTAGCGGCCCTCTTGGTCGGCACGTAATTCCGTGGGTTGGTTGGCGTGGTGCACAATCGATATAAGTAAATCACCATGCATGTTATATCACTTCTCAGGATTAGATGTCGCAAATAATCGCTCCATGAACACATCATGTTACGTAAATTCTCCAACCATGTTGTTGTCTCGCGTTGAAATGTTTGCATAAATCCGCGTTAATATATGACACGCCAGCGAATATCCGTAGTTATGGGATGCGAGTCGAGTCGGGTTTTCTATGAATCATGTTCCACATTGTGATGACCATTTCGTATGATGAGCCGCATACACTTTGCTATGAATGCATTCATGTAGATTGGTTGCACATGCTAATACCTCTCATAGTGGTGGAGTACGTGACATATCAGAACTCTTACATTACTTTTATGAATCTCTTGAATTATTGTTAACCTTAAAGGATAACCATCACTATGAGTAGGGCGTTGACCCTCTCCAACCATAAAGATGATGCAGGTGACATACAGGTTGAGGATCCAAAAGATCAGTCCCCGATAGAAGATTTTGCTGAATGAGAATTGAAAAGTAGTTTACGATTTATTTTATTTACGCTTTCACTACGCAACTCAAATATTGTAATAAGCTCCCAATGAGAGAGCATTTGACAATTTATTTAATCATAGAATGATCAATGCAGTTAATTTTATTCTTGTGAATGATTACCATATGAATGTAAATAGATGTGACCTAGATAAGAGAAATCTCAAGGCGAGACCTTGAGACATCCACTTCTTACAGTATTAACTCCCGATTTCCTCGAACTCTGGCTGTAAAAATTCGGGATGTTACATGGTCATGTTGGCGTACTTCTTGATCAACAACCTTAACTAATTCCTCATTTTCTCCTGATTTTAAAACTTTTAGATTCTAAGGCATCCTTCCGTAGTTCTAATTTTTTGTTTATGCCCTCCGTTATCTCACCAATCAAAACTATGTCATTTGCAAACAACATACACCATAGGAACTCTTCATGCAAATGCATTATTAAATCATCTATAACTAATGCAAAAGGATACGAGCTCAATTTTTGACCCCAGGTGTAAGCCATTTGGGATCAACTTTATAAATCATGGTTGGCCAAAATATGCTACAACTAGACCCCACTCGAACAAATTTGGAGCATGTAGCATCCACCAAAGGTTGTAAAACATCAACATATTGGATTTCAAAACATTGGCCTTCCAATATCAATTTGGATCGATGGAAATGGCTGGATCCATATGAAGGGTTTGGATCACTAAACATAGGCCCAACCATATGAATGATTTGAAACATTGAATAGCGGCTCAATTAAATGAATGGTTTGGATCACCGAAAATTAGCCCAACTATATCAACTGCATGAATTGCTAAATACAAGGCCAAACATAAGAAAGGGTTTGGATCACAACAAAAAGGCCTAGCATGGATGACCATGTAGCGGGTCTCCTAAATAAAAGAAAAATCACAACTCTCAATTAAGCAGCTAAATCCATCCATTACAAAACAAGCTACATGCAACTACAAAAGATTGAAGTATTCTATGGCCAGATCAATCCACTCTTAACGATTTCTCTTCCTTTCTTTTGCGCATGTGGCATCCAAGACGATCTCTAAAACATTTGCTTGGATTGTTGAACAAGAGCTTGGGCATATTAACTGATTTGGATCATTGAAAAAGGCCTCGATAATATTAAGGGTTTGGATCACTAAAATAGCCCAAACTATATAAAGCACTTGGTTTGCTTAAAATAATCCCAATAATATGACCGAATTGGAACACTTCAAACGGCCCAAGTGATTCAAAAGGTTAGCCAAAGTGGATTACTTCAAATGGCCCAAGCAAGCATTTAAAAGGTTTGCCCAATCCTACAAACAGTTTGGTTAGAGAAAATGGGACCTATCCTATAAACAGTTTGTATCACTAGAAATGAGTTGATAGATTAACGGTTTGGATAACAATAAATGAGTCAATCATACATATGGTTTGCACCACTAAACATGGACTGAGAGAGATTAATGGTCACCCATTATGGATGACTCACTTACTAAATTGTATCAAATGGACAAAATCACAATTCATAATCGATCAAGGTTGTATCACATCAACTATGTCGAACACTAAATACATAGCTTAACATATTATTGGTTTGGAACACTAGAAATCAGCCAACCACACTAGCAGGTTAGATTTTTTTTATAAAAAAAAAAAAAAAAAAAGGCCAAGGCCCAATTGCATGAAAGGTTAGGATCATAGAACATTAGCCCAATCACATAAATGTTTAGATTACAAAATAGAGTGCCAATCATGTGAAAGGTTTCAATCATAAAAAATGAGTCAACTATGGATGACCCATGTGCCAAGTCATCCAAATAGGAAAAACTACATTCAACCACCAAACATCTATGCATTCATCATTCCTCCACTCCTAATGATTCTTTTAATCTTTTGCATGTGGTATCCAACAATGGTTATAAAACATTTGCTTGAATTATTGAACAATCACTGAAAACAGCCTTAATAATACAAAGGATTTGGATCACTAAACAAACCAAATTGTATCAAGGGTCTAGATCAGTTAAAACAAGCCCGATTATATGAATAATTTGGATCACTTCAAATAGCCCAAGCATTCTAAAGGAGTGGCCCAATAGGATTCCCAATCTTTTAAAAAATGTTAGTCCAATCTTATAAGCGGTTTGATTAGAGAAAATAGGACAAATCATATAAAAATTTATATTATTCGAAACAAGCCAAGTGATTAACGATTTGGATCACTATGAAGGAACCCAATCATGAACTGTTTGTATCACTAAAACTGTAATGTGAGATATTAATGGCTTGAATCATTGAAAATGGCCCATTGTGGATGACTCATGCACTAAGTTATCAATTGATCACATTAGTGGTTTGGGTCACAAACACCAAGCGCAATAATCCTAAATTGCTTAGTAAGGACCAAATTCTATGAGCGGATGGGATTATGGAATATTGGCCAATTCAAGAAAAGATTTGGATTACTATAGTGTTAACCATCTGAAACGTTATGATCACTGAAAATGAGCCAACTTTGGATGACACATGTACCAAGTCGGCCAAAGAGGAAAATTCCCGATTGTATGGTAAGTAACCATGAATTGATAGTTCACCAATCCTAAAAAGATCACATTCAACCATAAAAAGATTGCTAAACAACCTATTGGATTGCTAAAACATCGGCCTTTGAATATCAATTAGTTTGAATGAAGGAAAACATCATGAATCATATGAGGGTTTGAGTCACTAAACATAATCCCAAACATGAGTGTTTTGGAACATCGGATAAGGACCTAATCACATGAATGGTTTGGATCAACCCAACTTATATCAATAGGTTGGATCAATGAATATGGGGTTAGTCATAAGAAAAGGTATGGATCACCTCGAAAGGGCATAGTGTGGATGACCCGTGCACTAAGTCTTCCAAAAAGGTCAAAAAATTCTTTGGCCAAATTCCTCCACTCATAATATTTTTTTTTCCATGTGGCAACCATGAATTGATAGTTCACCAATCTAAAAGGACCACATTCAATCATAAGTCGAAGTATTCTTTAGCCAAATTCCTCCACTCATAATATTCTTTTTCATGTGGCAGCCAACATGGGCTATAAAACATCAATTTCTTGGATTCTTGAACATGGGCCTTAATTTTTAGATCACTAAAATGACCAACTATATAAAGGGTTTGGATCAGTCAAAACTATAGTGATCTATGCACTCCTCCAAATAAACACTAGATGATCTTGAAAGAAAAATACAATAGAGATTCACATTCATTATCATTGTCGTTGTATCACCATCATCATAGCCTTGTCCAAGCTATTTGGGATCAATTTTACAAATCGTTATGTTTAGTAAAAAATTCCCAAAGTGCTATAACTTCAATAAGTAAAAGGCCTTCATATCCCTTCTCATGATGTGTAGGAAAGTCTTTTAAGGTCTTTCTCTCATTCTCCTTTTAGGCCCTTCAACCCTAATCAAACTTTCTAATCAAGGCTACTCTCGACTTTCTTAGCACATAGCCAAAACATTCCAATCAATTTTCCATCATTTTATCTCCAATAGGAATTGATCCTAATTCATTTTTTGTTATTATTATTATTATTTTTTGAGAGAGAGATTGATCCTTGTTTACTTCAAATTGCCTCATTCTTAGAATATCTTTCTAGTCCTTCTAACACATTCATCTAGCATCATCATGTGTGCCACCTTCATCCTTCATTCATATTTCCACTTAATTGCCTAACACTTAGCCTATATAGAGCAAACTGTTCTAATAGCTTTCTTGTAAAAAAACATAAGTTCCATTGGTATGTGACGATCAAACAATACTCTAGGGTTGCATCTCTACTTCATCCACCTACCTAAATCCCTTTGTAGACATCCTCCATGATATATCTCAATCTTTTTGAATAAAAGAGCCAAGATAATTATCACTTTCACAAAACGCCTGTCCATCAATTTTCTAGAAGACCCATATCTATGACTATTACCACTATAGTTGTCCTCCAAGTACTCTATCCCAATTCTATCAATTTTAAAACTTATAAATACCTATCCACCAAACCTCCTATTTAGTATGAACCCCTCTCTATTCTCATTGCTCGATCATTGGCAAACAACATTCACTATGGGACCTCATCCCAAGTACTAGTACTTAATTCAACTTATAAAATGATAAGCATTCAAAATAAGGAAGTGGCCTTCCCTCAAATTACAGTTTCAAGCCAAACCCTCAATATGAATGCTAAAGAAATTAAAATTTGTGTATTTCCATTTTATTATACTAAATGTGGAAATTCAATTCAATAATGCATCTAACACAACCTTAGATTTAAAATAAATAAATAAATAATAAAAAAAAAAAAAGAGATTGCATAGTACATGCTAATGATTAAAAGACACATTACATATTACATGGCTAGCTGGCATTGGGTTTTTTTTTTCTTTCTTTTTTAACACACGCACACACTCACGCTGTAGCGGGATTTCACCACCTATGGATGCTCGAACCCTTGACCGGGTGTTGAAACTCCTAAGAGTCTACCACCGGAGCAAGAGTAAGGATCATAGCATTGGGTTTTGATTGGGACCCAAGTGGGATTTAAGTTCTCCGGCCCTATCGAATCCATTTAAACAGGCACTGCTATATTTAGGACACGTTTTCATGTCTTCATCTCCATTAGAGGTTCAATATTTTTACTAATCAATTTATTGTATCTTCCTCTCCACTAGAGGCTCAATATCTTTAATAATCAGTATATCTTATCTAATGCAAATGTGCACGGCATCCTCTCAAGTTTGCAAGTCTTCATCTCCATCGGAGGTTCAGTATCTTTCCTAATCAACTTATTATATCTTCCTCTCCACTAGAGGCTATTATCTTTAATAATCAGTATATCTTATCTAATGCAAATGTCCACGACATCATCTCCATAGTACTCTAAAGCCCATGATCATATATGCAACAGGCAAAATTTCACCAATCAAATGGCTATGACGTATTGTTCAATGGAACAAAGTTCCACTCCATCACCCATATAGAGTGAAGTCCTATAGACAAACAACCAAGGACCAAAATCTACTACAACAACTGATGTGCATAATAAGTAAAAAAGCAAACTCTAGGGCCCACCATGTTGTGAGTGTAATATCAACTCCATCCATCTAGTGCTAATTCTCATTCTCACCATATATATCCAAAACTAGCCCTAGTATCCAAAACTCATGTTGATAGAATGGATGTCACATGCAGAATAAGGTGGCCCCAAATACACATGTTGTATAGGAATCCCATCCAACAACAAAATCACTAATAGATGATCCCACGTGTGCGAAATACTGGCCCCAGATGAAAACAACACCAACAATTCATGCTGAGCATTGCAGAATACAAATCTATAATCATATTTAAGCTATCAAAAGAAGCAAATAAAAAGAAATAAAAAAAAATAATAATAATAATCATTCCAGATTCAAACAATTCCAACATACAAATACCATTTTCTGCAATCTATCAATGGAAAGAAAAGCCTCCCAAAGTAATTTTGAGTGGAAGAATCATCGCATCCATACATGTGCTTTGCTTTGTAGTCATTGGAGTAGGAGGTTCCAGAGACGGATTGATTTTTCAAGAGCTTCTCCTTAGCATGGCTATTGCAGATGTTGTTGTAGCTCTTAAACAGAAGAACAAAGTTCCAAGCAGCATCTAGAATGAGATTGAAGGCATCTAACAAGCTGTAAATCCTGAAAGAAGATACATAATAATCAGAACAACAATGGAAAAATCACCAATTAGGAGCAAAGGTAAAGCAAGAAAGAAATCAAGTATTGGGATTTTGTAATTCTATAGCAGGGAAAAGCATTTTTCTTAGATGGAAAAATCGAAAGCTAAAGATAAGCAGGAAAGGTCAAAAGGGGGGGAGAGGATCTGTACCAGCAGGAAAAAAAAGAGAGAGAGAGAGAGAAAGAGAGGTGTCTTTTTTTTAATCCATTGGAATTTGGCAAATTGACGGCATCTTTGAAAATTTCTGAGAGAAGACCGCTTGAAAACAGTTGAATTCTTTGGAGAAATTAATTCAAATGAAAATTCCAATATGGAAACATGCAGATAGACCGAAAAAGGAAAAAAGAAAATAGAAAAATCAGTCAATAGTGCAGATAAAAGCTGAAAAAAGTCCAATTCCCCTATTAGAAATGGAACGAAATTGTTTGAATAATAGATTCAAGTGAAAAAGGAAAAATCAGAGAGATCGGAGCACTCAGGACTGATAATTTCCTTACATACACCAGGTTCAAATTCTAAAATAAAGAAAGAATTTCTACAGGTGGCCCAACTCAGACCAATTCCCATCAAAACCTATATGAATCTAACAATACCAAGTCATACTAGACAATACTTTGAACCATGGGCATGCTTCCATGGCTCATGCCAACTTCCAACATTGAAAAGAAATATGCGGACTGAAATGTAGCAGGCTTTCCTATAAGGTAAGACTGGCAAGGAATGCTCCACAAAGAAAAGAAAGAAATGATTAAATTATTCATAATGAATTTCAAATAAGAAACTCAAATTTCCTAACTGCAGATCTCTAAAGGAAAAAAAAAAAACCCAACAGGGAGACCCATTCCCTATTCCCTATTCCCAAAGAATTTCATTAAATAAAGTTATCAAAACCTTCAACAATCCAAAGCTAAAAGGGTTAATGAATTCCCAAGTTGGAACTCAATATCCTCACAACCAGTCTCTGCAAGGGGACCATAACTAAAATACCATATTCTAAAGAATTCTGATCAATTAATCCATCTGAACCCTTGGGGGATTCTTGACTAAAACCAATAAAAAAACCAAAAATAATTCCTTATCTAAAATTCAATACATACACAGATAGCCTTTACATAATTAAGAAAAAAAACAACAAAATTACCTTTTCAGAAAGATTACCCTAGATCAATATATTAAATTCCTTATCAGAACCAATTCAAATCCACAATGTCCTCATGAATAATCTCTATAGATGATAAAGAAAAAACCAAAATGCCCTTTCAGAAAGAATAACACCAAACTAAACTATCCAAACCCAAAATCGTCAAATACAACACGTTAATGAATTCAAAACCTATTCAAATACCATAATCGTAGCAGAATTCAAATGAAGAATCAATATCCCAAAGGCCTATCAATAGATCAAATCAAAAGAATAGAGACAAAATGCATCCATCTTCCTTAGAAATTCTTGAACCATACATTGAAGAACGGGAGATTAAAGAACATCCAATCAGAGAGCGATGACCTGTTGATTGTTGTCAGCTTTTTGATGCCATGGAAAGGGAGACTAATGACCCAGATCACATCTTCATCACCTCACCATCATCACCATTACAGAGAGGGAGGGGATAGAGGGTTTCATGGGGGTGAGAGGAGACTATTGAGAGAGAGAGGTGGAAGGAGGGTTGGGGGATTTTTTGCAGGAGAGGGCGAGACGGGAGCGAGAGAATGCCGTTGAGAGAGTAGATTGAGATTTTGAATGGGAGCCGTTGTTTGCTTTCGAAATTCGAATGAAGGAAACGGCTGCATGATACTCGGCTGATAATGATGCTTGATACGCATGCATTCAGAATTGTACACGTGTATATATTAACTTAAATAAAAACCGACTAAATTGTCGATCCCACAGTTTTCGAATTAAAATTCAAATTTGAGATTATTTGAATGATCCTAATCTCTGATTTTTTGGACGCTTGTCATTCGGGAAAGGACTGTTCGATAGTTTTCACTTCGACCGTCCCGTAAATGTCACAAAGTCGATAGTCAGGTAATCAAATAAGTTTAATGTTTGGTTCATGATAAATCTATACTGGTTAAAGTAATTTGTACCGTTTGATTTTAGAATTCGTATGCCAGGTGTAAAATAATTTCCATATAATGCCAAAGTTGCTAAGTACCATGTCCATTAGGCTGTGTACCAGAGTAGAAAAAATTAGCACCCTATACACCTACCTTTTATGCTTTTTTTTCCGCCACGAAAGTAGATTTTTAGGATACGGAAAGAGGGTTTTGGATAAAAATACTTCTAGTTTTAAGGTAAAACAGCCGAAAAAAATAGGAGTATTTTTATCTTTATTGGTTTGTCCGTACGGATAGAAGTCTAGATTGGTATGGTAGGTTTTGTCTAGGTCGAATTAAAAAAAGTTGAATGGTTGGTCGCCTCTATAGTAAAAAAGTACCCCCGAGAATATCGAAAGAGGGCTCAGCCAAGGTAGAGTCCACCGTGATTTTTGTGCGAAATCCATACCATCCATTATTTTTTCCAAGACCATTTTAGAAGATGGGATGAAAATTAAGGCATATCCAAAACTCAATTGCACCACACTAATGGAAAAGTGGGTAGGGAAATGCCTGCCGTTCAAACTTTCTTGTGTCCACAACGATATTTATATACCTTCCATAATGCTCATAAGGTTATTCTGAATGGGATGAACTGAAAATAGGAAAGTATTAACCTGATCACTCAAGTGGGCCACCCAAAAAGAAAAAGTAGAAAGTATTAACCTGATCACTCAAGTGGGCCACCCAAAAAGAAAAGTAGGTAGGAAAATGCCTACCGTTGAAACCTCTCGGGGTCCAACGCTATGTTTATATGCCATTCATTTTGCTCGTAAGGTCATTCTAACTAGGATGAACTAAAAAATAATAATTAGCATGATCATAAACTTCTGCTGGCCAAGAATGTTTCAACGGTGGACATTCAATCCTCTTTGTTTCTGTTGTGTAGCCCACTTGAGTTTTGGTTCTTCCTGCCAAAATTTGGTTCAATGCTTAACATTGTTTAGGAAAAAGGATGGATGGGTAGATTTCTCACAAACATCACTTGGCCCACTTAACTTTCTATTGCCGTAAGGGATCCTTACTCTTGCTTCGATGGTGGACTCTTAGGAGTTTCAACACCCGGTCAAGGGTTCGAGTATCTATAGGTGGTGAAATCCCACTAAGGCGTGAGTGTGTGGGGGTGTGTGTGCATGTGTTAAAAAAAAAGTTTTTGTGATAGGTCCTTACTCTTGCTTCGGTGATAGACTCTTAGGAGTTTCAGCACCTGGACGAGGGTTCGAGTACCTATAGGTGGTGAAATTCCACTAAGGCATGAGTGTGTGGGGGTATGTGTGCGTGTGTAAATAAAAATAAAAAAATCTTGTGATAGACTGTCCAGGTGATCCACGTCGCGTCCTTCACCTCTTGCATGCGTGTTAAGCAAGCAGTATAAGAAAACCGTTGCAAGAGCAGATTCCATCGTATTGTTACAGTGGGGCCACGTTGATGTATTGTTGTATATCGGCGTCGTCCACCCACTTTATCTGTTCATTTTAGGGTGTGCACCCAAATACGAAGCACATCCAAATTTTTGATGGACCACATGAAAGAAGGACCACATGAAAGAAAATGATGGGGATTAAATGGAGACCATTAAAAACATCGTAGGCTCCATTGTAATGTTATTAGCCATGCAATCGGTTGATAAAGTCATGTAGACTTAAATCAAGGAAAAACACAAATATCAACTTGATGTAAAAACTTTATGTCCCACAGGAAGCCTTAAATGAACTACTAATATGGATGGATGGAGTAGATATTTAACACAGAGATATTTTATGCTCGTACCTTGACTCATGGATCTTTGGAGACTAGTTCAGCCGGAGTGGGTGAGACCCCAGATCCACCAATGTGGGTCAAGTAATATATGTGCCTTAAATCCACACCCTCCAACCATTTTTAAAGCTCGTTTTAGAGCATGATCCAAAAATAAAGCATGCTCAAAACTTAGGTGGACCACACCACAGGAAATAGTCCTGATTGCATCCCACCATTAAAAACTTCATTGAGTCCACCAAAATATTTATTTGCCATCTAAAATGTTGATAAGGTCATAAAGACTTCAAATTATGAAATTCTGGGTCTAAAAGGAGAAAGTCCGAAAATAATTTCAAAAATAGACTTCGATGGCATTGACAATTTAGGAATTTCGGGCTTAACTCACTGATCAGTTTTGATGTCATCGAAGACAGTTCTAGATGAGTTTCGATGTCATCAAAGTTTGCCAACGAAGATGCGCTTAGTGCGTAA
This sequence comes from Magnolia sinica, assembly GCF_029962835.1. Taxonomy (NCBI): domain Eukaryota; kingdom Viridiplantae; phylum Streptophyta; class Magnoliopsida; order Magnoliales; family Magnoliaceae; genus Magnolia; species Magnolia sinica. Next base: position 65,458,913 of record NC_080580.1, read on the forward strand.
ATTCGAGGTGATTTGCAAGCTTTGCTGAGGCGATGCGAAAGTTTGAGTTGCAAAACTATTTAAAGGAATCCCTAGGCTATTCCAAATCATCTTCTAGGATTTGAAAAGTAAGAGAAGGCATAGATGGAGCACCGACAACGTTCTTCTACTTCAATTTCTTCATGGGTTTTAGTAGATCTTTTAGTTTATCTTTTGTTTTTAAGTTAGCTATAACTAGCTAATCTCTTAGCTAAGGTTAAGAGATGAAGCTGGTAGTTAATTTCAGTGTTTAATTGGTTAAATTCAATGTTATTACTTTAAATGATGATAGTAGATTTGTTTAGTTTGAATTTACTTTGAAAGTCTTTGAGTTGTTTATTTCTAGATTCATTGTGCACTTCGGGTACAAGAATGCTCAAATTTAGCAATTGTTTAGCCTTGATCTAAAGAAGGAATCAATCTGTATAATTGATTGATCCAATGATGTCTAGGGGTGCATTGGATGCTTTCGATTCCATGCGATTGATGTCTGAGTGCTTAATGGAAGAACCGGTCAATTGAAATCATATTCATCTTAATACTTATGAATGGTTTAACCGCTCTATCATCCGACTGGATAGACTAGGACTTCGATTCCAATTGTGTTATTTTATATTGAAGCAGTAAATTGATGTTGAGATAACTATTAGTGGATTCCGGTATCCTTAGTGTTTTATCTTTATTTCCTTCACATCGCCGGATTAAAATCCAACCAACCAAGTTAGACTTTGATTAGTACTACATCATGTTTCTCATTCCCTGTGGATTCGACCTTGGTCTCACCGAGTTATTACTACATTGCAGCCCTGTACTTGGGGTTGTGAATGCATTTTTAGCATCGTTGCGGAGGAGTGACGTTGAGTACGATTAGGTTTAGGTTTTCTAGGTTTGAATTTTGTTTTAGGTTAGATTTTTCTTATTTTCTGAAATTTTCTAATATGAGGTTTTTAGAATTTTTCTGTTTCCAGAATTTTGTTCTTAAGGTTTATCTTTTTTTCTTTTTTTTTTCTAACATAACTAACATCGTTTGTTTTCTTTTTATGTAGGATCATCTAGATCTAGTTCCTCTTTTCTAGTAACATCCTTCTTTACTCCATCTACTTGCTTTTCCATATTGTTGTAGGATTTTTCTATAAGAATTTATTTTAGGATTAGATTCAAAATTAGACTTTCATCATGTGCATGTAAGAGTGGATACATGAATACTCTAATCTACTTCAAGAAGACAAGAGATACGTTGAAGGGCCATTAGATGATTATGTTAGAAAACAACCTATGTCTCAAAAATTAACTGAAACTGTGATCGAGAACCGACCAGAATATGATATTCCACCGATTAAGAAGTCCATACGCAATCATATGAGGGAGAACAATTATCATCCATCAGTTAAGAAAAAGACAATGCGTGATTATATTATGGGTGATAACGCTTACCAACAACCATCACATACTCCTGCATATAACCCGTATGACTTTAATTGGTGGAAACATCAAAGCTTAAATTGGAGAGGTGAACCAACAATCGATTCTAATGACTATTCCCTTGGATCCCCTACTTATGAGATTGAATCAGAAACAATCCAAGAAGATTCACTTCAAAAATTCATGAATGCTCAAGAACAATTCAACCAACATGTCACGCAAACATTCACAGACATTAGAGCATCATTAGAGATGTTTAAATCCTTCAATCAAAGAATTCAATCATGTCCCATTGATGAGGAATAAGCTAGTTTAGCCCAACCTCAACCCAATCTAGAAACACGATGGGAGAAGAGTGATTCTAACTCACTTGTGGAGTATACTGAATTTGAGAATGAGGAGTTAGATTATGATCAAGAGCTTACGGTTCAACTTCCCAAGGAATCAATCTCCATTATAGTCCAAGTTAATGATTGAGAAGCACAAGTAATTTTCAAACATAGTGACATTGATTCGCTTCACTTATATGACACACTTGATTCCAAGGTGGAGAATGAGCCCCTCTCAACTGAATTTCTCGACTCTTTAGAAGTTTGCTTGGCACATTTTGAGGATTCTAATGATTATATGATACAATACATGTTGGGATTTCCTCCCAGGACTCGCTCGGTCATGAGCCTCGCTCGACCGGTCATGGGTGGCACTCGACCGGTCGAGTGGGGCTCAACTTAAAGTCCAGTGACCATATGATTATTTTCTCCGAGGTGCTCGACCAGTCGAGGTTATGTAAATTCGTTCCGCAATTTTGTGCGAATTGCGGATTTTTGAGGCCCTTTCGCGAGGGGTGTGAAAGGGAGTTTCCTAAACTATAAATAGGAGGTACCTAGGGCTTTCTAGGTAATGCATGAGGGTTTCCTAAAGGTTTACAAGGATTTGCTAAAAGGTTTAGGGCTATCAAAGGTGTGTGAGAGAAAGAGAGAGAGGAAGCTTGTGGAAGGGAGGTTCTGCTCATAGAGGTGATCTACTGTGCACTTGATATCTCAGTGCTTCTACGTCCTCGTAATCGGTTAGATCTCTCCGTTTTTCTTTTATTCTCTTATTGTTTATCCACTCCTACGTGAGTGAAGAAGGTGTAACGTTCTACTTCATAGTGGATTGTTGATTTGGACGAGGTCCCGTGGTTTTTACCTCTTTGAGGGTTTTCCACGTAAAAATCTCTTGTGTCGTGTGGTTTGTACTTTGATTTATTTCATTGCTTAATTATCCCATAATTTTGGTTTGTTCTGGGAGGCTAAATCCTAAGGTTTTGTGCAAGGCCCCCAACAAAGTGGTACTAGAGCTAAGTTCATTGAACGGAGTGGGATCGGTTCTGAATTATGGAAGCTGACTCATCAAGGATGATCAGCCTCAATGGTTCTAATTAGACCATATGTAAGGCTAAGATGGAGGACTTATTTTATTGCAAGGACTTATATTCTCCAATTTTAGGCATATCAGCAAAATCCAAGGATATATCTGATGATGATTGGAAAAAGTTGGACAGGAAGGCGGTGGGGTTTATTAGACAATGGTTGAACGATTCCCTATTCCACCATGTGTCTACGAAGACCTCAGCCGCTAGCCTATGACTGAAATTACAAGGGTTGTATGAGAAGAAGACAGCCGGCAATAAGATTTTCTTGATACGACGACTTGTGAATCTTAAGTTCAAAGATGGTGGTTCTGTGGGCGAGTACATGAATGAGGTCAACAATATATTAAACCAGCTCTCCGCTATGAAGATGGTCCTGGATGATGAATTATAGGCTTTACTATTGCTTAGCTCATTGCTTGAAAGTTGGGAAACATTGGTGGTGTCTCTAAGTAACTTCGCACCAGACGGAAAAGTATCCATGGAACAGGTAACTAGCTTCTCTTCAATGAGGAGACAAGGAGGAAGTCTCAGGGGTCTACTCAGAAAGATGCCCTTTTGACACAGGAACGGGGAAGAGGAAAGAACAGAAAGGGCAGGAAGGCTCGAGATAAATCAAGAGGTAAGTCGAGTACTAGGAAAGAAGTTGAATGCTGAAATTGTGGTAAGAATGGCCAATATAAGTATGAATGTCGTAAGAATAAGAACGACAAGAAAGGAAAAGGAAAGGAGAAGGAAGATGAATCGGATTCCACTACGGTCGCTTCAGATGGCGACGTTGTAGTTATTCTTTCAGCAGATCATGATATATTTCAATAGGTAACAAACAAACAACCATATACCACCATGACACAAACAGGGCATGGAGTTGTGTTTGTGCCATGGTATCCCATGGTAATAGGGGACAGTCCCTATCACATGTAATAATTATACTTTTTTAATCCCATGCCACTTAATCTCATCTAATACCATGCACCAAACACCACCCAAGGATCCCAAATCCATGGAATCTCAAGTCTAAGGGATCCCAAAACCAAGGATTCCCAAGTCCCAGGGAGTCCTAAATCCAAGGGATCTCGAATCTAGAGATTCTCAAGTCAAAAGGATCCCATATCAAATAAATTCCAAGTCTAATGGGGTTTTCACCCCCTCCCCCCACAGTTCCTTATGATGCGGCCCACCTGAGATCTAGATTAGTTTGAGTTTTGGGCTCAAGGCCTAACATGATTTGGCAAGATGGGTGAATGGAGTGGATAGGATACATACATCATGTACAGTCCCACTTTCATGCCCCAAGGTGGGCGTCCGCTCGCCCATTGGGCGTTGGTGGCTAGAGTTAGGCATGGGACGACTTGACTCGCCTGATCCGACTCATCCGATTTGTTCGAATCCGACTCGATTCAAAGCGAATGGGTGAGTTGGTTTGAACCGAGTAGGCTTCGCCCAATCCAAATTCAAACCGAGTCAGGATCAAGTTACCAAGTAACTCGACCCAACCCGATTCAAAACTCGTTCCATCAGACTCTACCCGATCTGAAACTTGACTGAACTCGGGTTGTCGGGTAGGGTATATATAATAATAATAATGACCTAATCTGTTTGTCTCTATCCTACCCTACCCATTGCATGCCCTGATCTGAAAAAACCCAACCTGGCAACCCCTTCGGCCTTTCCCGTCCGGCACCCATCAACCAGTAACCCTCTGAACTCCGGCCTTTCTTCTCTCTCTCTCTCTCTCTCTCTCTCTCTCTCTCTCTTCTCCTCTCGTCTCCCGTCCGGCAGGTGGCAACTAGCAGCCCATCAGACGCGTTCTGATTTTTTTAAAAGTTTTTTTATTATTCATGTTAAGAGGAGGTTTAAATGTAAATTATATGTTTCCATCCCCACTGTTTCTTTGGAGTGGCCCATTTGAGTCGGGCATCTGCCTTATTCTAGGAACCACAATCCCTTGTTAATCGAAGGAAATGGATGAAGAATGTGGAGGGTTTTGCACGTCCAGTAGGATGGGGCCCTTGCAAGGTTTCAAAGGTGGTGAGGCCTACTGCCCACAAGTATCAGATCAAGCTTATTTATGTATTTTATCCCCTCCGTCCATCCATTTGATCCCTCCATCCATCTATTTTATAACCCAGCCCGATGACCCGATCTGACTCGGTATTTATGACCGGGTCGGACTCGGTTCGGATCAGCCCAGCCCAGCCCAGACCCAGACTCGGATCGAGTCAGGCATGCTGGACTTAGTACTGAGTTGGATCAAGTTCATGTTAGGCCTATTTCAAAACCAAATTGAGTCAGGTTGGACCTAACTCGGTCGGATTGGACTCGATGCCCACCTGTTATATATATATATATATATGTATGTATGTATTTTGGTCACACCATCAAAGTGGGCCCCACTTTTATAATCTACTCTGTTCACTGTCTTGGCCAGCTCGGATAAGGTCCAATAGACTCTAACTATGACTGGTTTGGATAATTAGTGACTCCACAACGTTCCCTCAAAAGGTTTCAACAGATGGGCATTATTTCTATTGGTACAGCCCACTCGAGATTTAGATCTGCCTCATATTTTGGCCCATGGCCTAAAATGCTCTAAAGGAGATGGTGGACAGTGTTTGTTTTGTTTTGTTTTTTTCTTCTCTCTCTCTCTCTCTCTGTTTTTTTTTTCTGATGAGTGGGGTCCATGAGTGGATGATCCACTCCATCTATCTTGTCGGCCAGATATTTGTGGAATAAATGAGACCAGGATTGGGTAGGTTTCATCCCACACACATATAATAGTGGGCCTTAGAAAGTTTCAACAGTGGGATTTTGTTTCCTTCAGTGCGGTCCACTCGAGACTCGGATTTGACTCATTTTTAGCCCATAGCTTAAAATGATATGAATAAACTGGTAGACGGCGTGGATTCCATAAATGCAACAAGGTGGGGTCCACGAGTGGAGGGCTCCCCTCCACATTGCATGGATGACGTGAGGTAGTGCTATCCACCCCATCGTTGCCTGTAGTGTGGTCCACCTGATGGTTAGATCAGCTTAATGTTGGGCTCTATGGTCAAAATGATCTAGAAAAATATATGGATGGTTTGGATTTAACAATTACATCAGGGTGGGTCCCATGAGTGGGAGCCCACTCCAAACCTCTCATGGAGGGAGAGTTGGTGACGCTGGAACTTTTCACTACTTTACACCTCACGATGTGGCCCATTTGAAACTTGTATTGGCATCATATTTTGATTCAATGCCTAAAATGACATGAGGAAGTGGATGGACTGTGTGGATTAAACATACGCATCATAGTAGGACCCATGAGTGGAAGTCCAACCCTTTTAGATAGTGACGCTGTGAACGTCCAGCGTCTGGACCCCTTTTCTCTTTTATTTTTCAATTTGTTTATATAGTATGCATGTGGGGTCTGCGTGAGACATTTACACTGTCCATTAGACTAGCCAACTCATGGTGGGCTAAGGAGCTTTGGATCACATCAATTTTGGTGTATTTTCACCATCTAAGTGTACTTATATAAATCAATAGGTTTAAATAGAAAATAAACATCACAGTAGGCCACACAAGGTGGTCCACACTATGATAGCATGTGGAACACACTCTCCAACCACATAGCTCACTTGTGAGTCCCACAACACCATGGAAGTAAGAAAGGAAAGGGAAAGGAAGAGAAAGATATCTGGCCACCGGGGTGAGCCCCCGCTACTATGGGGTCCACCACACTCTTAATACATGATCAAGGTGGGTCCCACCTTTGTGGGCGCACCAAAATAGAAAAATCACAAAGAAATGGAGAATTTTAATCCTCTCATGCACTCACTTCGAAGGATGGACGATTAGATTGGCTCATATCAGTGATCGTACAGTCCACCAAGCTCATCTCCACCCTTAATCTTCTCTAATCACTCTTTTCTCATCTTTTGATTCTTCCTAATTCTCTCTTAAGCTCTCTTTTCTCTTAATCATTCCCTAATCTTTGGTTTTTTTCTTTTTTCTTTCTTTCTTAATCTCTCCCTAATTCTGTCTAATATTTTTCTCTCTCTAAATCTCTCTACTCTTATTAGAACATGGTAGAAATAAGAGGGAGTTATGGAGTTTTGTGGTAGAGCTTTTTGGGTAGATAGGGAATTATGAAAAAAAAAGAGAGGTAAAATGAGGAGAAAAAGAAGGAAAAAAAGATGGGTATCACGTATAAGGGTATGGGTTGAATGAGAAAGGCATGAGCTTGTTTGATTAATGGGGGAGAGAGTGACATGAGTGATGGATGACTTGATTGATTGATTGATCGATTTGACAAAATTGGGATTTGTGCAAGTGGGGCCCGCGTTCGTTGGGCGGCCCACCTCGAATTGTACCCAAAATGTGACTTCTGATCTAGGGACAGAAATGGGGCATGTCGTGCGGCGTTGGAATCGTAGCGCTTGGTCGGTCTCTAGGGAACAAGTTTCAAGGTATTGTAGTACTAAAATGGGGTCGTGATCAAAACTCGTCGATCCGGTCCGCTAGGAACATGTCGTTGTCGAAGTAGATGCGTACTCCATCGATCTGGTCTTACACTTTCTTTAAACATCATGTGCAGCCGGGTATCAAATAATCAATTAATACTCCAGTTGAAAAATCTGCATACCGTTTTTCTATTTGCAACTTTCTATTTTAGTTTCAAATGGGGTTTTATATGGTACAATGCTGCTGTTACACGTAAGTATGGTATAGTTTTTGGCTCGGTACATACGAAATGAATCACTACATTAATTATAAATATTAAAAACTAGTTTTATCTAATCTTCGTTTGAGGCACTAACTTAAAAAAAAATAAATCTACATCTTTAAAAAATTGGGTTGAAGTCAGAGCACATTCATTCATTTCCAATATTAGATATTACATGCTGTTTAGACCATATTTATATATGGGAAAATTAATAAAAATTCGAACCAGCCAGATGGATGGATTCGATTCTCAACCATATGTCACGCTGTCACATGTGTGTGATGTGTACAAAATAGAAATGCATTTCTTTCCGTTTCTCTACTAGGATGTTAGGTAAGGCCCATCGTGATTTTGGTGAGAAATCTACTCCATCCATCCATTGTTAGAGCTCATTCTCCGAGATGCGATCAAAACTCATCTAGATCCAAAATTCAAATGAGCCACATAAAAAGAAATGGTGACGATTCAACGACCACCCACCGTTGAAACATTCTTACGGCCATAAAAGCTTTTTTATTATCGGGATAATGTGTTTTTTTTTTCCTTTAATCTTAATCCTAGAGAGAACGACCTTATAAACGGTTTGGATGGTATATAAATATCACGTGGAGACCAGAACGGTAGGCATTTCTTTCTCTAATTTTCTATCTTGTGTGGCCCACTTAAGTTTTCCATCCACATTATTTTTTATTACATTTACTTACTAAGTTGGGAAGCTGATTGCATAGTAACTAGAGCTGAGCATCGAGTTGACTCGGACCAGATTGGGTCTAACTCGACTCGGTCCGAAATTTCCGTGGCATGGCCCGAACTCAATCTGATCCGGGACCGAGTCTGGGTCATCTGACTCAATTTGATCCAATGCCCTGCTGGCGTAATCCGATTTGAGTCTAACTCGGTCAGGGAAACCAAGTCGGATCAGATTGGGTACGGTTCGGATCAATCCTGATATATATATATATATATATATATATATATATATTTGGAATTTTTTTAAAATAAAAAAATTTCAAAAAATTATATATATATATTAAGGCTGACCTAGCCAGAGTCGAAAGTTTCAACTATAAAGGACTATGACCAATGCCATCTCACTAGAAGGGTGTTTATGAGAGAGGCGAACATTTTAATTCCACCAACTGCAATTGGAAGCTAATCGAAGCCCGTTAGTACATTAAAGGATTGCATGCGGAACTGGGAAAGAAACTCAATATTACTGGAGTTGACCACTTTTCCCCAAGGGATGGATTTGGCCATGGTACCCACACATCAGCCACCACAACTAGTTCCTTTGTAGAGAATGTAAGCTACAAAGGGCTCGACAAAGGGACTGCCAGAGGTGGTGCACCTAAGGCTCGACTGGCAATGTACAAGGTGTGTTCGAGTATTCCTTACTCTTACTGCACTACTTCCATTGATGTACTCAAAGCTTTCGATGATGCCATACATGATGGGGTGGATGTGTTGTCTTTGTCTCTCAGCTTAGGGATCGAGATGGGTGTGGCACTCGTTCGGGTAGAGAAAGAGAGAGGGATTTAGGGATTTAGGGTTCAGGTTAATGGATGCGGGTAGGTAGAAAGTAAAAAGTAAAAAATAAAAAAATAATAAAATAAAATAAAATAAAAACTTATATAGACCCGATTCGAATCGGATCAGATAAGTTTGGATCGGATCCAATCGAATCGGATCAGTCTAGATTGACCATTAATCCGAACTTGATTTGATGTACGGTTGGATTTGACTGGGCCAACACGATCCGACCCAATTCTAGCCTTCAGTTCGGATCGGATTGGGTCGGATCCATCGGATCGGTTTGGTTTTTGCTCGGCTCTAGTAGTAACTCACTATGCTTAAGGTATTGAGTAAACTCTGTGAAGTCCACCATGATTTATGTATTTTATCCGCTCCGTCCATACATTTTACGAGATAATTTTATGGCTTGAGGCAAAAAATGAAGCATATTCAATATTCAAATGGACCACACCCTAGGAAACAGTTGAATTGAACTTGTACCGCGGAAAAATTCTTGGGGACCTTGAAAGTTTTGGATCAAGCTTATATTTGTGTTTTCCCTTCATCCATGTCTATTTGATCTTATGAACAGGTTTGATGACAAATAAAAATCACTGTAGAGCCTAGACAGGTTTCAACAGTGGACATCATTATCCCCACTGTGTTTCCAGATGTATGATCCACTTGATCTTTGGATATTCTTCTATTTGGGATCAACCCCTTAAATTAGATGGAAAAACGGATGGACGGTGTGGATAGACCACATACAATCAAGGTGGGCCCAACTGAGTTTACTCAGTACGATAAGAGCGTACTGAGTAACTCGGTACGGATTGACAGGGACGCGGACGTCCTGCTAAAGCTTTGGCAGTAGCTTCCTGCGCTGGGAATCTATGTGGGGCCCACCATCATGTTTTTGACAGATCCACTACGTCCATTCGTTTTTTGAACTCATTTTAGAACATGAGGACAAAAAGAAGCCCGATCCAAGATTCAAGTGGGCCTCAGTAAAGGAAAAGGTTTGTAGGGAAATTTCTACCGTTGAAACCTTCCTGGGTCGACAGTGATTCTGACATGCAATCCATACCGTTCATAACGTCATTAATACTGGGATAAACTGAAAAAACAAATACTAACCTGATCCAAAACTTCTATGGCCCACGAATATTTCAACTGTGGACGTTCAATTCTCACATTTTCGGCCCACTTGAATCTTGGATCCGTCTTATTTTTGGTACCTTGCCCAAAAATGAACTCAAAAAGCCGATGGACAAGGTGGATTTATCAAAAAAAATTATGGCAGGCCCCACATGGTTCCCAGCACAGGAAGTTCTTGCGAAAGATTTCCGCATGCGCGTGAGAGAGACGCGTTACTTATAAAAACTCCACTTCTTCTCTCTTCTGTTTCAAATTTCTTCGAAAGCTACCCACGCGTTACTTATAAAAACTCCACTTCTTCTCTCTTCTGTTTCAAATTTCTTTCAAATTTCTTCGAAAGCTACCCACTTCTTCTCTCCTCTGTTTCAAATTTCTTCGAGCGAGCGAAAAGGAGAGATGCTACCATCAAGACCTAGTTGTGTCTACAGAAAACCAATTCGTATCGGAAATGTGGATTCGTTGAATGTGGAGTCTGAGTTCCGCATAATCAGCGGCTTCCTCAAAGACTACCCTTTCATCTCTATGGACACTGAGTTCCCGGGTGTCGTCTACCATAACGTGCCCGATACACCCGACTCTGCAGCCAGGGATCGATACGCACTCCTTCGGGCGAATATAAACGCGCTCAAGCTCATCCAAGTCGGACTCACTTTCTCCGACTCAGCCAGCAACCTTCCTGATTTGGGGACCAACTACTGTTACGTCTGGCAATTTAATTTCAACTTCGATCCATGGTGTGACCTCCACGCACCCGAATCGATCGAACTATTGCGTAAGAACGGCATTGACTTCGAGCGCAATCGATTCTACGGGATTGATGAGGCCCGTTTCGGGTTCCTCATGAAGCTATGCGGACTTGTTGGGAACAATTGTTTTAGTTGGATCACCTTCCACAGTGCTTACGACTTTGGCTATCTTATAAAGGTGGTCACTCAGAGGGAGCTACCGGATGACACTGGCGAGTTTCTCAAATTGATGAAAGATATATTTGGGTACAAGGTTTATGACATAAAATATCTCATGAGGTTCTGTCACAACTTATATGGAGGGTTGGAACGTGTGGCCAATGAATTGGGGGTGGACAGGGCTGTTGGGAAATGCCACCAAGCTGCATCAGATAGCCTGCTAACATTGCATGTTTTTACGCGGCTCAAGGATAGAGGTTTTCAGCTGTATGTGCCTGACCACTGTGGAGTATTGTATGGATTAAAATACCCTCTGGGAAATCTGTTTTCATTGAATTGAATATATTTTATTTTTATTTTTCATATACATACATCATGTAAATAGGTCTTTTAAGAGAATATAAATTTAAATTTTTAGTGTTTTTTTGTTTCACAATTATTTATAAATATATTATTTTTAAATGTTTGTTAGTATTAGTTATAGCAAATTGCAGTACTTTGGCTGCTAAAGCATGGGGCCTGTTGAATTTTAGTCATTGATGGTGCGGTCCACTAGTTGAATATTATGAGCAGGTCCACCGTGTCGCAAGAGTTTATCTCAAAGAGTTTGAGCCCACCATGATGTATGTGTCCACTCGGTCCAAACATTTTCTTTTCTTTTTCTTTTGTTTCTCAAACAGAGTAAACTGTCACATCTGTTCCTTTACATAATTTTTTCTCGCAACAAACATGCCCTTCCATTCTATAGATTTTTTTTATTATTTATTATTTATTATTTTTTTAAAAATTTTAAAATACAATGTATGATCCTTGACAGGAGGATTTGCATAAAATCTCTTGGTTGAGGCACATCAGGCATGCAATCTTTGACCTTTCTGCTGTTGAATGTGGACTGTTGCTGCATTTTATTTTCTCATCTTCTATTTATAGGCTCATAGTTAGATAGTTAGATTGTCCAATCAAGGACATTTTGTAGCATGGTCCATCCACTATGGGCCCATCATATCAATAATCTTGATCATTGGACCACAAGAACATTAAAAAAAGAACACTTTTACAAGGCAATGGGATGAGGAACTCGAGCCGTGTTCAGGAGGATTTTGATTGAGGAGAAGGCGATGGGATCAAGTAGTAGCAAGGATGCAGCTGCATTGTCGTCTTCTTTGGATGGAGTCTGCAAAGTGCGATTTAAGGGAGCTAGGGTTCTCCATTCTTCCTATCTTGGTGGATCCTCCGATTCTTCCAACGCTGAAGATCAGGTGAATTCCTTCAATGTCATCTTTCATTTTCAGTTTTGGTGTTGCATTTTGATTGTTTGAGGTTGTAGAATTTCAGATTGGGGTTTATGCTGTTTGATTTATTTTAGTTGGCTTTTTTGCTTTTCAACCCAAATTATCAATTCCTATTTTTGGGATTTACTTTATATTTAGATGTAGGATGGTGAGATCGATCTTGTTGATCTTGTTGATTCGTCTCTCGCTTGTTAGATGACTTGATAGAGACAGTGTAGTGTGTGTTGGGATTTGTGCTGTGGAATCACACATCTAGATCTAGGATAGCAATCCAAGAGCGCCAAGCAATCACAAGGGAAACACAAAGATTTAACGTGGAAAACCCTTGCGGGAAAAAACCACGGTACAAAGCGACAGAAATCCACTATGAAAATAGAAATTACAAAGAGAGAGGACTTACCCGATTCGAACAACCTCGAATCTCACCCTTGCTACACCCTTTGATAACCCTATAACCCTTTTAGAAACCCTTGGAATACCTTTAGGAAGCCTTAGAATTACTTTGAAAGGCCCTAGGGACCCATATTTATAGTTTAGGAAACTCCACTTACGCACTTCTCTGAAACCGTCTTATATTTATGCAGTCCGTGCAGAATCCACGCAGTATCTGCGTAACCTTCGACTGGTTGAGCCAGTCCCTCGTCTAGTCGACGACCTTGGGATTTTCAGAAACATTATCGCTGGACTTCGACTCGAGCAGGCTTCGACTAGTTAAAGGGATCCTCGACTAGTTGAGCCAGCCCCTCGACTGGTCGAGCAGCGTGGTGAAACCAGATTTAAGACATCTGTTTTACAACAATCTCCATCATGTCTTCAATCTTTAACCGTGTAGCTTCTTAACCTCTTCTCATATCTCTGCCACACATCATAGCTTCTCGTGCATACTCCGTCCTTCTTCTTCGCCATTGCCAAGCCCAGAGAAGTTGCACAGAACTTGAACTTCTCTGTAGGAACGATCTTGGTGAGTATGTCTGCCGGATTTGAATCCACATGCCTAACCACCTTTGCTCATGTCTTCTCAAAAGTAAGACATAGTCTTCTGTACCATCTCACCGCCACCCAATATTGCTTACCGGGGTATTTGCTCACAACACCAATAGCCTGTGAAATAACCGATAGCCTGTGAAATAACCGATCTAATACAGACCATGACATACATTACCAACCACATTCGAATAAGGCTCATGAGATATATCATGCTTTTCCTCACCTGTTTTGGGACATGTTCTGAGGAAAACTTGAGGAGAGACGCGTAGGGAATGCTCTCTGGCTTCGCCTGTTCCATCACATACTTGATCAATACCTACTCAAGGTATTCTGCTTGAGATAACCAAAGCATACTCCTCTTTCAATCTCAATGCCAAGAACCATCTTTGCAGCCCCTCGATCCTTCATCCTGAATATCCCACTTAACCGAGTCTTCAGTACATTGATTTCAGACATGTCATAATTGACGATCTACATGTCATCAATATACAATTCCTGACTCACCATGAAGGAATCAAACCACTACCTAGGTGACCGGTCGTATCACGACCTCCTGTAAACTCTTTTTCTCGGCCCCTTTAACTTCGAACCGCTTTGGTTGCTCCATGAAGAACCGCTCTTCTAATTTCCCATGCGGAAGTGCAGTCTCTTCATCCATCCTTCCAGCTCGAGATCGCATTGGCCAACCAGCGCCAATCACAAATCTAAAAGACACTTGCTATACCGTCAGTGTGAATATCTCTGAGAAGTCGATCCTTTTTCTTTGAGTATAACCCTTCGCTACCAATCTCGCTCTGTATCTATGCTGTATCCTTGTGAAGATCCACCTGCGTCTAACCGCCTTCTGACACACTGGAAGCTCCACCAGCTCCCATGTGCCGGTCTAGTACAACGAGTCTATCACATCACCCATAGTTACCTTTCACTTCTCAGCACCGGGCTCACTTAGAGCCATTTGAATAGAAGACGGATCCCCTACGATATTGGAGTCGTCCATTTACCTTACCAATCACCTACGATTATGTGGTGTGATTCTTCTCACAGGTGGTTGCTCCACCTGTTTTGTATCTTTGACCGCGCGTCACATCCTTCCTGCCCTGCCCGCTCATGTGGCCATCCCCAGCATGCCACACACGTGCAGAGGTGGAATCCGCTACAGCCACTGCAGCTCCACCTTTTGAAGTGCTCCCTATCAACTTGTAGAGATTACCGAGTCGTTGCGCTTTCATGATCACCCGTGCCCCCGTAGATACTTTAAGGACAACATGAATACTTGTGAACCCGCACTCTATAGCCTCGAGTGCGCCGAGAGAAATCAGGTTCTTCTTCATGTCAGGAACGTGCCTCACCCCAGTCAGGGTACGCTTTGTCCCATTAAACATCTTGACACGCACCGTACCAACAGCCACAACATCACAGGCATTGTCATTGCCCATAAACACATGTCCACCATCGCACTCTTTGTAATTGGTGAACCAATTCCGATGAGGAGTCATGTGAAAGGATGCCCCTGTGTCTAGAATCCACTCGCCCCTACTATCATCGATGGGCGTCTGATCGTAGACACAGACAAAACATCACCATCACATGCACTCGATCCATCTGACGTGGCAACATTGGCCTCCCTGTACGAAACCTCAGATTCTTTTCTATTAGATTTAGGATTTGTACAATCCTTCTTTACATGTCCTTCCATCCCACAGTTCCAACACTTTACCTTTCCTTTGCCCTTGCTCTTAATTTGGATCTACAACCTGAAGAACTTGTACCTTATTCAGAATTCCTAACCCTTGTAAACAGTGCATCAGAAGATATCCTCATTTCGACGTTAAACTTTCTCATAGCCTTCCCTTGAAGGGCTGAGATAACGGTGTCGACACTCAGAGTTTTATACGTGGTGCATATGTGTCCTTGAATGACTCATACGATGCCGGAAGAGAATTCAACAATATACATGCTTGTTCTTCATCTTTCATTACTTCTTCCATATCCAGCAATTTATAAACCAATTTATTAAAGTTGCTGATGTGAGCCTTCGGATTTCCACCCTCTACCATCTTGAAGTTATACCATTGTCACTTCAAGTGTAGGTGATTTTTAGAGGATTTTTTTTCCTCATAGACATCCTCTAACTTCGCCCATAACTTAGCCGCAATTTTCTCCCTCATGACGTTGTAGAGAACCTTATCTGTGAGACATAAACGGATTGAGGATAAGGCTTTCTTATCAAGAGTATTCCAATCATCATCAGTCATAGTAGACTTTCGCTCCTGAATAGCACCATCTTCGCCTTGCTTGATTAAGGAACTGATCATCTTGATCTTCCATAACTCGAAATTATTTTTCCCGGAGTACTTCTCAATATCATACCTAGTGCTAACGATTATTGCTTATCCCTCAAATTCAGATCTGTGCCCCAACGATTGCTCTGATACCACTTGTTGTGATTTCGCAGAACAAATCCCAATAGTGTGTATGAGCGATCCAGGGTTCAATTCCTAGTAGACCCTTCAGGAAAAGAAAAAAGAAGGTTTAGATATAGATATAAGAAGATTTGATTATGTTTATCTTCTTTTTTTAGCGTCCTAACTTCTTATAAATAAGAAGGGTTGGGGAATAAGAATGGCTTATTGAAGCATCATGTCTATGAAGGATTGCTCCCTCAAAGTAGTTGTTTATCGAAAAATGTTCTATTTTTATTTTGAATTCTCATCTCATTGTTTATTTTCCTTTGGAAGATTTGAATTATGGCTATCTTCTAATGCATGTAGTTCTTTGATCCATTTCCCATTGTACTGAAACTTTGTTATGTGATGAGTTTGTTATCCAAATAGGAAGATTTTGTCTTCCGGAACATTTTAAATTGGATGATTCTATACATCAATTTTTGGCCTTATTTTTGAACCATACCAGTATTTTTTTATTAAATTATCCATTTGTGGCTCACTGAAAGGGTTAGAAACCTCTAGTCTGGGAGATTTTTGATAAGTTCCCCATTGAAAGTATGAACCACAAGATCGACTGTTTGGA
Source organism: Magnolia sinica (assembly GCF_029962835.1). Taxonomy (NCBI): domain Eukaryota; kingdom Viridiplantae; phylum Streptophyta; class Magnoliopsida; order Magnoliales; family Magnoliaceae; genus Magnolia; species Magnolia sinica. The sequence goes on from NC_080580.1 coordinate 65,475,359, forward strand.
TGTAGAAACTATGTTCCATTTGTACCTGATGGTCCATCATGTAGGTTCTAATGCATTATGACTTTCTAATTCCTCCCTTTTAAGAGATTGAATTTTAGTGTTTACGATTGGCCATGTGAGTGTATTTTGGACTTGTAGCATTAATGTTCTGGGTTTTTGTTGACATAAATGTAGACATATTCATTTCTGAATTGCATTGATTAGAAACATGACTCACTGGAGTATTTAACATGTATTGCAAAAAATCATGTGGATGCTGGATTCCACTTATATCTGCATTGTTTGTTAGTGTTAATTACATGGTTGCTATTTTGTTAGTAATTTATCCATTATTTGATATTATTATGATTTGTTTCCCAATGTTTGTTCTCTTGACATTTTATCTGGCAATCCCAAATGTATCCCTTGACATGCGCAAACAATAATTTCACCATCACTCACTTGAGTTCCTGTGAAAATTCTAGGCCCCGCTTGGAAGTTTCTGAGGACATTGTCCAACCCAACCATAACTGGGTTCTTAAAAATGTGAGGATTGGTTTCTTTGAAAAGGCGCAACTGATTGCATTTTTGTTGGACTTCCAAACAGGCCCTTAGGCATCTATTGTATTGGTTTGACTATTTTATAAAATCTGTTGATGATCATGTCTCACGTATTACACTAGGATGTTTAAACACAAATTTGGAGAATGTATTCTATATTTCTTCGACCCAAAGGTGGGTTTAAATAACCACATTACAAGGCTATACAAGGAAGGTTATTTAAGAGCTTCTCTATACATGGTATTTTATACCTAACAACCCACATATACAATATTCTATTCACAGGGTGATCATGTGCAGTGGGTTTGAAGATGTGAATTCCCCATGTGATTATGTTTTACGGTATTGGGCTTTCTCTTGGATTTATGTGACAGGTGGTTTTTGGTGATTGTGCTTGTGGGTCTTTATGTTTCTTGTTCTTTTCATTTTATTGTTGCATTGTATTAATACACTGTCCGATTCTGCAGTACACTTCAATTAATCCACTGGGCGATAGAGTACTTGTTAAAATCAAAACCGTTGAGGAGAAAACTACTGGTGGTATTTTGCTTCCGACAACTGCCCAGACCAAGCCCCAAGGAGGTGAGGTCATTGCTGTTGGAGAGAGTAAGACCATTGGCAATAACAAATTCTTTTATTTTTTTAGGTGATGCATATCACATAACATAGCTAAATTTTGTTGGGGCTTAGGTTGTTCCTTTGGGTAAGTGCTCATTTTGTCATATTTATCCCCTTTGATATCTGTCCTAGTACTAGGGATATGATTTGATTCAATCATGTACAGCTGCCATGGCTCACAAATTCTCATTTCCACATTTTTTTTTAGGTTGCTTAGGTTATGAAATCTGGAGATACTGATTTGGATGTCCATATTGCCATCGGTCCCTCAAGTGAAATAGTGATGCATCCCTATTATTCAAAGTAGATAAGGGGGCAGCGTGACTTGCCTTTGAAACTTTGAGGTGAAATGTTGTTCGGTTGGAATTCAGCCTTTGAAACTTGCCTCATTTTGTCACATTATTCAAATTGAATGCATTTTCTTTGACCTGTTTATCTAGTTTCAGTTTATAGGTCACCGATCAAATGGTTAAGATTGTTTTCATCAGTGATATCCATTTTAACCTTTTGTGCATCTCTCTGTGAAAAGCTTTCAGTCCATTTCTGCCCCCATCTATCCATAAGACACCAGTCAGCTGGCACTTGATCTTGCATATGCTCAAGATACTGGCATGACAACAACTCTCCTCAGATCTAGAATATCACAATGCACTTCAATTGCTAAAGAAACAAATATTTGTAGCCTTTTTCACACTTAAAACAATGGGTTTCCTTTAAATTTTCTCCAAGCTGACTACCTAAGGGAATTCTGTAAGCTAATTAACCATGGTGAACTCAAGATGAATCTTAGGCTTTCCATTTTCGTTTGTTTTGTATTTGACTTTCCTTTTCTAGTAATGAATCTATAGTTGCTACCTCAAAATTAATAATAATAAAAAAACTCAAGATGAATCTTACACCATTTTTAAGAAGTGAAAAGAGGCCAAAGGTGGCAATTCGATTTTCATCAACAAACCAAACTCGTCCTTTATGTTCTTATACTCAATCAAACAAATCAAGAAAACTAAACCAGCAGGTTATCAGCCCCCCGCCTTTCCACCATGAAAACCACTTTGTTTGGTTACTATCATGCTACTGATTTCTTCATAAAATCCCGTAAGTTGACATTGGTGTGAACGCCATGCTATACACTATTCATTCGCTATTTAAAACATCGGTGCTAATACATCGATTGCTGTATTCTTGAATTGTTTTCAAGCATATTTGTTTCTTTACCTGTTCTTTTACCATTTGTGCATCCTTAAACTAAGTGCTTAGGTTTTGGTTCTATCACCTTGCATTTCTCTAGGTAGAGGGATTTTTGAGATCCATGCAAAAGCAGATCCAATCTGCTGGAAGACGTGGATTGTTTTCTAAATGATCTGTCGGCCCTCAAGTTCGACCGAAGTTTACTTCGGAGTACATGCGGTGTTTCCAAAGGGTGCTTGCTCCATTTGATTTCACTGCAGTCATTGATTTCAGAATACCTGGATAAAGGTGGTTTACATTGCCATAGGGGGCTTTTAGATTTTGAACTTTCAATGGAAAGAAGGGTTTTGTTCTTAAAGTTCCTTATCATGTTCATGACTATTTTTGTATTCGGTGCATAGATTATGTGAAATATATGCTAAAATCCCAACCTGATCTGACCCACTGAACTGTAAATAGGTCGCGCTCAAATGACCTGACCCGCCACACCAAAGACGTTTGTATATCCATTGATTCTTTCACTTTTTAGAGAAGACAAATGAGCCCTCCTTTCTATTTTATTTTATTATATATATGAAATTCAAAAGATTCTTTTGATTTCTTGCTTGATTGATGTGGAGAAAGTTGGCTAGAATGTGCTTTATTTACAAATGATTCCTATTCACATGTCAATGTTTCATTGAATAGATAGCTGGAATGCCTCACTGGAAACATGGTAGGAAAGGGGCTGGAGTTTTCTGGCCCAAGCAAACTCAGGATGAAGTTCAGCTCAATAGAATCGCTTAACAGCTGTTCAAGTTTGTTGAAAAGTCAGTTTCTGATGATAGTTTCAAGGTCAGTTTTATCTGGAATTGGGTTGGTGTGAAAGTTTTGGTCTATAAATTAAATTAAACAGAATATGGCAGCTTTTCTTTGGGGCACCTTCACCATTGGCATGTGGAGCCCTCTTCTACTGAAGATATGGAAAGGGGAATGTTTTTTGTTGAATGGACTGTTGATTTGCGTTGTCCATTTCATGGCTTCCATAAACCATCTACTTGCTAATAGTTGGATGCCACGTGCAATTTAACCATAGCTTATTCCTGTTTTGCATTCTACCAAATACTAGTTATTGCAATTCAAGATTTTAATTTCCAATGATTATCTTCTATGTGCTTTCCTGAGCTTTTTTAATCATTGCTTGGCACAATCATTTTATATGCTAGGCTAGGACAAGCCCCATAACCGTCTGGTGATCCAGATAATCCATGGGCTCTTTCTCTTGTTGGATGGGCAGAAAATTGCACGGATTGAACAATAATACCCATATGATTTCTGGACTTTCACCTGTTGATGCTTGCAAATATTGTTTTGTATCATCTACTCTTAGGTCACATAATCTGATGTTTAAGATTGCCCTGCAGTGAAATTTTAATATCGTGGCCCATTCATTGCGGGGTACGCCATCTGAGCAGATTCAATTACTCACTATTGTGCAATGTGTTCAACTTGGGTTCAGCCCATGATAAAAAGCACATGTTAATTGGTTTTTCCTCCTTTCTACCTGTATCTGTCTGTTTCATGTAGTTAGTTATTGGTTTGGTATTTGAAGGTATTTCGTTGTGTTTGTTCTTACAGCCCCCGACCAATCAGTCCCGCTGCCTGATTTCCTTTTATCATTGCCTGGTCAAATTGTTTAGGACTTGCACTTGCATGGTATTAAAATGATCAGAATTTTGATTTCTGCAATAAAATCTAGTGGTATTGTGTTCCTTCCTTACCAAACACACATTGCAGACCCAAAGCAAACCAACACAATTTTCAGTTTCTAGTTTTTTTCCCCTTATCATATAATTCTGAGTGCAATGCTTTGTTATTTGCTTTGTAGGCGATGAAGCTGCCAATAGTAATGATTCATCTTGGAGTATGTATTGTTCTACTGTTCTGAGAGTTAAAACGATACACATCAGCTCACCAATTCTAGCTGCCAATAGTCCATTTTTCTACAAGGTAAGATCAGAATTTTATTTATGTCGTCATTCCATCGTCCCTCTCCCAAACAACTCACTTTATTCCCTGCTACTCTTTTGAAGCTTTTCTCAAATGGCATGCAAGAAACAGAGCAGCGACATGTTATTCTATAAATTAGTGCCTCAGGTAACACATCTTGCTGTCGACCATCGACCCAAGTCACTAGTCATGCCCAAAAATATTTCCTAAGACAGATTAGCCTCAACAAGAAGAAGCGTCGATCCAGCCTCTTCGACATGGTAATAGTCATATTAATTCAATTTCCAGTTTCCCATCATCTATGAAGCGTCGATTAATTTCTTTTATTTTTAAAATCTCTTTGGCAGGTTGCTAACAACAACACTTCAGTTCCAATTATTGATTCCAAGCCCAAAGATCCTCTCTCAACTGAATTTCCTCTTCCGATTGTCTTCTTATAGAACATGCTGCTAAGTTCATGAAAATATCCCTCAGGTCGATCTTAATTCATTGGAACAAGAAACCAAATTGGGAAACCAACAAACCAAGCATCTTCAATTGCCAGCCAATCTTTATCAAATGCCCGTTTGGCCATCCTACGGATCACCTGGTTCATATCCTGATTTTGTTTTCCAACCATCTTCTGTCCTAACGATGTGGCAGAGTGTGGATGGATGGGTGGCATTTCTATTATGTTGGGATAATTAGGGGATATTCTCGGACTCAATTTTCGGGATGTCTGTTGTTTTTGCTGCCATTGTCATGTATGATGCTCAGGTATATATATGATTTTTACCTCTCCAGGGGCAACTTTTGATGGTTTTCAAATAATATGATTGCTTCATTATTATGATTTGAAATTTTTTGTGAGTCCTTATAAATCCTGATGATCTTGTTATACATCCACTGTGGTACCATCTGTTAAGCAGTCTAGATAATGGGTTATTGTGTTCTGTGTTGAATTGAAGTGCAGTGCACCAGTTAGAATGACACTACACCAAAATCGATGATTAGAAACGGCCCTGTTTTTGGTTTAGAAACGGTTTTAGGCCGTACGTAATAAACGTTAAAAGGGTAATTAAAATAAAAGCCTGATTTGATTTTTAAAAGAGCGTTCTCTCCCCCTCTCTCTCTCTCTCTCTCTCTCTCTCTCTCGCTATTTTCCAGCACCTTATATCCTTTTTTTCCTTTTCCAAACCCTATGCAGGGATTTTCACAATATTTGTGATTGAGGGAAGTTTTTTCTCCAGCTGTCAGATTAGGCTCTCATTGTGATTCTCTTTTTCACAGATGTGTGTTGCTCTCGACGGAGCAGGGGTGGAAGTCATGACTGGGAGCAGCCGTAGAAGATGGGGGCCAGAGGTCTGGATCTATGGTTTGAGCAAGCCACATTAGAGGATGACGGATTCAATGGCTACATGACGTGCAGGGGTCACCGATTTCAGAGGATTGCTGGATTTAATGGAGGCACGAAGACAGAAGCCAGCGAAGAAGGCCCTGCGATTTCATGATCTGTGACAGTGGTGGGCTGATGATTGGAGCAGAGTTCTGCTCGTTTTGTTGTAGGTGCGGCTGAAGGTCCCTTCATTTTTGGTGCGTCCCTTCATCCTGGTAAGGCTCACTGGATGAATGGTTTGGATGACGTATACACAATGCGATGAACTCCAAATTTCATCTGGAACTTTCTACGGTAAGAGTCTCTCTCTAATGTCTCTCATGGTTCGTTTCGATGGGCCCATCTGAGTTGTAAATCAATCTGGATTTTGGCATGTAGAAATAACATTTCAAGGCACATATAATAGACGGGTAGATGGAACTCAATCATGTTGGTGGGCCCGACACAGCTCGAGAGAATTGTAACTAACCACAAGTTCCAAGCATGTGAGCATTCCGTAAAGAAAGGCAGGAACCTCACCAACCACCTTCTTTCTTTAGTTGATATATAGACCCACCACTTTTGTTCTACCAACCAACGTTCATTTCCTCTACTGATTTCAATCTCTACACAAAACCCTTCACTGTTGTTGTGAGTTTTCATCTGCTTCTCATCTCTTTCATTTCTTGCATGGATCCACTTCTCATTTATTCATACTCACCTCAATTTCCCATTTTAGTTCCATATTTTTTTTTTTTTTTTTGCAATTTCTTTTGTTGGGTGTTCTTCCTCTTGAGCTTAAATTCATTCATCTTTTTTTTTTTTTTGGGTGGTTGCACTTTTTTATTTGGTGGGGGAGGGGTTCTTGGGCACTCTGTACTTCTTTTTTTTCTTTTTTTTTTTTTGGGGGGGGGGAGAGTACTTGAGAAATTCCATATTAATTTTGGATCTGCATTTTGTTTGACCATTTGTTTTTTATATATGTTTTTTCCTACTTTTATGTCTCTAATGATTTTTGGATTTTGCAGGTTCGTCTTTTCTACAAGCTAAAGTGTATTAAAATGGCACAAGAACCCATAAATCTAGAAGAGGTACTTAAAAAAATCATAATTCCAGATGTTCTCTTCCTCTACTTTCTGTTACACATATATGAGATTCCCATATGACTGCAACCGTGTCTGAGATCCTAGCTTTCCATCAGGTGGGCCACGCCCATTATATCTTCTGGCTCAAAAATCTGTTTCAATCTTTAGGTGGGCCACATTGTAAAAAACAAAAGGGATGTTGAAATTTTCTAGCCATTCATTTGTTTTCAACCCTGCCCCAAAGGAGGAGTGAAATGGCCTGAATTTTATGACAAAAGATCGTTTAATTGATTCCTGTAATTTCTATGTTTAGTTGATGGGAGGAGATCCAGTCCACCTAATTGGACAAAACTTTTGCCCACCTACTCTCTATCTTTGACACGTGGCATATGTGTATGGTGAAACTTAGCACTTTCATTTACCGGGGACAACCATGAACAAGTTATAGACCAAAAATCGAAGTTATTGGACAACCCTAACTATTTGAAATTTGGTGCAAAAAATCACTAAATTCCAGTTAATGATTTTTATTTTTATTTCTACCATTACACAGTTAGTATTGTCTGATCTCTATGTTTTCTGTTCTTTGATACTTTTATGGGCCCTATTGATTAAAGAGACATTCAGATCATCTCATACATGTGGCACATGTAAATAAACTTAGGAGGATGAAATATTCATCTTCTTTGGTGGACCTTATCTATAACGCCCTGAAAATCGAGGGTCGAGCAGATGCCCAACTCCCGAGTTCCAACGCATCACTTATGTAACATAGATAATAATGATTAAATGTTGTTCGTATTAGTGCATTAAACATGAATGAGATTATACCAAATCAGCATATCATACTCCAGAGACAATTGGGTTACGCAAGGGGAAGACTGTGATAAGTATATAAAATATATAAGTGGTTGTAGGTCCCCAGAGTATGAACATGATACCATGTTAAAATAATTACATGTTTAGTTCCAAAACATACAAAATGATAAAGTGTAATGCCATCTAATCCATATCCCTGTAGCCCCAATGATGCAACTCCAGGTCTATATAGACCCACCAAAGAGTTGCAGGTAGGAGAACTCCTCGTCGTCATAGAAGTCAGGCTCCGCCTCGTAGGCCTCGACATCACCTGAAACTACAACAGCGTCTGATTGGTGTTTTAAAACACCGTCCCAAAGTGGGAGTGAGTAATCAACTCCATGGAGCTATAAGGCAAAGGTTAACATGTTATCAATTCAATCAAGTAGTAATGATAAAACAGTACAACAATCATGCCCTCAGTACTCTTGTTAATGCAAGGATGAGATACGATAATGATGTATGCCCTTGCCTACACTCCCTCTGCGACATCATCTCACGATCGCGCATGCAACACTCCTGCTGTGCTCAATTCCAACGCGAAAGGCATATGCAATGCGGTGCATGTATGTGATTAGCCAAGTTCTTAATTAGACCTATTCATACAGCAGGTTTGGGAAGCTAAGGTACCTCCCTTTATATCATTGACCCAAACAATGATCCATCCAGGGTCGTCAATCCTAGTTAATCACATACGATAGGCAGTTCCAGGTCGCTTTGGAGAAGCTCGTCACCTCAACGCAAGCCTAGTTTATACTCGAGGTCACTACAGAAAGGCTCGTCACCTTAGCATAGTCCCAGTGTATACTCGAGGTCATTACGAGAGCCTCGTCACTTGATCGTAGGCCGACAGCTCGAATACAGTGTCCCATACAGGGCCAATGAATCTCAACATGAGTTTCCCCTTCTTGCCAATCCGGAGGACTCCCTTCATGGGAGAAACTTTCAGGAATACATGGTCCCCAACCTCGAACTCTAGCGGTCGCCGCCTCGTATTTGTGTAACTCTTCTGCCTGCTCTGTGCTGCAAGAAGTCGACGCCTGATAACGTCGATCTTCTTTGAGGTCGCCTGCACTAACTCTGGGCCAATCAAACTCTTCTCGCTCACCTCTGCCCAACAATGCGGTGTAACACCTGGTCCATTCGGTACTATTTTCCATGCTTATAATGATTGAAGCCCTTAGCTAGACATGGATTGATCATTCATAGTACACACCCAACTGACCGGAACCCCAGGACCTTGAAACCTATCTCATATCGATCGCCCCATCGCCGCGATCGTGGAGGTACCACCCGTGTGTCGGTATGATACTTCGTTAGTGAGATACGCCGTGAAGAATAATAAGTGTATCATGTGTGCATGGCACCATGTATTTTATTCCACACATGTGCACAACACATGTCAAGCACACATGTACATGCCACACATGGGTGAGAGAATCTCTACCCATGTGTGTGATGTCACATACCCATACCTCTTCTCTCTCATGTGCATAAAAGTCAACCTTTCTCCATGCCATATACTATGCATGACATCACCACACCATGCCATCCCATGCTCCTTTAATCCACCTTAATTGCAAAGCATGAATTAAGTACCATAATCCTATCCTAAGCTAATATTAATCACAATAGCTTAACTTAACCAAAATTTTATCCATTTCTTTATAAATACCCCTTCATCCCTTAGCATTTCACCATTTTTCCATGAGAGAGAGAGAGAGAGAGAGAGAGAGAGAGAGGAGTGATCTTGGTGGGCCATCAACTCCATCAATCCCATACCTTTCATCCATCTTAACCATCAATTCCATCCCTTCCATACATCTCAACCATCCATCTAATTCATCAAGGTGAGTACACCCACCCTACTTATTCTTATTTTATTTTTGTTGTGTTTATGTATGGTGGAGATGATGTTAATGATGATGTGATTAATGGTGTGGATGGTGAAGATAGTATGATTGATGGTGAAGATAATTGCAATAATGATGATGATGCTATTAATGGTGTGGATGCATAGGAGAAAACATATAAAAATCAATTTATTATAGAGTTCATGTGGGACCCACTGATAGTAGGACCCACCAAAATGTTTGTATGGCATCCAAGTCATCCAACCATTGGCCCATTGAGCTGGCCAAACTCACACACACCTACACGTGTATATAAAAAAAAAGAAGAAGAGAGAGAGACGCTGCTTGCTGGTAGCAGCGTCCCATTCATTTGATTTAAAGGGGCAGGGGCTGTGGGTCCCCAACGGGCCCCACCCATGATGTATGTATTAAATCCACGCCGTCCATTCAATTTTTCAGATCATTTTAGGTGTTGAGCCAAAAAATGAAGCCAATATATTTCTCTGGTAGGCCACACCATCAAAACTCATGTGAAAACATGCTAAAACATATAGAAGTACTTTCTGGGGGGCCCACCTGAAATTTTGATGTATTTGAAACTTGGAATGACCCCTTAACTTAGTGGGACACACGTAATAGACGGACTAGATCGTCCTGTTATGGGCCCTAAATATGAAAAAAACTGCCAGCGTTGCTGCAGCAAGCAGCGTCTCAGTTGACGCTGGAAAGAAGTGAGCCCCACCACAGGCCCTACCTTGATGTATGTCGAACATCAGCACCGTGAATTTGATGGGTCCCCTCTTAAAAAGGGGTCATGCCAAAAATCAACCGTACAAAGAACTTAGGTGGCCCACACCGTCTAAAATAATGTGCAGACATGGCTAAAACATGTAAAAGCACTTGCTGGGCCCCACCTGAAATTTGGATGCATCTGAAACTTGGACTGTCCCCTCCATCAAGTGGGACACACACAACAGATGGACTGGATTGTCCTGTTGTGGGCCCCATATTTAAAAAAAAAAAAAAAAAACTCTCAACAGCGGTGACGCTGCTGCTGCCAGCGTCTCCACTGACGCTGGAAGGAGGTGGGCCCCACCATAGGCCCCACCTTGATGTATGACGAACATCAGCACCCTGCATTTGATGGGTCCCATTTAAAAATGGGTCACCTCCAAATTTCAGCCATACACAGAACTCAGGCGGCCCACACCAAAAAAAAAAAATATATATATTAATAATAAATAATAATTATATAAAAAAAAGATTTGGATCAATCTGATCATGAGGTATGTGTTATATCCAAACCGTCCATCCATTTGGCAAGTTTGTCTTAAGGCTTGAGAAGAAAAATAAAAAATAAAATAAGATAGATCTAACTATCAAGTGGGCCACACTACAAAAGTGGCAGGGATTGAACGTAAACCATTGGAACCCTTTTTGGGTCAGAAATTTTGGAGCAGTATGAAATTTGTTTTTCCCCTTAATTCAGGTCTTTGTGACCTTATGAACAGATTGGGTGGGAAATAAGTGTTATGGTGGGCCCGATGAATGGTTTAACGGTGAAATCATTATCCTAATTGCTAATTGAGGAGAGGTCCAGATAATTTTTGGTTATGATTCATTTTTGGATAATTTTCTAAAATGATCTCTAAAAATAGATGAACATTGTAGGTATAATAAATACATCACTGTAGCACACATGTAACTTTAATCTCCTTGAACCATTCGTACAACTCGAAGCTCGAGCATGTAAAATCATGTGTTAGGTCCACCTGAAATTTGGATGTATCTGAAACTTGGTCTGACCCCTCAACCAAGTGGGACACACATAATGGATGGGCTGGATTTATGAACCATACCTCTGCGGGCCCAACAAATAATTATGAATATTTAAGAGAGGGTAACCCTCTCAACTTGTGTGTGGTATGGCCCACTTTGATATAGGTGTTATGCCACTTAATCCACCATGGTTATGACATGATTTATATTCAAGATCCTCATCGTTTATTTATTTTATCAACTCCTTTGACGGTATGTTACCAAGACTCAGGTCGATCCAATGATTAGATAGCCGTTCATTATGAAATAATGTAAATTGAACTCTCATCACAAAAAAAATTTATTATGGGTCATCCTGATGATGCATTAAATATTCAACCCATCTAGCCCATGTACCGGATCCCCTCTAGGGCATTGCCCCAAAGATCAGTCAATCAACCTGAATTGGACCACACAATACAAGGCTGTGAGAATAAGGACTTAACTATTGAATCCAACCTAAGGCCATCATGGTGTATCTATTTAATCCATGCAGACCATCCACTTCCTCATATCATTTTAGGACTTGGACTAAAATCATAGCAGACCTAAGTCGTAGGTGGGTCACACACAACTCAACCTCATGGGAAATCCCCATGGACTCTACTGCATAGGACCCATTATGAATTCCATTGATATGTGAGCCCAAGAATGTTAAGGCCCATTTTGAGTGAACGCCATGTGGGCCCATCAGTGATAGCCTTGTTTGGGCTAACCATTGGGCCTCTTCGATAAGAGTTTGTAATTTCCATGTGTGGAATGTATGACGAACTGGTATTATAATTTTCGAAGTAATGATGATTAATCCTTTAAATGGGCTGATTGTGGACATCCCTTGATCACTTGACCCTTTGGTTAGAGTGCGGCCCCAAGTAATAGGATCATGATACTTGTGTTTAAACCCTTAAAAACATGTTTATTTATAACAAATATATAAACTCTAGTGGTGTGAGGGTGTGATATTACCTGTTTGGCCCATTGATCATGTGGGTATTTTATGTATGTATAGCCACCTAATCATAGGCAATGGTGGAGAACATGTAGTATATGTAGTCATCTAACTGTGTGAATATGAAGTACGTACAAGGCCACCTAACCTTACGAAATCAAGTGGCATTGATGACCATTCAACAACGTAGGTTTGTACCTATCGACATAGATACGACCACTTGAATCACACATGACCAAGTTGTACACTAAACCGAATATGATTTAGGGTTATATTACCCAAGCTAATGCTATCAAGATCCTGGATTTTTATACAATGTGATCTTTAAACTATAAATGGTATGATGAAATGTGGCTCTCGGCCCTTAACCAGGTGACACCGAATATGAGTCATTATCTATGTGACGTGTGAAGTGGTTGTAGTATAAGACTTATCATAATTGGTGTAGCCATGTATTCGTGGCCTATGGGGAAGGCCCATTGAGATATATTTTCGGTCCATATGATGAAGCTCATTGTGATGTATTTTCGGCCCATAGTGATGTGTATTAAGCCCAGGTATGTGGTTTACCTGTGAAATAGATTTGAGGCCACTTGCAATGTATTCGAGGCCCATGGGCGAAGCCCAATGTGATGTATTTGAGACTCATGGGCGTGGCTCATTGAGATATATTTTAGGCCCATGGGTTGTGGCTCATTGTGATGCATTTGAGGCCCATGTGTAGGGCTCACCTCTTGAGTATTTGAAGCCTATGGGTCGTGCAGCCTGATGTGGTGTATTCATGGCCCATGAGCCAAGGCCCATTGCGATGTGTAGTGCACATATGATACGGCCCAATGTGATGTATATGCGGCCCATGAGTGAGGCCCAATGCGATGAATGTGCGGCCCTTGTGTGAGACCCGAAGCGATGTATCTGAGTACCGATGTGGTGTGATTTCACCATGATGTATGTATTGATATTTATGTGGGCTATTCCTTGGGGACAATGTTGGTTAAATGTCTACATTGTCGAAGCCGATTGTTGAGGCCGGTTATTGATACTGATTATGAGTATGTGACAGCACAGCATTATCATACATGCCCATACGCATCATCTGCATGTTTGTTATGAGATGTGGTTGACCATTGCATATGTCGTTGGACTGATTGTTATGAGACTCCCTGATAGGCGGAGGTTATCTCACATGAGTGTACGGTATACGCATGATTGATGCATGACTGTATTGTATGACTCATGCATCTTGCATTGTGCCCTAGTGACATCAGAGCCGTAGCCTCCACAGGCATATCGTGGATGGTCAGATGGGACACCGAAAATATTTGGTTCTAGCATACGGGCGCCATAAATGTCCCTGGGTGAAAATCCCTAAACCTCCGAGGCCAGGAGACGCCCCAATGTCGAGACCGAGTGGATACATGAGCGCCCGAGTGTAGAATACCAGAAGGCCGCGTCTCCCACTGTGTCGTGGTCGGTTGGGAGGGGGTGTGGCCTTGCCCGCCAGAGGGTAGGGGGCATTACTAGGCTGAGTTTGACCAGCTCGTAAATGGGTCCGCTATCGACGTGTCGGATAGGTATTGGCAGACTATTGGCCAGGCGGATAGTGAGGTTTCTTACGCTCACTTGGTGTGAGGCCCTAAGAGAGCAGTGCCATTTGGAGTGTACTAAACCCGGTGATGATCCAGAGATGAACTGTATCTTGATATGTGGACTTATTGAGCGGGAGTTGCATACTCATTCATTCATTCATTCACTATTCACTCGGTGGTGGTGCACAACTATTTGTTGTGTGTACCTTCGCAATGGCCGGGATTTCGGTTGGGCGCGCGACTAACGTGATGGAGTTTACCACATTGAGTCGACTATCCAAATTAGGTATGAGACTATTTTGGATAGAAGTCCTGTGATAGACCCCATAGTCTGCGATACTACGTATTACCATTCCGACTTCACTCCGGTCATTTCATTCGCACCACATATTGCATCGCATCATCGACATCGATATTTGGCTCTTTATAACTCCTCATTTACATCTTGATTTTATGCGTACTCTGATATTGTATGACTCATGGACTTGTCAGTATTTCCGATATTGTATAATTATGGCATGACAATATGATGATGATGATGTGATTACGGATGCATGTAATATGGTTGTGGCTGTGGTATGATTTCCTTGTAGCATATTTATCTTGCCTGCGTGTAGGACACACTGCACACACGTGTGTACTCACTAGGCTTTTTGCCTAAGCCTCCTATTTCCTATTTTTTTCAGGGTTGGAGTATCTTGGAAGACTTAGCTTTCTCGATGTATTGCATCTATTCTTCGATTTGGCAATGTTGATGTTACGTATCTTTTGTAAAGCATTATACTTATAACTATCGGGAATTATGATGGAGAGTGTTGCTTGGTAGTTGGATCATGGATCTTCATGCTCAGGTATTACTATGTATAAAAAAAAAAAATTCAGTTAAAAATCTTCCTTGTGGTGCGCCGAACTCGGGACTTGGTGTATGGAAGTCGAGTACCGAATTCGGGGCATCACGGAAGCTGTCCGTCCCCGGGTTTGGGGCGTGACATGCGGGGCTCTACATGGACGCCCATACAGTGCTTCGTAGGGGGCCATGCCAATACTCGCTTGAAAGCTGTTGTTATAAGCAGACTCGGCATAAGGAAGACAGTCATCCCAACTGTCCTTGAAATCAAGCACACAAGCTCGCAACATGTCCTCTAACACCTGATTCACCCATTCCGTCTGCCCATCCGTCTGTGGGTGGAACGCGGTACTGAACTTCAGTTTCACACCCATTGCTTCCTGGATACGAGTCCAGAAGATAGATGTGAATCGCGTGTCTCGGTCCGACACGATCTCCATAGGAACTCCATGCAGACGTACTATCTCCTTGATGTACAGCCTGGCCAAATCATCTGCAGAGTTCGAGACTCTAATAGGGAGAAAATGAGCCGATTTCGTCAACCGGCCCACAATCACCCAAATGGAGTCATGTCCCTTCCTCGTCTTCGGTTATCTCGAGATGAAATCCATAGAGATGAAATCCCATTTTCATTCTACTATGGGCATTGGCTGAAGTAGTCTAGGAGGTCGACGGTGTTCAGCCTTGACCTGCTGGCACGTGAGACAACGGGATACATAGTCTGCTATGTGGGCCTTCATGTTGTCCCACCAGTACGAGCGCTTCATATCTCGATACATCTTCGTACTACTAGGATGCATTGCCATCCTCGAATTATGAGCAGCTTTGAGAACTTCCTTTCTTAAGTCATGAAGACTTGGGACGCATAGGCGGCCACGATAACGTAAACCCTCATCCGAACCAACTCTCCATTCCATGTCTTCATTGCCACTAGCTCGTTTCCTTATCTTCACCAACCATTCATCCTCCCCCGGGCCACTATGATTTGGTCATCGATGAGTGGCTGTACCTGAATGTATGCGACGCTCTCGAACGGCTCCTCTACCGTAAGCTTTAGCTCGAAGTCTTGCACAAATTTCACTATATTCCACTCCTCTATCATCAGCGGAGCCGCAAATGCTATAGTCTTCTTGCGGCTCAATGCGTCTGCCACAAGGTTGGCCTTGTCGGGATGGTAGGAGATCTCGAATTTGAAGTCTTTCAAAGTTTCCATCCATCGTCGCTACCTCATATTCAAGTCTCTATGTGTGAATATGTATCTGAAGATCTTGTGGTCGCAAAAGAGCTCGAACTCCTCTCCGTAGAGGTAATGTCTCCAGAGCTTTAATGTAAAGATGACGGCTGCTAACTCTAGGTCATGCGTAGAATAGTTTTCCTCGTGTTTCCTCAACTGTCGCGATGCATAGGCGATCACCCTGTCCTTCTGCATAAGGACACAACCCAAACTGACACGAGACACGTCGGTGTATATCGTATACTTGACCCCTTGCTCTGACAATACTAGCACAGGGGCGGACGTCAACTTGTCCTTTAGTTCTTGAAACGCCGCTTCCACCTTCTCATTCCAGGCAAACTTAGGGTCCTTCCGAGTCAGCTGAGACAACCGCCTGGCTATCTTGGAAAAGTCCCTAATGAATCGACGATAGTTACCTGCCAGGCCGAGGAAACTCCTCACTTCTGTAACCGAACCGGGCTGCTCCCAGTCTTGAACTACGGTCACCTTAGTAAGGTTCACAACTATCCCTTCCTTGGACACCACATGTCCCAGGAACTTGACTTCTTCCTTCCAGAAGTCACACTTCTTGTACTGAGCGAACAACTGGTTCTTCATGAGCGTATCAAAGACTGCTCGTAGGTGTTCCTCGTGATCCTTCCGACTCTTAGAGTATATCAGGATGTCATTTATAAATACGATGACGAATCGGTACAGATACGGCTGAAACACCCGTTTTATCAGATCCATGAATACGGCCGGTGCATTCGTGAGTCCAAATGACATTACAAGGAACTCATAGTGCCCAAAAATGGTTCTAAATGCTGTCTTCTGCATGTCCTCATCCCTGACGCGCAACTGGTGATACCCTGACTGCAAGTCGATCTTAGTGAAATACTGCGCCCCCTTCAACTGGTCGAACAGATCGTCTATCATGGGCAAATGATACTTGTTCTTCACCGTCACTTGGTTCAACCTGCGATAATCAATACATAATTGCAGTGATCCATCCTTCTTCTTCACAAACAACATAGGTACTCCCCACAGGGATACACTTGGTCGTATGAAACCTGCGTCCAACAGGTCGTCAATCTGTCTCCTCAACTCCTCCATTTCACATGGAGGCATGCGATAAGTCAGTAGTGAAATGAAAGTCGCACCAGCACAAGGTCAATGGTAGAATCGATCTCGCGCTGAGGAGGTAATCCAGGTATCTTCCTGAACACGTCCGCAAAATCCTGAACTACTGGCGTGTTCCCAAGTGTCGGACCATCAACATTCTCTAGCAGGGTAGCATAATGACTAATGCAGTAGTACCAACTGACCTGCACTGGGAATGTAAAGGTCGTGCACTCAGGTCCATGGGTTGTCACCACCCTAGTATCACAATCGATCTCTGCCTTCATCTTGGTGAGCCAATCTATATCGAGGATCACATCGTAATGACATAGCGGGGCCATAATCAGGTCGACGAATACTGTTCTGCTCCCAAGGTCTATCGAACAACCCTTACACATCTTGGTAGTATCTGAGAAGGTCCCCATGGCGGTAAGGAGTCAACCCAACCATAGGACTAGTTTCTAACCCCAGTCGCTTGACTGCTGCGCATGATATTATAGAGATAGTGGACCCGGTGTCCACCAATAAGAAGACTGGTGTACCTTGAATATGTGTCGTGACTTCGAAAGCCATAGGTGCTGCAACTGCTGTCTCGAATGCCTCAGCTGTGAGCGCACACGATCCCGTTGAGAACAGTTCGGTTATGATGCCATAGGTCGCTGAGGCGGCCTAAATCGAGGTGTAGGTGGCTTGTAAGAAGGTTGTGCAGGTAGTATTGAACGTAAAGGTAGAGTTGAGATCGCTGGTGGCATCTGTCGGTTGATCTTTTGAGGAGGCATAAAGCCGTTGTCTCTCATCCTGGTGAAACAGTAGGTGTCAGCATGGCCCGACCTCTTACAGTAGGTGCACCATATATCAGGTCGCCTCGGCTGTGTCGGTGGAGCCGTAAGCCGAGGAGGAGAATCTGCTCGCGGCCTCTTGCCGAGGAATGGTCAGCTCAACAAGTCTGGTCAAGGCTTAGGAACCATGGGCACTCGGGTACGGGATAATCTGTCCTCATCCTGCTCAGCTCACAGGGATATGCTCACTAGCTCAGCATAGTTGTTAATGCTAGTGCAACACATCTTCGAGCGGATCTCAGGCTGCAAGCCTTCAGAAAATCGCTGTATCTTCATCGGCTCATTTGCTAGGATCAAAGGAGCATATCTGGCCAGCTCCGTGAACCTATTCTCGTATTCTGCCACTATCATCCCTCCCTGTCGGAGGCGAAGGAACTCTCCCTCCTTATTACGGTAGGTGAGAGGGAAATACTTCTCGTGAAAGTGTGTCTCAAAAGCCTCCCATGTCCATACATAACCAGCAACAACTGTCTGTAGGATGTTGTCCCACCAGAGACTGGTCTCCTTCTCAAACATGTATGTGACCAACTCCACCTGCTCTGCCTCAGTGCAGTGCAGCGGCTTCAGCATCTTAGAGATGCAGTCAAGCCAATACTCGGCCTTGCCAGGTCTGTAAGTACTCGCAAATGTAGGAGGTCGGAAGCGCTGAAATCGCTCAAACAAGCCACTAACACTCATGTTCCCAACAGGGTGCATAGGTAATGCAGGCGGAACCACACTCATATTCTGGGCAAGGGCCCCTGCGATGGTGGTCCATATCTGCTGCTACTGCTGCATAATGGGCATCATCTGCTCCAGCCTATCAGGAGCAGA
The DNA here is from genome assembly GCF_029962835.1 of Magnolia sinica. Classification (NCBI taxonomy): domain Eukaryota; kingdom Viridiplantae; phylum Streptophyta; class Magnoliopsida; order Magnoliales; family Magnoliaceae; genus Magnolia; species Magnolia sinica. The sequence continues at coordinate 65,494,031 of NC_080580.1, forward strand.
AGCCACCTAAGGCATGTGCAGCGTCGAGGTAGACGCGCGGTTCTACTCTGGAACCGGTGGTGCAAAAGCTATCGGCCCATTTGTGGGGCCAGTGGCCGGCTGAGAATCCGGCATAGTCTCGTGACTCGGGCCCAAACTGGGGTCTGAATGGCATCGCTTAGGGAGGTGCCCCGTCAATCGAGTCGCCAAGTGTAAGAAGTTGATGAAATGTTATCAAGGCTATAACATAGGAAATAGGAAAGCAAAGAAAATCCAAAGACGACTACAACATAGGACTAGCCGTCGGAATCTGGTGATGGAGGAGGAGCACCCTTGTCCTGCAGACAATACAAGATAGCCTTCAAGGTGCGAGACACCTTCTTGAATTTCTGTTTCATGGAGGCTTGACCCTCTTTAAGCTTGGCCCGGGTCTCACTGACCTCCTGTCACAGGGCGACCTGGCCCTCCTCAATCTGAGCCAAGCGGGCTTTTATAGCAGCCCGATCGTGGTGGTGCTCATGTGTGGCAGGAGGAGAGCCCTCATCCAAGTCTTGGCCTCCTCTTCTTCCTCTTCCTGCTTTTCCTCTTCTTCACTCTCTTTCTCTATCTCATCTCCGCCTTCTTCATCACTCTCTTCTTCTTCACTTCCCGTCTCATCCTCACTCTCATCGAGTCGGGCCTGATGTTGTTGTAGCCCCATATTCGTGTTGTTGAGAGTAGTGTCGTTGATAAAATGGATCGGCGCAAGCCTTTCTGAGCCAAGTCTGTAGCCGAATTCACGAGCAAGCTTACATATAAGTTGGCCGAATGGGAGTGAAATGCTTGTCCTAGGAGAGTGCGCGGTCTGAACTATCTGTAGTAGTACATACGTAAGCAGGCACAGTTTGTCTCCTTGCCCAGCTCCGTATAGGAAGTCTACCATCAGACGCCTGCATTCGCTGCGATTGCTCTACCTAGGATATACGTTATGTGTGAAGATGTGGTGGAGCAAGCGGAAGTTAGGAGTCATCCTGGACGTTAGGAGGCAATTACCTGGATTCTAGTGGACTAGTTGGCCACAAAGAAATCGTGTACGGCGATCTTTTTCACGCGCACTCCTGGGGTTCATCTCGTTAGCATGAACCTCTCCACGCGGCATCCCCATGATCCGGGCTATCAGGTCCACATTGACAATGGCTTCCCGCCTTCCCACGGGGATAGAGAACTGTAGAGGCTCCAGCAGTGGCTCTCGTATATGGGCGTAGAAAGCTCGGACAGTGCTCTCATTCGCACGAGACTTGCCCTCAAATATGGGACCCCACCCGGCGTCCAACAGAAGATCCATCGCCGGATAAAGCCCAAATAGTTTCTCGTCCATGTGTGCTTCAAAGAGGATCTTACGGCCTTGAAATCTTCCATGTGCCATATCCGCCAGTAGAGCTCTCTCGAGAGGAAGCTGAGGATCGAGATCCCGCTTTGTCCTAATCTCTCGATCGACGCTTGAACTTGCTTCGACGCCTTTCTGCCTACTCGAATGGGTAGGGCAGCTAAGCCCGGCTTCATCTGTGGAAGCCCTCTTCTTCCCTATGAGGGAAAGGAGTGTGGAAAGGGAGAAAATCGCTGCCACGAGTTCGTAAAGAGCCATTTGAGTGAAATAAAATGGAGGGATAGGATGGTTTGGTGGACTTTGAGATTTTTGAGACACAAAAGAGGTTTGTGTGCTCAAATGGGAGGAAATGAGGGAGATAGGAGGTGGGTTTGAAAGGAATTGTGGGAGGTGTGTATGGAATGAAGAAAATGAAGAAGATATGAGAATGAAGGATTTGAGAGAGAAAAATGGGATTTTTGGGAGATTGGAAAGCTTGGAGGGGTGGAAATGAAGGAAAGGAAGCAAATGAGGGGGTTATAGGGGCCCCCACATGTTTTCGTGGGCCCCACATGTGTCCACGCTGGTCGGCCCGATCGGCCCGGCGCGGCCCAACAAGCTCCCTGTCCGTGGATCGCGAGGCCTCGCCGTTGGGGCGATGTCATCGCCGTTTACTGGATAGGGGGGAGATGGCTCGCCCCAGGGGCGATGACATCCCCCTCCCGGGGTGCCGGAAATGCGCGGGGTCCACTTTGGATCCCCCCGATTTGCACCGTTTAGGCCCCTGAGTCCGTTTGAGGCGTTTCGGGTCCGATCTTGCGCATATTCACGCTTTTCGGGTTATTTGGGTGTGGACTACACCGAATCATCGTCTAAACCCGTTGATTGACGGTCTGGAAAAGGATTGGGATTACCTCGCATGATCACATATGCATACGGGTCCCGTTTCTACGGTCAGTTTTTCTTCAACGGTCATATGATCACCGTTGGGCGAAACTTGGGATTCTAGGATCATTTCTACGTTTCATCGCTCCCTCCTAAGTCAAAGTACGTCAGTGTGTGTTGTGTTACCATAACTCAGGTCCAGTTTAATCCAAATCATGCTCTGATACCAACTTGTAACGCCCTGAAAATTGAGGGTCGAGCAGATGCCCAACTCCCGAGTTCTAACGCATCACTTATGCAACATAGATAATGATGATTAAATGTTGTCCGTAGTAGTGCATTAAACATGAATGGGTTTATACCAAATCGGCATATCATACTCCAGAGACAATTGGGTTACGCAGGCGAAAGACTGTGATAAGTATATAAAGCATTTAAGTGGTTGTAGGTCCCCAGAATATGAACATGATATCAGGTTAAAATAGTTACATGTTTAGTTCCAAAACATACAAAATGATAAAGTGTAATGCCATCTAATCCATATCCCTGTAACCCCGGTGATGCAACTCCAGGTCTACATAGACTCGTCAGAGAGTTGCAGGTAGGAGAACTCCTCGTCGTCGTCATAAAAGTCAGGCTCCGCCTCGTAGGCCTCGACATCACCTGAAACTACAACAGAGTCTGGTTAGTGTTTTAAAACATCGTCCCAAAGTAGGAGTGAATGATCAACTCAGTGGAGCTATAAGGCAAAGGTTAATATGTTATCAATTCAGTTAAGCGGTAATGATAAAGCAGTACAACAATCGTGCCCTAAGTACTCTTGTTAATGCAAGGATGGGATGCGATAATGATGTATGCTCTCGCCTACACTCCCTCTGCGACATCATCTCACGATCGCGTATGCAACACTCTCGCTGTGCTCAACTCCAACGTCAAAGGCACATGCAATGCGGTGCATGTGCGTGATTAGCTAAGATCTTAATTAGACCTATTCATACAGCAGGTTTGGTAAGTTAAGGTACCTCCCTTTATATCATTGACCCAAACAATGATCCATTTAGGGTCGTCAATCCTAGTTAATCACATACGATAGGCAGTTCTAGGTCGCTACGGAGAGGCTCGTCACCTCAGCGCAGGCCTAGTTTATACTCGAGGTCACTACAGAAAGGCTCGTCACCTTAGCATAGTCCTAGTGTATATTCGAAGTTACTACGAGAGGCTCGTCACCTAATCGTAGGCCGACAGGTCGAATACAGTGTCCCATACACCACTATATTCGGCTCATGAGTTTGGGTTGCTCACTGATCACTGCGGGGAGGCTCGTCACCCCAGCGTAGGCCGACAACTCGACTACGGTGTCCCATACACCACCATGCCCAGCTCATGAGTCTTAGCGGATCGTGGTACCAAAGTTAAACGGGCTTTGCACTGGTAAGTGGTACCTTAGATTCAAGCAGTAACGTCCATATATAGTGAACATATATTAGGCTAATCGGGTTACTTGACAAGCTCGACTGGTATGAGCGCACGCTAAATCAATCGACATGGAGCGCATACGCACTCCTTGTGGCCTAACCACTGTCGATGATCACCGTACGATTCGGATTCATCGAACGTATCCGTTGTGGCGAAACTAGTTTGGCCACTAATTGTAAACCATTACCGATTGCCTGGACTACGTATTAGTCCCAATCACATTCAAACACAATAGGCATTCAGATGTGATAGCCAAATACAGTATGTAACAACCAATCCAAATATAAATCTCACTTGAGCATTTTAACAAACACATAGTGCACCTATTATCATACATAGGCATTTCATTCATAAAGCACGTAAAAGCAAGATAAGTTACATAAAGGAAACTGTAGCTATAGATAAGGTGGTTGAGAATCCTATCTCAACACCCTCATTAAATACATTTTAACCAGCATTTTTCTAATTCAGGCATTTTATCAAACACCTAGACTACACATATCAACATACATGTAATAGATTAGTTATAACGTATATTATAGCAAATCCTTTCACAAGGGAGTTGCCACACATACAACAATCATGTATTCTTAAACAACAATCATGACAAGCACAAATCATAATTCCATATTCATACAAACATTTCAACAAACACATGGAATGCATTAATTTCAACATAGTTCATATATATATGTAATATGCGGAAAACATCGCATCTATGCATATGTGATAGCAATCAAGTCAGTCATAAATCATTAACTAACATTGAAAGCCTTGAAAACCATAACCTAAACGTTTATAGTCCGCACCTTCCGTCGGTAAACTCTTATTGTAACGCCTTGAAAACCGGGGGTCGAGTAGGAGCCCAACTCCTGAGTTCCAACACATCACTTATGCAACATAGATAATGATGATTAAATGTTGTCTGTATTAGTGCGTTAAACATGAGTGAGATTATACCAAACAGCATATCATACTCCAGAGGCAATTAAAGTACGCTAGCGGAAGACTGTGATATGTATATAAACTGTTTAAAAGTAATAGCAAGCCCTCAGAGTATGAATGTCACAAGGTTAAATAATTACAAGTTTAATTCAAAAATGTACGAAATCAGAAAGTGTAATGTTCTCTATCCAAAACCCCGTCGATCAGAACAGGGCCTACACAGACCTGCCTAATAACTGCATATAGGAGAACTCTCATCATCGTAATAGTCCGGCTCTGCCTCATAAGCATCGCCATCACCTGCAGCTAAGACAGAGTCTGGTTGGTGTTTAAAACACCATCCCGGAATGTGGGAGTGAGTGATCAACTCAGTGGAGCTATAAAGCAAAGGTTAACATGTTATCAATTCAGTCAAGTAGTAATGATAAAGCAATACAATCAAGCATCCCTAAGTACTCTGGTTAATGCAAAAATGATATGTATTAATGATGCATGCCCTCACCTGCACTCCCTCTGTTATCTTCCTCTAACGGTCGCGGCATGCACCCCTTCCTCTGTGCTCAACACCAACGCCAAAGGCACATGCAATGCGGTGCATGAGCGTGATTACCGAGTTCTTATTAGACCTTTTCATACAGCAGGATTGAGAAGCTAAGGTACCTCCCTTATATCATTTCCTAAACAACGATCCATTCTAGGGTCGTCAGTCCTACCTAGTCTCGTACGATGTTGCGGTTCCAGGTCGCTACAAAGGGCTCGTTACCTCAATGCAGGCCTAGCTTATACTCCAGTTGCTACGGAAAGGCTCGTCACCTCAGCGCAGTCTCAGAGTATGCTCGAGGTCACTACGAATGGCTCGTCACCTAGTCATAGGCCGACAACTCGAATACAGTGTCCCATACCACCGTATTCGGCTCACGAGCTTAGGTTTGCTCACTGGACACTACGGGGAGGCTCGTCGCCCCAGCGTAGGCCGACAGCTCGACCACGGTGTCCCATACCACCATGCCCGGCTCATGAGTCTTGGCGGATCGAGGTACCAAAGTTAAACGGGCTTTCCACTGGTGAGTTTGGTACCTTAAATTCAAGCAGTAGCGTCCATACATGGTGAACATACATCGGGCCAATCGGGTTACTTGACAAGCTCGACTGGTACGAGCATACGTCGAGCGGATCAACATGGAGCGCGTAAGCACTCCGCGTGGCCTAACCACTGTCGACTAGTAGCGTACGACTCGAATTCCTCGAATGTGTCTGGTGTGGCGAAACAACCTCGGCCACTAACTCGGAAATCATTACCAATCGCCTGGACTACGTCGTAGCCCCAAACACATTTCATGTACATTAGGCATTCATATGTACTAGTCAAACAACATGTAACATCCAATTCAAATATACATCTCATACGAGCATTTTAATGAACACGGAGAGTACATGTTATCGTACATAGGCATTCATCCATAAATCACACAGTAGCAAGATAGGTTATATAAAGGATACTATAACCATAGTCAAGGGAATCGAGAATCCTATCTCGACACTCTCATTACATGCACTTACACAAGCATTTTCACATTCAAGCATTTTATCAAACACTTAGACTACACATATTACATACATGTAATATATTAGTTATAACAAAATCAGGTATTCCCAATCAGAAATCATGGCAAGCACAAATCATAATTCCATATTCATTCAGACATTTCAACAAACACATAGAATGCATTTAAAATAAACATAGTTTACATATATATGAAATATACGGAAAACATTGTATCTAGGCATATGTGATAATAATCAAGTCAGACATAAATCATTTCTGACATTGAAAGCCTTGAAAACCATAACCTAAACGTTTATAGTCCGCACCTTGCGTTGATAAACAAGTATCGAACTCAGTTTGTATGTCAAGTCTTTGTCTACGGCACGACGGCCACCTAAAGCATGAAATAGGTTAGCTATTCCATCACTTACACTATTTGAAACCCTAAAACAGATTAGGATTAGATTTTCTTACCCGAAAACGGAATTAGGATCGCCGGTATAGCGACACGGTAGCGATGGTTAAGCGCGTGGAGTGGCATGGAAGAATCCTGGGAACAAACGCCAACACTCTCTCTCTTCTCCTCACTTTTTTCTTTTCTTTTCTCTCTCTTCTCTCTCCTAGGGTTAGGAATTCGTATGGAATGAGAGGGGTGGGTTTAGGCCCTTATATAGGCTCAGAACTGAGGTATACTTAGGTTATAGCCAGAAGTTGGTTGTTTCGGTCCAACGGAGCTGTTCTGGAGGTCCCTTTTCTGCATGCGGTCGGACTTAAGCTCCCTGACATTAGATCTAGGTCAGGTTAAGTTTTCGGTCCGATCGGATTTACAGATCGACCGTGGCGGACCAATTTCAGTTCAACGGTCACCGACACTCGATTAGGGCCACAAGTACACTGACATGTGTTGAAAATTTTCCCTGATCCGAGGGTGTAATTGGGTCCGATTCTGACGGTCTGAATCCTTAGATTTGGCCTGCAAGTGAACGACTCAATTCACTTAAGTTTTAGTTCGTTTTCTAAAGATATTCGCGTTTTTCACACACTTCGCTCCGGGCTCAAGTTGTGCGTTTTTGGGTATTATTAGGGCTTGATTTTCGAGATGGATGTCAAGACCAGTAAGGCGGTCCTAACCGTATGGTTTCGCAGTAATTGGACTTTCGACGCGCGGTCCAGGTCCGAAACGGAGTTTCAGTGTGCTCCCGAGAGCAACCGGGTTTGGAGATTGATCCTAGATTTCAGGGTAATGTAGCATCAATGATTCTACACGTTTTGGGTCTTGCAGTTCGTATTTAAAGTGGTTCAAGCTAATCTCACAGATAATCTAGTTCAACACTTAGTTAATTTCGTCTAATTTCTAAAGGATTTGGTCCCGAGTGATTTCTGCTTGAGGTGGTACTCGGGTCTTTGTACGTATTTTTCCAAGACATTACACTTATCGTACACAGTTTGAACACTACGCCTTTGTCTACGGCACAACGGCTACCTGAATCACGAAATAGGTTAGCTATTTCGTCGATTTTTCTACTTGGATACCTAAAACAGTTTAGGGTTAGGATTTCTTACCCAAAAATGGATTTGGATTCGCCGGTGTAGAGATACAGGCAGGATGATTCAGCACGCGGAGTGGTGGGATCGAATCCTGACAGCAAACCCTAACTCTCTCTCACTTCTCCTCACTTTCTCCTTCACTTTCCTCTCTTCTCTCTCCTAAGGTTGGGAAATTCGTATGGAATGAGAGAGGGGTAGGTTAAGGCCCTTATATAGGCTCAGAACTGATGCCAATGGCCCCAGGGCCATGGTATACTTAGGATATATCCAAAGGGTGGCTGTTTCGGGCCAACGGAGCTCATCTGGAGGCCCATTTTCTGCATACGGTCCAAAGAAAGTTCCCTGACAATGGATCTATGTCAGGTTAAGTTTTCGGTCCGATCGAATTTACGGATCGACCGCAGAGGACCAGTTTCAGTTCAATGGTCATCGTCACTCGATCAGGGCCACAAGTGCATTGACATGTGTAGGGAAATTTCCCTGATCCAAGGGTGTAGTTGGGTCAGAATCGGACTGTTTGAAATCTTAAATTTGGCCTGCAAGCGAACGGCCCAATTCACTTAAGTTTGAGTTCATTTTCTAAAGATATTCGCGTTTCTCACACACTTCGCTCCGGGCTCAAGTTGTGCGTTTCTGGATACTATTTGGACTTGATTTCCAAGATGGTTGTCAAGCCCAGTAAGGCGGTCATAACCGTATAGTTTCGTGGTAATCGGACTTTCGACGCGCGGTCCAGGTTCGATACGGAGTTTCAATGTGCTCCCGAGAGCAACTGGGTTTTGAGATTGACCCTAGGTTTTTAGGTAATGTAGAGTTAGTGATTCTACTAGTTTTGGGTCTTGCAGTTCGTATGGAAAGTGATTCGAGGTAATTCGCCGTTTAATTCTGTTTAGTACTTAATTAATTTTCGTCTAATTTCTAAAGAATTCGATCCTTAGTGATTTCTGCCTGAGGTGGTACTCGGGTCTTTGTACGGATTTTTCCGAGACGTTACATTATCCCTCTCTTAGTAGATAAGAGTTGATAGATGTCTAATGGCCCCAAATAGATGGGACAAGGCTATGAGAATGATTAGGTATATAGTTCTTGGATTGCTAAATGTCTCTGGGATTGTGTCCTTGTCTTAGGTTGTTTTGGCAGAAGAAGTAAACCATGCAAGGTCGATCACCTTAAACCGGCCTCGCCAATTGAATGTCATTTAATCCAGAGTGGTATGTTCAAATAAAATTCAGTTGTATTTTCTGTAATATTAGAATTGAATCTGGAGCCTATGAAGTGATTATGGAGTGGTCTGGTTCATTGCAGGTTGTTTTGCAGCTGAATTCCTTGAAAAATGGGAGAAGGATGATGATACAGAGCTTGTGATAATTAAGGCTAGTGAAACTTCCTCCTATTTTTGGGTGGTTCTTGATTTTTTGGAAAATAAATTGTTTCAGTTTCCTTAATTATGTTGTTCTTTTTGCTTATTATTTCCCCTAGGGAGCTGGATGTGCTTTCTCTGCTGGTGGGGATCTAAAGATGTTCTATGATGGGAGGTCAGGTAGAGGGAAACAATTCTGCAGAAGTTGAATTTTATCATTCAGATCATTTAGTTCATATCAACACTCGAAGTGTTTTGATGATTATCCAAATGCTATCTGGGTGTAGATTCACTAGGTCAATCCCATTGCTGATTGTCGCATGTTTAAAGATTTCTTAAAAATGGGTACCTTTTGGCAGATGATTCCTGTCTCGAAGTTGTGTATAGAATGTATTAGCTATGTTATCACATTCACACATATAGGAAAACCCAGGTACCATTTTGAAACCTATCCTTAAATCAAGGGCTACTATTATTTGTGAAAATGAATGACATTGTGTTTTTACATCTACAGCAGAAAATATACTAATCAGTTGTTGATATGTTGGCAGGTAGTGCTTGTTCATGGACTTGTCATGGGTGGAGGTGCATCACTGACTGCTCCATTAAAATTCTCGGCTGTCTCTGAGAAGACTGAGTATCCCTGACATGTCCTGTATATATTCTTTTTTCTTTTTCCCCCTTTTTTCCTAGTTTTCACTTCTACTTGAAAGTTCAAATGCTTGAACTAGGGTATGAGAAATCATTCCGGTGGAGATCTAATCCTGTGGATGTCATATTTAAATCTATGGATGCACATTTTATAGGTGATATATTCTCAAGATTTTCTTCGGTTTAGGTTTTTGCTGTTCCTGAAGTAAACCATGCAAGGTCAATCATGACCAAATTGTTTTTTTTTTTTTTCCCTTTTTCATTACTAACAATTTGTGTTCTCCTCCCTGTTCAAGGACTGTTTGGTAGATGGCTGAATGTGGACTTTGTGTATTTCAGCTCATCTGCCTAACAAATTATCTGATAGTTGAACATTATTGCTAAAGGATTTGATCGGGTTTTGAAAAAACATTTGGAGTCAAACCCAACTTGATAAGACTTGGTCAAGTTGAAGTCTTTTTTTTTTTTTTTGGGTCCTTAGTCTTGCTCGGGTGGTAGACTCTCAGGAGTTTCAACTCTCGGTCAAGGGTTCGAGTACCCATAGGTGGTGAAATTCCACTGGCGTGAGTGTGTGGGGGTGTGTGAAAAAAAGAAAGAAAGTTAGTCCTTTTTTTTTTGTGTGTGTAGATGATGAGCTTTTATTAGTTGAAAAAAGGTTAATAAAATCCTTGATGAAGACTTCCGTTCCATTTATGCCATATGGGGCAAAGATTGTGATTCAATCCTTTTTGTTCTTGTTTTGTAGCTTAACAAGGAGGGAGTATTGCTTTTGCAAGGATTGGATTCCAAACTCTCCAAGGGTCTACCTTCTGATCTTCAGAAGTTTAGATGCAAGCTAATTGCTAGCTCTGTTCTTACTGATCTTTTGATTCTAGGGGGTTACATTGAGTTACATTGGCCCGATTAAATCTTGGGTTAAGGGGGTAACTTTTTTTTTTTTTCCATAAAACATGAAAAAAGCTGATTGAATATTCTAAAATTGTGATATAATGCCTGAAACCTTAATTGAGTTGTGGATTATTTCACAAAAACTTGAAAATTCATATTGTGGTTTAAGCCTATAACCCCTCATGGGAAGCTCAGATCTTGCACATCTGCCATTTTCACATGCGTGCTTGCTTGTGAATGGGTAGTGCTCTAGATGTGTATGGGCTTGGCAAACCTCCCAATTTAAGACAAACATTTAGCACCCAACCCAATTGACCATGTCAATATATTAGTTTCTCTACTTTTTTGGTGCACAACATGGCATGTTTTGATTTCATATTTGAAATTTTGCAGGTAGCATTTCATTCATTGCGGTTCTCTACCCCCATCATAGAGCTTGGGAACAAGCTTGCAAAGAGGATTGTTGGATGTCACAAAATCTGGTCAATCTTACACCTCTGGATAATTGATAAATCTGCCCCAAATCTATCCATTTTGGGAGTTGGGACAACAAGATTTGCCTTAAAACTGTACATGTTGGAAAACTCCAGTGAGACGCAAATCTGTACACTTTCGTACCTTTGATTGAGCACAGAACTGTCCATGTTGGCTCAATAGGTGTGCACTCTTGTGCTTTTGAGATTTCGGATTAAAAAATTAAGCATCTGCTTATTGTTGAATTTGTAATTTGTTTGTTATTGTCCAATTATGTTGGCACTTCAGGTCTTTAAAAGTTTATATCAGAATTCATATAGAAGAACATGATCTCAAGTAAATTTTTTTTCTTTGATTTTAGAGATTCAATCTTGAAATAATTAAAGTAATCAGTTAGATTTCCATAGTTTTTAATTGCTTCAGATTGGCACATTTGGTGTCTGAGAACAAAAAATGGACATCAACGGCATGTTTGGATATCCAAAAACGGAAGTATTTCAGCCAATGAGGCTTAGAACCCCACACCACCAGGATTTTAAACTATTGAATTCAATATACATTGATTCCTATGTCAAACAAGTTTCTACTCCCTTTCCTATTTGCTTTGAATTGTGTTGGAACCATTGGATTCTTTTGATACATCTGTTTAACCTTATTTCCATTTGTTCTATTTGATTGCAGGAGATGGTATCCAAGCCTGAAATTGGACAATCACAAAGGTTTTATGCATGAAACAAAGTTAATTTTTACCTTCCTATGTTGCTTTACTATTGATTCCATGTAGCTTTTTCTTTCTTCTTTATATAGTTTCTATGATGATTTGTATTTTTTAAAAAATGTTTCTGGGATATCAAGCTGATATATATGGGTGGACCAGCCTGATTTTTTGAGGTTCTATATATATATTCTCCTGATTTTAGTCCTAAACATATGCATTTCTAAATCCTGATTCTACACATCTCAGTTTGCTGGATTGAATAGTTCATCATTTCTTTGTAGGACTAATTTAGGAGTCGTTGGACCCCCTACCAAATCTTAGCAATCAATACAATTCATCTAGTGGCCCCAATGGTAGATGGCCCACTGTGAGAAAATCATGCCAATTACTTGATCTTGCTCATCCAACCATGGTACTTCTGCTTAAAGAATGTGAACTGTACATCTTTTAAGGCATTAGCTGCTGGTTTACAATCCAGTGTAGAGCCTACAGACTTTCCAGACTTTCCAATGACTGGGATAATTTCACCATTATCCATCCATGCAAGGGGTCTGAGAAAAAAAGATGTTTGGAATCTGATGTTTTCCTACATTTGCGAAAGGAACCCAACAAAAAGATGTTTCGAATCTGTTGTGTAGAACTTTCTTACAGACATCTGGTCTGTGATTTGTCATATTACATGATTTAGGGTGTGTTTGGATTCACTATTAGAAATCTCATAAAGTGAAAATAGCTGAATCCTAATTTCCTTAAGAGTTCATATTAGGTTCTTGGCTCCAAATTACAATTTACTTTCAAGCTGAACTTAAAAAATAAAGCTAACTGCCATTTTGAGGGTTACTTCCACACTACATGCTAGAATACATCCAAACTCAATCTTAAGACTGAATTTTGAATAAACTGAATACTTGCAATTTAATTCACTTGTGCATCCTAACGTGATCTTAGAAAATCTTATCTTGTCACCTCTATGGGCAGTTTTCTTTTTTTTGGGTTTTTTACTATCATTATTGCTTAATTTACATAAAATGGATCTCTGTTTTTTATTTTGGTGTATGTAAAGAATCACTGAATATCTCTCCACGCTGTCACCATTGATGTAGAAGTAATTTCAAGCTGGAAGATAAAAGTCACTGAAAATTGTGAAACAAGAACCAACAAGATGACCTGGGAAGTTGAATTTTGTATCACTAAGCTCATTCTAATGCATTTTTGTCGGTGTGGGATATTTAAACTTACAACAGCCTTTGAACATTGTCAAGAGTGACAAGGTTCTCTTGTTTTCCATTGTTGACCACTGTAAGGGTGTAAGCCTCATGCTTGGGCATTGGGTTTGGATGGATAGGCCGTTTTGTTAGAAATATGGATATGAATGTGGGCATGTTTGTGCTATAATCTGAGTCATGCATGATGCTAGAGGATAAAAGGCAGGACAACAAGAGGGGACCTTTTTATTTCTATCAACATGCTACAAACCTGGTTGGATTTGTGTCATGACCCACTTGGATTTGGGCGCTTTCCATATCGGTTATGGGTTCACTCTCATCACCAACCACGCCTTACTGAAATTTAGTTAATCATTTACACTTACTGAGTTGGTTTCTTTTACTCATGCTGATCCACACAACTAGATGCTACATATTCCTTGCACACATCCCGTATTATGAACCATATCTTGATACGGACTTGATCTATCACGTTTAAACCATGTCCAAATTAGCTTACCTTCCATCAACTAAAAAACAATCAATGGTTCAAATTCAACAAGAAAATATTCAATAATTTTTTTATTTGTTATATCCCAATTTTAAGACAACTTTGGATGTTCTTTATGTTATGAAGTAAAAACATTCTAATTTTCTTGGTAGTGATTCTAAAAGTGATTTCTCAAAACCATTAGGCGTGAATATGTGATTCTCACCACGATTAGTGAGAAAATAGTCAATTGCTCTTATTATTTTTTCTATTTGCTGTAGATTTTTTGTTTTTTGTTTGTTTGTTTGTTTTTTTTTTCACGATCCTAAATTCTTTCTTAAACAGTGTGGGCCTTTAAGTTCCGAATTTGGAAGTGAGATTTGAGGGCATGACCATCACCGTAGATGTTTAGATTGGGAAAAGAGCTTTGCCTAATCTGTTGAATTATGTCCTCAACTCTATTAGGTCGATGTCATCTTTACAATACAATCCCTTCTCCTAAATCTATTTCATTGACCGTCACCGTAGATGTTCAATCTTGTTTGACTTCTTAACATGTTTGTTCTCTTAAACTTGTAGATGGAGACTTTGATAGTGACTGTTGCAGATGGGTACTAACGCTGCTTGGTTGCAATGATGTGTGGACAAAGAGGCTGAAGATAGCTGTATTGGCCAAGCAAGGAGTGGACGATATGGAAGATTTATTATTATTATTATTGTATTCGGATAATTTTCAACTTCCTGTTGTAAATAGTATATATATATTTTATTGTAAAGTTGTACAACAATATTTGTTTAATATTCATTTTAAATTGTATTGCAATATTCTTTGGGTTATAAATATTTTATAAAAAATACATGTTCCAATTGAAAATAAAAAATTATAAGCTTTTTGAAATTGTTGTTTTCTATAATTATCTTTTTTTAAAAATAAAAATAAATAATTTGCAATGGATTTCAGTTCTAATAATTGCGACGGTTTTCAACCGTTCCTATTTTTTTCATTAGCAACGCCATTTAGCAATGTTCCTAAATGATTTATTCATTTAGGAACGGTTTTAAACCATTCCTAAATAGGGATCCATATTAATAAGTGGGAATCATCTCTTTAGTCTTCCCTTGGCTGAATCATCTTACAAAGTTTTTTCTTGTATTTTATGTATCCATTCACTGGTATACTAACTTTGTGTTCCCCTTCCTATTCCATAAAATAGTTATGTAATATCTTTCATTGAACTCTTGGCTAGTCTTTTAACTTAAATATGGTCATTTGTCCATGTTCAGTTTCTTAGAATGCCATTCTTCATCAATGGCATGGATATCTTAGATGTGGGCCCTTCATCATTAGAGCAAACTTTTGACGTGGACCATCTATTATGTGGTGCCCACCTTGATGTAGGTCATACATCATTGGGGCCACTTTTTATTTTTCCATTATGTGGGGTCTAACTTCATTGTTTGTAGCCCATCATAGTGAGCCCACCTTTGATGTGGACCATCCATCATGTGGGCCTCGCATGTGATGTTGGTTGTATGCCTTGTGGGGCCACTTTATTATGGATCACATGGAGAGATAAGGAGGAAAGAAAGATAAGTAAAAAGGTATTTAAAAAAATGTAAATTTACTTGTGGCCATAAGAAAATTTGAAGTGATTTTTAAGAAGGTATTTATCCAACTTTTGTTAAATAAGTACCTTATTCTATCTAAATATGCCTAAAGTGGGTTAGGTGTTGCCTGACCTCACATGCAGCCCTTATCGAGGGACCCACTTTTTTGCATGTATTCTATATCCACGCTATCCATCCGTTTTTCATAACAATGTAGGCCATGAGCACCCGTGCGTATAAAAAAAAAAAAAAAAAGTATATCTAAATCTCAGGAGACCATACTAAACAGTGGTGATTGAATGCCCCACAATTAAAACCTTCCCAGAGCCCACCGTAATGTTTCCCTAATAATTATTTTCCATCCAACGTGTTCATAAGGTCATAAAGACCCGAATGAAAGGGAAAAAATATATTAAATTAATCTAAAGCTTTTGTAGCCCACAAAAAGTTTTAATGGTCAATCACCAATGTTTTGTTAGGATCCATCCCCAAGTGAAGGTAAGTCCCACGTGTGAGGACTAAATGGGGACATTTTTGTCTTTTTGCCTTGGCTTTTCTTTGTTAATTTTTTTTTTAAAGCAAAAAAAAAAAAAGGCTTTTTTTTTTTAAATTTTAATTTTATTTATTTATTTATTATTATTTTTTGTATAAAGGCATGGTCATTCGCAACAACTAGTAACCTTTGGAGGGTTTTGTTTTCTAAGAGAGAAGGGGTTTTTAGAGGAAGAAGAGCAAGGCTCTTTCTACAAGGCCCTAATTTAAGTCTTTTGTCAATTTCAATATTCATATCCGGGAAAGTGAGGCTTCCATCCACAATTGTTGGATTCATCGGTAATCTTCTCCAAGGGTTGGTTAGTGGATTATTCTCTACATTCCTTATTTCATAAGAAACTTCTTTCTTTATTAATGCTTGCAATCCACCCATTGGGTGTTGTATTTCGGTTACTCAAGAGAGTATTATCTCGAAGGTTGTTGTGTGGTGTATGTTGGGCATAGACGAGAAGATGTTCTCTTAATAAATTTACTTCCATTATCATTATAGTGGATTTGTTGTTGGACTAGGTTCAATAGGTTTTCCTTCATTTTAGAGGGTTTTCCACGTTAAAAATCATGATGCCTCATTTGCATTCTTCGTGTTCGATGATATGCTTGTTTGATTTGGAATTGCTTATTTTTCATCAAATCTCTCCATATTTTAAATCTCACTAATTTAAACATAGCTAGGAAATGGATTGTTTTCCCTACAAGTGGTATTAGAGCTTTGGTTGCAAGCTCGGTCATTTTGGGAGGAGTTTATTGTTTGTCGTGTTTATGTGGAAATAAAGGCAAGCATCATAAATAGAATGGTCAACCTTAATGGCTTCAATTGGATAATTTGAAAAGCCAAGATAGAGGACATCTTATATTGCAAGGATTTATATGTTAGACAGACTGAAATATACCTTGTATAGCTAGCATACCTTATATAGTTGATTTTCCACAGGTAGATGATTCTGATTTTATTTCTTTCCTTGTATAGATGCTGTAATCTCTATATATTCAACCCCTTTGGGTTGTCTTAAATACTCAAAAGCTTTCAGCTCTTCTCGGTTTACATGGTATCAGAGCTTCACTGATCCAAATCCGGCACCACCTGTCAGATCTGACTACCCCTGCGTCATCCGGCCACCCTGTTGCGTCGTCTGATCATCCCTCTTCTCGTCCAGTGCCATCTGCTGCTCGTCCCGTGCCCTTGTTGCAGATCCGACTACCCCCTGCTCTTCCGACCGCCCCTGTTGCAGATCCGACCACTCCTTGCTTGTCCGACTGCCCCCTGTTGCAGATCCGACCACCCCCTACGGGTCCGACCGTCCCCTGTTGAAGATCCGACTACCACCTGCGCGTCCGACCGTCCCCTGTTGAAGATCCGACCACCCTCTGTGCGTCCGACCGTCCCCTGTTGAAGATTCGACCACCCCCTGCCAGTCCGACCACCCGTCCAACCACCTCTTCTCGTCCATTCGCCCCTTTGCTCGTCTAGCGTTGCCCTTCTGCTCATCCAGCGTCGCCCGGTCACCTCTATTGCTCGTTCTCTTCGAGTTCCAGCAACCTCATCTAGATTTGTTGCTCCCATCCAGATCTGTTGACAATCTGTTGCTGTTGCTCCCATCTAGAACTGTTGTTGTTACTGTTGCGTCGCCGGATCTACATTTTCCAGATCCAGAGGTCCTGTTGCTGTTCCTATTCTGCCAAGATCTAGATACTGCTACCCGTTGGGTATCTCCTGCTGTACGGTACACCTAAAATATTCTTCACTGCAACTCTTTGCGTGCTTTATATTAATTCCGATCAATGGACAAGAACTCATCACGTACAGAGGCCCCAAGGTGTAGTTTTGATGGTACCAACTATTCACTATGGGCCATCCATTTTCAGAACTTCCTGAAGGGTCGTGGTTTGTGGGGACTAATTGATGGATCTGTTACTATTCCCACTTCCACGGATGCCGATAAATTGGCTGATTGGGAAATGAACAATGGACAGATTATTAGCTGGATTCTCGATTCGGTCGATCGGTCTATTGCTGTTGGCCTCACACCTCATCGCACGGCTAAGGCAATGTGGGAGCCTCTTCAGACAATTTATCAACGAAGTAATGCGGCCCGGTCATATCGTCTGGAACAGGATCTCGTTAACCTTACTCAGGGTGACGACAGTATTCAATCATTTTATTCTAAAATTGTCACAATTTAGACTGAGATGGCCTTGATGGATCTAATATTTCCTACTGAGGATTTTCCAAACTATGCGCGAGAGTGCGCAAGTTCGCCAATTTCTTATGAAACTGGGTCCGGAATTCGAGCATTGTCGAGCTGCTCTCTTAAACTGTAGCCCTACTCTTTCTTTAAATTCGGTTATTAATGATCTATTGGCTGAGGAACAACGACTGAAAGTTCTATCACTTCCTTCCTCGACTCCGGGATCATCTGATATGGTACTTGCTGTGTCCACCACTACACCAACACGTGGCTCCTCTCTTTTAACATGTCGCGGCTGCAACAAGGTGGGTCATGTTGTCGCTCAATGCAAAGAATGGTGCACTTATTGTCGACGAACTGGTCATGGTATTCAAGACTGTTGTACATGTGCATATGCATCTTCTTCCGTCCGTGGACGTGGTGGTCGTGGTCGTGGCCATGGTCGTACTCTTTCTGCTACTGCTGCCACTATTTCTTCCGAGCCGACTGTTACTGATTCTACATCTACTGTTTTTGCTGAAGGTCTTTCATCTCCGTTAACTCCTGCGATGCTCCAGCAAATCGTTCAGGCCCTTTCTGCGGCCGGTATGTCAGGTATATCCCCATCTTCTACATGGTTCTTCGATTCGGGTGCTTTCAATCATATGATCGGTGCTGTATCCCATCTTCGTGACATTCGTCCCTACACCGGCAATCAGGCTATTTCTACTGTGGATGACACTAGATTACCTATTCAGTCTGTTGGATCATTGACTTTCTTTCCTTCTGCTCATCGCTAGTTCACCCTTCATGATGTGTTTCATGTCCCTAACCTCTCCTCCAATTTAATTTCAGTTGGTCAACTCACATCAAATAACTGCTTAGTCATATTTCTTCCCAACTGTTATTTTGTGCAGGATCTGGCGACGGGGAAGGTACTTGGGAGGGGTAGGCGGCATGGTCGTCTGTACGTGCTGGATTTTGATCCATCTGTCACTCCGGCTCGTTGTTTCTTTTCTCATTCTTCATCAGATATTTCTTCGGCAAAAAAATTGTGGAAACTATGTCACTTTCGCCTGGGTCATCCACATTCCGATCGGTTACTTCAGTTAATTTTGTCTGGCATGTTAGGGAATATTTCTCTTAATAAAAATGATTTGGATTATTCTTGTTCTTCCTGTTGTCTTTCAAAAAGTAAGTATGTTCTATTTTTCCTAAGTACTACAAAATCATCTTCTATGTTTGAACTTGTGCATACGGATGTCTGGGGTCCTTCACCAATTATGTCTCTCTCTGGGTTACGATACTATGTTATATTCATTGATGATTTCACACGTTACACTTGGATTTACTTTCTGCAATCAAAGTCACAGGTTTTTGAAAAATTCAAGTTATTTCACTCTATGGTGGAGACTCAATTTCGGGTTTCAGTTCAAACTCTCCGCTTTGACTCACGGGGGGAATATCTCTCAACTGATTTTCATACATTTCTTCAAGGGCATGAAATTATTCATCAAACCACCTGTTCTGATACTCCACAACAGAACGGGGTGGCTGAAAGAAAAAATCGTCATATTGTTGAAACTGCCAACACCCTGATGACAGCTATGAGTGTTCCTCGTTCTTTCTGGGCTGAAGCAATGTTACATTCCGTCTACTTGATTAACCGGATGTCAACCAAAGTTTTGAACAGTAAATCTCCTTATTCTGTTCTCACTGGCTTACCTCCTGTATATTCCACATTTCGTGTTTTTGGTTGTATCTGTTATGTTCACCTGGCTTCACGTGAACGTAACAAACTATCTCCAAAATCAGTCAAATGTATGTACTTGGGATTTGGGGAAACTCAGAAGGGTTTTCGATGTTATGATCCGGTTTCTCGTCGTGTTCGGGTTTCACGACATGTTGTTTTTCTTGAGCACATTGCTTTTTATTCATTTCTTCTTCCTCCGCACACTTTAAACTCTCCTGGTCTAACTGCCTTTCTAGAAATTTCGTTTGCCTCAAGTACTCTCCCTCGTCCGTTGCAGGTTTACTCACGTCGACCACGTACAGATCCACCACCTATTACTCAACCCGAACTACTGTACCCATTGCTAATCCCGAACTTACCTCGATCCGTCGTTCCGCTCGTGAACATCGAGCGCCTGATCGGTCGATATGCTCTATGTCTGCCATGAATGCTACTCTGGATACCGTTTCTATTCCTACTTCATACTCTTAGGCAGCCACTCATGATTGTTGGAAGAAGGTTATGGCAGAAGAACTTGCAGCATTGGAAGATAATCAAACGTGGGACATTGTCACTAGACCTGCTGACCAACAGCTAATTGGTAGCAAATGGATTTATTCGGTCAAACTCAAGTCTGATGGATCATTGGATCAATACAAGGCTCGACTTGTCGCTCAGGGATACAAACAGGAATACGGAATTGATTATGATGAGGCTTTCGCTCCCGTGGCCAAGATGAAAACTGTTCGTACTCTTCTGGCTATATCTTCTGTTCGCTCATGGCCACTCGCTCAGATGGATGTGAAAAATGCCTTTCTTCATGGAGATCTTCAAGAAACTGTGTATTTGAAACCTCCTCCTGGCTCCTTAATCCCTGACAATAAGGTATGTCGCCTAAAGAAAGCCCTGTACGGCCTCAAACAGGCACCTCGGGCATGGTTCCAACGCTTTCATGATGTTGTTACGGGTGCTGGCTTTACTCAAAGTGGTCATGACCCATCCTTATTTTTGCGCATCACTGCTCACGGAATTGTCATTGTTCTGGTCTATGTTGACGACCTCCTACGACTGGTAGCGATACTGCTGGCATCTCAACTTTAAAGGAAGTTCTGCAATCCTCCTTCAAGATGAAAGACCTCGGCCATCTCACATACTTTCTTGGGCTTAAAATTTCACGTTCTAAACGTGGGATCCTGGTCAGCCAGCGTAAATATGCCAAGGATCTTCTCGCTTTGGCATCATTGACAGATCAGAAAACAGTTCAGACTCCCTTAGAACTTAACATTCATTATGTCCGCGACGATGGTGATCTACTTGCACAGCCCGACTTATACCGTCGTTTGGTTGGGAGTCTGGTTTACTTAACTATGACTCGCCCTGATATTGCCTATGCTGTCCAAGTCGTCAGTCAGTTTGTTTCTGCTCCTCGAACTCTTCATATGACTACGGTGTTACGCATTATACGGTACCTACGTGGAACTCTAGATCGATCACTGTTCTTCTCCTCCACGGCGACTGTGGACCTTCGTGCTTATTCGGATGCTGATTGGGCTGGTTGCGCTCTCACATAAAGATCTACCACTGGCTACTGTGTTTTTCTCGGCACTTCTCTCATCTCTTGGAAGTGTAAGAAGCAGGCCACTATTTCCAAATCAAGCACAGAAGCCGAGTATCGAGCGATGTCTGCTGCATGTAGTGAGCTTGTTTGGTTACGTGGACTTCTTTCCGACTTGGGCATTCCTGTGCAGAATCCTACTCCACTCCATGTTGATAATCTCAGTGCCATTCAGATTGCCTCTAACCTGATTTTTCATGAACGGACGAAGCATATTGAAGTTGACTGTCACTTTATCCGTGAGAAATTTCAGTCTGGGCTCATTTCTCTACCACATGTTGCATCCCATGATCAGATTGCAGACATTTTCACCAAGTCCCTAACTTCTGCACGTCACTCATTTCTCGTTGGCAAACTATTACTTGTCGATGACCCGCATTAGTTTAAGGGGGGATGTTAGACAAATTGAAATATACCTTATATAGCTAGCATACCTTATATAGTTGGTTTTCCATAGGTAGATGATTCTGATTTTATTTCTTTTCTTGTATAGATGCTGTAATCTCTATATATTCAACCCCTTTGGGTTGTCTCAAATACACAAAAGCTTTCAGCTCCTCTCGGTTTACATTATATGCACCTGTTAAAGGAGATGAAGCCAAACCTGAAGACATGTCGAATGAGATATGAAAGAAGTTAAATAGAAAAACCATTGGACTTATTTGGCAATGGTTGGATGATAGTGTTTTCACCCAACTTGTAGTCATTTGCACCAGCAAAGGGCCCCGAAGATGACTAAACCCCTAACCCGCCCCCTCATTTGCTCTCTCTCTCTCTCTCTCTCCTGATTCTCCTCTTTCCCTCTCTTTCTCTCACCCGATCTCCGCCCCCAATTCTCCTTACCCTTTCTCCCTCTTGTCTCTCACCTATTGCATCTCTTTCATTCACCTCCCTCTCTCTCCATCGCATCTCTACCATCTCTTGTATCTCCCTTACATCATCATTTTGCTCGGACATCCATTGCAACAGCCGTGAGACTCCTATCCAATGGAAACATGTACCATTCAAAAGCCCCTATCAGATTTTTGGGGTATGTCTTAAATCGAAGGAATCTAAGGCTCCTCTGCACATGTCTAATCTCTTCCTCTTTTGTCTCTCTGTCTTGCTTTCAGATTTCATGGTGCTAACTGTTTGATGAAATGGCTCAACAAGAAAGGTTTTGGTGTTTAAAATTGTTTGATGAAATGCCTCAACAAGGTAGTTACAGATGTGGTCCTTTTGGATGCATCTGGCCTTAACGATCTATTTCAATTAAAGTTCGAGACTGTTTTATATAAGAAGTAATGAATTAAAGATAGTTAATGGTGCCTCCATGAAGGGTCATAATCAAAAGGCCCTGTTGAGAATTTGATTGATGCAATCAACTTGTTGGTAAACATGAGGGGGAAGTGACTGACTTATCAATGTGTCATTAGATGATTACTTTCCTAGTATCTGCATCAACAGATGGCATGGTTTGTATTTGTTCTGCAACTATTTTCCTAGTCTTGTTACTAGCAATGTTAGTTCAATGTTCAAGAGATATAATTTTTAGAATTAGTTTAGAACATCTTGAACTATGCATTACCAATAGATATTCCTAGTAGTTCTCCCTCTCTCTCTCCCCCCCCCTTTTCTTTGATGCGTATCATTGACAACTAATTTGATGGCTACTATTCTTAAGAAATGATCGAATTTCTAGTAATGTTTATTTATTCATTGTTTCACTCTTTAGAGTCATGTAGTAATTAATTTCTTATTTCTTCATGACTAGAGTTGGTGCAGTGGAGGGGATTGAATGACTGATAATCTAATTAGTGGATAGTGTTGCATTGTTTTATATCTACACATGGGGCCCAAGGAATCATTTTGGAACCATTCTTTTACACAACAACAAGCTCCCAAAAATAACATCCCCCTCATATAGCTTGATGTACATGAAAAGGGTATTATCTGTACATGTGGAAGATGAGAGTGAAAGAAAATAAAAGAAATGAAAGAGTGGAAAGTCTTTTTTATTGCAACTCCATGCACCACCTAGGTCTCTGGAGGCCCTTGTTGTCCACGACTCTACACCACATTATGGTCTTCAACAAAACTTCAGGAGATGTTAAAATGTACATATTTGCATATTAAAAAAAAATGCAAAAAGAATGCATACATAACAAGTTTCCATTTAATGGGGCCTTAGAAGCACGTGTTATTGAAAGAAATTAGTCCAACTATCCCATCCGGCCTAGTTAACCATCCAACCTTCCATCCAAACATCCATCGATATTGTAAAATATTAACAACACATGATATTTCACCAAAAAATCATCAACAATTGGAAAGGAAACGAAAGATTGTGGTCTAAGTGTTAGAAGTATCGGTATCGCTACAAGTTTCGCTAGCTAGGGATACGGAAACAATATCGATATCGCCGATAATATCGGTGATAACCGGAAATGCGGGGAAACATGGGGAAAATGGTGGAATTTTTAGTGAAATTTTAAGAGATGTTAAAATGTACGTATTTGCATATTTAGAAATTTAAATTAAAAAAATGCAAAAAGAATGCATACATAACAAGTTTCCATTTAATGGGGCCTTAAAACATGTGTTGTTGTAAGAAATCAGTCCAACCATCCCAACCAACCTATTTAGCCATCTAACCTTCCATACAAACATCCATTGATATTGTAAAATATCAACAACACATGATGTTTCACCAAGAAATCATCAACAATTGTAAAGCGAATGAAAATTTATGGTCTTAATATCACGCATGTTGAGATATAGAAAGTATCGAGATATTATTAGTATTATCAACGACAAGTTGAAAACTACATGCAACTATGTGCCCATGACAAAAAATTGAAATAAAAAATTTTCTAATAAACAAAATTTTGATGATATCAATATGTTGGCGATATTATTGAAATATCGTCGATACACTTATGATACAAGCATTACCTAGAATTTATATAGTCAAAAATATTAGTGATACATTGGCGATATTGATGCATTGGCAATACAAGCGACACCTAGAAATTACATACTAGAAAATATTGGTGATTACATTAGCGATATTGGTACGTTGGCGATGCTTAGCAAGACATTGCTAATACCTAGAATTTCTATACTACCAACGTTATCGGTATCGCTACCGGTGTTATCGGTATTGCTACCGGTGTTATCGGTATCGCTGAGCTGAAGATAAATATAATATCGGAGATATTTCGATAATATCGGAGATAATTCGAACACTGGTGGTACCCACCTTTTTGCATGTACTATATCCATGCTATCCATACGTTTTTATAACATTGTAGGTCATGAGCCTAAAAATAACGCAGTTCCAAATATCAGGTGGACCGTACTAAACGGTGGCGATTGAATGCCCCACAATTAAAACCTTCCTAAGGCCCACTGTAGTGTTTCCATAATATTTATTGTAAAAACCTGGATTATATATATATATATATATATGTGTGTGTGTGTGTGTGTGTGTGTGTGTGTGTGTGTGTATCAGATTGATCCAACAACCTTTTGGGCTTAGGAAATCCCTCCACATGTGGAGGTGAGTCCCACGTGTGAGGACTAAGTGAAGAGATTTTAGTCCTTTTGCCTTACCTTTTTTTGTTTAAGATAAAAGGTAAAAAGCAAAAAACACAAACAATTATAGTTGGCTTGACAACACATAGGAAATCCACATTTAAAATGTATATATTTTTTTCGAAGGGGTTAGTTTTACTTGTTTTCTTTTTCAAGTAAAAGTTAAGAAGAGGAAATTGATTCTCCTCATTTTCTTTTCTTTTTCTTTTGTTTCTCAAACGGAGTAAATTGTCACATCTGTTCCTTTCCATAATTTTTTTCTCACAACAAACATGCCCTTCCATTTTATAGATTTTTTTTTTAATACAATGTATGATCCATGTCAGGAGGATTAGCATAAAATCTCTTGGTTGAGGCACATCAGGCATGCAATCTTTGACCTTTCTGCTGTTGAATGTGGGTTGTTGCTGCATTTTATTTTCTCATCTTCTATTTACAGGCTCACAGTTAGATAGTTAGATTGTCTAATCAAGGACATTTTGTAGCATGGTCCATCCACTGTGGGCCCATCATATCAATAATCCTGATCACTGGACCACAAGAACATTAAAAAAAGAACACTTTTACAAGGCAATGGGATGAGGAACTCGAGCTGTGTTCAGGAGGATTTTAATTAAGGAGAAGGCGATGGGATCGAGTAGTAGCGAGGATGCAGCTGCATTGTCGTCTTCTTTGGATGGAGTCTGCAAAGTGCTTTTAAGTGAGCTTGGGTTCTCCATTCTTCCTATCTTGGTTGTAATGCCCTGAAAATCGGGGGTCGGGCAGAAGTTCAACTCTCGAGTTTCAACGCGCCACCTATGCAACATGGATAATGATGATTAAATGTTGTCCGTGTTAGCGCACTAAACATGAGTGGGATTATACCAAATTAGCATATCATACCCGAGAGACAATTAAATTAAGCGGAAGATCATGATATGTATTTATAAACATATAAGTGGTGGTGCGTCTCCAGAGTATAATCATGTTCCAGGTTAAACAATTGTATGTATCGTTTCAAAATACAAAATATCAAAATATGTAGGTCCGTCTACATCATGAAATCCCTATCGCCCCGACGATCAGAATATGGCCTACATGAACCTTCCAGAATACTACATATACGAGAACTCCTCCTCGTCGTCATAAAAATCAGGCTCCGCTTCATAAGCTGCGCCATCATCTGCAACTATGACAGAGTCTGGTTGGTGTTTTAAAACACCGTCCCAGAGTGGGAGTGAGTGATCAACTCAGTGGAACTATAAGGCAAAGGTTAACATATTATCAATTCAGTCAAGCAGTAATGATAAACCAGCATAGCAATCATATCCTAGATTACTCTTGTTAATACAAGAATGGTATGCGATAATGATGTATGCCCTCGCCTACACTCCCTCAACGACTTCATCTCACGTTTGTGCATGACATCCTCCCGAAACGTGTGCTTCCTCGCCAAAGCACATGCAGTGCGGTGCATGATCGTGTTAGCAGTACTTAATTAGGTTTATTCATATAGTAAGTTCGGGAAACTAAGGTACCTCCCTTTGTATCATTGACCCAACATTGATCCATCTAGGGTTGTCAATCCTAGTAGTCACATACGATAGGCAGTTCCAGGGCGCTACGGAGAGGCTCGTCACCATCAGCGTAGGCCTGGTTTATACTCTAATTTACTACGGAAAGACTTGTCACCTCAACATAGACCTAGTGTATTCTCGAGGTCACTACGGGCTCGTCACCTGATCAAAGGCCAATAGCTCGAATACAGTGTCCCATACCACCGTATTCGGCTCACAAGTCTGGGTTGCTCATTGGACACTATGGGGAGGCTCGTCGCCCCAACGTAGGCTGACAGCACGACCAAGGTGTCCCATACCGCCATGCCTGGCTCATGAGTCTCAGCTAATCGAGGTACTAAGGTTAAACGGGTTTTCATCGGTAAGTGGTACCTTAGATTCAAGCAGTTACGTCCATACATGGTAAATATATAATGGGCAGATCGGGTTGCTTGACAAGCTTGATTGGTATGAGCATATGTTGAATTGGTCGACATAGAGCGCGTAAGCACTCCGCGTGGCCCAACCACTGCTGGCAATCTTCGTACGACTCAGATTCCTCGAACATATCTGTGGCGGCGAAATTAACTTAGCCACTCGATCGAGAATTGTTATCGATAGCCTGGACTATGTAGCAGTCCCAAACATACTTAAACATAACAGGAAAGCATATGTGATAGAAATATCAACAATAAACAATTAATTCAAACAAGGGAACCACTTGACCATTTTTATGAAGTACAAATAAACATGCTTTCACACCTATACATTTCATACGTAAATCACATCAAATAATCTAAGTTACATGAATAGATTTATACACATAGCTAAGGTAGTTGGGAATCTTATCTCAATACCCATATAAAATACAATTTACCAAATATTTACTCATTTAGACATTTTTACAAACACTTAGACTACACACTTCAACATTCATGACATATATTGGTCATAACATGTATTAGGGCAAATCCTTTCACCAAGGAGTTGTCACCTATACAACAATCATATATCCATGACAGATAATCATGGCAAGCACGAGTCCAAATTCCATACTCATTCAAACATTTCAACAAATACTTAGACTACACACTTCAACATACATGACGTATGTTGGTCATAACATGTATTAGGGCAAATCCTTTCACCAAGGAGTTGTCACCTGTACAACAATCATATGTCCACGACGGATAATCATGGCAAGCACGAGTTCAAATTCCATACTCATTCAAACATTTAAACAAACACTTAGACTACACACTTCAACATACATGACGTATGTTGGTCATAACATTTATTAGGGCAAATCCTTTCACCAAGGAGTTGTCATATATACAACAATCATATATCCATGACGGATAATCACGGCAAGCATGAGTCCAAATTTCATACTCATTCAAACATTTAAATAAACACTTAGACTACACACTTCAACAGACATGACGTATGTTGGTCATAACATTTATTAGGGCAAATCCTTTCACCAAGGAGTTGTCACATATACAACAATCATATATCCACGACGGATAATCATGGCAAGCACAAGTCCAAATTCCATACTCATTCAAACATTTCAACAAACATATGAATTACACTATATTCAACATAGTTCATATATATTTGTAAAGCGAGGGAAACATCGTATCTAGCATGAGAAATGGAAACCAGGTCAGTTATAAATCATTAACCGACATTGACAGCCTTGAAAATCATAACCTAAACATTTATAGTCCGCACCTTTCAACGGATTCTGTTTGAACACTCTCGCCTTGTAAACTAGACTTTGGATACCTAATCAATAAAACGAGTTAGCTATTTCACCGATCTATGTATTTGGATTCCTAAAACAGGTTAGGGTTAGGGTTTCTTACCCAAGAACGGAATCAGAATCCCCGGTATGGCAACACGGAAGCAGTAGTTATGTACGTGGAGTAGTGGGATCGAATCCCAGTAACTAACTCACACTCGCTCTCTCACTTCTCCACTTTCTCCTTCACTTTCTCTCTCTTTTCTCTCTTAGGGTTTAGAATTCGTATGGAATGAGAGGGGTGGGTAAAGGCCCTAATATAGGCCCAGAACTGATGGGAATGGCCCCAGGGCCATGGTATACTTAGGTTATAGCCAAAGAGTGGATGTTTCAGTCTAATGGAGTACATCTGGAGGGCCCTTTTCTACATACGATCTGGAGAAAGATTCCTGACATTGGATCTAGGTTAGGTTAATTTTTCAGTCCGATCGGATTTACGGAACGACCGCAGAGGACCAGTTTCAGTTCAACGGTCATCGCCACTTGATCAGGGCCACAAGTACACTGACCTGCATATGAAATTTTTCCTGATCTGAGGGTTTATTTACGTCAGATTCTGACAGTCTGAAACCTTAGAATTGGCCTGCAAGCGAACGGCTCAGTTTACTTAAACCCGAGTAGATTTTTTAAAGATATTTGCGTTTGTCACACACTTTGTTCCGGGCTAAAGTTGTGCATTTCTGGATACTATCTGGACTTGATTTTTGAGATGGTCGTCAAGCCCAGTAAGGCGGTCATATTCATATAGTCTCATGGTAATCGAACTTTCGACACTTGGTCCAGGTTCGATACGGAGTTTCGTGATGCTCCCGACAGCAACTGGGTTTTGAGATGGATCCTAAATTTTTACGTAATGTAGTGTTAGCGATTCTGCTAGTTTTGGGTCTTGCAGTTGGCATTTAAAGTGGTTAGAACTAATTTCCCAAATAATCTAGTTTAGCACTTAGTTAATTCTCGTCTAATTTCTAAAGGATTTGGTCCTTAGTGATTTCTGTCTAAGGTGGTACTCGGGTCTTCGTACGGATTTTTTCAAGACATTACATTGGTGGATCCTTCGATTCTTTCGACGATGAAGATCAGGTGAATTCCTTTAATTTCATTTTTCATTTTCAGTTTTGGTGTTGCATTTTGATTGTTTGAGGTTGTGGGATTTCAGATTGGGGTTTATGCTATTTGATTCATTTAAGTTGGCTTTTTTGCTTTTCAACCCAAATTATCAATTCCTATTTTTGGGATTTACTTTATATTTAGATGCATGATGGTGAGATCGATCTTGTTGATCTTGTTGATTAGCCTCCCACTTGTTAGATGACCTGATAGAGACAGTGTACTGTGTGTTGAGATTTGTGCTGCGGAATCACACAGATTTAGATCTAGGATAGTAATCCAAGAGCGCCAAGCAATCACAAGGGAAACACAAAGATTTAATGTGGAAAACCCTTGCAGGAAAAAACCACGACACAAAGCGACAGAAATCCACTATGAAAATAGAAATTACAAAGAGAGAGGACTTACACGATTCGAACAACCTCGAATCTCACCCTTGCTCACCCTTTGATAACCCTAGAACCCTTTTAGAAACCCTTGGAATACCTTTAGGAAGCCTTAGAATTACTTAAAAAGGCCCTAGGGACCCATATTTATAGTTTAAGAAACTCCACTGACGCACCTCTCTGAAACCGCCTCAGATTTACGCAGTCCTCGCAGAATCCACGCAGCATCTGCTTAACCTTCGACTGGTAGAGTCTGGGCTTCGAATGGTCGAAGGGCACCTTCGACTGGTCGAAGATCTTGGGATTTTCAGAAACATTGTTGCTGGACTTCGAGTCGAGTGGGCTTCGAATAGTTGAAGGGATCCTCGACTGGTTGAGCCAGCCCCTCAACTGGTCGAGTAGCACGGTGAAACCAGATTTAAGACATCTATTTTTTAACAATCTCCATCATGTCTTCAATCTTTAACCGTGTAGCTTCTTGACCTCTTCTCTTATCTCTGCATCACATCATAGCTTTCGTGCACACTCTGTCCTTCTTTGCCATCGCTAAGCCCAGAGAAGTTGCACAGAACTTGAACTTCTATGTAGGAACGATCTTGGTGAGTATGTCTGCCGGATCTGAATCCACATGCCTCACCACCTTTGCTCATATCTTCTCAAAAGTAAGACATAGTCTTCTGTACCATCTCACCGCCACCCAATATTGCTTATCGGGGTATTTGCTCACAATGCTGATAGCCTATGAAATAACCGATCTAATACAAACCATGGCATACACTGCCAACCACAATCGAATAAGGCTCACGAGATATATCCTTCTTTTTCTCACCTGTTTTGGGACATGTCCTGGGGAAAACTTGAGGAGAGACGCGTAGGGAACACTCTTTGGCTTTGCCTGTTCCATCACATACTTGATCAATACCTACCCAAGGTATTCTGCCTGAGATAACCAAAGCATACTCCTCTTTCAATCTCAATGCCAAGAACCATCTTTGCAGCCCCCCGATCCTTCATCCTGAATATCCCACTTAACCGAGTCTTCAGTACATTGATTTTAGACATGTTATAGTTGGTGATCTACATGTCATCATCATACAATTCCTGACTCACCATGAATGAATCAAACCACTACCTAGGTGACAGGTTGTACCACGATCTCCCGCAAATTCTTTTTCTCAGCCCCTTTAACTTCGAACCGCTCTGGTTGCTCCATGAAGAACTGCTCTTCCAATTTCCCATGCAGAAGTGCACTCTCCTCATCCATCTTTCCAGCTCGATCGCATTGTCCAACCAGCGCCAATCACAAATTGAAAAGACACCTGCTATCCTGTCAGCGCGAATATCTCTGAGAAGTCGATCCCTTCTTTTTGAGCGTAACCCTTCACTACCAACCTCGCTCTGCATCTATGCTGTATCCTCGTGAAGATCCACCTGCATCCAACTGCCTTCCGACCCACTGGAAGCTCCACCAGCTCCCATGTGTCGGTCTGGTACAATAAGTCCATCACATCACCCATAGTCACCTTCCACTTCTCAGCACTAGGCTCACCTAGAGCCATCTGAATAGAAGACGAATCCCCTGTAATATTGGAGTCGTCCATGTACCTTACCGATCACCTATGATTTTACTGTGTGATTCTTCTCACAGGTGGTTGCTCCACCTACTTTGTATCTTTGACCACGCATCACATCCTTCCTACCTTGCCCGTTCATGTAGCCATTCCCAGCATGCCACACACGTGTAGAGGTGGAATCCGCTACAACCACTGTAGCTCCACCTTTTGAAGTGCTCCCTATCAACTTGTAGAGATTATCGAGTCCTTGCGCTTTCATGATCACCCGTGCCCCCTTAGATACTTTAAGGACAACATCAATACTTGTGAACCCACACTTTATAGCCTCGAGTGCGCCAAGAGAAATCAGGTTCTTCATGTTAGGAACGTGCCTCACCCCAGTCAGGGTACGCTCTGTCCCATCAAACATCTTGACACGCACTGTACCAACAGCCACAATTTTACAGGCATTGTCATTGCCCATAAACACCTGTCCACCATCACACTCTCTGTTATTTGTGAACCAACTCCAATGAAGAGTCATGTGAAAGGATGACCCTGTGTCTAGAATCCACTCGCCCCTACGATCATCGTATGGGCGTCTAATCGTAGACACAGACAAAACATCACCATCACATGCACTCGATCCATCTGACGTGGCATCATTGGCCTCCTTGTAGGAAGCCTCAGATTATTCTCTATTAGATTTAGGATTTGTACAATCATTCTTCACATGTCCTTCCATCCCACAGGTCCAACACTTTACCTTTTCTTTGCCCTTGCCCTTAGATTTGGATAAAGAACCTGAAGAACCTGTACCTTGTTCAGAATTCCTACCCTTTGTAAATAGTGCATCAGAAGATATCCCCATTTCGACGTTAAGCTTTCTCATAACCTTTCCTTGAAGGCATGAGATAACGGTGTCGACACTCAAGGTTTTATTCATGGTGCACATTGTGTCCTTGAATGACTCATACGATACCGGAAGAGAATTCAACAACATACATGCTTGTTCTTCATCTTTCCTTACTTCCTCCATATCCAGCAATTTGCAAACCAATTTATTAAAGTTGCTGACGTGAGCCTTCAGATCTCCACCCTCTACCATCTTGAACTAATACCACTGCTGCTTCAAGTGTAGGCGATTTTCAGAGGATTTTTTTTTGCATAGACATCCTCTAACTTCGCCCATAACTTAGCCGCAGTTTTCTCCCTCATGACGTTGTAGAGAACCTCATCTGTGAGACATAAACGGATTGTGGATAAGGCCTTCTTATCAAAAATATTCCAATCATCATCAGTCATAGTAGACTTTCGCTCCTGAATAGCACCATCTTCACCTTGCTTGATTAAGGAACTGATCATCTTGATCTTCTATAACTTGAAATTATTTTTCCCTGAGTACTTCTCAATATCATACCTAGTGCTAACCATTATTGCTTATCCCACAGATTCATATCTGTGCCCCAACGATTGCTCTGATACCACTTGTTATGATTCCACAGACCAAATCCCAACAGTGTGTATGAGCAATCTTAGGTTCAATCCCTAGTAGACCTTTTAGGAAAAGAAAAAAGAAGGTTTAGATATAGATATAAGAAGATCTGATTATGTTTATCTTCTATTTTTAGCGTCCTAACTTCTTATAAATAAGAAGGGTTGGGGAATAAGAATGGCTTATTGAAGCATCATGTCTATGAAGGATTGCTCCCTCAAAGTAGTTGTTAATCGAAAAATGTTCTATTTTTAATTTGAATTCTCATCTCATTGTTTATTTTCCTTTGGAAGATTTGAATTATGGCTATCTTCTAATGCATGTGTTCTTTGATCCATTTTCCATTGTACTGAAACTCTGTTATGTGATGAGATTATTATCCAAATAGGAAGATTTTGTCTACCAAAGCATTTTAAATTGGATGGTTCTATACATCAATTTTTGGCCTTATTTTTGAACCATACCAGTATTTTTTTTTATTAAGTTGTCCATTTGTGGCTCACTAAAAGGGTTAGAAACCTCTAATCTGGGAGATTTTTGATAAGTTCCCCATTCAATGTATGAACCACAAGATATGTAGAAACTATGTTCCATTTGTACCTGATGGTCCATCATGTAGGTTCGAATGCATTATGACTTTCTAATTCCGCCCTTTTAAAAGATTGAATTTTAGTGTTTACTATTGGCCATGTG
This sequence comes from Magnolia sinica, assembly GCF_029962835.1. Taxonomy (NCBI): domain Eukaryota; kingdom Viridiplantae; phylum Streptophyta; class Magnoliopsida; order Magnoliales; family Magnoliaceae; genus Magnolia; species Magnolia sinica. The sequence goes on from NC_080580.1 coordinate 65,527,365, forward strand.
AGTGTATTTTGGACTTGTAGCATTATTGTTTTGGGTTTTTGTTGACATAAACGTAGACATATGCATTTCTGAATTGCATTGATTAGAAACATGACTCACTGGAGTATTTAACATGTATTGCAAAAAATCATGTGGATGTTGGATTCCACTTATATCTGCATTGTTTGTTAGTGTTGGTTACATGGTTGCTATTTTGTTAGTAATTTGTCCATTATTTGCTATTATTATGATTTATTTCCCGATGTTTGTTCTCTTGACATTTTATCTGGCAATCCCAAATGTATCCCTTGACATGCCCAAACAATAATTTCACCATCACTCACTTGAGTTCCTGTGAAAATTCTAGGCCCCGCTTGGAAGTTTTCTAAGGACATTGTCCATGACCTAACCATAATTGGGTTCTTAAAAATGTGAGGATTGGTTTCTTTGAAAAGGCGCAACTGATTGCATTTTCGTTGGACTTCCAAACAGGCCCTTAGGCATCTATTTTATTGGTTTGACTATTTTATAAAATCTGTTGATGATCATGTCTCACGTATTACACTAGGATGTGTAAACACACGAATTTGGAGAATGTTTTCTATATTTCTTCAACCCAAAGGTGGGTTTAAATAACCACATTACAAGGCTATACAAGGAAGGTTATTCAAGAGCTTCTCTATACATGGTTTTTTACACCTAACAACCCATATATACAATATTCTATTCACATCCCCCCTCAAATTGATGTGGGATAATGAACCAACATCAGTTTGCCATGAAGAAACCTATGACGAGAATTTGTCATAGTTTTGGTAAAAAAAAATCAACAAGTTGCAGCTCTGAAGTCACATGAGGAAGAGAAATGATTCCAGCTGTGTATTTTTCTCTTACAAAGTGGAAGTCAACTTCAATGTGTTTAGTGCGCTTGTGAAATATCGGATTCGAAGCCAACTGAATCGCCCTAAGATTGTCCGCATATAATGGAGTTGCCACAGACAAAAGGATCCCAAGTTCTGTCAATAATCCCTGGAACCAAGTAATTTCACCACACGCATTTGCCATTGCATGGTATTCTGCTTCTGTGCTGGATCTAGATACCGTGTTTTGCTTTTTACACTTCCAACTGACCAATGATTGTCCTAAGAAAACATAATAACCCGTGGTGGACCGTCGTGAAATGGGACATCCTACCCAATCTGCATCAGAGTAAGCAGATAATTGTAAATTAGGCTGTGATGGAAAGAGAAGCGCTTGGTTGAGTGTACCTCTAAGGTAACGAATAATGCGATGAACTGCTGTCATATGCAATGTGCAAGGAGCCTCAACAAACTAACTAACAACATGAACTGCATATGAGATGTCGGGACGAGACATAGTGAGAGAGACTAGTCTTCCCACCAGCTGCCTATAAGATGTAACATCAAAGAGAAGGTCGCCATCATCTTTCCTATACTTGACATTCAATTCCAGAGGAGTCTCATGGGTCTTGTTATCTGTAAGGTTTGCAAGCTTGATCATATCACAGGTATACTTCCGTTGACTCAAGAGATAACCTTGAGTATTATGAGAAATTTCAAGACCTAAAAAATATGTTAACGGCCCCATATCCTTCATATGAAATGAGGAGTGAAGTAATAATTTGAGATCAACAATTCCTTGAGCATCACTTCTTGTGATGAGAATATCATCAACATAAACCAATAAAGCAATTAGACTTGAATAAGTCTTGAGAATAAACAATGAAGAATCATATTGGCTTTGAGAATAGCCTGCCGTGGTTAACACCCCATGAAAATTTTCAAACCATGCTCTTGGTGCTTGTTTGAGTCCATATAAAGCTTTAGATAGCTTGCAAACTAAGTGTGGATCCTTGGATTCGTAACCGGAAGGTTGCTTTAAGTAAACTTCTTCTTTGAGAGTTCCATGGAGGAAAGCATTCTTGACATCGAGTTGAGTGAGTTGCCAACCTTTAGAAGCACTTATAGCGATCAAGGAACGGACCATTTTCATTTTTCCCACTGGAGCGAACGTCTCATCATAATCAACTCCATATTCTTGTTTATAGCCCTGGGCCACGAGTCGAGCTTTGTATCGATCTAAGCTCCCATCAGATTTTAATTTCACAGTATATACCCATTTGCTTCCCCTCAGGTAATGGAACCAGCGTCCAAGTAGCATTCTCCTCGAGTGCTTGAATCTCATCATCCATGGCCTTGACCTAACACGGTTGTGTAGATGCCTGAGAATAAGAAGCAGGGACAACCAAAGAATCTAATCCAGAAAATAAGGCATGATGAGAGGCAAAAAGATTTAATTGACGGGGACGAACAGACGGACGACTGGAATGTCGTAATTGAATCTCAGTGGAAGATGGGATAGTTACCTGTGCAATAAGAGAAGAAGACAACTGATTGGAAGTAAGAGCAGCTGAGGGAGAGGACCCAAGAGAGATAGGCTTCACACGGTGTTGGTAGACCTCCAAAGGAAAACTGGGAGAAGGAAGCATAGAATGTTTGTCTTCAAAAGAAGACATATGAGAAATGGAAGATAGAACAATGGTAACTGAAGGAGATGCATGGACAACTCTATAATAAAGTAAATTTTCAAAGAATGTGACATGGCAAGACACACGAACACGATGAGAAGATGGATCATAACAACGATACCCTTTCTGATGCTCCCCATATCCAAGAAATACACATTTAGCTGCCCTCGGACTGAGTTTATCCCATTCTCGCTCTGGAAGATGAACAAAAGCAATGTATCCAAACACTCGTAACTGACTATAATCGGGATCTTTATCATGAAGGAAGAACGTGGGAGTTTTTCGGTTGGCCAAAACACTGGAAGGTAATCGATTGATCAGATACACAGCTGTTGATTTTGCTTCAGCCCAAAGAAATTTTGGAACACTAGCATACTCCATCATGGTGGTTGCTACCTCAATAATGTGCTGATTCTTTCATTCTGCTACTCCATTTTGCTCCGGTGTGCGTGGACACGTTCGCTGATGTATAGTTCCATTTGAACTTAGAAAAGTCTCAAACTCGAAGGACATATATTCTCCCCCAGAGTCAGACCATAAAACTTTAATTTTCTTTGCAAATTGAGTCTCCACATATGATGAAAATTGTCTATAACATGAAAATGCTTCAGACTTGTGCTTCATGAAATAAATCCAAGTGTATCTAGAAAAGTCATCCACAAAGATGATGTAATACAACGAACCACCAGGAGCCATGATGGGAGATGGACCCCAAACATCAGTATGAATGAGATCAAATAGATTCTGAGTATGCGTGTTACTTAATAAAAAGGGCAGTGCAGTAGATTTACACACTTTGCAACTAACATAGTTCATATTAATGAAAATGGGACTAATATTGATTTCTTTATCTAAAAGACCAGATCGAAATAAGAAAAGCATGTTTTTAGAATTTGGATGCCCTAAATGACTATGCCAAAGTTTTCATCATTTATTAACAACAGAAATATCATTAGAAGATGGAAGAAAAAAACAACGCGATGAGACAACTCCAGGATCAAACGGCAAAGTAAATAACCGTAGTATCTTATGCCCCTTCCCAATCAGCTTCCTTGTTTCCAAATCTTGTATGAAACAACCAGACTAAGAAAACAAAACCAAACAGTTATACTCTATTAGTTGAGCAACCGAAATCAAGTTGGCAGATAATTTAGGAAGATAAAACACTTTGCGAAGGAAGAAATTGTGAGATGAGAAAGGTGAGACTTTCAAGGACCCGATATGAGAAATAGGTAAATGGTTCCCATCCGTAGTGTAGATGGGACCCACACCACTATACGGAGTGCAATCAGTTAGACAAGAAAGATCCCCAGTCATATGATTAGATGCCCCTAAGTCAATAGACCAAAGATTTCTACGATCAATATTACCTATCGAACCTGAAGAACCCATCGCTTGAAGGATTTGCTGAATTTGTTCTGGGGAAAGGAGATTAGGCTGCACCGATGGGGCCACAGATGAATCTGAGTCAAGCTTCGTAGGAGAGGAAGTCAGAACGTCCACGTCGCTGGTAGTGAGGAGGTAGAGGAGGGCGAGTCGGGCAATTGGCTATCTCATGTCCTTCTTGTTTGCAATATCGACAAAACAGAGTACTTGGTCTGGAGGTTTCATATTTGCTTTCTTGTTGGGACAACGAGCAGCCACATGACCAAAACCATTACACTCAAAACATTTAACTTTCAACATGTCTCGTGACTTTCTTGAAAAATTGCTGGTAATGAAGGTAGCATCAGGAACAACATCTCTCATGGAAGCAAGGGTTTTTAAACGTGTTTCTTCTACCATCAAATTAGATAGTGCTGCTTCAAGAGATGGAAGTTGAGGCCGGTTCATCAGAGCAGCTCAGGTTGGATCAAACTTCGAACGAAGTTTATATAGAAATTGCATCAATTTACTTGTGTCACGAAGTATCTTTACTGTCTCGACCACCGTAGCAGGAATAACTGGATCCATAAGTTGAATCTCATGCCAAAGGGAGGTAAGTTTAGAATAGAAATCTTGTATACTCAGAGCTCCTTATTCTAATTTTCACAGCTCATACTCTACTTGATAGCGACGGGCATGATTCGATTGTTGATAACACATTTTTAAGTAAGCCCATATTTCAGATGCAGTCTCGAATGACATGAGGTTAATTGTAATGTTGCTCTCAACACTGTTAAGGATCCATGTGACCACCTTCGAATTGTTTGTGGTCCAAGATAGGAGTTTTCTTTCATCCTTTGGTTTGCCTATCGAACCATCCACATAGCCATAAAGGCTCTTTCCTGCTAAAAAATGTTTGAATTGAAACTGCCACAGGGAAAATTTTTTCCCATCCAACTTAACATGGATAGTTTCGATTTATCAAAGGGATTCATGGATGCCATAAGGAAGAAAAACCATGAAGAAGAAATGTACCACGGATTTCTGGGTGAGCAGGACGAAATCGTTGATGGAGAGCAGGACCAAATCTGATGCGGATTTGGAGGTTTTTGTGGTCGTGCAGCAGGTATGGGCTGTCAGATCTGGAGATGGTAAAGATTGGCTGCAACTACAGCGGGATTTGGAGATGGTTTTTGACAGCGAGCACGCTGATGGAGCACGATGGAGATGATGGCAGGTTGCAGAGAAGATGACAGAGCCATCGGAATCAAAGGAGCACTGGTTAAGAAACCTAGATCTGATACCATGTAAACACACAAATTTGGAGAATGTTTTCTATATTTCTTCAACCCAAAGGTGGGTTTAAATAACCACATTACAAGCCTATACAAGGAAGGTTTTTTAAGAGCTTCTCTATACACGGGATTTTACACCTAACAACTAGGGTGTCCCGTATCGGTTACGATATGGGCGTATTGGCCGTTACGTATCGGTAACAGCCATGGCCGTTACGCGATACGGGGCCGTAACGGGCACTCCACCGATTTTGTAGCCGTAACGGCCGTTACTGCCCAGTAACGATCAGGGCGTAATGGTCAGAAAACAGTAACTTTTTTATCTTTTTTTGGCTTTTTAAGGTCCGTTTTTTCACTTTTTTGAAACTGCTTTCTTCCAAACCATTCCTAAATCATTCTATTGCTATTTTCGACCAATATTAGCTTGATATTTCAGATAAAAACAACTTATATTAAGGATTTTCTTGATTCGAAGCTCCATGGGCCATTTTTCAGAAATTCCTCAAAAATAAGTATTTATACTTTTATTGAATGTTTTACTGTATTAATGGTAGAATATGATGTGTTAATCACAATAGAAGATATTAATGTCCATTTTACAGATTGTTGATGTCATTTTATATTTTTTTTATAATTTTTTTCTATTTACGCACTATTTTTGGGCCTTTTTTTTTAAAAATTCGAAAAATCAAATTTTATTGAATGTTTTTCTATTTTAATGGTAAAATATGATGTGTTAATCATAGTAGAACATGTTAATGTGCATTTTACAGATTGTTGATGCCATTTTATATTTTTTTTATACATTTTTTCTATTTACGCACTATTTTCGGCCCTTTTTTTAAAAATTCGAAAAATCAATTTTTATAGAATGTTTTGCTGTTTTAATGATTGAATATGATGTGTTAATCATAGTAGAACATGTTAATGTGCATTTTACAGATTTTTGATGTCATTTTATATTTTTTTATAATTTTTTTCTATTTACGCACTATTTTCGGCCCTTTTTTAAAAAATTTGAAAATTCAATTTTTATTGAATGTTTTGTTGTTTTAATGGTAGAATATGATGTGTTAATCATAGTAGAACCTGTTAATGTGCATTTTACAGATTGTTGTTTTCATTTTATATTTTTTTATAATTTTTTTCTGTTTACGCACTATTTTTGGCCCTTTTTTTTAATTCTAAAAATCATTTTTTATTGAATGTTTTGTTGTTTTAATGATATAATATGATGTGTTAATCATAGTAGAATGACAAGTCACAAACAGGAATCACAGTCACAGCCACAGTTATGTTCAAGAAATTCCTCAAAAATAATTGCAAGCACCTACGCATGTAAGATATTTTCATATTACATTCTTTCTAATTTATCTATCATTGATAGTAAATAGTTAGAAAATTAAATATATGAATTTTGTAGTCAAATTCAGGTTATCTGGTTCATAAATTCATTAGACAGTCCAATACAACTTCTCACCAAAGAGTAGACCGTTACACCACCATAAACATGTTCCAATTTATAAATGAATACATATTTTGAATGCTTAGAATATTCCGGATTTAATCCATATTTTTTCGGCAAAAGTTTTTTTTTTTTTGCACCGTTACGGGCCGTTACGCCCCCTTATCGCCGTTACGCCCCCATATTCGTATCGTTATCGGAGGGCACCGTTATGCCAACCGATATCTATACGGGATACCTTGCTAACAACCCATATATACAATATTCTATTTACAAGACGATCATGAGCAGTGGGTTTGAAGATGTGAATTCCCCATGTGATTATGTTTTATGGTATTGGGCTTTCTCTTGGATTTATGGGACAGATGGTTTTTGGTGATTGTGCTTGTGGGTCTTTATGTTTCTTGTTCTTTTTATTTTATTGTTGCATTGTATTAATACACTGTCCGATTCTGCAGTACACTTCAATTAATCCACTGGGCGATAGAGTACTTGTTAAAATCAAAACCGTTGAGGAGAAAACTACTGGTGGTATTTTGCTTCCGACAACTGCCCAGACCAAGCCCCAAGGAGGTGAGGCCATTGCTGTTGTAGAGAGTAAGACCATTGGCAATAGCAAATTCTTTTATTTTGTTAGGTGATGCATATCACATAACATAGCTAAATTTTGTTGGGGCTTAGGTTGTTGCTTTGGGTAAGTGCTCATTTTGTCATATTTATCCCCTTTGATATCTGTCCTAGTACTAGGGATATGATTTGATTCAATCATGTACAGCTGCCATGGCTCACAAATTCTCATTTCCACATTTTTTTTAGGTTGCTTAGGTTAAGAAATCTGGAGATACTGATTTGTATGTCCATATTGCCATCAGTCCCTCAAGTGAAATAGTGATGCATCCCTATTATTCAAAGTAGATAAGGGGGCAGCGTGACTTGCCTTTGAAACTTAACCAGTCGTGCGATGTCGTTCGGTTGGAATTCAGCCTTTGAAACTTGCCTCATTTTGTCACATTATTCAAATTGAATGCATTTTCTTTGACCTGTTTATCTAGTTTCAGTTTATAGGTCACCGATCAAATGGTTAAGATTGTTTTCATCAGTGATATCCATTTTAACCTTTTGTGCATCATTCTGTGAAAAGCTTTCAGTCCATTTCTGCCCCCATCTATCCATAAGACACCAGTCACCTGGCACTTGATCTTGCATATCCTCAAGATACTGGCATGACAATAACTCTCCTAAGATCTAGAATATCACAATGCACTTCAATTGCTAAAGAAACAAATATTCATAGCCTTTTTCACACTTAAAACAATGGGTTTCCTTTAAATTTTCTCCAAGCTGACTACCTAAGGGAATTCTGTAAGCTAATTAACCATGGTGAACTCAAGATGAATCTTCGGCTTGTCATTTTCCTTTGTTTTGTATTTGACCTTCCTTTTCTGGTAATGAATCTATAGTTGCTACCTCAAAATTAATAATAATAATAATAAAACTCAAGATGAATCTTACACCATTTTTAAGAAGTGAAAAGAGGCCAAAGGTGGCAATTTGATTTTCATCAACAAACCAAACTCATCCTTTATGTTCTTATACTTATTCTAACAGATCAAGAAAACTAAACCAGCAGGTTATCGGCCCTCCGCTTTTCCACCATGAAAACCACTTTGTTCGGTTACTATCATGCTACTGATTTCTTCATAAAATCCCGTAAGTTGACATTGGTGTGAACGCCATGCTATAAACTATTCATTAGCTATTTAAAACATTGGTGCTAATACAAAAGTCCAGTCATAAATTTTACACCCATGTTTCTGATTGCTGTATTCTTGAATTGTTTTCAAGCATATTTGTTTCTTTACCTGTTCTTTTAGCATTTGTGCATCCTTAAACTAAGTGCTTCGGTTTTGGTTCTTTCTATCACCTTGCTCTTCTCTAGGTAGGGGGATTTTTGAGATCCATGCAAAAGCAGATCCAATCTGCTGGAAGACGTGGATTGTTTTCTAAATGATCTGTCGGCCCTCAAGTTCGAGAGAAGTTTACTTTGGAGGACATGTGGTGTTTCCAAAGGGTGCTTGCTCCATTTGATTTCACTGCAGTCATTGATTTGAGAATACCTGGATAAAGGTGGTTTAGATTGCCATAGGGCTTTTAGATTTTTGAACTTTCAATGGAAAGAAGGGTTTTGTTCTTAAAGTTCCTTATAGTCATGTTCATGACTATTGTTGTATTCGGTGCATAGATTATGTGAAATATATGCTAAAATCCCAACCTGATCTGACCCACTGAACTGTAAATAGGTTGCGCTCAAATGACCTGACCTGCCACACCAAAAACCTTTGTATATCCATTGATGCTTTCACTTTTTAGAGAAGACAAACGAGCCCTCCTTTCTATTTTATTTTATTATATATTTGAAATTCAAAAGATTCTTTTGATTGCTTGCTTGATTGATGTGGAGAAAGTTGGCTAGAATGTGCTTTATTTACAAATGATTCCTATTCACATGTCAATGTTTCATTGAATCGACAGCTGGAATGCATCATTGGAAACATGGTAGGAAAGGGGCTGGAGTTTTCTGTCCCAAGCAAACTCAGGATGAAGTTCAGCTCAATCGAATCGCTTAACAGCTGTTCAACTTTGTTGAAAAGTCAGTTTCTGGTGATAGTTTCAAGGTCAGTTTTATCTGGAATTGGGTTGGTCTGAAATTTTTGGTCCATAAATTAAATTAAACAGAATATGGCAGCTTTTCTTTGGGGCACCTTCACCATTGGCATGTGGAGCCCTCTTCTGTTGAAGCTATGGAAAGGGGAATGTTTTTTTGTTGAATGGACTGTTGATTTGCGTTGTCTGTTTCATGGCTTCCATAAACCATCTATTTGCTAATAGTTGGATGCCACATGCAATTTGACCATAGCTTATTCCTGTTTTGCACTTTACCAAAAACTAGTTATTGCGATTCAAGATTTTAATTTCCAATGATTTTCTTTATCTTCTATGTGCTTTCCTGAGCTTTTTTAACCATTGCTTGGCACAATCATTTTATATGCTAGGCTAGGACAAGCCCCATAACCATCTGGTGATCCAGATAATCCATGGGGTCTTTCTCTTGTTGGATGGGCCACACCCAGAAAATTGCACGGATTGAACAATAATACCCATGTGATTTCTGGACTTTCACCTGTTGATGCGTGCAAATATCGTTTCCTATCATCTACTCTTAGGTCACGTAATCTGATGTTTAAGATTGCCCTGCAGTGAAATTTTAATATTGTGGCCCATTCATGGCAGGGTACGCCATCTGAGCAGATTCAATTACTCACTATTGTGCAATTTGTTCAACTTGGGTTCAGCCCATGATAAAAAGCACATGTTAATTGGTTTTTCCTCCTTTCTACCTGTATCTGTCTGTTTCATGTAGTTAGTTATTGGTTTGGTATTTTAAGGTATTTTGTTGTGTTTGTTCTTACAGCCCCCAACCAATCAGTCACGCTGCCTGATTTCCTTTCATCATGGCCTGGTCAAATTGTTTAGGACTTGCTCTTGCATGTTATTAAAATGATCAGAATTTTGATTTCTGCAATAAAATCTAGTGGTATTGTGTTCCTTCCCTACCAAACACACATTGCAGACCCAAAGCAAACCAACACAATTTTCAGTTTCTAGTTTTTTTTCCCCTTATCATATAATTCTGAGTGCAATGCTTTGTTATTTTCTTTGTAGGCGATGAAGCTGCCAATAGTAATGGTTCATCTTGGAGTATGTATTGTTCTACTGATCTGAGAGTTAAAACGATACACATCAGCTCACTAATTCTAGCTGCCAAGAGTCCATTTTTCTACAAGGTAAGATCAGAATTTTATTTATGTCATCATTCCATCGTCCCTCTCCCAAACAACTCACCTTTTGAAGCTTTTCTCAAATGGCATGCAAGAAACAGAGCAGCGACATGTTATTCTATAAATTAGTGCCTTAGGTAACACATCTCGCTGTCGACCCTCGACCCAAGTCACTAGTCATGCGCAAAAATATTTCCTAAGACAGATTAGCCTCAACAAGAAGAAGCGTCGATCCAGCCTCTTCGACATGGTAATAGTCATATTAATTCAATTTCCAGTTTCCATCATCTACGAAGCGTCGATTAATTTCTTTTATTTTTAAAATCTCTTTGGCAGGTTGGTAACAACAACACTTCAGTTCCAATTATTGATTCCAAGCCCAAAGATCCTCTCTCAACTGAATTTCCTGTTCCGACTGTCTTCTTATAGAACATGCTGTGAAATTCATGAAAATATCCCTCAGGTCGATCTTAATTCATTCGAACAAGAAACCAAATTGGGAAACCAACAAACCAAGCATCTACAATTTCCAGCCAATCTTTATCAAATGCCCGTTTGGCCATCCTACGAATCACCTGGTTCATATCCTGATTTTGTTTTCCAACCATCTTCTGTCCTAACAATGTGGTAGAGCGTGGATGGATGGGTGGCATCTCTATTATGTTGGGATAATTAGGGGATATTCTCGGACTCAATTTTCGGGATGTCTGTTGTTTTTGCTGCCATTGTCATGTATGATGCTCAGGTATATATATGATTTTTACTATATCTCCAGGGGCGACTTTTGATGGTTTTTCAAGTAATATGATTGCTTCATTATTATGATTTGAATTTTTTTGTGAGTCCTTATAAATCCCGATGATCTTGTTATCCATCCACTGTGGTACCATCTGTTAAACAGTCTAGATAATGGGTTATTGTGTTCTGTGTTGAATTGAAGTGCAGTGCACCAGTTAGAATGACACTACACCAAAATCGATGATTAGAAACGGCTCTGTTTTTGGTTTAGAAACAGTTTTTGGCCGTACATAATAAAGGTTAAAAAGGTAATTAAAATAAAAGCCTGATTTGATTTTTAAAAGAGCGTTCTCTCTCTCTCTCTCTCTCTCTCTCTCTCTCTCTCTCTCGCGCGCGCGCGCGCGCGCTATGTTCCAGCACTTTATATCCTTTTTTCCTTTTCCAGAACCTATGCAGGGATTTTCGCAATATTTGTGATCGAGGGAAGTTTTTTCTCCAGCTGTCAGATTATGCTCTCATTGTAGTCTCTTTTTCACAGACCGGAATGGTAGATCAGTGTCGTCGTTTGACGAAAGGGGGGTTTTTAAAACCCTAGCATTGAAGGAAGTGTCAAAGCAATGTGTGTTGCTCTCGATGGAGCAGGGGTGGAAGTCATGACTGGGAGCAGCCGTAGAAGATGGGGGCCAGAGGTCTGGATCTATGGTTTGAACAAGCCACATTAGAGGATGATGGATTCAATGGCTACGTGACGTGCAGGAGTTGCCGATTTCAGAGGATTGCTGGATTTAATGGAGGCACGAAGACAGAAGCCAGCGAAGAAGAAGGCCCTGCGATTTCACGATCTGTGACAGTGGTGGGCTGATGATTGGAGCAGAGTTCTGCTCTTTTTGTTGTAGGTGCGGCTGAAGTTCCCTTCATTTTTGGTGCATCCCTTCATCCTGGTAAGGCTCACCGGATGAATGGTTTGGATGACATATACACAATGCAATGAACTCCAAATTTCATCTGAAACTTTCTACGGTAAGAGTCTCTCTCTAATGTCTCTCATGGTTCATTTCGATGGGCCCATCTGAGTTGTAAATCAATCTGGATTTTGGCATGTAGAAATAACATTTCAAGGCACATATAATAGATGGGTAGATGGAACTCAAACATTTTGGTGGGCCCGACACAGCTCGAGAGAATTGTAACTAACCACAAGTTCCAAGCAAGTGAGCATTCTGTAAAGAAAGGCAGGAACCTCACCAACCACCTTCTTTCTTCGGTTGATATATAGATCCACCCCTTTTGTTCTACCAACCAACGTTCATTTCCTCTACTGATTTCAATCTCTACACAAAACCTTTCACTATTGTCGTGAGTTTTCATCTGCTTCTCATCTCTTTCATTTCTTGCACGGATCCACTTCTCATTTATTCATACTCACCTCAATTTCCCATTTTAGTTCCATATATATATATGTATTGCAATTTCTTTTTTTGGGTGTTCTTCCTCTTGAGCTTAAATTCATTCATCTTTTTTTTTTTTGGGTGGTTGCACTTTTTTATTTGGTGGGGGAGGGGGTTCTTGGGCACTCTATACTTTGAAATTCAAATTGGTTTTTCTGATTTTTATTTTTTTTATTTTTTTTTTGGGTACTTGAGAAATTCCATATTAATTTTGGATCTGCATTTTGTTTGACCATTTGTTTTTTATATATGGTTTTTCCAACTTTTATGTCTCTAATGATTTTTGGATTTTGCAGGTTTGTCTTTTCTACAAGCTAAAGTGTATTTAAATGGCACAAGAACCCATAAATCCAGAAGAGGTACTTAAAAAAATAATAATTCCAGATGTTCTCTTCCTCTACTTTCTGTTACACATATATGAGATTCCCATATGACAGCAACCGTGTCTGAGATCCTTGCTTTCCATCAGGTGGGCCACGCCCATTATATCTTCTGGCTCAAAAATCTGTTTCAATCTTTAGGTGGGCCACATTGTATAAAACAAAAGGGATGTTGAAATTTTCTAGCCATTCATTTGTTTTCAACCCTGCCCCAAAGGAGGAGTAAAATGGCCTGAATTTTATGATAAAAGATCGTTTAATTGATTCCTGTAATTTCTATGTTTAGTTGATGGGAGGAGATCCAGTCCACCTAATTGGACAAAAATTTTGCCCACCTACTCTCTATCTTCGACATGTGGCATATGTGTATGGTGAAACTTAGCACTTTCATTCACTGGGGACAACCATGAACAAGTTATAGACCAAAAATCGAAGTTATTGGACAATCCTAACCATTTAAATTTTGGTGCAAAAAATCACTAAAATCCAGTTAATGACTTTTATTTTTATTTCCATCATTACACAGTATTGTCTGATCTCTACGTATTCTGTTCTTTGATACTTTTATGGGCACTATTGATTAAAGAGACATTCAGATCATCTCATACATGTGGCACATGTAAATAAACTTAGGGGGATGAAATATTCATCTTCTTTGGAGGACCTTATCCCTCTCTTAGTAGATAAGAGTTGATAGATGTCTGATGGCCCCAAATAGATGGGACAAGGCAATGAGAATGATTAGGTATATAGTTCTTGGATTGCTAAATGTCTCTGGGATTGTGTCCTTGTCTTAGGTTGTTTTGGCAGAAGAAGTAAACCATGCAAGGTCGATCACCTTAAACCTGCCTCGCCAATTGAATGTCATTTAATCCAAAGTGGTATGTTCAAATAAAATTCAGTTGTATTTTCTGTAATATTAGAATTGAATCTGGAGCCTATGAAGTGATTATGGAGTGTTCTGGTTCATTGCAGATTGTTTTGCTAGCTGAATTCCTTGAAAAATGGGAGAAGGATGATGATGCAGAGCTTGTGATAATTAAGGCTAGTGAAACTTCCACCTATTTTTGGGTGGTTCTTGATTTTTTGGAAAATAAATTGTTTCAGTGTCCTTAATTATGTTGTTCTTTTTGCTTATTATTTCCCCTAGGGAGCTGGACGTGCTTTCTCTGCTGGTGGGGATCTAAAGATGTTCTATGATGGGAGGTCAGGTAGAGGGAAACGATTCTGCAGAAGTTGAATTTTATCATTTAGATCATTTAGCTCATATCAACACTTGAAGTGTTTTGATGATTATCCAAATGCTATCTGGGTGTAGATTCACTAGGTCAATCCCATTGCTGATTGTCGCATGTTTAAAGATTTCTTAAAAATGGGTACCTTTTGGCAGATGATTCCTGTCTCGAAGTTGTGTATAGAATGTATTGGCTATGTTATCACATTCACACATATAGGAAAACCCAGGTACCATTTTGAAACCTATCCTTAAATCAAGGGCTACTATTTGTGAAAATGAATGACATTGTGTTTTTACATCTATAGCGGAAAATATACTAATCAGCTGTTGATATGTTGGCAGGTAGCGCTTGTTCATGGATTTGTTATGGGTGGAGGTTCATCACTGACTGCTCCATTAAAATTCTCAGCTGTCACTGAGAAGACTGAGTATCCCTGACATGTCCTATGTATATATTCTTTTATTTTTTCCCCCTTTTTTCCTAGTTTTCGCTTCTACTTGAAAGTTCAAATGCTTGAACTAGGGTATGAGAAATCATTCCAGTGGAGATCTAATCCTATGGATGTCATATTTAAATCTATGGATGCACATTTTATAGGTGATATATTCTCAAGGTTTTCTTTGGTTTAGGTTTTTTCTGTTTCTGAAGTAAACCATGCAAGGTCGATCATGATCAAATTGTTTTTTTTTCCCTTTTTCATTACTAACAATTTGTGTTCTCCTCCCTGTTGAAGGACTGTTTGGTAGATGGCTGAATGTGGACTTTGTGTATTTCAGCTCATCTGCCTAACAAATTATCTGATAATTGAACATTATTGCTAAAGGATTTGATCAAGTTTTGAAAAAACATTTGGAGTCAAACCCAACTTGATAAGACTTGGTCAAGTTAAAGTCTCTTTTTTTTTTTTTTTTTTGTAGATGATGAGCTTTTATTAGTTGAAAAAAGGTAAATAAAATCCTTGATGAAGACTTCCGTTCCATTTATGCCATATGGGGCAAAGATTGTGATTCAATCCTTTTTGTTCTTGTTTTGTAGCTTAACAAGGAGGGATTATTGCTTTTGCAAGGATTGGATTCCAAACTCTCCAAGGGTCTACCTTCTGATCTTCAGAAGTTTAGATGCAAGCTAATTGCTAGCTCTGTTCTTACTGATCTTTTGATTCTAGGGGGTTACATTGACTTAGATTGGCCCGATTAAATCTTGGGTTAAGGGGTAACTTTTTTTTTTTGTGCATAAAACATGAAAAATGCTGATTGAATATTCTAAAATTGTGATATAATGCCTGAAACCTTAATTGAGTTGTGGATTATTTCACAAAAACTTGAAAATTCATATTGTGGTTTAAGCCTTTAACCCCTCATGGGAAGCTCAGATCTTGCACATCTGCCATTTTCACATGCGTGCTTGCTTGTGAATGGGTAGTGCTCCAGATGTGTATGGGCTTGGCAAACCTCCCAATTGAAGACAAACATTTAGCACCCAACCCAATTGACCATGTCAATGTATTAGTTTCTCTACTTTTTTGGTGCACAACATGGCATGTTTGATTTCATATTTGAAATTTTGCAGGTAGTATTTCATTCATTGCGGTTCTCTACCCCCATCATAGAGCTTGGGAACAAGCTTGCAAAGAGGATTGTTAGATGTCACAAAATCTGGTCAATCTTACACCTCTGGATAATCCATAGATCTGCCCCAAATCTATCCATTTTGGGAGTTGGGACATCAAGATTTGCCTTAAAACTGTCATGTTGGAAAACTCCAGTGAGACGCAAATCTGTACACTTTCGGACCTTTGATTGAGCACAGAACTGTCCATGTTGGCTCAAAAGGTGTGCACTCTTGTGCTTTTGAGATTTCGGATTAAAAAATTAAGCATCTGCTTATTGTTGAATTTGTAATTTGTTTGTTATTGTCCAATTATGTTGGCACTTCAGGTCTTTAAAAGTTTATATCAGAATTCATATAGAAGAACATGATCTCAAGCAAATTTTTTTTCTTTGAATTTAGAGATTCAATCTTGAAATAATTAAAGTAATCAGTTAGATTTCCATAGTAGTTTTTAATTGCTTCAGATTGGCGCATTTGGTGTCTGAGAACAAAAAATGGACATCAACGGCATGTTTGGATATCCAAAAACGGAAGTATTTCAGCCAATGAGACTTAGATCCCCACACCACCAGAATTTTAAACTATTGAATTCAATATACATTGATTCCTATGTCAAACAAGTTTCTACTCCCTTTCATATTTGCTTTGAATTGTGTTGGAACCATTGGATTCTTTTGATACATCTATTTAACCTTATTTCCATTTGTTCTATTTGATTGCAGGAGATGGTATCCAAGCCTGAAATTGGACAATCACGAAGGTTTTATGCATGATACAAAGTTAATTTTTACCTTCCTATGTTGCTTTACTATTGATTCCATGTAGCTTTTTCTTGCTTCTTTATATAGTTTCTATGATGATTTGTATATATTTTTTTTAAAGGTTTCTGGGATATCAAGCTGATATATATGCATGGACCAGCCTGATTTTTTGAGGTTCTATATTTTTCTTTCTTTCTTTTCTTTTCTTTTCTTTTCCTCCTGATTTTAGTCCTAAACATATGCATTTCTAAATCCTGATTCTACACATCTCAGTTTGCTGGATTGAATAGTTCATCATTTCTTTGTAGGACTAATTTAGGAGTTGTTGGACGTCCTACCAAATCTTAGCAATCAATACAATTCATCTGGTGGCCCCAATGGTAGATGGCTCACTATGAGAAAATCATGCCAATTACTTGATCTTGCTCATCCAACCATGGTACTTCTGCTTATAGAATGTGAACTGTATATCTTTTGAGGCATTAGCTGCTGGTTTACAATCCAGTGTAGAGCCTACAGACTTTCGAGACTTTCCAATGACTGGGATAATTTCACCATTATCCATCCATGTAAGGGGTCTGAGACAAAAAGATGTTTGGAATCCGATGTTTTCCTACATTTGCGAAAGGAACCCAACAAAAAGATGTTTCGAATCTGTTGTGTAGAACTTTCTTACAGACATCTAGTCTGTGATTTGTCATATTACATGATTTAGGGTGTGTTTGGATTCACTATTATAAATCTCATAAAGTGAAAATAGCTGAATCCTAATTTCCTTAAGAGTTCATATTAGGTTCTCGGCTCCAAATTACAATTTACTTTCAAGCTTAACTTAAAAAATAAAGGTAACTGCCATTTTGAGGGTTACTTCCACACTACATGCTAGAATACATCCAAACTCAATCTTAAGACTGAATTTTGAATAAACTGAATGCTTGCAATTTAATTCACTTGTGCATCCTAACGTGATCTTAGAAAATCTTATCTTGTCACCTCTATGGACAGTTTTCTTTTTTTGGGTTTTTTTTACTATCATTGTTGCTTAATTTACATAAAATGGATCTCTGTTTTTAATTTTGGTGTATGTAAAGAATCACTGAATATCTCTCCACGTCGTCACCATTGAAGTAGAAGTAATTTCAAGCTGGAAGATATGTTAAAGTCACTGAAAATTGTGAAACAAGAACCAACAAGATGAACAGGGAAGTTGAGTTTTGCATCACTAAGCTCATTCTTATGCATTTTTGTCAGTGTGGGACATTTAAACTTACAACAGCCTTTGAACATTGTCAAGAGTGACGAGGTTCTCTTGTTTTCCATTGTTGACCACTGTAAGGGTGTAAGCCTCATGCTTGGGCATTGGGTTTGGATGGATAGGCCGTTTTGTTAGAAATATGGATATGAATGTAGGCATGTTTGTGCTATAATCTGAGTCATGCATGATGCTAGAGGATAAAAGGCAGGACACCAAGAGGGGACCTTTTTATTTCTATCAACATGCTACAAACCAGGTTGGATTTGTGTCGTGACCCACTTGGATTTGGGCGCTTTCCATATCGGTTATGGGTTCACTCTCATCACCAACCGCGCCTTACTGAAATTTAGTTCATCATTTACACTTATTGAGTTGGTTTCTTTTACTCATGCTGATCCACACAACTAGATGCTACGTATTCCTTGCACACATCCCATATTATGAACCATATCTTGATATGGACAAAATCTATAACGTTTAAACCATGTCCAAATTAGCTTAGCTGCCATCAACTTAAAAACAATCAATGGTTCAAATTCAACAAGAAAATATTCAATAAATTTTTTATTTGTTATATCCCAATTTTAAGACAACTCTGGACGTTATTTATGTTATGAAGTAAAAACATTCTAATTTTCTTGGTAGTGATTCTAAAAGTGAATTCTCAAAACCATTAGGCGTGAATATGTGATTCTCACCACGATTAGTGAGAAAATAGTCAATTGCTCTTATTATTTTTTCTATTTGCTACAAATTTTTTGTTTTTTTGTTTTCACGATCCTAAATTCTTTCTTAAACAGTGTGGACCTTTAAGTTCCGAATTTGGAAGTGAGATTTGAGGGCATGACCATCACCGTAGATGTTTAGATTGGGAAAAGAGCTTTGCCTAATCTGTTGAATTATGTCCTCAACTCCATTGAGGTCGATGTCATCTTTACAATACAATCTTGTAATACCCCGGATTTTTGCCAACTTGGAGATAGATGTCCTTAAGCATTGGGTCGATCATAACACCTTATTAACTTCTCAGAACTCAATCCCAAAGTCTCAAATCCCTTTTTTAACCCATTTCCTTCAAAATCTCACCTTTCACCACCCTATTCTTCAATTTTTTCTAAGTATTTTTATATTAGACACTAATCCTAAAGTTTAAATGATAAAGAAAATAATGAAATTAAAATTTATTATAAATAGTGAATAAATAAATAAAATAGGTTTTTGACCTTTAACCTTTTGAAATCTCATGAAATAACTAGGCTATTTGGATAGATCAGCTTCTCCTACCTCAAAATCATATATTGCACGTCAAATAACTCATTTCGGTTTGCAAAATACACACGTTCCAAATATCGTGTGGCGAAACTACCACCAAACAGGACAGCGAGTCGGTGATGGCATCGCCATGACGGCGAGGCCTCACCGTCCAGCGGGCCGAGCGGGCCACAGCGGGCCGGGCGGCCCGTTCTTGCCGTTTTCTGCCCCATTTTCTATAATTTTTATCCAATTTCGAAAAGTCATATCTCCCTCGTTATAACTCCTATTTAGGTGATTCGAAAGCCAGATTAAAGCTTGATAAGTATAGTTTTATATAAAAATAATTTTAAAATATAATAAAAATTTTAATATAGTTAAATATAGGTTGTTGTGACAACTGTCTGAAAATTATTAGTTTGGACAGTTGCTGCTTTTAGAATTTTTAGAATTTTTCTACAATACAAAATCTAATGAAATTTGGTAGAGATGAACTAGACTTGATGAAGAACTACTAAAAAAATAATTAAAATAATATACTAATTAAAAGTGCCAGAAAGGGGCGTAGAACTACCCTAGGACCATATTCTGTCGTAATTAGGGCATAATTTAGTTAAGTACTAAACTGAATACTCAGTAGAATTAGCTTGAACCACTTTAAATATGAACTGCAAGACCCAAAATGAGTAGAACCGCTAACGCTACGTTACCTAGAAACCTAGGATCAATCTCTAAACCCAGTTGCTCTCGGGAGCACTTTGAAACTCCGTATCGGACCTGGACTGCGCGTCGAAAGTCTAATGACGGCGAAACTATATGGTTATGACCGCCTTGCTGGGCTTGACAACTATCTTAGAAATCGAGTTCTAGTAGTATCCAAAAACGCACAACTTGAGCCCGGAGCGAAGTGTGTGAGAAACGCAAATACCTTTAGAAAGTGAACTGGAACTTAAGTAAATTGAGTCGTTCGCTTGCAGGCCAAATCTAAGGATTCAGACCATTAGATTCTGACCCAATTACACCCTTAGATCAGGAAAAATTTCCAACACATGTCAGGGTACTTGTAGCCCTGATCGAGTGACGATGACTATTGAATTGAAACTGGCCCTCCGCGGTCGATCTGTAAATCCGATCGGATCAAAAACTTAACCTGACGTAGATCCATCGTCAGGGGACTTACTTCGGACTGTACGCAAAAAAGGGGCCTCCAAATGTGCCCCGTTGAGCCGAAACAACCGACTTTTGGCTATAACATAAGTATACCATGGCCCTGGGGCCATTTGCATCAAGTCTGGGCCTATATAAGGCCCTTACCTCACCCCACCTCTCTCATATACGAATTTGCTCAAAATCCTAAGGGAGAGAGAGAGAAAAGGAGAGGAAAGAGTGGAGATCGAAGGGAGATCCTTGGAGTTTGCTGCTGTCCTTCTGTTCTGCTGCTTCACGCCTCGATTCACCCTTCCACGTCGCTACACCATCGATTTCAACTCCGTTTTTTGGTAAGAAATCCTAACCCTAAACTGATATAGATATCCAAATAGAGTGATAGGCGAAATAGCTAACCTATTTCAGGAATCAGGTAGCCGTTGTGTCGTAGTCAGTGACGTAGTGATCGAACCGCGTCTAAATCGGGTATACCAACGAAAGGTGCAGACTATAAACATTTAGGTTATGGTTTTCTAGGCTTTCAATGTCAGTTAATGATTTATGACTGACTTGATTGCTATCACATATGCTTAGATGCGGTGTTTTCCGTGTATTACATATATATATGAATTATGTTGAAATTAATGCATTCCATGTGTTTGTTGAAATGTTCGAATGAAAGTGAAACCATGATTTATGCTTACCATGACTATTAGCCTAGAATACATGATTGTTGTGTGTACGACAACTCCTTTGTGAAAGGATTTGCCATAATATATTCTATAACTAATTTAGTCTATGTATAATACAAAATGCATTCCATGTGTTTGTTGAAATATTTGAATGAACATGGAATTATGATTTGTGCTTGCCATGATTGTTTGGTTGAGAATACATGATCGTTGTATGTGTGGCAACTCCCTTATAAAAGGATTTGTTGTAATATACGTTATAACTGATATATTATATGAATGTTGGTACGTGTAGTCTAAGTGTTTGATAAAATGCTTAAATGAGAAAATGCTTGTTGAACTGTATTTAATGAGGGTGTTGAGATAAGATTCTCAATCTCCTTATTTATAGTTATAACTTTCTTTATATAACATATCTTACTACTGTGTTATTTAGGGATGAAATGCCTGTGTATTATAGCATGTGTACTATTTGTTTATTGAAATGCTCAATTGAGATTTATATTTTAGATTGGTTGTCACATGCTGTCTTTGACTATCATATATAAATGCTATTGGTTGGAGTGTGATTGGGGCTATGATGTAGTCCAAGCAATCGGTAATGGTTTACGATTGGTGACCAAACTGTTTTAGCCACGACGGATATGTTTGATGAATCTGAGTCATACGGTGATTATCGACAGTGGTTATGCTATAAGGAGTGCATATGCGCTCTATGTCGATTAATTCAATATATGCTCGTACCAGTCGAGCTTGTCAAGTAACCCGATTGGTCCAATGTATGTTCACCATGTATGGACTCTACTGCTTGAACCTAAGGTACCAAACTTACCAATGAAAAAATCCGTTTAACCTTGGTACCTCGATTCGCTAAGACTCATGAGCCAGGCATGGTGGTATGAGACACCGTGTTCGAGCTATCGGCCTACACTGGGGCGACGAGCCTCCCCGTAGTGACCAGTGAGCAACCCAAACTCGTGAGCCGAATATGGTAGTATGGGACACTGTATTCGAGCTATCGGCCTACGATCAGGTGACGAGCCCGTAGTGACCTCGAGTATACTCTAGGACTACGATCAGGCGACGAGCCTTTCCGTAGTTACTTCGAGTATAAAACAGGCCCACCCCGGCACAGCCTGGCTGTGTTCCTCAGTCGGGTTAGTGACGAGCCTTCGAAAATAGACTGCCAGTTGGTGGGGCGTTGGTGGTGTGACCTCGAGTATGAATTAAGTCTACGTTGTGGTGACGAGCCTCCCGTAGCAACCACTAGTATAAACTCACGAACTTGCCTATCGTATGTGACTAACTAGGATTAACGATCCTAGATGGATCATTGTTTGGGTAGTGATATAAGGGGAGGTACCTTAGCTTCCCAACCTGCTGTATGAATAAGCCTAATTAAGAGCTTGACTAATAACGTACATGCACCGCATTTGCATATGCCTTTGGCGTTGGTGTTTAGCGCAGAGGAAGGGGTACATACCGTGATCGTAAGATGTTGTCGCAAGAGGGAGTGCAGGTGAGGGCATGCATCATTATAACATATCATCCTTGCATTAACCAGAGTACTTAGGAATGCTTGCTGTATTGCTTTATCATTACTGCTTGACTGAATTAATAACATGTTAACCTTTGTGTTATAGTTCCATTGAATTAGCTACTCATTCTCACCTGGGATGGTGTTTTTAAAAAACCACCTAGACTCTGGTTTAGATGCAGGTGATGGTGAGGTCTATACACCAGAGTTGGACTTCGTGGGCGAGGAGGAAGGATTCTCCTACGTTCAGCTATTGGGCGGATCTATGTAGATCTCATACCGATGCGCAGGGACTACTGGGATACTTGTTTAGTTGAACACATTTACTTCTTATATTTTATATGGTTAGAAGCAACACATGTATATATTTAGCCCGGTTTCATACTCATACTCCAAAATTTGTTAAACATTTTCATAATTAAATGCATTTATTTCAGTCTTCCGCTTGCCAAATTACATTAACTCTGGAGTATGATATGTTGTTTTAGTATAATCCCACTCATGTTTAAATGAACTGATATAGACAACACTCAATCATCATTATCTATGTTGCATAAGTGATGCGTTGGAACTCGGGAGTAGAGCTTTGCTCGACCCCCGATTTTCAGGGCATTACAAATCCCTTCTCCTAAATCTATTTCCTTGACTGTCACAGTAGATGTTCAATCTTGTTTGACTTACTTCTTAATATGTTTGTTCTCTTAAACTTGCAGATGAAGACGCTGGAGAGAGTTGTATTGGCCAAGCAAGGAGTGGACGACATGGAAGATTTTTTTTTATATATATATTGTATTCGGATAATTTTCAACTTCTTGTTGTAAATATTATATATATGTTATTGTAAAGTCATACAATATTTGTTTAATATTCATTTTAAATTATACTGCAATATTCTTTGGGTTTCAAATATTTTATAAAAAATACAGGTTCCAATTGAAAATAAAAAATTATAGGCTTTTTAAAATTGTTGTTTTCTACGGTTTTCTTTTTTTTAAAAAAAGTAAAATAAAATAAAAAAATTTGCAATGGTTTTCAATTGTTCTTATTCTAAAAATTGCGACAGTTTTCAACCGTTCCTATTTTTTTCATTAACGACGCCCTATTTAGAAATGGTTTAAAACCATTCCTAAATGATTTGAGAATGGTTTTAAACTGCTCATTTAGGAATAGTTTTAAACCATTCCTAAATAGGGATTTTGTGTAGTGACATTCTATGTTAATAAGTGGGAATCATCTCTTTAGTCTTCCCTTGACCGAATCATCTTACGAAGTTTTTTCATGTATTTTATGTATCCATTCACTAGTATATTGACTCTGTGTTCCCCTTCCTATTCCATAAAATAGTTATGTAATATCTTTCATTGAACTCTTGGCTAGTCTTTTAACTTAAATATGGTCATTTGTCCATGTTCAGTTTCTTAGAAGGCCATTCTTCATCAACGGCATGGATATCTTAGATGTGGGGCCTTTATCATTAGAACAAACTTTTGATGTGGACCGTCTATTATGTGGTGGCCACCTTGATGTAGGTCATACATCATTGGGGCCCACCATCATTTTTATTCTTCCATTATGTGGGGCCCAACTTCATTCTCTGTAGCCCATCATAGTGAGCCCACCTTTGATGTGGACCATCCATCATGTGAGCCTCGCATTTGACGTTGGTCATACGCCTTGTGGGGCCACCTTATTATGGATCACATGGAGAGATAAGGAGGAGGAAAGAAAGAGAAGTAAAAAAGTAAAAAAGGTATTTAAAAAAATGTAAATTTACTTGTGGCCATAAGAAAATTTAAAGTAATTTTTAAGAAGGTAATTATCCAACTTTTGTTAAATAAGTACCTTATTCTATCTAAATATGCCCAAAGTGGATTAGATGTAGCCCGGCCTCACATGCAGCCCTTATCGAGGGACCCACTTTGTTGCATGTATTCTATATCCACGCTATCCATCCATTTTTCATAATAATGTAGGCCATGAGCCCACAAAAAGAAAAAGAAAAGTAGATCCAAATCTCAGGAGGACCATACTAAACAATGGTGATTGAATGCCCCACAATTAAAACCTTCCCAGAGCCCACCGTAATGTTTCCCTAATAATTATTTTCCATCCAACGTGTTGGTAAGGTCATAAAGACACAGATGACAGGGTAAAAATATATTAAATTAATCTAAAACTTTTGTAGGCCACAAAAAGTTTTAATGGTCAATCACCAATGTTTTGTTAGGATCCATCCCTATGTGAAGGTAAGTCCCACATGTGAGGACTAAATGGGGACATTTTTGGCTTTTTACCTTAGCTTTTCTTTGCTTAAGATTTTTTACTTTTTTTAAAGGTAAAAAAGAAGGCTTTTTTTTTTTCTTAAAAGGCATGGTCATACGCCACGGCTAGTAACCTTTGGAGGGTTTTGTTTTTTAAGAGAGAAGGGGGTTTTTAGAGGAAGAAGAGCAAGGCTCTTTCTACAAGGTCTTGATTAAGTCTTTTGTCGATTTCAATATTCGTATCCGAGAAAGTGAGGCTTCCGCCCACAATCGCTGGATTCATCGGTAACCTTCTCCAAGGGTTGGTTAGTGGATTAATCTCTACATTCCTTCTTTGATAAGAAACTCCCTTCTTCTTTATTAATGCTTGCAATCCACCCATTGGGTGTTGTATTTTGGTTACTCAAGAGAGTATTATCTCGAAGGTTGTTGTGTGGTATATGTTAGGCATCAACGAGAAGATGTTCTCTTAATGATTTTATTTCCATTATCGTTATAGTGGATCTGTTGTTGAACTAGGTCTAATAGGTTTTCCTTCATTTTAGAGGGTTTTCCATGTTAAAAATCATGATGCCTCATTTGCATTCTACATGTTCGATGATATGCTTGTTTGATTTGGAATTGCTTATTTTTCATCAAATCTCTTCATATTTTAAATCTAATTAATTTACACATAGCTAGGAAATGGATTGTTTTCCCTACAAGTGGTATTAGAGCTTTGGTTTCATGCTCGGTCATTTTGGGAGGAGTTTATTGTTTGTTGTGTTTATGTTGAAATAAAGGCAAGCATCATAAATAGAATGGTCAGCCTTAATGGCTTCAATTGGATGATTTGAAAAGCCAAGATATAGGACATCATATATTGCAAGGATTTATATTGCAACGTCTCGAAAAAAATCTGTACAAAGACTCGAGTACCACCTCAGGTAAAAATCATAAAGGACCAAATCCTTTAAAAAATTAGACGAGAATTAACTAAGTGCTAAACTAGGTTACCTGTGAAATTAGCACTAATTATTTTAAATATGATCTGTAAGACCCAAAACGAATAAAACCGTTAACGCTACATTACCTTAAAACTTAGGATCCATCTCAAAACCCAGTTGCTCTTGGGAGCACTTTGAAACTCCGTATCGGACCTGGACCGCGCGTTGAAAGTCCGATTACCCCAAAACTATACGGTTATGACCGTTTTGTTGGACTTGACTACCACCCCGAAAATCAAGTCTAGATAGTATCTCGAAACACACAACTTGAGCCCGGAGCGGAGTGTGTGAGAAACGCGAATATCTTTAGGAAATGAACTGAAACTTAAGTGAATTGAGTCGTTCACTTGCAGGCCAAATCTAAGGATTCAGATCGTTGGAATTTGACCCAATTACACCCTCGGATCAGGAAAAATTTCCAACACATGTCAGTGTAATTGTGGCCTTGATCAAGTGCCGGTGACCGTCGAACTGAAACTGGTCCTCCGTGGTCGATTTGTAAATCTGATCGAACCGAAAACTTAGCCTGGCCTAGATCCAATGTCAGGGAGCTTAAGTCCGACTGCATGCAGAAAAGAGGCCTCCGGATGTGCTCTATTGGACCGAAACGGCTAGTCTTTGGCTATAACATAACTATACCATGGCCCTGGGGCCATTTCCATCAGTTCTGGGCCTATATAAGGGCCTAAACCCATCCCTCTCTCATTCCATACGAATTCCTAACCCTAAGAGAGAGAAGAGAGAGAAAAGAGAAGGAAAGAGAGAGAGAGAGAGAGTGAGAGAGGAAGTGGGAGACCGTCTCTGGGATCCTTCCCATCGCTCCACAGGTTGAATCAACCCTTCTGCATCGCTATTCCAGCGATTCCGACTCTGTTCTTAGGTAAGAAAACCTAACCCTAATCTGTTTTAGGGTTTCAAATAGTGTTAAGTGATGAAATAGTTAACCTATTTCATGCTATAGGTGGCCGTCGTGCCGTAGACAAAGACTTGCCGTGTAAACTGAGTTCGATACTTGTTTATCGACGAAAGGTGCGGACTATAAACGTTTAGATTATGGTTTTCAAGGCTTTTAATGTCGGCAATGGTATATGTCTGACTTGATTGCTATCACATATGCCTAGATATGATGTTTTCTGTATATTACACATGTATGTAAACTATGTTGATTTTAAATGCATTCTATGTGTTTGTCGAAATGTCTGAATGAGTATGGAATTATGATTTGTGCTTGCCATGATTTTTGATTGGGAATACCTAATTGTTGTATGTATGGCAATTCCTATATAGCAGGATTTGCTACGACATGTGTTTTTTTAATTGATTTATTACATGTATGTAATATGTGTAGTTTAAGTGTTTGATAAAATGCCTGAATGAGAAAATGCTTGTTTAAATGTATATAATGAGGGTGTTGAGATAGGATTCTCAATCCCCTTATCTATGGTTACAGTTTCTATATGTAACCTACTTTACTACTATGTGATCGATGATGAACTGCCTACGTATGGTAACATATGTAGTATGTGTTATGTTGAAATGCTCAAATAAGATTTATATTCAGATTTGGTTGTTATATGCTGGCTTTGGTTGTACACGTGGATGTTAATGTTTAGAGTGTGATTTGGGGCTACGATGTAGCCCAGGCAATCAGTAATGGTTTATGTTCGGTGGCCGAATTGATTAAGCCACGATGGATACGTTTGACGAATCCGAGTCGTACGTCGTTTGACGGCAGTGGTTAGGCCACGCAGAATGCTTATGCATTCCATGTCGATTAAGTCGACATATGCTCGTACTAGTCGAGCTTGTTAAGCAACCTGATTAGCCCGATGTATGTTCACCATGTATGGATGCTACTGCTTGAATTTAAGGTACCAAACTCACCAGTGGAAATTCCGTTTAACCTTGGTACCTCGATCCACTAAGACTCATGAGCCGAGCATGGTGGTATGAGACACCGTGGTCGTGCTGTCAGCCTACGCTGGGGTGACGAGCCTCCCCATAGTGACTAGTGAGCAACTTAAACTCGTGAGCCGAATATGGTGGTATGGGACACTATATTTGAGCTGTCGACCTATGATCAGGTGACAAGCCCGTAGTGACGTCGAGTGTATACTAGAAACTACGTTGAGGTGATGAGCCTTTCTGTAGTAAACTAGAGTATAAACCAGGCCTGCGCTGAGGTAACGAGCCTCTCCGTAGCGACCTGAAAACTGTCTATCGTATGTGATTGCTAAGATTGACAACCCTAAATGGATCAATGTTTGGGTATATGATATAAAAGGAGGTGCCTTAGCTTCCCAATCCTGCTGTATGAATATGTCTAATTAAGAACTTGGTTAATCACACAGATGCACCGCATTTACATGTGCCTTTGACATTGGAGTTGAGCATAGAGGAAGGGGTGTATGCCGCAATCGTAAGATGTTATCGTAGAGGGAGTGTAGGCGAGGGCATGCATCATTACTGCATACCATCTTTGCATTAATCAGAGTACTTAGAAATGTTTGTTCTATTGCTTTATCATTACTGCTTGACTGAATTGATAACATGTTAACCTTTGCTTTATAGTTCCATTGAGTTGATCACTCACTCCCACGTTCTGGGATGGTATTTTAAACACCAACCAGACTCTGTCTTAGATGCAGATTCTGGCACGACGTATGAGGCCGAGCCAAACTTCTACGACGATGAGGAGGAATTCTCCTACATGCAGTTATCAGGCGATTCTATGTAGATCGTGTTATGATCGACGGGGCTTACATGGATGCTGACTAGATATCATTACACTCGTTATGATTATATTTTGGAGCACATATGTATATTCATTTTATACATTTTGGGAGTATACATGCATATGTTTAACCTGGTAACATGTTCACACTTTGGAGACTACAACAGTTATATATATCTTATACATCTATCACAGTCTTCCGCTTACAAAATTTAATTGTCTCTGGAGTATGATATGCTGTTTTGGTATAATCCCATTCATGTTTAAGGCACTAATACGGACAACATTTAATCATTATTATCTATGTTGCATAAGTAATGCGTTGGAACTCGGGAGTTGAGTTTATGCTCGAACCCCAATTTTCAGGGCGTTACAAGTTGGTATCAGAGCATGATTTGGATTAAAATGGACCCGGGTTATGGTCACACGATGCATACTGACGTACTTTGACTTAGGAGGGAGCGACAAAATGTAGAAACAGTCATAGGACACCCATTTTCGCCGATCGACAAAATTGACCGAAATTGACCCTTGGAATCAGGGCCCGTACACATCTGAGATCATGCGTGGTGACCCCAGATCTTTTCTACATTGTCAATCGACAGGTTTAGATGATAAATTGACAAGTTTCACACTCAAACAACCCGAAAAGCGTGAATACATGCGAGATAGGACTCGAAACGACTCAAACGGATTCAGGGGCCGAATCGGTACAATTCGAGGGGACCTAAAGTGGACCCCGAATGTTTTTGGCACCCCAAGGGGGGGATGACATCGCCCTAGTGCGATCCATCGCCGGGGAGTCCAGGGACCGGCGATGGCATCGCCGGATCGGCAAGGCCTTGCCGGTCGGGTGGACCGGGCCTATCGGGCCGGGTGGGCTGACGCTATGGGGCCCACAAAATCACGTGGGACCTCCTCTATTTCTTTCATTTACTCCCCTCTCCCCTCTTACACATGCCCAAGCTCTCCCTTTTCTCTAAAAACCCTTTTCCCCCCTTAAATCTCTCTTTCATTCTCAAATATTTCTCTTTTTCTTTCTTTTGATACACCCCTCTACCGTTTTCATCAAAACTCACCTCCCATCTCTCTTTTCCTTTTATTTGAAGGCACAAATCCTTCTTTGTGTCCAAAAACCTCAAGTCCAACAATCCCTTTTTTCTCCTATAACGCCCTGAAAATCGGGGGTCGAGTAGAAGTCCAACCCCCGAGTTCCAACGCATCACTTATGTAACATATTTAATGATAATTAAATGTTGTCTGTATTAGTGCATAAAACATGAATAAGATTAAGCTAAATCAACAATACATAATTTAGGGATAGTTGTAATACGCAAGTGGAAGACTTACTCAAATATGTATAGCGTTATAACTCAGTATAGGTCCCCAAAGTATGTATGCATTGCCAGGTCAATAATTACATGTATTGTTTCAAGTTACAAAATGTCAAAATGTAATAGTCCACTACAAGTATAACCCTGAAGCCCCGCCGATCAGAACGGTCTAGGTAAACCCGCCAGAATACTGCATATATGAGAAGGCATCCTCATCGTCTACGAAGTCCACCTCTGCCTCATTAGTCGGGTCTCTATCTGTAACTAAGACAGAGTCTGGTTGGTGTGTACAACATTGTCCCGAAACGTGAGAGTGAGTGATCAACTCAGCGGAACAATAAAGCAAAGGTTAACATGTCCTCAATTCAGTCAAGAAGTAATGATAAAACAATAAAATCAAACATCCCTAAGTACTCTGATTAATGCAAGAATGATATGAATAAATGATGCATGCCCTCGCATACACTCCCTCTGCGATCTTCATCTAATGGTCGCGCATGTCAGTCACTTCCTCAGTGCTATGCCCAATGCCAAATGGCACATGCAGTGCGGTGCATGAACGTGATTACCAAGTTCTTATTAGTCCTTTTCATATAGCAGGATTGGGAAGCTAAGGTACCTCCCTTATATCAATTCTCAAACGGTGATCCATTCTAGGGTCGTCAATCCTAGCAAATCTCATACGATGTTACGGTTCTAGGTCACTAAAAAGGGCTCGTCACCTTATCAGTGCATGCCTAGTTTGTAATCTGGTTGCTATGTAAGGGCTCGTCGCCTCTACACATTCTTAGCGTACGCTCGAGGTCACTACAAAGGACTCGTCACCTTATCAATGTAGGCCGATAACTCGAATACAGTGTCCCATACCACCGTATTCTGATCACGAGACTGTGTTGCTCACTGGACACTACAGGGAGGCTCGTCACCCCAGCGTAGGCCGACAGCTCGACCACGGTGTCCCATACCACCATGCCTAGCTCATGAGTCTTAGCGGATCGAGGTACCAAGGTTAAAGGGGTTTTCACTAGTGAGTTTGGTACCTTAGATTCAAGCAGTAGCATCCATACACGGTGAACATACATCGGGTCAATTGGGTTACTTGACGAGCTCGACTAGTATGAGCGCACGTTAAGTTGACCGACATGAAGTGCGTAAGAACTCCGTGTGGCCTAACCACTGCCGACATCCCAAGTACGGCTCAGATTCATCTATCACGTCCTATGTGGCGAAACAACCTCAGCCACCTATTCAATGCCTGTTACCGATTGCCTGGACTATTCCGTAGCCCCAAACACATTCAATTATAACAGATAATCATACAAGCTAATCAGAACAGTAATGGATCAACAATTTCAATCATACTAGCATATGAGCATTTGATGGATTTCAACTTAAACATGAATTCACACATATGCAGTGCCTAAGTAAAACAGACAAAGAATATAAGTTACATGGAGGAAATCATACACATCGTTAAGGTAGTTGAGAATCTCTTCTCAACGCCCATATAAAGTATAATTTATTATACACTTGTTCATTCAGACAATTCTGCAAACACTTAGACTACATATTCCAACATACATGACGTATGTTGGTGATAGCACGTATTAGGGCACATCCTTTCACTAAGGAATTGTCACATATACCTCAACCATATGTCTACAATAGTTAATCATGGCAAATCCATATCCAGAATCCATACTCATACAAACATTTCAACAAACACAAGAATACACTATATTCAACATAGTTCATATATATGTGTAAAGTACTGGAACAACGTGTCTAAGTATGTGATAGCAATTCAAGTAAGTCATAAATCATTAACTGACGTTAAAAGCCTTGAAAACCATAACCTAAACATTTATAGTCCGCACCTTTCACCGGTAGACTCTTAGCAAACTCAGTTTTAAAAGTTAAGTCTTGTTTACGGCACCACAATAACCTATATCAGGGAATAGGACAACTATTTCATCTTTTACAATAGTTAGAAACCCTAAGACAAGTTAGGGTTAGGTTTTCTTACCTAAATACGGAGTCGGAATCGCCTGTATAGCGATACAGGAGTGGCGGTTGAGTACGTGGAGTAGCGGGATCGAATCCCAGGAAGTATCTCCAACTCTCACTCTCACTTTCTCTCTTTTCCTTTCTCTTTTCTCTTCTCTCTCTCCTAGGATTTTTCAAATTCGTATGAGGTGAGAGAGTGAGGATTTAAGGTCCTTATATAGGTCCAAGTTTGATGGAAATGGCCCCAGGGCCAATGTATACTTAGGTTATATCCAAATACGGACTGTTCTGGTCCAACGGAGCACTTCTGGTGGCCCTTTTTTCATGTGCGGTCGAACTTAAGCTCCCTGACCATGGATCTAGGTCAGGCTGAGTTTTCGTTCCGATTGGATTTACAGATCAGCCGTGGCGGACCAGTTTCAGTTTAACGGTCACCGGCACTCGATCAGGGCCACAAGTACACCGACATGTGTGGGACATTTCTCCGGATCTAAGGGTGTATGTGGGTCAGATTCTGACATTCTGAATCCTTATATTTGGCCCGCAAGCGACACGACTCAGATTACTTAAATTCATATTTTATTTCTAAATATTTTCACGTTTCTCACACACTTTGTTCCGGGCTCAAGTTGTGCATTTCTGGACACAATTAGGACTTGATTTCTGAGGGGGTTGTCAAGTCCAGTAATGCGGTCATATCCGTATAGTTTCGGGGTAATCGAACTTTCGACGTGTGGTTCAGGTCCGATACAGAGTTTCGGTGTGCTCCCAAGAGCAACCGGGTTTAGGGATGGATTCTAGGTTTTAGGGTAACGTGGCATCGATAATACTGCACGTTCTGGGTCTTACAGATCATATTTAAAGTGATTAGTGCTAATTTCACAAGCACTCTAGTTTAACACTTGCTAATAGTAACCTAATTTCTAAAGGTTTTAGTCCTGGGTGATTTCTGCCTGAGGTGGTACTCGGGTCCTTGTACGGATTTTTTTGAGACGTTACAATCTACCCCCCTTAAAGAAAAATTTTATCCTCGAAATTAATACATTTTCGTACTCCTCGAGCATCTGAGGGTAGTTCTTTCGAACCTTAGCTTCTGTCTCCCAAGTAGCCTCTTCTTCTGTATGATGCGTTCACAACACTTTTATAAGTGAAATAACCTTGCTACGCAATACCTGCTCCTTCCTGTCTAGGATACGCATTGGTCGCAGTATATATATAGCGTCCTCGTTCAACTGGACCTACTCCCATCTGATAATGTAGGAAGGATCGGGAATGTATTTCTTTAACATAGAAACATGAAACACGTTATGCACGCCCGCAAGTGGTGTGGGCAATGCAAGACGGTACTCCACCACACCCACTTGATCAAGTATCTGGAATGGGCCAATGAATCGAGGCGTAAGCTTTCCTTTCTTGCCAAATTGAAGGACTCCCTTCATAGGGGAAACTCTAAGGAATACATGGTCTCCGACCTCGAACTCTAGCGATCGTCGCCTCGTATCGGTGTAGCTCTTCTGTCTGCTCTGCGCTGTCAGAAGTCGGCGGCTGATAATGTCGACTTTCTCTGAAGTCTCCTAAACTAACTTCGGGCCAATCAGACTCTTCTCGCCAACCTCTGCCCAGCAATGCGGTACTCTACACGGGTACCCATACAGTGCCTCATAGAGAGCCATGCCAATGCTTGCCTGGAAGTTGTTATTATAGGCGAACTCTGCTAAGGAAGACAATTATCCCAACTGTCCTTGAAATCCAGCACATAGGCTCGTAACATATCTTCTAGAATCTGATTCAGTCGTTCCATCTGCCCATCAGTTTGTGGGTGGAACATGGTACTGAACTTCAACTTCACACCCATCGCTTCCTAGATACGAGTCTAGAAGATAGATGTAAATCGCGTGTCTCAGTCCGACACGATCCCCATGAGAACTCCATGCAGACATACAATCTCCTTGATGTACAACCTGGCCAACTCGTCTGCAGAGTTCGAAACTCTGATAGGGAGGAAATGAGTCGATTTCGTCAACCGGTCACGATCACCCAAATGGAATCATAACCCTTCCTCGTCTTTGACAGCCCTGAGATGAAATCCACAGAAATGAAGTCCCACTTCCATTCTTCTATAGGCATGGGCTGAAGTAGTCCAGGAGGTCGGTGATGCTCTGCCTTGACCTGCTGGCACGTGAGACAATGGGGTATATAATCTGTTAAGTGAGCCTTCATATTATCCCACTAGTATGACTTCTTCATGTCACGATACATCTTCGTACTGCCTGGATGCATAACCATCCTTGAATCATGAGCGGTCTCAAGAACTTCTTTCCTCAAGTCAGGGAGGTTCGGGACGCATAGGCGGCCACGGTAACGTAAGCCCCCATCCGTACCAACTCTCCACTCTGAGTCCTCATCTGCACTAACCTACCCCCTCATCTTCGCCAATAGCTCATCATCTGCCTGAGTTGTGATAATTCTGTTATCAATGAGGGGCTGTACTCGAATATGTGCGATGCCCTCATATGGCTCTTCCACCGTGAGTTTCTGCTCAAAGTCTCGCACGAACTCTACCATGTCCTACTCTGCTACCATCAACGGAGCCGCAAACGCCAATGCCTTCTTGCGGCTCAGTGTGTCTGCCACAAGGTTGGCCTTACCAGGATGGTAAGAAACCTCGAACTTGAAGTCCTTTAAGGTTTCCATCCATCGCCGCTGCCTCATATTCAGGTCCCGCTGAGTGAATATGTATCTGAGGCTCTTGTGGTCGCAAAAGAGCTCAAACTCCTCTCCGTAGAGGTAATGTCTCCAGATCTTTAAGGCAAAGATGATGACAGCTAACTCCAAGTCATGCGTAGGGTAGTTTTTCTCGTGTTTCCTCAACTGTCATGACAGGTAAGCAATAACCCTGTCATTCTACATCAAAACACTGCCCAAACAGATGCGAGACGCGTCCGTGTATATCGTATACTTGACCCCTTGCTCTGGCAATACTAGCACAGGGTCAACTTGTCCTTCAATCCTGAAAGCTACTTCTGCGTTTTCATTCTAGGCGAACTTCAGATCTTTCTGTGTCAACTGAGACAAAGGTCTAGCTATCTTCGAGAAATTCCGAATGAATCGTCGATAGTAACCTGCCAGACCAAGGAAACTCCTCACCTCATTAACTGAACCGGGCTGCTACCAGTCATGAACTGCAACTACCTTAGCAAGGTCCATAGCTATCCCTTCTCTGGACACACGTGTCCTAGAAACTTGATTTTCTCTTTACAGAAGTCGCACTTTTTGTACTGAGCGAACAACTGGTTCTTCCTCAGAGTATCCAAGACTGCTCGCAGGTGTTCTTCATGCTCTTCCCGATTCTTAGAGTATATTAGGATATCATCAATAAACACGATGACGAATCAGAATAGAAATGACTGAAATACCCTGTTCATCAGGTCCATGAACACAGCCGGTATGATCGTAAGGCCGAACAACATTATGAGAAACTCATAGTGTCCAAAATTGGTCCTGAAGGCCATCTTCTGCACGTCCTCATCCCTGATGCGCAACTGGTGATACCCCGACTGCAAGTCAATCTTCGAGAAATACCTTGCCCCCTTCTACTGATCAAACAGGTCATCTATCCTGGGTAAAGGGTACTTGTTCTTTACCGTCACTTGGTTCAATCTGCGATAATCAATACATAATCGCAGAGATCCATCCTTCTTCTTTACAAACAATACGGGCGCTCCCCATGGAGACACGCTGGGTAGTATAAAGCCTGCATCCAACAGATCATCGATCTATTTCCTCAGCTCCTCCATCTCGCACAGAGCCATGCGATAGGTCGGAAGAGATACAGGTGTCGTACCAGGCACTAGGTCGATGGTAAAATAAATGTCGCGCTGATGGGGTAGTCCAGGTATCTTCCTCAACACGTCTGAGAACTCTTGGACCACAGGAGTGTCCTCAAGCGCTGGACCACGAGCGTCCTCCAGCATAGAAGCATAACAATCAATGCGATAGGGCCAACTGACCTGCACCGAGAAAGTAAAGGTCGTGCCCTCTGGTCCATAAGCTGTCACCACTTTACAATCGCAGTCAATCTCTGCCTTCATCTCTGTGAGCCAATCCATACCGAGAATGACATCATAATAATGTAATGGGGTGACAATCAAGTCGAGGAGAGCTGTCCCTTCCCCTACATCTATCGAACACCCCTTACAGATCTTGGTAGCGTCTGAGAAAGTCCCTGTGGTGGTAAAGATTCTCACCCCAACCATAGGACTAGTTTCCAACCCTAGCCGCTTGATAGCTGCGCACGATATGAACCCAGTGTCCACTAATAAAAAGACTGGAGTACCTTGGATATGTGCCGTAACATCAAAAGCCATAGGTGACGTAGGTACTGCCTCTGATGCTTCAGCTGTAAGTGAGTGCACTCGAGCCTGCTGAAAACGGTTAGGCTGAGGTACCATAGGCCATTAAGGAGGCCTATATCGAGGTACAGGTGGCTGAAATGATGGATGAGCTGGTGCCGTGCGTAGAGGTGGTGCCGATATAACTTGGGGAAGCGGGTGGTTGACCCTCTGGGGCGGTGAGAAACCGTTATCCCTCATCCTGGTGAAGCAGTTCACCTCTGTGTGGCTTGGCCTCTTGTAGTAGGAACACTACACATCAGGTCACCTCATGGGGGCAGGTGAGGCCGTCAGCCTCGACGGTGAATCTGCCCGTGGCCTCTTCCCGAGGAATGGTCTGCTCTGAATCTCTGGTTGCAGCCTAAGAGCCATTGGTGCTCACATACGGGACTGCCTATCCCCGTCCTGCTCAGCCCTCATGGATATGCTCACTAGCTCAGAATAGCTAGGTATGCTAGCGCAGCACATCTTCAAGCGAATATCTGATCGCAAGCCGTCAGAAAAATGCTACATACGCATCGGCTCATCTGCAAGAATCAATGGGGCGTACCTGCCCAACTCTGTAAACCTGTTCTCATACTCTGCCACTGTCATCCCTCCCTATCGGAGGTGAAGGAACTCACTCTCCTTCTCATGGCGATAGGTGACGGGATAGTATTTTTCATGGAAGCGGGTCTCAAAATCTGCCCACGTCCATACGTGTCCAACAGCAACAGTACGGAGGACACTATCCCATCATAAGCTGGCCTCCTTCTCGAACATGAGGGTGACCAACTCCACCTGCTCGGGCTCTGTGCAGTGCAGCGGCTTTAGCATCTTAGAGATGCAGTCAAGCCAATACTCGGCCTCCTCGGGTCTATGAGTACCCGTAAAGGTAGGGGGCCGTAAGCACTGGAATCGCTCAAAGTAGCCGTTGGCACTCATATCTCCAGCAGGCTGCACTGGTGGTGCAAGCGGGACCGTGTGTATGTTTTGGGCAATGGCCCACGCAATGGTGGCCAAAAACTATTGTTGTTGCTGTTGCTGCTGCTACATCAAGAGCATCATCTGCTCCAACCTATCAGTAGGGGGAGCTGACTGAGGTACAGATGGCGTCGAGGAGAATGCGCGGTTCTGCTCTGGAACCGGTGGCACAACAGGTGTAGGCCCATTGGTGGGGCCAGTGGCCGACTGAGAGTCCAGTATAGTGTTAGAGGGAGACAGGCCCGAACTGGGGTCCGTATGGCTATCGCTTAGGGGAGGTGCCCCATCAAACGAATCACCAAGAGTGAGACATGCCGTACTCTGTGTAGCCTTAGGTAGCATTCCCTATATACAACATAGAGTGTAACCCAGGTCAGATTCAGCATGCCCACAACCTCAACCACATAGTATTTACATACAGTTTAAAGAAACTTCATGCATTTCATTTACCAAAATTGTCACAATATATGAAATACACGTTACATGAATCATGACAGAAAATGCATATAAGTTATTACAAAGCAAGACTACAAATGTAGAGCAACTACCAAATACAAACACACTATTTACCTATGATACTACTAAGCTCTTAAACATTAAAACACCAATATTCTAAGACAGCAATAAAAAAAACTACTGGGCAATGGCATGGATGACTAGATATCAGAGTCTGGCGATGGAGGAGGGGCGCCCTTATCCTTCAGGCAACATAGGATAGTTTTCAAGGTGCAGGTCACCTTCTTAAACTTGTGCTTCACGAGGGCCCGAACATCGATAATCTCCTATCGCAAGGCAGCCTGACCCTCCTCAAGTTGAGCTAAGCGGGCTTCCCTAGCAGCCCGATCAGGGTCATGCCCCGTTGCCATAGGTGGGGAGCTCTCATCCGTATCCTGAGCCTCCATTTCTTCCTCCTGTTCTTCTTCTATCTCCTCTCTGTTTTCCTTCTCGCTTTCATAATTGTCACTATCCGTCTCGTCCTCACTTTCATCGAGGCAGGCTTGTTACTGCCGTGGCCCAATTTTCATCTGGTTGAGAGTAGTTTCGTTGATGTAATGGGTCGGCATCGGCACTTTCGCCCTAAGTCTATAGCCAAACTCACGTGCAATCTTGCATATGAGTCGGTCGAATGGAAGCGAATCAGATGCTCTAGTGGAGCGTGCGGTAAGAACTATCTGCCGCAGAACGTGCATAGGCACGCACAACTTCTCTCCCTGCCCTACTTGGTATAGGAAATCTACCATCAGATGGGTACACTCGCTACGGTTGCTCCACCTAGGGTACACGTTGTACGTGAAGATGTGGTGGAGCAGGTGGAAGTCATTAGTCATATTAGTTGCTAGGAGACTGTTGTTCAGATTTCAGCGAGCCAGTTGTCTACAAAGAAATCACGTGCGGCGATCCCTTTCTCGTGCACTCTTCAAATTCTTCTCGCTTGCATGCACTTCACCAAGTGGCATCTTCATAAGCTGAGCTATCAACCCAGCATCAATTGTGGCTTCTTGATCTCTACCAACGGGGATCTTGAATACAAGGGCTCCAATGTAGGCTCTCGAATGTGGGCTCAGAAGGCTCAAAATGTGCCCACATTTGTGCGGTACTCACCCTCGAACACAGGACCCCACCCGGCTTCGACCAGGCGGTCCATCACCAGATATTGCCCGAAGAGCTTCTCATCCACATGAGCTTCAAAGAGGACCCTGCAACCCTAAAATCTTGCATGAGACATATCCGCCAGGATGATCCTTTCGAGGGGAGCCTGGGGATCAAGCTCCTACTTGGTTCATATCTCCTGATCGACATTAGCACCAGTAGCGGCACCTCTAGGCCTCCTTGAACGAGTAGGGCGACTAGGCCCGACCTCATCCGTAGGAGTCCTCTTCTTCCCCATGAGAGAAAGAAACGTAGAAATCGAGAAGATGGCCGTAACAAGCTCAAATAAGGCCATGAAAAAGGGAGGAAATTAGAGAAATGGGATGGTTGAAAGGGTTCTCACGGCTTGTTGAAGCACACAATGGTATTGGTGTGTTCAAAATGAGAAGGAATGAAGAAGGTAGAAGAGGGGTTGTTGGTCTTTGGAATATTGAGCTACAAAGAGGATTTGTAAGCTCAACAAATGGGAAAAATAAAAAGATGTAAGGTGAGTTTTGATGGGAAACGGTGGAAGGGTGTATGTGTTGAAGGAAAATGATGAAATAGGTGGATGGACGAGAGATTTGAGAAAGATACAAAAGTTTTTGAAGGAAAAGGAAAGCTTGGAGGGGTAAGTTATGAAGGGGAGGTGTGTTTGGAGGGTTTAAATTCATCCCAACATGCATCAGTGGGCCACACAACACCCTAGGGGCGTCGGCCCGAACCGGCCAGGCCCGCTAGCTGGCGAGGCCTCGCGGAACCGGCGAGGTCCTCGCCGGTCTCTGGACAGTCTAGTGATGCCTCGCCAGTGGGACGAGGTCCTTCTGCCCCCTGGACTCTAAAAATATGTGGGACCCACCCTGGGTCATCCTGGATTTGTTTCGTTTGGCCCCCGACTCTGTTTTGAGTCGTTTCGGGTCATTTCGTGTAATTTCTGATGTAACCTCGTATTTTTTCGATTGTTGAAGGCTGAGATTGGGTAAATTATGGTCTAAACCCATCGATTAACGGTCTAGGGATGATCCGGGGTCGTCTCAAGCGATCACGAATGTGTACGAACCTGATCTCAGCGATCATTTTTGGTAACTTTCGTCAATTGGTGAAATTGGACAATCTAAACTTGTTGCTACACTTTTCTCGCACCCATCTAGGTGTAAATGTGTCAGCGTACGTCATGTGACCATAACCTAGGTCCGGTTTAATCCAAATCATGCTCTGATACCAACTTGTAACGCCCTAAAAATCGAGGGTCGAGTAGAAGTCCAACGCCTAAGTTCCAACGCATTACTTATGCAATATATTTAATGATGATTAAATGTTGTTTGTATTAGTGTATAAAACATGAATAAGATTAAGTCAAATCAGTAATACATAATCTAGGGACTATTGTAATAGTAAGCGAAAGACTTACTCAAATATGTATAGCATTATAACTCAGTATAGGTCCCCAAAGTATGTATGCATTGCCAGGGCAATAATTACATCTATTATTTTAAGTTACAAAATGTCAAAATGTAATAGTCTACTACAAGTATAACCCTAAAGCCCGACCAATCAGAACGGTCTAGGTAAACCCGCCAGAATACTACATATATGAGAAGGCATCTTCATCATTTACGAAGTCTGCCTCCGCCTCATCAGTCGGGTCTCCATCTGTAACTAAGACAGAGTCTGGTTGGTATGTACAACACTGTCCTGAAACATGGGAGTGAGTGATCAACTCAATGGAACAATAAAGCAAAGGTTAACATGTCTTCAATTCAGTCAAGCAGTAATGATAAAACAATACAATCAAATATCCCTAAGTACTCTGATTAATGCAAGAATGGTATGAATAAATGATGCATGCCCTCGCCTACACTCCCTTTGCGATCTTCATCTAACGGTCACGCATGTTAGTCACTTCCTCAGTGCTCTGCCCAACGCCAAATGGCACATGCAGTGCGGTGCATGAATGTGATTACCAAGTTCTTATTAGTCCTTTTCATATAACAGGATTGGGAAGCTAAGGTGCCTCCCTTATATCAATTCCCAAATGGTGATCCATTCTAGGGTTGTCAATTCTAGCAAATCTCATATGATGTTATGGTTCTAGGTCACTGCAAAGGGATTGTCACCTTATCAGTGCAGGCCTAGTTTGTACTCTAGTTGCTACGTAAGGGCTCATCGCCTTTACGCAGTCTTAGCGTATGCTCGAGGTCACTACAAAGGGCTCGTCACCTTATCAGTGTAGGCTGACAGCTTGAATACAATGTCCCATACCACCGTATTCGGCTCACGAGACTGTGTTGCTCACTGGACACTACAGGGAGGCTCGTCATCCCATCGTAAGCCGATAGCTCGACCACGGTGTCCCATACCACTATGCCCGGCTCATGAGTCTTAGCGGATCGAGGTACCAAGGTTAAAGGGATTTTCACTAGTGAGTTTGGTACCTTATATTCAAGCAGTAGCATCCATACATGGTGAATATATATCGGGTCAATCGGGTTACTTGACGAGCTCGACTAGTACGAGCGCATGTTGAGTTGACCGACATGAAGTGCGTAAGCACTCCGTGTGGCCTAACCACTGTTGACATCCCAAGTACGGCTCGGATTCATTTATCACGTCCTATGTGGCGAAACAACCTCAGCCACCTATTCAATGCCTGTTACCGATTGCCTGGACTATTCCGTAGCCCCAAACACATTCAATTATAACAGATAATCATACAAGCTAATCAGAACAGTAATGGATCAACAATTTCAATCATACTAGCATATGAGCATTTGATGAATTTCAACTTAAACATGAATTCACACATATGTAATGACTAAGTAAAACAGACAAAGAATATAAGTTACATGGAGAAAATTATACACATCGTTAAGGTAGTTGCGAATCTCTTCTCAACGCCCATATAAAGTATAATTTATTACACACTTGTTCATTCAGACAATTCTACAAACACTTAGACTACATATTCCAACATACATGACGTATGTTGGTGATAGCATGTATTAGGGCACATCCTTTCACTAAGGAATTGTCACGTATACCTCAACCATATGTCTACAACAGTTAATCATGGAAAATCCATATCCAGAATCCATACTCATACAAATATTTCAATAAACACAAGAATACACTATATTCAACATAGTTCATATATATGTGTAAAGTGTGGGAACAACGTGTCTAAGCATGTGATAGCAATTCAAGTTAGTCATAAATCATTAACTGACATTGAAAGCCTTGAAAACCATAACCTAAACATTTACAGTCCGCACCTTTCGCCGGTAGACTCGTATCGAACTCAGTTTTAAAAGTTAAGTCTTGTTTACGGCACCACAATAACCTATATCAGGGAATAGGTTAGCTATTTCATCTATTACAATAGTTAGAAACACTAAGACAAGTTAGGGTTAGGTTTTCTTACCTAAATACGGAGTCAGAATCGCCTGTATAGCGATACAGGAGTGGTAGTTGAGTGCGTGGAGTAGCGGGATCGAATCCCAGGAAGTATCTCTAACTCTCACTCTCACTTTCTCTCTTTTCCTTTCTCTTCTCTTCTCTCTCTCCTAGGGTTTTTCAAATTCATATGAGGTGAGAGAGTGAGGGTTTAAGATCCTTATATAGGCCCAAGTTTGATGGAAATGGCCCCAGGGCCAAGGTATACTTAGGTTATATCCAAATACGGACTATTCCGGTCCAACGGAGCACTTCTGGTGGCCCCTTTTCTACGTGTGGTCGAACTTAAGCTCCCTGACCATGGATCTAGGTCAGGCTAAGTTTTTATTTTGATCGAATTTATAGATCAGCCGTGGCGGACCAGTTTCAGTTTAACGGTCACCGGCACTCGATCAGGGCCACAAGTATACCGACATGTGTGGGACATTTCTCCTGATCCGAGGGTGTATTTGGGTCAGATTCTGACGGTTTGAATCCTTATATTTGGGCCACAAGAGACACAACTCAGATTACTTAAATTTAGATTTTATTTTTAAATATTTTCATGTTTCTCACACACTTTGTTCCGGGCTCAAGCTGTGCATTTCTGGACACAATTAGGACTTGATTTCCAAGGGGGTTGTCAAGTCCAGTAATGCGGTCATATCCGTATAGTTTCGGGATAATCGGACTTTCGACGTGCGGTCCAAGTCTGATATGGAGTTTCGATGTGCTCCCGAGAGTAACTGGGTTTAAGGATGGATTCTAAGTTTCAGGGTAACGTAGCGTCGATGATACTGCACGTTATGGGTCTTTCAGATCATATTTAAAATGATTAGTGCGAATTTCACAAGCACTCTAGTTTAGCACTTACTAATATTAACCTAATTTCTAAAGGTTTTTGTCCTAGGTGATTTCTGCCTGAGGTGGTACTCGGGTCCTTGTATGGATTTTTCTGAGACGTTACATCTCCCCTTTCCATTTCACTCTCATGGCTCTTTTTGAGCTTGTGGCGGCGATTTTCTCAATTTCCACACTTCTTTCTCTCATGGGAAAAAAGAGGACTTCCACGGATGAAGCCGGGGCTAACCGCCCTACTCGTTCATGTCGTCCCGAGTACAAGCATCGATTAAGAGATAAGGACAAAGCGAGACCTCGATCCCCAGGAACCCCTCGAGAGAGCTCTACTGGCGGATCTGTCCCATGGAAGATTCAAGGGCCGTAGGGTCCTTTTTAAAGCGCACGTGGACGAGAAGTTCTTTGGGAAATATCTGGTGATGGACCGCCTGGTGGATGTCGAGTGGGGTCCCATATTTGAGGGCAAGTCTCGTGCAAATGTGGGCACTATCTGAGCCTTCTATGCCCATATTTGAGAGCCGATGTTAGAGCTTTTGCAATTCAAAATCCCCATGGGAAGGCGGGAAGCCATGGTTGATGTGGGCTTAATAGCCCAACTCCTGGGAATGCCGCTTGGCGAAGTCCATGCTACTGAGAAGAGTTTTCGGAGTGCACGTGAAAGGGATCGTCACACGCGATTCCTTTGTGGCCAACTGGTCCACTGGAATCCAAACAATAGTCTCCTGACATCCAATATGACCGACGACTTCCGCCTGCTCCACCACATCTTCACGTACAATGTGTACCCCAGGTTGAGTAATCGTAGCGAGTGCACGCGCCTGATGGTAGACTTTCTGTATCGAGCTGGGCAAGGAGAGAAGCTGTGCGTGCCTACGTATGTACTGCTATAGATAGTGCAGAGTGCGTGGTCTTGTAGAACGTCTGTTTCGCTCCCCTTCGGTCGACTTATATGCAGGCTTGCACATGAATTCACCTACAGACTTGGCGCAGAACTTCCTGTGCTGATCCATTTCATCACCGACACTACTCTCAATAACATGGAGATTGGGCCATGATAGTGTTAGGCCCGACTCGATGAGAGTGAGGATGAGACG
The DNA here is from genome assembly GCF_029962835.1 of Magnolia sinica. Classification (NCBI taxonomy): domain Eukaryota; kingdom Viridiplantae; phylum Streptophyta; class Magnoliopsida; order Magnoliales; family Magnoliaceae; genus Magnolia; species Magnolia sinica. The sequence goes on from NC_080580.1 coordinate 65,571,602, forward strand.
GAAAGCGAAGAAGAGGAGAGTGATGAAGAGGGCGGAGATGAGATAAGGGAGGAAGGAGAGCATGGAGAAGAAGAGGAGGCCCAGGACACTGATGAGGGCTCTCCTCCTGCTACACAAGAGCGCTCTGGTGATCGGGCTGCTTTAGAAGCCTGTTTGGCTTGACTTGAGGAGGGTCAGGCTGATCTGCGGCAAGAGGTTGGTGAGACCCGAGCCTTCCTAAAGCAGAAATTTAAGGTGTCTGACACCTTGAAGGCTATCCTGTGCTGCATACAGGATAAGGGTGTACCTCCTCCATCACCTGATTCAGACGACTAGTCATGCTCGTAGTCATCTTCTTTTTAGTTTGCTTTGTTGCTTGCTTCCTGATTTCTATGTTTTAGCCTTGACGGGCTTAGTAGTAGAGTAGGTTGACGATGTGTTGTATTTAAGGCTTTGATTAGATTCTCTCACATGTGTTCCCAGTCATGATTCATGTAAGAACTATATCTCATGTATGGTGACAAATTTTGTTTAATGAAATGCATGTGACTCCTTTTGTTATGAACTACGTAGAATGCTTGAAGAATTGAGTGTTATATGCTGAATCTCACGGGTTGCACCCTATGTTGTATTTAGGGAATGCCACCTAAAAGCATGCGGACCTCGGCACGTCTCTCATTGGGCGAGTCATTTGATGGGGCACCTCCCCTAAGCGATAGCCATACGGACCGTAGCTTGGGTCCGATTCATGACACCATACCGGATTCTCAGCCAGCCACTGGCCCCACCGCTGGGCGGAACCCATGACCCCGCCTGTGGCATCACCTGTGGTACCACCTGTTACACCATCGGTTCTTGAGCAGAATCGTGCATCTACCTCGACGCCTCACATACCACAGTCTACTGTGCCTCCTAATAGGCTAGAGCAGATGATGCTATTAATGTAGCAGCAGCAGTTCCTTGCTACCATTGCGGGGGTCTTTGGCTAGAGTATGGGTGTGGCTCCACCCGCACCACCTGTGCACCCTGTTGGGAACACGAGTGCCAGTGGCACATTCAAGCGATTCCAGTGCTTGCGGCCTCCTCCTTTCGCAGGTACTCACAGACCCGAGGAGGTTGATTATTGGCTTGACTGCATCTTTAAGATGCTGAAGTCACTGTACTGCACTGAGGCAGAGCAGGTTGAGCTGGTCGCCTTCATATTTGAGAAAGAGGCCAGCTTATGGTGGGACAGCGTCCTACGGACCATTGAAGTTGGTTACGTGTGGACGCAAGAGGCCTTTCAGATGCACTTCCACGAGAAGTATTTTCCTCTCACATACCACCACAAGAAGGAGAGTGAGTTCCTTCATCTTCAACAGGGAGGCATGTCAGTAGCAGAATACGAGAACAGATTCACGAAGCTGGTTAGGTATGCTCCTTTGATTCTCACTGATCAGCCGATGAGGATGTGGTGCTTCTCTGAGGGCCTGCAACTCGAGATACGCTCTAAGATGTGTGCGCTAGCATATCCACCTATGCTAAGCTAGTGGGCATGTCTTTACGAGTGGAGCAAGATGGGGATCGTTTGTCTTGCATGCGTGCACTCATGGGTCAGAGGCCTCAACCAGATCTACCGAGTCGGCCGTTCTTCGGTAAGAGACCCCGCATAGACTCGCCTCCTAGACTTGCAGCTCCACCAACCCCTATGAGGCGACCAGACGTGTGGTGCACCTACTGCAGGAGGTTTAGCCATGTTGATGCCCACTGTTTCACCAAGATGAGGGACAACGGCTTCTCACCACCTCAGAGGATCAACCGCCAGCTTCCTCAGATGATTGCAGCTCCACCTCTACGGTCAGCACCAGTGCATCCATCTTTTCGGCCGCCTGCACCTCGATTTAGGCCTCCTCAATGGTCTAAGGTACCGCAGCCGAACCGTTCTCAGTAGGCTCGCGTGCACTCACTTGCAGCTGAGGCATCCGAGACAGTAGTTGCAGCACCATTAGCTTTTGAAGTCATGACGCATGTTCAAAGTACACTAGTCTTCTTATTGATGGACACCTGGTCTACTATCTCTATTATATCATGCGCAGCAGTCAAGCGACTAGGGTTGGAAACTAGTCCTATGGTTGGAGTGAGACTCCTTATCGCCACAGGGACTTTCTTAGACTCTATCAAGATGTGTAGGGGTTGTTTGATAGACCTAGGGAGTAGGGTAGTGCTTGTTGACCTGCTGGTCGCCCCATTACATCACTATGATGTCATTCTCAGTATGGATTGGCTCACGGAGATGAGGGCAGAGATCAATTGCAACGCTAGAGTGGTGATTGCCCAAGGACTTGAGGGTACGACCTTTACATTTCCAGTGCAAGTAAGTTGGCCCTATCACATTAGTTGTTACGCTTCCTTGCTAGAGGATGTTGATGGTCCGACACTTGGGGATACGCCCATGATCCAGGACTTTTGGAAAGTGTTCAAGAAGATCCCTGGACTACCTCCACGGTGCGAGATTGATTTTACTATTGATTTAGTGCCTGGTGCGACGCCCATTTCATTGCCGACGTATCGCATGCCTCCATGTGAGATGGAGGAACTGAGGAAACAAATCGATGATTTGTTGGATGCAGGCTTCATATGACCTAGCGTGTCTTCGTGGGGAGCACCTGTGTTATTTGTGAAGAAGAAGGATGGATCTCTGCGATTGTGTATTGATTACCGCAGATTGAACGAAGTGACGGTGAAGAACAAGTATCCTTTGCCCAGGATAGATGATATATTCGATCAGTTGAAAGGGACACAGTATTTCTTGAAGATCGATTTATAGTCAGGGTATCATCAATTGCGCGTCAGAGATGAGGACGTACAGAAGACAGCTTTCAGGACCAGCTTTAGGCATCACGAGTTCCTAGTGATGTTGTTTAGACTCACCAATGCACCGGCCGTGTTCATGGACCTGATGAACAGGGTGTTTCGGCTGTATCTATACCGATTCGTCATTATATTTATAGATAACATCCTGATATACTCCAAGAGTCGGAAGGAGCACGAGGAGCACCTGCAAGTAGTCTTCAATACTCTTAGGGAGAATCAGTTGTTCGCACAGTACAAGAAATGCGACTTCTGAAAAGAAGAAGTCAAATTTCTGGGATATGTGGTGTCCAAGGAAGGGATAGCTGTGGACTTTGTTAAGGTAGCCGCAGTTCAGGACTGGGAGTAGCCTGGTTCGATTACTAAAGTGAGGAGTTTTCTTAGCCTGACAGGTTACTATCGTCGATTCATTAGAGATTTCTCTAAGATAGCCAAACCGTTGTCTCAACTAACTTGGAAGGATCTCAAGTTTGCTGGAATGAGAAGGCAGAAGCAGCTTTTCAGGAATTAAAGGACAAGTTGACGTCCGCCCCTATGCTATATTGCTAAAGCAAGGGGTCAAGTATACGATATACATCGACGCTTCTCATGTTAGTTTGGGTGGTGTTTTGATGTAGAAAGACAGGGTTATTGCCTATCTATCGCGACAGTTGAGGAAACACGAGGAAAACTACCCTACGCATGACTTAGAGTTAGCGGCCGTCATCTTTACTTTGAAGATCTGGAGACATTACCTCTACGGAGAGGAGTTCGAGCTCTTTTGCGACCACAAGAGCCTCAGATATATATTCATGCAGAGGGACCTGAATATGAGGCAGCGGCGATGGATGGAAACCTTGAAGGACTTCAAGTTCGAGGTCTCCTACCATCCTGGCAAGGCCAACCTTGTGGCAGATGCGTTGAGCCGCAAGAAGACTATAGCATTTGCAGCTCCGCTGATAATAGCAGAGTGGGATATGGTAGAGTTTGTGCGAGACTTTGAGCAGAAAATTATGGTAGAGGAGTCGTTTGAGAGGGTCGCACACGTTCGTGTGTGGCCGCTTATTGATGATAGGATCATTGGCCTTAGAAAGACGACAAGTGATTAGTTGAAATGAGAGAGCAGGTGAGCGGTAGTGAAGACTCGAAATGGAGAATTGGTATGGATGGGGGCTTACATTACCGGGGCCGCCTATGCGTCCCGAACCTTCATGACTTGAGACAGGAAGTCTTAGAGGCTGCGCACAATTTGAGGATGACAATGCATCTTGGCAGTATAAAGATGTACCGAGACATGAAGCGCTCGTACTGGTGGGACAACATAAAGGCCCATATAGCAGAGTATGTGTCCTGTTGTCTCACGTGCCAGCAGATCAAGGTAGAGCATCACCGACCTCCTGGACTGCTTCAGCCCATGCCTATAGCTGAATGGAAATGGGACTTCATCTCTATGGATTTTATCTCAGGGCTGCCGAAGACGAGGAAGGGACATGACTCCATCTGGGTAATCGTGGACCGGTTGACAAAATCGGCTCATTTCCTCCCTATCAGAGTTTCGAACTCAGCAGACGAGTTGGCAAGGTTGTACATCAAGGAGATTGTACGTCTGCCTGGAGTTCCTCTGCAGATCGTGTCGGACCGAGACACACGATTCACATTTATCTTCTAGACTTGTATCCAAGAAGCAATGAGTGTGAAATTAAAGTTTAGTACTACGTTCCACCCACAGACTGATGGGCAGATGGAACGGGTAAACCAGGTGTTGGAAGACATGTTGCGAGCTTGCGTACTTGATTTTAAGGACAGTTGGGATGACTGTCTTCTTTATGCCGAGTTTACTTACAATAACAACTTTCAGGAAAGTATTGGCCTGACTCCCTACGAAGCACTGTATGGGCGCCTATGTACAGCACCTCATTGCTAGGTAGAGGTTGGCAAGAAGAGCTTGATAGGCCCAGAGTTAGTTTAGGCGACCTCAGAGAAGATTGACATTATCAAGCGTCGACTTCTGGCAGCACAGAGTAGATAGAAGAGCTACGCCGATACGAGACAGCGACAGTTAGAATTCGAGGTTGGGGGACCATGTATTCCTGAAAGTTTCCCCGATGAAGGGAGTCCTCCGGTTTAGAAAGAATGGGAAGCTCACATCGAGATTTATTGGCCCATTCCAGATACTGGACCAAGTGGGTTTGGTGGCATACCGCCTTGGTTTGCCCACACCACTCGCGGGCGTGCACAACGTATTTCATGTATTTATGTTGAAGAAGTACATTCCCAATCCTTCCCACATTATCAGATGGGAGCAGGTACAGTTGAGCGAAGACGCTACTTATGTAATATGACTGACGCGTGTCTTGGACAGGAAGGAACAGGTGCTACGTAGTAAGGTGATTCCACTTGTCAAGGTTCCGTGGACGCATCATATGGAAGAAGATGCTACTTGAGAAACAGAAGCCAAGGTTCAAAAGAACTACCTTCAGATTCTCAAGGAGTGCAAAAAGGTACTAATTTCGAGGATAAAATTTTTTTCTTAAGGGGGGAAGATTGTAACGTCTCGGAAAAATCCGTATAGAGACCCGAGTACCACCTCAGGTAGAAATCACAAAGGACCAAATCCTTTAAAAAAATTAGACGAGAATTAACTAAGTGCTAAACTAGGTTACCTGTGAAATTAGCACTAATCATTTTAAATACGATCTGTAAGACCCAAAATGAGTAAAACCGTTAACGCTACATTACCTTAAAACTTAGGATCCATCTCAAAACCCAGTTGCTCTTGGGAGCACTTTGAAACTCCGTATCGGACCTGGACCATGCGTTGAAAGTCCGATTACCCCAAAACTATACGGTTATGACCGCTTTGTTGGACTTGATTACCACCTTGGAAATCAAGTATAGATAGTATCCCGAAACGCATAACTTGAGCCCGGAGCGGAGTGTGTGAGAAACGTGAATATCTTTAGAAAATGAACTGAAACTTAAGTGAATTGAGTCGTTCACTTGCAGGCCAAATCTAAGGATTTAGACCGTTGGAATCTGACCCAATTATACCCTCGGATCAGGAAAAATTTCCAACACGTCAGTGTACTTATGGCCCTGATCGAGTGCCAATGACCGTCGAATTGAAACTGGTCCTCCGCGGTCGATCTGTAAATCCGATCGAACCAAAAACTTAGCCTGGCTTAGATCCAAAGTCAGGGAGCTTAGGTCTGACTGCATGCAGAAAAGGGGCCTCCGGATGTGCTCCATTGGACCGAAACGACCAGTTTTTGGCTATAACCTCAGTATACCATGGCCCTGGGGCTATTCCCATCAGTTCTGGGCCTATATAAGGGCTTAAACCCACCCTTCTCTCATTCCATACGAATTCCTAACCCTAGGAGAGAGAAGAGAGATAAAAGAGAAGGAAAGAGAGAGAGAGAGTGAGAGAGAAAGTGGGAGACCGTCCCTGGGATCCTTCCCTATCGCTCCACGGGCTGAATTAACCCTTCTGCATCGCTATTCCAGCGATTCCGACTCCGTTCTTAGGTAAGAAAACCTAACCCTAATCTATTTTAGGGTTTCAAATGGTGTAAGTGATGAAATAGTTAACCTATTTCATGTTATAGGTGGCCGTCGTGCCATAGACAAAGACTTGGCATACAAACTGAGTTCGATACTTGTTTATCAGTGAAAGGTGCGGACTATAAACATTTAGGTTATGGTTTTCAACGCTTTCAATGTCAGCAATGATTTATGTCTGACTTGATTGCTATCACATATGCCTAGATATGATGTTCTGTATATTACACATGTATGTAAACTATGTTGATTTTAAATGCATTCCATGTGTTTGTCGAAATGTCTAAATGAGTATGGAATTATGATTTATGCTTGCCATGATTTCTGATTGGGAATACCTGATTGTTGTATGTATGGCAACTCTTATATAAGAGGATTTGCTATAACATGTGTTTTTTAACTGATTTATTACATGTATGTAATATGTGTAGTCTAAGTGTTTGATAAAATGCCTGAATGAGAAAATGCTTGTTTAAATGTATGTAATGAGGGTGTTGAGATAGGATTCTCAATCCCCTCATCTATGGTTACAGTTTCCGTATGTAACCTACTTTACTACTATATGATTGATGATGAACTGCCTATGTATGGTAACATGTGTAGTATGTGTTATGCTGAAATTCTTAAATAAGATTTATATTCAGATTTGGTTGTTATATGCTGGCTTTGGTTGTACACGTGGATGTTAATGTTTAGAGTGTGATTTGGGGCTATGATATAGCCCAGGCAATCGATAAGGGTTTACATTTAGTGGCCGAATTGATTTAGCCACGATGGATACGTTCGACGAATCTGAGTCATATGTTGTTTGACGACAGTGGTTAGGCCACGCAGAATGCTTATGCATTCCATGTCGATTAAGTCGACGTATGCTCGTACTAGTCGAGCTTGTCAAGTAACCCGATTAGCCCGATGTATGTTCACCATGTATGGACGCTACTGCTTGAATCTAAGGTACCAAACTCACCAATGGAAAACTCGTTTAACCTTAGTACCTCGATCCGCTAAGACTCATGAGCCGGGCATGGTGATATGGGATACCGTGGTCGTGTTGTCAGCCTATGTTGGGGCGACGAGCCTCCCCGTAGTGACCAGTGAGCAACCTAAACTCATGAGCCAAATGCGGTGGTATGAGACACTGTATTCGAGATGTCGACTTATGATCAGGTGACGAGCTCGTAGTGACGTCGAGTGTACACTAGAAACTACGTTGAGGTGACGAGCCTTTCCGTAGTAAACTAGAGTATAAACCAGGCTTGCGTTGAGGTGACGAGCCTCTCCGTAATGACCTGAAAACTGCCTATTGTGTGTGACTGTTAGGATTGACGACCCTAGATGGATCAATGTTTGGGTATATGATATAAAGGGAGGTACATTAGCTTCCCAATCCTGCTATATGAATATGTCTAATTAAGTACTTGGTTAATTATGCACATGTACCGCATTTGCAAGTGCCTTTGGCGTTGGAGTTGAGCACAGAGGAAGGGGTGCATGCCGCGATCGTAAGATGTTGTTGCAGAGGGGGTGTAGGCAAGGGCATGCATCATTACTGCATACCATCTTTGCATTAATTAGAGTACTTAGGAATGTTTGTTCTATTACTTTATCATTACTGCTTGACTGAATTGATAACATGTTAACCTTTGCTTCATAGTTCCACTGAGTTGATCACTCATTCCCACGTTTTAGGACGGTATTTTGAATACCAACCAGACTCTGTCTTAGATGCAGATTCTGGCGCGACGTATGAGGCCGAGCTAGACTTCTACGACGATGAGGAGGAATTCTCCTACATGCAGTTATCGGGCAACTCTATGTAGACCTTGCTATGATCAACGGGGCTTACATGGATGCTGATTAGATATCATTACACTCGTTATGATTGTATTTTGGAGCACACATGTATATTTATTTTGTACATTTTGGGAGTATACATGTATATGTTTAACCTGGTAACATGTTCACACTTTGAAGACTACAACAGTTATATATATCTTATAGATCTATCACAACCTTCCGCTTGTGAAATTTAATTGTCTTTGGAGTATGATATGCTGTTTTGGTATAATCTCATTCATGTTTAAGGCACTAATATGGACAACATTTAATCATCATTATCTATATTGCATAAGTGATGCGTTGGAACTCGGGAGTTGAGTTTATGCTCGACCCCCGATTGTCAGGGCGTTACATATATGCACCTGTTAAAGGAGATGAAGCCAAACCTAAAGACATGTCGAACGAGATATGAAAGAAGTTAAATAGAAAAGCCATTGGACTTATTTGGCAATGGTTGGATGATAGTCTTTTCACCCAACTTGTAGTCATTTGCACCAGCAAAGGGCCATGAAGATGGCTAAACCCGTAACCCGCCCATCTCACATACTTTCTTGGGCTTAAAATTTCACGTTCTAAACGTGGGATCTTAGTCAACCAGCGTAAATATGCCAAGGATCTTCTCGCTTTGGCATCATTGACAGATCAGAAAACAGTTCAGACTCCCTTAGAACTTAACATTCATTATGGCCGCGACGATGGTGATCTACTTGCACAGCCCGACTTATACTGTCGTTTGGTTGGGAGTCTGGTTTACTTAACTATGACTCGCCCTGATATTGCCTATGCTGTCCAAGTTGTCAGTCAGTTTGTTTCTGCTCCTCGGACTCTTCATATGACTATGGTGTTACGCATCATACGGTACCTACGTGGAACTCTAGATCGATCACTGTTCTTCTCCTCCACGGCGACTCTGGACCTTCGTGCTTATTCGGATGCTGATTGGGCTGGTTGTGCTCTCACACGAAGATCTACCACTGGCTACTGTATTTTTCTCGGCACTTCTCTCATCTCTTGGAAGTGTAAGAAGCAGGCCACTGTTTCCAAATCAAGCACAGAAGCCGAGTATCGAGCGATGTCTGCTGCGTGTAGTGAGCTTGTTTGGTTACGTGGACTTCTTTCCGACTTGGGCATTCCTGTGCAGAATCCTACTCCACTCCATGTTGATAATCTCAGTGCCATTCAGATTGCCTCTAACCCGGTTTTTCATGAACGGACGAAGTATATTGAAGTTGACTGTCACTTTATCCGTGAGAAATTTCAATCTGGGCTCATTTCTCTACCACATGTTGCATCCCATGATCAGATTGCAGACATTTTCACCAAGTCCCTAACTTCTGCACGTCACTCATTTCTCGTTGGCAAACTATTACTTGTCGATGACCCGCATTAGTTTAAGGGGGGATGTTAGACAGACTGAAATATACCTTCTATAGCTAGCATACCTTATATAGTTGGTTTTCCATAGGTAGATGATTCTGATTTTATTTCTTTCCTTGTATAGATGCTGTAATCTCTATATATTCAACCCCTTTGGGTTGTCTCAAATACACAAAAGCTTTCAGCTCCTCTCGGTTTACATTATATGCACCTGTTAAAGGAGATGAAGCCAAACCTAAAGACATGTCGAACGAGATATGAAAGAAGTTAAATAGAAAAGCCATTGGACTTATTTGGCAATGGTTGGATGATAGTCTTTTCACCCAACTTGTAGTCATTTGCACCAGCAAAGGGCCATGAAGATGGCTAAACCCGTAACTCGCCCCCTCATTTGCTCTCTCTCTCTCTCTAAACTCGTAACCCGCCCCCTTATTTGCTCTCTCTCTCTCTCTCTCTCTCTCTCTCTCTCTCTCTCTCTCCCCCCCCCCTCGATTCTCCTCTTTCCCTCTCTTTCTCTCACCTGATCTCCGCCCCCAATTTTCCTTACCCTTTCTCCCTCTCCTCTCTCACCTGCTGCATCTCTTTCATTTGCCTCCCTCTCTCTCCATCGCATCTCCACAATCTCTTGTATCTCCCTTACATCATCAATTTGCTCGAACATCCATTGCAGCAACTGTGAGACTCCTATCCAAAGGAAACATGTACTATTCAAAAGCCCCTTTCAGATTTTTGGGACATGTCTTAAATCGAAGGAATCTGAGGCTCCTCTCTACATGTCTGATCTCTACCTCTTTTTTCTCTCTCTGTCTTACTTTCAGATTTCATGCATGCTAACTGTATGATGAAATGGCTCAACGAGAAAGGTTTTGGTGGTTAAAATTGTATGATGAAATGCCTCAACAAGGTAGTTACAGATGTGGTCCTTTTCGATGCATCTGGCCTTAACGGTCTATTTCAATTAAAGTTCGAGATTGGTTTAGACATGAAGTAACGAATTAAAGATAGTTAATGGTGCCTCCATGAAGGGTCATAATCAAAAGGCCCTGTTGAGAATCTGATTGATGCAATCAACTTGTTGGTAAACATGAGGGGGAAGTGATTAACTTATCAATGTGTCATTGGATGATTACTTGCCTAGTATCTGCATTAACAGATGGCATGGTTTGTATTTGTTTTGCAACTATTTTCCTATTCTTGTTACTAGCAATGTTAGTTCAGTGTTCAAGAGATATAATTTTTAGAATTAGTTTAAAACATTTTGAACTATGCATTACCAGTAGATATTCCTAGTAGATCTCTCTCTCTCTCTCTCTCTCCCCTTTTTCTTTGATGGGTATCATTGATGACTAATTTGATGGCTACTATTCTTAAGAAATGTTCGAATTTCTGGTAATGTTTATTTATTTATTGTTTTACTCTTTAGAGTCATGTAGTAATTAATTTCTTATTTCTTCATGACTTGAGTTGGTGTAATGGAGGGGATTGAATGACTAATAATCTAATTAGCGGATAGTGTTGCATTGTTTTATATCTACATATGGGACGCAAGGAATCATTTTAGAACCATTCTTTTACACAACAACAAACTCCCAAAAATAACATCCCCCTCATATAGCTTGATGCACATGAAAGGGGTATTATTTGTACATGTGGAAGATGGGAGTGAAAGAAAGTAAAAGAAATGAAAGAGTGGAAAGTCTTTTTTATTGCAACTCCATGCACAACCTAGGTCTTTGGAGGCCCTTATTGTCCACCACTCTACACCACACTATGGTCTTCAGGGGAGTGCCTATGAAAGAAGAAGAGAAAAAGAAAGGAAGGAAAATGAAGCATGAATGGATCCTACCTTTACACTTACCTCTTGCCACCGAAGGAGCACCACCCTTGATGTCCAAACTCCCAAGAAGCCCCTAACCAAAACCACAAGAAGGAAGGAAAAGAGGAGAAGAAAGAGAGCTTGAGAAGAAGAAAAGAAAGAAAGAAATTGTGGGAATTAAGCATGCTATAAGGGCTACCATAGCCTGGAATATATAGAGGAAGCGAAGCTACCCTATTACCCAACACCTGGGAGATACCCGAGGGGGGGGGGGGGGGGGGGGGGTGGGGAGCGGCGGTAGCATTGCCGTCAATCCCCCTTCTGGTGCTAGGACTTGGCTTAACCCTCTCCCCTTGGGAAAAGAGGGGCCTTGGGAAGACCTCCTACGTGAAATCTTGCACGGTTTGTCGAGAATGAAGTGATGGAAGAGAGAGAGAGAGAGAGAGAGAGAGAGAGAGAGAGAGAGTAAATGAGGGAGTTGGTGTAAAATTTTGAATTTTAATTTAAAATCCAATAACTCATGAGAAATTGAAAAGATGATGTGAAAGAGAGAAAATCACATGCATTTTAAAAATCACAAAAACATTTCCAATAAAAATCAGCATCCTTCGTGATCGTTAATTCGCGATCCAATGGACTAGATCATTTCAAAAATCTTAAAACTATTTTCAATAAAAACAAACATCGATCATAACCATTGATTCACGATTCGTAAGACAAGATTATTTTAAAAATTATCATAAAAATATTTCCAATAAAAACCAGCATCATAATGAGTTAATTAAACCTTCTTGGGGTTCACTGTTGAGGATCAAATATTACATATTAGACCCCAGTTATTACCTGATTTCATGAACATGATAATGTTTGACGTCCTATTTTAATCATGTTTGTGTTGCAAGATGAATTTAGGAGCTTAGACTAAAAAAGGGTATTAAAAGCATGGATTTAACGCTTAAGAATCACCAAGGTAAGATATGGATCTTAAGGGACTGTGATAGAAGAATTCACATTCTAAATATCCGAGAAAATCAAATGATTAACGATAAAGAGGCCTAAAAGTCATCCTGAATGCAAGATCACAAGGTTCCCACCATCCGTTTGGATCAAAACTTTATATCTGGCTTGAGGTCCCTAAATTAACCTTACACGTCAAAATTCAACCCTTGGATCTTTGTGAAAGTGGGCCAACGAGCAAATCACCCACTAAATCACGGATTTAGGGCCCACCTGATATCTAGATATACTTTAATTTTGATCTCAACCTCTTAAATTGGATGAGAAGGAGGATGGACGGAGTGAATTTATCATGAACATCATGATGTGCCCCACCTTGGGGTGCGTACGCACCCAGCACATGTAATCCCACAGTGCACCGGATCACAGGACCAGTCAAAGACCGGTTGACCCAATCCTGTCTTCCTTATTTAGCCAGCGTCCTCACGGATGATGGCTGTGGAGTGTAGTGGCCCACCACCGGGGACCGGTTCAACGATCTGAACTGTCCATTCGATCCAGGGGGGTGCTAACCATAACCATGGAGACCTTTTGATCACATGCACGTGTACACACGCAGATCACCGTCAAACGCAGGATGAATGGCAGCATGACTTGATACAGTGGGCCGCACCAAAACCACTCCTTTCTAACCAAAATCTCGCAAGGAATTCAATGGACGGGGTGGATTTCTCCGAAAACATTACTGTGGGCCCACCGAGCATCTCAGCGCAAGAGATTTCGCAGTAATGCACGTCCGGGAAAACTGGGACTTTCGGGCAGTTGTACGACCACGACCATAGTCGGATATGTGATCCAGACCGTCCAGAAGAGAGAGGGTGGCCTAAACCCTAGCCAAGAAGATTAAATCAAAGATGTGACGATCTTTCGTCCCATAACTCGGTCCAAGCGTAAGTTGTTTGCGCGGTTTGCGTTTTCGCTACAAAACACTATTGTGCTGCGTAAACAGTCTTCTCCACCGACTTCCAGCCTTCTCCATGACTTCCAGCTACTGCCAAACCTTGTGCTTATAAGAGAGAGAGAGAGAGAGAGAGAGAGAGAGAGAGAGAGAGAGGCAGTAACTTGACCAAAACCACTCATTTCCGACTGAAATCTCACCAAGAATTCAATGGACGGGGTGGATTTCTTCGAAAACATCACTGTGGGCCCACCAAGCATCTCGGCACAAGAGATTTCACATAACGCACGTCCGGAAAAACTGAGACTTTCGGGTAGTTGTACGACCACGATCACAGTTAGATCTGTGATCCAGACTGTCCAGAAGAGAGAGAGGGTGGCCACGACCCTAGCTAAGAAGATTAAATCAAGGATGAGACGATCGTTCGTCCCATAACTCGGTCTAAGCGCAAGTTGTTTGCGTGGTTTGCGTTTTCGCTGCGAAACGCTACTATGCTGCATAAACAGCCTTCTCCATCGACTTCCAGCCACCGCCATACCTTGTGTTTATAAAAGGGAGAGAGAGGGAGAGGCAACGTCCTTGGACGTGTGGAGCATGAGAGAGAGGAAGAAAGAGGTAGAGAAGAGGACGTGCGGCTGGCCTTTGGCTGGGAAGTTTTCTTCCTTTTCATTTCTTTCTTTATATCTTTCCTTTAAGAGATTCTAGTTCATCATGTCTATGATGAGCTAAACCTCTTAGCTAGGGCTAAGAGGTGAAGCTTGTAGCGTGATGGAATTTTTTCTATAGTTTTTATTCATGTTACGTTGAAATCTCTTTGATTCTAGTTTGGTTATATGGAATATTTATAGTTTTTAATGGTTTGTTGTGACTTGAATTACAATAGATCTGCAATAGCCTTGAGTATGTTCTTTTCATTATAGAGATTGTGAAATTAGGAGTCCTGTTATTCACCATCGTCTCATGAATATAGTTGGATGATAGAATCCTTCCTAACGTTCATAATTTACTCAAATTGATTGTAGATTGATATATTCTATTGTTGGCTTTGTCTCATGGGCATGGTTTTGTGATGGAATCAATTCTAGTTCTCATACCTCTCATCTCTTGAAAACTAAACCAAAGGAAGTTCATAGTTGGTTTTTAATGAAATATCTTCCAATTGCATGAAGATGTGACTTTAATTTCAGTTGTGTTCATGAATCAGTCCAGATTGACTATTGATCCGAACTTGATTTGATGTATGGTCGGATCTGATTGGGCCAACTTGATCTGACCTGATCCTGGCCTTCAGTTTGGATTGGATCGGGTCGAATCTATCAGATCAGTTTGGTTTCTGCCAGGCTCTAGTAGTAACTCACTACACTTAGGGTATTGAGTAAACTCTGTGAGGCCCACCATGATTTATGTATTTTATCCGCTCCATCCATACATTTTACGAGATAATTTTATGGCTTGAACCAAAAAATGATGCATATTCAATATTCAAATGGACCACACCCTAGGAAGCAGTTGATTTGAACTTGTACCATGGAAAAATTCTTGGGGACCTCGGAAGTTTTGGATTAAGCTTATATTTGTTTTCCCTTCATCCATGTCAATTTGATCTTATGAACAGGTTAGGATGACAAATAAAAATCACTGTAGGGCCTAAAAAGGTTTCAACAGTGGACATCATTATCCCCACTGTGTTTCCAGAGGTATGATCCACTTGATCTTTGGATATTCTTCAATTAGATGGAAAAACGGATGGACGGCGTTGATAGAACATATACATTCAAGGTGGGCCAACTGTGTTTACTCAGTACGATAAGAGCGTACTGTGTAACTCGGTACGGATTGACAGGGACGCGGACGTCCTGCTAAAGCTTTCGCACTAACTTCCTGCGCTGGGAATCTATGTGGGGCCCACCATCATGTTTTTGACAGATCCACTACGTCCATTCGTTTTTTGAACTCATTTTAGGACATGAGGACAAAAATAAGCCCGATCGAAGATTCAAGTTGGCCTCAGTAAAGGAAAATGTTTGTAGGGAAATTTCTACCGTTGAAACCTCCCTGGGTCGACAGTGATTCTTACATGCAATCCATACCGTTCATAACGTCATTAATACTGGGATTAACTGAAAAAACAAATACTAACCTGATTCAAAACTTCTATGGCCCACGAATATTTCAACTGTGGACGTTCAATTCTCACATTTTCGGCCCACTTGAATCTTGGATCCGTCTTATTTTCGGTGTCTTGCCCAAAAATGAACTCAAAAAGCTGATGGACAAGGTGGATTTATCAAAAAAATAATGGCAGGCCCCACATAGTTCCCAGCACAGGAAGTTCTTGCGAAAGATTTCCGCATGCGCGTGAGAGAGACGCGTTACTTATAAAAACTCCACTTCTTCTCTCTTCTGTTTCAAATTTCTTCGAAAGCTACCCAATTCTTCTCTCTTCTGTTTCAATTTTCTTTCAAATTTCTTCGAAAGCTACCCACTTCTTCTCTCCTTTGTTTCAAATTTCTTCGAGCGAGCGAAAAGGAGAGATGCTACCATCAAGACCTAGTTGTGTCTACAGAAAACCAATTCGTATCAGAAATGTGGATTCGTTGAATGTGGAGTCTGAGTTCCGCATAATCAGCGGCTTCCTCAAAGACTACCCTTTCATCTCTATGGACACTGAGTTCCCTGGTGTCGTCTACCATAACGTGCCCGATACACCCGACTCTGTAGCCAGGGATCGATATGCACTCCTTCGGGCGAATATAAACGCCCTCAAGCTCATCCAAGTCGGACTCACTTTCTCCGACTCAGCCAGCAACCTTCCTGATTTGGGGACCAACTACTGTTACGTCTGGCAATTTAATTTCAACTTCGATCCATGGTGTGACCTCCACGCACCCGAATCGATCGAACTATTGCGTAAGAACGGCATTGACTTCGAGCGCAATCGATTCTACGGGATTGATGAGGCCCGTTTCGGGTTCCTCATGAAGCTATGCGGACTTGTTGGGAACAATTGTTTTAGTTGGATCACCTTCCACAGTGCTTACGACTTTGGCTATCTTATAAAGGTGGTCACTCAGAGGGAGCTACCGGATGACATTGGCGAGTTTCTCAAATTGATGAAAGATATATTTGGGTACAAGGTTTATGACATAAAATATCTCATGAGGTTCTGTCACAACTTATATGGAGGGTTGGAACGTGTGGCCAATGAATTGGGGGTGGACAGGGCTGTTGGGAAATGCCACCAAGCCGCATCAGATAGCCTGCTAACATTGCATGTTTTTACGCGGCTCAAGGATAGAGGTTTTCAGCTGTATGTTCCTGACCACTGTGGAGTATTGTATGGATTAAAATACCCTTTGGGAAATCTGTTTTCATTGAATTGAATATATTTTATTTTATTTTTTCATATACATACACCATGTAAATAGGTTTTCTAAGAGATTATAAATTCAAATTTTTAGTGTTTTTTGTTTCACATTTATTTATAAATATATTATTTTTAATTGTTTGTTAGTATTAGTTATAGCAAATTGCAGTACTTTGGCTGCTAAAGCATGGGGCCTGTAGAATTTTAGTCATTGATGGTGCGGTCCACCAGTTGAATATTATGAGCAGGTCCACTGTGTCGCAAGAGTTTTTCTCAAAGAATTTGACAGAAAATAATGATAATAAAAGTCACAGGTGTATAGAAATTTGAAAAAAACAAAGGTAATTGTGAATATTTTTGTTAAAAATAGACAAACAGGGTAATGTAGCATAGAAAAGTAATATTTGCACTCTGATGAGATAGTAGGATGTACTTCGTAAAAACTTGCTACATTAGCAAGTGCTAAACATGTCTAACAGTGGAAACTTTAGGCCATGGTGCATAGATGGTGGGGATGATCCAATGGATGGATTGGATCTTATACAAACTCGCTATGTTAGCAAGTGCTAAATATTTTAGACATGTGCACCTATGAATCTCATGGTTCTTGCTATTATCTATAAGTGGTACAATCACTCACACATACTCACACCCCACGCTCTCAATAAGGCATTATTAAGGACACAATGTTGGTTTATACTTATTTAGCAAAAGTATGGCAAAAAAAAGTAGAAAATTATGTTTGGTTTCTAATATCACATAAGTGATTTTTAAAATTCTTCAACTAATCTCTCCCTCATAGTACAAATATTTCTTTTTAAAATTTGAAAAAGTCTCTTCCAATTTTCACTTATTCATATGGGTCCACCTTTAATATTCACTATCCATCATGTGGGGCCTACGTACCTTTGATGTGGATTAATTGTTCATGATATGGACCCCACCTTATCCCTATCTACATGTGAACTGTCCATTGTGTGGGGCCTACTTTCGATGTGGACTATCAACCTTGCGAGGCCCACCTTGGATGTGGGTTGTCCAACATGTCGAACTTTTGATGTAGATCATCCATCATGTGAGGTCACAACTTCAAAATTTTCCATCCATCATGTGATGTCCATCTTAGATTTGGGCCCTTTATCATTAGAGCGGACTTTTGATGCGGACCATCTATTATTTAGGTCCCGCCTTGATGTAGGTCATTCATCATTGGGGCTCACCATCATTGTTAATTTTCCATTATGTGGGGGCCAGCTTCATTGTCCGCTGCCCATTATGGTGAGCCCACCTCTAACATGGACCATCCATCTTGTGGGCCCCACCTTTAATATTGGTTGTACATCTTGTGGGGCCACCTTATTATGGACCACATGGGGGGGGGGGGAGAGAGAGAGAGAGAGAGAGAGAGATTAAAAGGTAAAAAAGTAAAAAAGTAAATTTACTTGTGGCCATAAGAAAATTCAAGTTCACAAGTTATTTTTAAGAAGGTAATTATTCAGCTAACTTTTCTTAATAAATACTTTACGCTATTCAAATAGGCCTAAAGTGGATAAGGTGCTGCCCCGCCTCATGTGCAGCCCTTATTGTGGTACCCACCTTTTTGCATGTACCATATCCATGCTATCCATCCGTTTTTATAACATTGTAGGCCATGAGCCTAAAAATAACGCAGTTCCAAATATCAGGTGGACCGTACTAAACGGTGGCGATTGAATGCCCCACAATTAAAACCTTCCTAAGGCCCACTGTAATGTTTCCATAATATTTATTATAAAAACCTGGATTATATATATCAGATTGATCCAACAACCTTTTGGGCTTAGGAAATCCCTCCACATGTGGAGGTGAGTCCCACGTGTGAGGACTAAGTGAAGAGATTTTAGTCCTTTTGCCTTACCTTTTTTTTTTGTTTAAGATTAAAGGAAAAAAGCAAAAAACACAAACAATTACAGTTGGCCTGATTGCACATAGGAAATCCACATTTAAAATGTATATATTTTTTTCGGAGGGGTTAGTTTTACTTGTTTTCTTTTTCAAGTAAAAGTTAAGAAGAGGAAATTGATTCTCCTCATTTTCTTTTCTTTTTCTTTTGTTTCTCAAACGGAGTAAACTTTCACATCTGTTCCTTTCCATAATTTTTTCTCACAACAAACATGCCCTTCCATTTTATAGATTTTTTTTTTTTTTTATAAAATAAAATAAAAAATACAATGTATGATCCTTGACAGGAGGATTTGCATAAAATCTCTTGGTTGAGGCACATCAGGCATGCAATCTTTTTCTGCTGTTGAATGTGGACTGTTGCTGTATTTTATTTTCTCATCTTCTATTTACAGGCTCACAGTTAGATTGTTAGATTGTCCAATCAAGGACATTTTGTAGCATGGTCCATCCACTGTGGGCCCATCATATCAATAATCTTGATCACTGGACCACAAGAACATTAAAAAAAGAACACTTTTACAAGGCAATGGGATGAGGAACTCGAGCTGTGTTCAAGAGGATTTTGATTGAGGAGAAGGCGATGGGATTGAGTAGTAGCGAGGATGCAGCTGCATTGTCATCTTCTTTGGATGGAGTCTGCGAAGTGCGATTTAAGGGAGCTAAGATTCTCCATTCTTCCTATCTTGGTGGATCCTCCGGTTCTTCCGACGATGAAGATCAGGTGAATTCCTTTAATGTCATATTTCATTTTCAGTTTTGGTGTTGCATTTTGATTGTTTGAGGTTGTTGGATTTCAGATTGGGGTTTATGCTGTTTGATTTATTTTAGTTGGCTTTTTTGCTTTTCAACCCAAATTATCAATTCCTATTTTTGAGATTTGCTTTATATTTAGATGTAGGATGGTGAGATCGATCTTGTTGATCTTGTTGATTCGTCTCCCACTTGTTAGATGACCTGATAGAGACAGTGTAGTGTGTGTTGGGATTTGTGCTGCGGAATCACACAGATGTAGATCTAGGATAGCAATCCAAGAGCGCCAAGCAATCACAAGGGAAACATAAAGATTTAACGTGGAAAACCCTTACGGGAAAAAAACCACGGTAGAAAGCGACAGAAATCCACTATGAAAATAGAAATTACAAAGAGAGAGGACTTACTTGATTCGAACAACCTCGAATCTCACCCTTGCTACACCCCTTGATAACCCTAGAACCCTTTTAGAAACCCTTGGAATACCTTTAGGAAGCCTTAGAATTACTTAGAAAGGCCCTAGGGACCCATATTTATAGTTTAGGAAACTCCACTTACGTACCTCTTTGAAACCGCCTCAGATTTACGCAGTCCGCGCAGAATCTGCGCAGCATCTGCGTAACCTTCGACTGGTCGAAGACCTTGGGATTTTCAGAAACATTGTCGCTGGACTTCGAGTCGAGCGGGCTTCGACTAGTTGAAGGGATCCTCGACTAGTTGAGCCAGCCCCTCGACTGGTCGAGCAGTGCGGTGAAATCAGATTTAAGACATCTGTTTTACAACAATCTCCATCATGTCTTCAATCTTTAACCGTGTAACTTCTTGACCTCTTCTCTTATCTCTGCATCACATCATAGCTTCTCGTGCATACTCCGTCCTTCTTCTTCGCCATCGCCAAGCTTAGAGAAGTTGCACAGAACTTGAACTTCTCTGTAGGAACGATCTTGGTGAGTATGTCTGCTGGATCTGAATCCACATGCCCAACCACTTTTGCTCATGTCTTCTCAAAAGTAAGACAGTCTTCTGTACCATCTCACCACCACCCAATATTGCTTACCGGGGTATTTGCTCACAACACTGATAGCCTATGAAATAACCGGTCTAATACAGACCATGGCATATACTGCCAACCGCATTCGAATAAGGCTCACGAGATATATCCTGCTTTTCCTCACCTGTTTTGGGACATGTCCTGAGGAAAACTTGAGGAGAGACGTGTTGGGAACGCTCTCTGGCTTTGCCTGTTCCATCACATACTTGATAAATACCTACCTAAGGTATTCTGCCTGAGATAACCAAAGCATACTCCTTTTTCAATCTCAATGCTGAGAACCATCTTTGCAGCCCTCTGATCCTTCATCCTGAATATCCCACTTAACCGATTCTTCAGTACATTGATTTTAAACATGTCATAATTAGCGATGTACATGTCATCAACATATAATTCCTGACTCACTATGAAGGAATCAAACCACTACCTAGGTAACAGGTCATACCATGACCTCCAGCAAACTCTTTTTCTCAGCCCCTTTAACTTCGAACCACTCTGGTTGCTCCTTGAAGAACCACTCTTCCAATTTTCCATGCAGAAGTGCAGTCTCCTCATCCATCCTTCCAGCTCGAGATACCATTAGCCAACTAGCGCTAATCACAAATCCAAAAGACACCTGCTATACCGTTGACGCGAATATTTCTGAGAAGTCGATCCCTTCTCTTTAAGCATAACCCTTCGTTACCAACCTCGCTCTGTATCTATGCTGTATCCTCCTGAAGATCTACTTGCATCCAACTGCCTTCCGACCCACTGGAAGCTCCACCAGCTCCCATTTGTCGGTCTGGTATAACGAGTCCATCACATCACCCATAGTCACCTTCCACTTCTTAGCACCAGGCTCACCTAGAGCCATCTGAATAGAAGACGGATCTCCTACGATATTGGAGTCGTCCATGTACCTTACCGATCACCTACGATTATGCGGTGCGATTCTTCTCATAGGTGGCTGCTCCACCTGCTCTGTATCTTTGACTGTGCGTCACATCCTTCCTGCCCTGCCCGCTCATGTGGCCATGCCCAGCATGCCACACACGTGCAGAGGTGGAATCCACTACAGCCACTGCAGCTCCACCTTTTGAAGTGCTCCCTATCAACTTGTAGAGATTACCGAGTCATTGCGCTTTCATGATCACCCGTGCCCTCTTTGATACTTTAAGGACAACATCAATACTTGTGAACCCGCACTCTATAGCCTCGAGTGCGCTGAGAGAAATCAGGTTCTTCATGTTAGGAACGTGCCTCACCCCAGTCAGGGTACGCTCTGTCCCATCAAACATCTTGACACGCACCGTACCAACAGCCACAACATTACAGGCATTGTCATTGCCCATAAACACCTGTCCACCATTGCAATCTCTATAATTGGTGAACCAACTTTGATGAGGAGTTCTGTGAAAGGATGCCCCTGTGTCTAGAATCCACTTGCCCCTACGATCATTGTATGGGTGTCTGATCATAGACACAGACAAAACATCACCATCACATGCACTCGATCCATCTGACGTGGCAACATTGGCCTCCTTGTAGGAAGCCTCAGATTCTTCTCTATTAGATTTAGGATTTGTACAATCCTTCTTCACATGTCCTTCCATTCCACAGTTCCAACACTTTACCTTTCCTTTGCCCTTGCCCTTAGATTTGGATCTAAAACCTGAAGAACCTTTAGCTTGTTCAGAATTCTTAGCCCTTGTAAACAGTGCATCAGAAGATATCCACATTTCGACATTAAGCTTTCTCATAGCCTTCCCTTGAAGGGCTGATATAACGGTGTTGACACTCAGGGTTTTATTCCTGGTGCACATTGTGTCCTTGAATGACTCATATGATGCCGGAAGAGAATTCAACAACATACATGCTTGTTCTTCATCTTTCATTACTTCCTCCATATCTAGCAATTTGCAAACCAATTTTTTAAAGTTGCTGATGTGAGCCTCTAGATCTCCACCCTCTACCATCTTGAAGTTATACCACTGCCTCATAGACATCCTCTAACTTTGCCCATAACTTAGCTGCAGTTTTCTCCCTCATGACGTTGTAGAGAACCTCATCTGTGAGACATAAATGGATTGAGGATAAGGCCTTCTTATCAAGAGTATTCTAATTATCATTAGTCATAGTAGACTTTCGCTCCTCAACAGCACCATCTTCGCCTTGCTTGATTAAGGAACTGATCATCTTAATCTTCCATAACTCGAAATTATTTTTCCCTGAGTACTACTCAATATCATACTTAGTGCTAACCATTATTGCTTATCCCTCAGATTCAAATCTGTGCCCCAACGATTGCTCTGATACCACTTGTTGTGATTCCGCAGAACAAATCCCAACAGTGTGTATGAGCGATCCAGGGTTCAATCCCTAGTAGACCTTTCAGGAAAATAAAAAAGAAGGTTTAGATATAGATATAAGAAGATTTGATTATGTTTATCTTCTATTTTTAGCGTCCTAACTTCTTATAAATAAGAAGGGTTCGGGAATAAGAATGGCTTATTGAAGCATCATGTCTATGAAGGATTGCTCCCTCAAAGTAGTTGTTTTTCGAAAAATGTTCTATTTTTATTTTGAATTCTCATCTCATTGTTTATTTTCCTTTGGAAGATTTGAATTATGGCTATCTTCTAATGCATGTAGTTCTTTGATCCATTTCCCATTGTACTGAAACTTTGTTATGTGATGAGATTGTTATCCAAATAGGAAGATTTTGTCTACCAGGACATTTTAAATTGGATGATTCTATACATCAATTTTTGGCCTTATTTTTGAACCTTACCAGTATTTTTTTTTTAATTAAGTTATCCATTTGTGGCTCACTAAAAGGGTTAGAAACCTCTAATCTGGGAGATTTTTGATAAGTTCCCCATTCAAAGTATGAACCACAAGATCGACTATCTGGATGTAGAAACTATGTTCCATTTCTACCTGATGGTCCATCATGTAGGTTCTAATGCATTATGACTTTCTAATTCCTCCCTTTTAAGAGATTGAATTTTAGTGTTTACTAGTGGCCATGTGAGTGTATTTTGGACTTGTAGCATTATCGATCTGGGTTTTTGTTGACATAAATGTAGACATATTCATTTCTGAATTGCATTGATTAGAAACATGACTCGCTGGAGTATTTAACATGTATTGTAAAAAATCATGTGGATGCTGGATTCCACTTATATCAGCATTGTTTGTTAGTGTTAATTACGTGGTTGCTATTTTGTTAGTAATTTGTCCATTGTTTGATATTATTATGATTTATTTCCCGATGTTTGTTCTCTTGACATTTTATCTGGCAATCCCAAATGTATCCCTTGACATGCCCAAACTATAATTTCACCATCACTCACTTGAGTTCCTGTGAAAATTCTAGGCCCTGCTTGGAAGTTTTCTGAGGACATTGTCCAACCCAACCATAACTGGGTTCTTAAAAATGTGAGGATTGGTTTCTTTGAAAAGGCGCAACTGATTGCATTTTCGTTGGACTTCCAAACAGGCCCTTAGGCATCTAT
The DNA here is from genome assembly GCF_029962835.1 of Magnolia sinica. NCBI lineage: Eukaryota > Viridiplantae > Streptophyta > Magnoliopsida > Magnoliales > Magnoliaceae > Magnolia > Magnolia sinica. The sequence continues at coordinate 65,595,530 of NC_080580.1, forward strand.
TGTATTGGTTTGACTATTTTATAAAATCTGTTGATGATCGTGTGCAGTGGGTTTGAAGATGTGAATTCCTCATGTGATTATGTTTTACGGTATTGGGCTTTCTCTTGGATTTATGTGACCGGTGGTTTTTGGTGATTGTGCTTGTGGGTCTTTATGTTTCTTGTTCTTTTCATTTTATTGTTGCATTGTATTAATACACTGTCCGATTCTGCAGTACACTTCAATTAATCCACTGGGCAATAGAGTACTTGTTAAAATCAAAACCATTGAGGAGAAAACTAGTGGTGGTATTTTGCTTCCCACAACTGCCCAGACCAAGCCCCAAGGAGGTGAGGTCGTTGCTGATGGAGAGAGTAAGACCATTGGCAATAACAAATTCTTTTATTTTGTTAGGTGATGCATATCACATAACGTAGCTAAATTTTGTTGGGGCTTAGGTTGTTGCTTTGGGTAAGTGCTCATTTTGTCATATTTATCCCCTTTGATATCTGTCCTAGTACTGGGGATATGATTTGATTCAATCATGTACAGCTGCCATGGCTCACAAATTCTCATTTCCACATTTTTTTTTTTTTAGGTTGCTTAGGTGATGAAATCTGGAGATACTGATTTGGATGTCCATATTGCCATCAGTCCCTCAAGTGAAGTAGTGATGTATCCCTATTATTCGAAGTAGATAAGGGGGCAGCGTGACTTGCCTTTGAAACTTAACCAGTGGTGCAATGTTGTTCGGTGGGAATTCAGCCTTTGAAACTTGCCTCATTTTGTCACATTATTCAAATTGAATGCATTTTCTTTGACCTGTTTATCTAGTTTCAGTTTATAGGTCACCGATCAAATGGTTAAGATTGTTTTCATCAGTGATATCCATTTTAACTTTTTTTGCATCTCTCTGTGAAAAGCTTTTAGTCCATTTCTGCCCCCATCTATCCATAAGACACCAGTCACCTGGCACTTGATCTTGCATATCCTCAAGATACTGGCAGGACAACAACTCTCCTAAGATCCAGAATATCACAATGCACTTCACAGAGAAATCTGGAGATACTGATTTGGATGTCCATATTGCCATCAGTCCCTCAAGTGAAATAGTGATGTATCCCTATTATTCGAAGTAGATAAGGGGGCAGCGTGACTTGCCTTTGAAACTTAACCAGTGGAGCAATGTTGTTCGGTGGGAATTCAGCCTTTGAAACTTGCCTCATTTTGTCACATTATTCAAATTGAATGCATTTTCTTTGACCTGTTTATCTAGTTTCAGTTTATAGGTCACCGATCAAATGGTTAAGATTGTTTTCATCGGTGATATCCATTTTAACCTTTTGTACATCTCTCTGTGAAAAGCTTTTAGTCCATTTCTGCCCCCGTCTATCCATAAGACACCAGTCACCTGGCACTTGATCTTGCATATCCTCAAGATACTAGCATGACAACAACTCTCCTAAGATCTAGAATATCACAGTGCACTTCAATTGCTAAAGAAACAAATATTCATAGCCTTTTTCACACTTAAAACAATGGGTTTCCTTTAAATTTTCTCCAAGCTGACTATCTAAGGGAATTCTGTAAGCTAATTAACCATGGCGAACTCAGGATGAATCTTAGGCTTTCCATTTTCCTTTGTTTTGTATTTGACCTTCCTTTTCTGGTGATGAATCTATAGTTGCTACCTCAAAATTAATAATAAAAAAAAGACTCAAGATGAATCTTACACCATTTTTAAGAAGTGAAAAGAGGCCAAATGTGGCAATTTGATTTTCATCAACAAACCAAACTCATCCTTTATGTTCTTATACTCAATCAAACAGATCAAGAAAACTAAACTAGCTGGTTATCAGCCCTCCGCTTTTCCACCATGAAAACTGCTTTCTTCGGTTACTGTCATGCTACTGATTTCTTCATAAAATCCCATAAGTTGACATTGGTGTGAACGCTATGCTATACACTATTCATTCTCTATTTAAAACATTGGTGCTAATACAAAAGTCCAGTCATAAATTTTACACCCATGTTTCTGATTGCTGTATTCTTGAATTGTTTTCAAGCATATTTGTTTCTTTACCCGTTCTTTTACCATTTGTGCATCCTTAAACCAAGTGCTTTTGTTTTGGTTCTTTCTATCACCTTGCTCTTCTCTAGGTAGAGGGATTTTTGAGATCCATGCAAAAGCAGATCCAATCTGCTGGAAGACGTGGATTGTTTTCTAAATGATCTGTTGGCCCTCAAGTTCGAGAGAAGTTTACTTTGGAGGACATGGGGTGTTTCCAAAGGGTGCTTGCTTCATTTGATTTCACTGCAGTCATCGATTTGAGAATACCTGGATAAAGGTGGTTTACATTGCCATAGGGCTTTTAGATTTTTGAACTTTCAATGGAAAGAAGGGTTTTGTTCTTAAAGTTCCTTATAGTCATGTTCGTGACTATTGTTGTATTCGGTGCATAGATTATGTGAAATATATGCTAAAATCCCAACCTGATCTGACCCAGTGAACTGTAAATAGGTCGCACTCAAATGACCTGACCCGCCACGCCAAAGACCTTCGTATATCCATTGATTCTTTCACTTTTTAGAGAAGACAAACGAGCCCTCCTTTCTATTTTATTATATATGAAATTCAAAAGATTCTTTTGATTGCTTGCTTGATTGATGTGGAGAAAGTTGGCTAGAATGTGCTTTTATTTACAAATAACTCCTATTCACATGTCAATGTTTCATTGAATAGATAGCTGGAATGCATCACTGGAAACATGGTAGGAAAGGGGCTGGAGTTTTCTGGCCCAAGCAAGCTCAGGATGAAGTTCAGCTCAATAGAATCGCTTAACAGCTGTTCAAGTTTGTTGAAAAGTCAGTTTCTGATGATAGTTTCAAGGTCAGTTTTATCTGGAATTGGGTTGGTCTGAAAGTTTTGGTCTATAAATTAAATTAAACAGAATATGGCAGCTTTTCTTTGGGGCACCTTCACCATTGGCATGTAGAGCCCTCTTCTATTGAAGATATGGAAAGGGGAATGTTTTTTGTTGAATGGACTGTTGATTTGCGCTCAATGTGTCATGGCCTCCATAAACCATCTACTTGCTAATAGTTGGATGCCACGTGCAATTTGACCATAGCTTATTCCTGTTTTGCATTCTACCAAATACTAGTTATTGCAATTCAAGATTTTAATTTCCAATGATTTTCTTTATCTTCTATGTGCTTTCCTGAGCTTTTTAACCATTGCTTGGCACAATCATTTTATATGCTAGGCTAGGACAAGCCCCATAACCATCTGGTGATCCAGATAATCCATGGGGTCTTTCTCTTGTTGGATGGGCCACACCCAGAAAATTGCACCGATTGAACAATAATACCCATATGATTTCTCGACTTTCACCTGTTGATGCTTGCAAATATTGTTTTCTATCATCTACTCTTAGGTCACGTAATCTGATGTTTAAGATTGTCCTGCCGTGAAATTTTAATATCGTGGCCCATTCATGGCGGGGTACGCCATCTGAGCAGATTCAATTACTCACTATTGTGCAATGTGTTCAACTTGGGTTCAGCCCATGATAAAAAGCACATGTTAATTGGTTTTTCCTCCTTTCTACCTGTATCTGTCTGTTTCATGTAGTTAGTTATTGGTTTGGTATTTTAAGGTATTTTGTTGTGTTTGTTCTTACAGCCCTCGACCAATCAGTCACACTGCCTGATTTCCTTTTATCATGGCCTGGTCAAATTGTTTAGGAGTTGCACTTGCATGGTATTAAAATGATCAGAATTTTGATTTCTGCAATAAAATCTGGTGGTATTGTGTTCCTTCCTTTCCAAACACACATTGCAGACCCAAAGCAAACCAACACTAGTTTCAGTTTCTACCTTTTTTCCCCTTATCATATAATTCTGAGTGCAATGCTTTGTTATTTGCTTTGTAGGCGATGAAGCTGCCAATAGTAATGATTCATCTTGGAGTATGTATTGTTCTACTGTTCTGAGAGTTAAAACGATACACATCAGCTCACCAATTCTAGCTGCCAATAGTCCATTTTTCTACAAGGTAAGATCAGAATTTTATTTATGTCGTCATTCCATCGTCCCTCTCCCAAACAACTCACTTTATTCCCTGCTACTCTTTTGAAGCTTTTCTCAAACGGCATGCAAGAAACAGAGCAGCGACATGTTATTCTATAAATTAGTGCCTCAGGTAACACATCTTGCTGTCGACCATCGACCCAAGTCACTAGTCATGCCCAAAAATATTTCCTAAGACAGATTAGCCTCAACAAGAAGAAGCGTCGATCCAGCCTCTTCGACATGGTAATAGTCATATTAATTCAATTTCCAGTTTCCCATCATCTACGAAGCGTCGATTAATTTCTTTTATTTTTAAAATCTCTTTGGCAGGTTGCTAACAACAATACTTCAGTTCCAATTATTGATTCCAAGCCCAAAGATCCTCTCTCAACTGAATTTCCTGTTCCGACTGTCTTCTTATAGAACATGCTGCGAAGTTCATGAAAATATCCCTCAGGTCGATCTTAATTCATTCGAACAAGAAACCAAATTGGGAAACCAACAAACCAAGCATCTTCAATTGCCAGCCAATCTTTATCAAATGCCCGTTTGGCCATCCTACGGATCACCTGGTTCATATCCTGATTTTGTTTTCCAACCATCTTCTGTCCTAACGATGTGGTAGAGCGTGGATGGATGGGTGGCATCTCTATTATGTTGGGTAATTAAGGGATATTCTCGGACTCAATTTTCGGGATGTCTGTTGTTTTTGCTGCCATTGTCATGTATGATGCTCAGGTATATATATGATTTTTACTATATCTCCAGGGGCGACTTTTGATGGTTTTTCAAGTAATATGATTGCTTCATTATTATGATTTGAAATTTTGTGCGAGTCCTTATAAATCCCGATGATCTTGTTATACATCCACTGTGGTACCATCTGTTAAACAGTCTAGATAATGGGTTATTGTGTTCTGTGTTGAATTGAAGTGCAGTGCACCAGTTAGAATGACACTACACCAAAATCGATGATTAGAAACGGCTCTGTTTTTGGTTTAGAAATGGTTTTAGGCCGTACGTAATAAAGGTTAAAAAGGTAATTAAAATAAAAGCCCGATTTGATGTTTAAAAGAGCGCTCTCTCTCGCTATTTTCCAGCACTTTATATATCCTTTTTTCCTTTTCCAAACCCTATGCAGGGATTTTCGCAATATTTGTGATCGAGGGAAGTTTTTTCTCCAGCTGTCAGATTAGGCTCTCATTGTGATTCTCTTTTTCACAGATCGGAATGGTAGATCAGTGTCGTTGTTTGACGAAAGGGGGGTTTTTAAAACCCTAGCATTGAAGGAAGTGTGGAAGCAATGTGTGTTGCTCTCGATGGAGCAGGGGTGGAAGTCATGACTGGGAGCAGCCGTAGAAGATGGGGGCCAGAGGTCTTGATCTATGGTTTGAGCAAGCCACATAGAGGATGACGGATTCAATGGCTACGTGGCGCGCACGGGTCGCCGATTTCAGAGGATTGCTGGATTTAATGGAGGCACGAAGACAGAAGCCAGCGAAGAAGAAGGCCCTGCGATTTCACGATCTGTGATAGTGGTGGGCTGATGATTGGAGCAGAGTTCTGCTCTTTTTGTTGTAGGTGCGGATGAAGGTCCCTTCATTTTTGGTATGTCCCTTCATCCTGGTAAGGCTCACCGGATGAATGGTTTGGATGACGTATACACAATGTGATGAACTCCAAATTTCATCTGGAACTTTCTACGGTAAGAGTCTCTCTCTAATTTCTCTCATGGTTCGTTTCGATGGGCCCATCTGAGTTGTAAATCAATCTGGATTTTGGCATGTTGGAATAACATTTCAAGGCACATATAATAGACGGGTAGATGGAACTCAAACATTTCAGTGGGCCCGACACAGCTCGAGAGAATTGTAACTAACCACAAGTTCCAAGCATGTGAGCATTCCGTAAAGAAAGGCAGGAACCTCACCAACCACCTTCTTTCTTCGGTTGATATATAGACCCACCCCTTTTGTTCTACCAACCAACGTTCATTTCCTCTACTGATTTCAATCTCTACGCAAAACCCTTCACTGTTGTCGTGAGTTTTCATTTGCTTCTCATCTCTTTCATTTCTTGCATGGATCCACTTCTCATTTATTCATATCAATTTCCCATTTTAGTTCCATATATATATTTTTTTGCAATTTCTTTTGTTGGGTGTTCTTCCTCTTGAGCTTAAATTCATACATCTTTTGTTTTTTTTGGGTGGTTGCACTTTTTTATTTGGTGGGGGAGGGGGTTCTTGGGCACTTTATACTTTGAAATTTAAATTGGTTTTTCTTATTTTATTTTATTTATTATTATTATTTTTTTTTTGCGTACTTGAGAAATTCCATATTAATTTTGGATCTGCATTTTGTTTGACCATTTGTTTCTTATATATGGTTTTTCCTACTTTTATGTCTCTAATGATTTTTGGATTTTGCAGGTTTGTCTTTTCTACAAGCTAAAGTGATGCAGGACATGAAAATTAAATATGATATGCGAGATTTCAGGCTTAAGATCACGTTAGTTCAGAAACAATTACACAAATTCCATATCCCACATGAAAGTCCAAACATTTAATTAAGGGGAATCTATGCGGGTCCAGACCTACACATGATTGGGCTGGATCAATAAAAATTATGAACCAAACGATTCTCAAAGATAAGAAATAATCATCCACACATGCATAGTAATCAGTCCCTAATCCAAGGGATTCAGAAATTCCAATTCGGGGAACCCTAGGGTGAGAAAAGGGGCATAAAATTGGAGATTTGAGTAATTTAGGGTTAGGTTTACAGATTTTGGGTAAAAGCGGAGTAAAATAGAGGAGAGAGACGAACCAGACAAGTATCGCACGCGTGGACAAAAATAATGGCCCATACGCACGTGCGTGTGATCTCGGCCGCACGTGTGTGGGGCCCACTATTCAGAAAATGCCACCTTGGCCCTGGTCGGCCGGGGATGGACTCCAAAACCCCCAAATCTCAGCTCGATCCGATGTACGGTTTGTGCGTGGTGCTCTGCCGAAGTTTCAGCCCTCCTGTAGGGCCAAATTCTGAAATTCTATTGTGGGGAGGAGAATTGCTGCAATAGATGATTGATTCAAAGTGTAGATGATGAGGTGAGATGAGAAGAAGGGATGATAGAAGATGGGTAGTAGAGATGGCAATGGATGGAAGCGAATCAGGATAGATGTGGCTTCACACCACGGTAGTTAACCCTTCGATGAAGGGAGGGCTTCGCACCCAATTAGGCTTCACAACTCAGAGAGTAGGAAAACGCAGAATTTTTATTAATCTTCAATGAATCAAAGGAACTACAAGGGGTGCCTATTTATACGGAAAACCCTATACCCTAGAACTCGCGCCATGTGCGCAACCTATTACTTGGCGATGAAGTAAACTAAAATAAAAACCAAACAAAGAAATCTAAAGCGTTCATGATGTTCTAAATAATAACAATAAGCAAAACCTAAAATATGAAATCAATCCGACTAGCGGGCCATGATCTTGAGATCTCATGATAGGCTTTTCTTGATTATCGGGCCCACTCTTTTGAACCAAAACTCTGTCTTCTAGCATGGGGGCCCTCCCTAGACGTCGTTATCGATCCAGATCGACGGTGGGGCCCTCCTTCGTGCGTACGTGCGTAGGGGGCGGTGTGTTTGCGCGTGATGTCCCCATCAATTCTCTCCGGCTGCGAAGATTTTGCCACTGGCGAAATAAAACTCCTGAACCGCTCCAAGATGTTAGGATCAAGTCTCTGAAGCTCCTCAGTGAGCCACGTGCTGTCTGAAGCTGGGCGTGACTTCCATTTAACAAGGTACTTCTGAAACCCGCCGTCCAACATTGAAACCTTCTGATGGTCTAGGATATCCTCTACTTCTTCTCTGGGTGTGTGAAGGTTAGGTATGGTAGGTAGAGGCTTGGAAGAAAGGTCGGGAAGAGTAGGTATGAGAGGTAGAGGCTGGGAAAATGGATCGGGACGGGTAGGTATGGGAGGTAAAGGCTGGAAAAATGGATCGGGATGGGCAGGAATGGGACGCAGATGCTGGAAAAATGGGTCGGGAGGGGGCCATGGATCAAGGGAAAGGTTTGGAGAATCAGGATGGTTAGGCAAAAGGCTAGACAATGCGTCAATGACCCCTTGAAATGCAACTAGATCCTCCACATTGAATGTGGTACTAATTCCCATGGAGGGTGGAAGATTTGCCACACACGTATTGAGACCGTTTCATTTTATAATTTTAAATGGTCCAGCGCTATACACGTGTAATTTTCGAACGGCTCCATGAGGGTACCGCTCTAGCTTGATGCGGATCATGACAGAGTCCCTTACATTGAATTCTTTGAAAAGTTTATGTTGGTCTGCAGAAAGCGAGTAATGTTCATTTCTAGTCATGATCTTCTGCCTGATTTCTTGATGCCATGAATGAATGTGATGCGCAAAAGACTGTAGGCTTTGACAGCCTATGGGACAGTGACATAGGGACAAAATCAATAGGTTTCCCAAGTTTATAACCAGTAACGACTTCATAAGGACTGAGACCTGTGGACCTATCGACAGAACTATTAAACGCAAACTCAGTTACAGGTATTACGGTGTCTTATGTTCTGGTGTGCTCTATATCCCTCCTAAGGGGAGACTCATCCGGTAGATCATCAGGAATGACATCACGAAACTTATCCACTACCGGAATGGCCTCAGTCGGTAACTCTACACTAGCCTCTGGTGCACTCTCTCTAGCCACGAGGCCGCATATGTTGTACCCCTCAAAATAATGATCTTGATGTCCCTCATGGGATGGGGGTACGGGTGCATGCCCATGACTGATTTCTTGTCCACCTCCATTCATTGGTCTATCCTCCTGGCCACCTGCCTGAGATTGGCCATCTTCCCTAATGGTGGGGTTTGTCCCGAGGGAGGCCTCTATTTGGTCAAGGCGTTGATCTATGCTTTGTTCCAAGCATTTACCCCAAGACTCGATCTGCTGGGACAGCTTGTTTAGTGACTCTAGCAGTTGTTCCATGTTTAGTGTAGGGTGCTAGCCAAAACCATGACCTGTACGTGTGGGCATACAACTTGCTAACTCCACCTAAGGACTTTCTACGACAACTATATGAGACTAAATGATCATACGAGACTCTATATGAGGGAACTATGCAATGTTACTCCAGCAATATAGTTAATAAAATAAGGGACTATGGACTCCTAAAAGCTACATGTGATGGACTAGATGCATGACGGACTCAAACAAACTAACCCTAAACAAATAATGTATTCCCCTATAAGAACCCTAAGCTCTGATACCAAATTTGATGCAGGACATGAATACCAAATTTGATGCAGGACATGAAAATTAAATATGATATGCGAGATTTCAGGCTTAAGATCACGTTAGTTCAATAACAATTACACAAATTCCATATCCCACATGAAAGTCCAAACATTCAATTAAGGAGAATCTATGTGGGTCCAAGCCTACACATGATAGGGCTGGATCGATAAAAATTATGAACCAAACGATACTCAAAGATAAGAAATAATCATCCACACATGCATGGTAATCAGTACCTAATCTAAGGGATTCAGAAATTCTAATTCGGGGAACCTTAAGGTAAGAAAGGGGGCATAGAATTGGAAATTTGAGTAATTTAGGGTTAGGTTTATGGATTTTGGGTGAAAGCGGAGTAAAATAGAGGAGAGAGATGAACCAGAGAAGTACCGCACGCGTGGACAACAACAATGGCCCAGACGCACGTGCGTGTGATCCCGACCGCACATTTGTGGGGCCCACTATTAAGAAAAATGCCACCTTGGCCCTGGTCAGACAAGGATGGACTCCAAAACCCCCAAATCTCAGCTCGATCCGATGTATGGTTTGTGCGTGGTGCTCCGCCGAAGTTTCAGCCCTTTTGTAGGGCCAGATTCTGAAATTCTGTTATGGGGAGGAGAATTGCTGCAATAGATGATTGATTCGAAGTGTAGATGATGGGGTGAGATGAGAAGGGATGATAGAAGATGGATAGTAGAGATGGCGATGGATGGAGGTGAATCGGGATACATGTGGCTTCACACCATGGTAGTTAACCCTTCGATGAAGGGAGGGCTTCGCACCCAATTAGGCTTCACAACTTAGAGAGTAGGAAAACGCAGAATTTTTATTAATCTTCAATGAATCAAAAGAACTACAAGGGGTGGCTATTTATAGGGAAAACCCTATACCCAAAACTCGCGCTATATGCGCAACCTATTACTTGGCGATGAAGTAAAAACCAAACAAAGAAATCTAAAGCATTCATGATGTTCTAAATAATAATAATAAGCAAAACTTAAAATATGAAATTAATCCGACTAGCGGGCCATGATCATGAGATCTTATGATGGGCTTTTCTTGATTATTAGGCTCACTCTTTTGAACCAAAACTCCTTCTTCTAGCATGGGGGCCCTCCCTGGACGTCGTCATCGATCCAGATCGATGGTGGGGCCCTCCTTCGTGCGTATGTGTGTAGGGGGCAGCGTGTGCGCGCGTGATGTCTCCATCATAAAGTGTATTTAAATGGCACAAGAACCCATAAATCCAGAAGAGGTACTTAAAAAAATAATAATTCCAGATGTTCTCTTCCTCTACTTTCTGTTACACATATATGAGATTCCCATATGACAGCAACCGTGTCTGAGATCCTAGCTTTCCATCAGGTGGGCCACGCCCATTATATCTTCTGGCTCAAAAATCTGTTTCAATCTTTAGGTGGGCCACGTTGTATAAAACAAAAGGGATGTTGAAATTTTCTAGCCATTCATTTGTTTTCAACCCTGCCCCAAAGGAGGAGTGAAATGGCCTGAATTTTATGATAAAAGATCGTTTAATTGATTCCTGTAATTTCTATGTTTAGTTGATGGGAGGAGATCCAGTCCACCTAATTGGACAAAAATTTTGCCCACCTACTCTCTATCTTCGACACATGGCATATGTGTGTGGTGAAACTTAGCACTTTCATTCACTGGGGACAACCATGAACAAGTTATAGACCAAAAATCGAAGTTATTGGACAATCCTAACCATTTAAAATTTGGTGCAAAAAATCACTAAAATCCAGTTAATGATTTTTATGTTTTATTTCCACCATTACACAGTTAGTATTGTCTGATCTCTATATTTTCTGTTCTTTGATACTTTTATGGGCCCTATTGATTAAAGAGACATTCGGATCATCTCATACATGTGGCACATGTAAATAAACTTAGGAGGATGAAATATTCATCTTCTTTGGTGGACCTTATCCCTCTCTAAGTAGATAAGAGTTGATAGATGTCTGATGGCCCCAAATAGATGGGACAAGGCTATGAGAATGATTAGGTATATAGTTCTTGGATTGCTAAATGTCTCCGGGATTGTGTCCTTGTCTTAGGTTGTTTTGGCAGAAGAAGTAAACCATGTAAGGTTGATCACCTTAAACCGGCCTCGCCAATTGAATGTCATTTCATCCAAAGTGGTATGTTCAGATAAAATTCAGTTGTATTTTCTGTAATATTAGAATTGATTCAGGAGCCTATGAAGTGATTATGGAGTGGTCTGGTTCATTGCAGGTTGTTTTGCCAGCTGAATTCCTTGAAAAATGGGAGAAGGATGATGATGCAGAGCTTGTGATAATTAAGGCTAGTGAAACTTCCTCCTATTTTTGGGTGGTTCTTGATTTTTTGGAAAATAAATTGTTTTAGTTTCCTTAATTATGTTGTTCTTTTTGCTTATTATTTCCCCTAGGGAGCTGGACGTGCTTTCTCTGCTGGTGGGGATCTAAAGATGTTCTATGATGGGAGGTCAGGTAGAGGGAAACGATTCTGCAGAAGTTGAATTTTATCATTTAGATCATTTAGCTCATATCAACACTCGAAGTGTTTTGATGATTATCCAAATGCAATCTGGGTGTAGATTCACTAGGTCAATCCCATTGCTGATTGTCGCATGTTAAAGATTTCTTAAAAATGGGTACCTTTTGGCAGATGATTCCTGTCTCGAAGTTGTGTATAGAATGTATTGGCTATGTTATCACATTCACACATATAGGAAAACCGAGGTACCATTTTGAAACCTACCCTTAAATCAAGGGCTACTATTTGTGAAAATGAATGACATTGTGTTTTTACATCTATAGCAGAAAATATACCAATCAGCTGTTGATATGTTGGCAGGTAGCGCTTGTTCATGGACTTGTCATGGGTGGAGGTGCATCACTGACTGCTCCATTAAAATTCTCAGCTGTCACTGAGAAGACCGTGAGTATCCCTGACATGTCCTATGTATATATTCTTTTATTTTTTCCCCCTTTTTTCCTAGTTTTCGCTTCTACTTGAAAGTTCAAATGCTTGAACTAGGTTATGAGAAATCATTCCAGTGGAGATCTAATCCTATGGATGTCATATTTAAATCTATGGATGCACATTGTATAGGTGATATATTCTCAAGATTTTCTTTGGTTTAGGTTTTTGCTGTTCCTGAAGTAAACCATGCAAGGTTGATCGTGATCAAATTGTTTTTTTTTTCCCTTTTTCATTACTAACAATTTGTGTTCTCCTCCCTGTTGAAGGACTGTTTGGTAGATGCCTGAATGTGGACTTTGTGTATTTCAGCTCATCTGCCTAACAAATTATCTGATAGTTGAACATTATTGCTAAAGGATTTGATCGAGTTTTGAAAAAACATTTGGAGTCAAACCCAACTTGATAAGACTTGGTCAAGTTAAAGTCCTTTTTTTTTTCTTTGTAGATGATGAGCTTTTATTAGTTGAAAAAGGGTTAATAAAATCCTTGATGAAGACTTCCGTTCCATTTATGCCATATGGGGCAAAGATTGTGATTCAATCCTTTTTGTTCTTGTTTTGTAGCTCAACGAGGAGGGAGTATTGCTTTTGCAAGGATTGGATTCCAAACTCTCCAAGCGTCTACCTTCTGATCTTCAGAAGTTTAGATGCAAGCTAATTGCTAGCTCTGTTCTTACTGATCTTTTGATTCTAGGGGGTTACATTGACTTAGATTGGCCCGATTAAATCTTGGGTTAAGGGGTAACTTTTTTTTTCATTAAACATGAAAAAAGCTGATTGAATATTCTAAAATTGTGATATAATGCCTGAAAACTTAATTGAGTTGTGGATTATTTCACAAAAACTTGAAAATTCATATTGTGGTTTAAGCCTTTAACCCTTCATGGGAAGCTCAGATCTTGCACATCCGCCATTTTCACATGCGTGCTTGCTTGTGAATGGGTAGTGCTCCAGATGTGTATGGGCTTGGCAAACCTCCCAATTGAAGACAAACATTTAGCACCCAACCCAATTGACCATGTCAATATATTAGTTTCTCTACTTTTTTGGTGCACAACATGGCATGTTTTGATTTCATATTTGAAAATTTGCAGGTAGCATTTCATTCATTGTGGTTCTCTACCCCCATCATAGAGCTTGGGAACAAGCTTGCAAAGAGGATTTTTGGATGTCACAAAATCTGGTCATTCTTACACCTCTGGATAATCCATAAATTTGCCCCAAATCTATCCATTTTGGGAGTTGGGACAACAAGATTTGCCTTAAAACTGTACATGTTGGAAAACTCCAGTGAGACGCAAATCTGTACACTTTTGGACCTTTGATTGAGCACAGTACTGTCCATGTTGGCTCAAAATGTGTGCACTCTTGTGCTTTTGAGATTTCGGATTAAAAAATTAAGCATCTGCTTATTGTTGAATTTGTAATTTGTTTGTTATTGTCCAATTGTGTTGGCACTTCAGGTCTTTAAAAGTTTATACCAGAATTCATATAGAAGAACATGGTCCCAAGTAAATTTTTTTTCTTTGATTTTAGAGATTCAATCTTGAAATAATTAAAGTAATCAGTTAGATTTCCATAGTAGTTTTTAATTGCTTCAGATTGGCACATTTGGTGTCTGAGAACAAAAAATGGACATCAACGGCATGTTTGGATATCCAAAAACGGAAGTATTTCAGCCAATGAGGCTTAGATCCCCACACCACCAGAATTTTAAACTATTGAATTCAATATACATTGATTCCTATGTCAAACAAGTTTCTAATCCCTTTCCTATTTGCTTTGAATTGTGTTGGAACCATTGGATTCTTTTGATACATCTATTTAACCTTATTTCCATTTGTTCTATTTGATTGCAGGAGATGGTATCCAAGCCTGAAATTGGACAATTACAAAGGTTTTATACATGAAACAAAGTTAATTTTTACCTTCCTATGTTGCTTTACTATTGATTCCATGTAGCTTTTTCTTTCTTCTTTATATAGTTTCTATGATGATTTGTATTTTTTTTAAAAGGTTTCTGGGATATCAAGCTGATATATATGGATGGACCAGCCTGATTTTTTGAGGTTCTATATTTTTCTTTCTGTTTTTCTTTTTCTTTTCTTTTTTTTTTTTTTCCTTTTTTTTTTCTCTCCTGATTTTAGTCCTAAACATATGCATTTCTAAATCCTGATTCTACACATCTCAGTTTGCTGGATTGAATAGTTCATCATTTCTTTGTAGGACTAATTTAGGAGTCGTTGGACCCCCTACCAAATCTTAGCAATCAATACAATTCATCTGGTTGCCCCAATGGTAGATGGCCCTCTGTGAGAAAATCATGCCAATTACTTGATCTTGCTCATCCAACCATGGTACTTCTGCTTAAAGAATGTGAACTGTATATCTTTTAAGGCATTAGCTGCTGGTTTACAATCCAGTGTAGAGCCTACAGACTTTCCAATGACTGGGATAATTTCACCATTATCCATCCATGGAAGGGGTCTGAGACAAAAAGATGTTTGGAATCTGATGTTTTCCTACATTTGCGAAAGGAACCCAACAAAAGATGTTTCGAATCTGTTGCGTAGAACTTTCTTACAGACATCTGGTCTGTGATTTGTCATATTACATGATTTAGGGTGTGTTTGGATTCACTATTATAAATCTCATAAAGTAAAAATAGCTGAATCCTAATTTCCTTAAGAGTTCATATTAGGTTCTCGGCTCCAAATTACAATTTACTTTCAAGCTGAACATAAAAAATAAAGGTAACTGCCATTTTGAGGGTTACTTCCACACTACATGCTAGAATACATCTAAACTCAATCTTAAGACTGAATTTTGAATAAACTGAATGCTTACAATTTAATTCACTTGTGCATCCTAACGTGATCTTAGAAAATCTTATCTTGTCACCTCTATGGGCAGTTTTCTTTTTTTGGTTTTTTACTATCATTGTTGCTTAATTTACATAAAATGGATCTCTGTTTTTAATTTTGGTGTATGTAAAGAATCACTGAATATCCCTCGACGCCGTCACCATTGATGTAGAAGTAATTTCAAGCTGGAAGATATGTTAAAGTCACTGAAAATTGTGAAAAAAGAACCAACAAGATGAACAGGGAAGTTGAATTTTGTATCACTAAGCTCATTCTAATGCATTTTTGTCGGTGTGGGACATTTAAACTTACAACAGCCTTTGAACATTGTCAAGAGTGACGAGGTTCTCTTGTTTTCCATTGTTGACCATTGTAAGGGTGTAAGCCTCATGCTTGGGCATTGGGTTTGGATGGATAGGCCGTTTTGTTAGAAATATGGATATGAATGTAGGCATGTTTGTGCTATAATCTGAGTCATGCATGATGCTAGAGGATAAAAGGCAGGACACCAAGAGGGGACCTTTTTATTTCTATCAACATGCTACAAACCAGGTTGGATTTGTGTCGTGACCCACTTGGATTTGGGCACTTTCCATATTGGTTATGGGTTCACTCTCATCACCAACCGCGCCTTACTGAAATTTAGTTCATCATTTACACTTATTGAGTTGGTTTCTTTTACTCATGCTGATCCACACAACTAGATGCTACATATTCCTTGCAAACATCCCGTATTATGAACCATATCTTGATACGGACTTGATCTATCACGTTTAAACCATGTCCAAATTAGCTTACCTGCCATCAACTTAAAAACAATCAATGGTTCAAATTTAACAAGAAAATATTCAATGAAATTTTTTATTTGTTATATCCCAATTTTAAGACAACTTTGGACGTTCCTTATGTTATAAAGTAAAAACATTCTAATTTTCTTGGTAGTGATTCTAAAAGTGATTTCTCAAAACCATTAGGCGTGAATATGTGATTCTCACCACGATTAGTGAGAAAATAGTCAATTGCTCTTATTATTTTTTCTATTTGCTGCAAATTTTGTTTTTTTTGTTTTTTTTGATCCTAAATTCTTTCTTAAACAGTGTGGGCCTTTAAGTTCCGAATTTGGAAGTGAGATATGAGGGCATGACCGTCACTGTAGATGTTTAGATTGGGAAAAGAGCTTTGCCTAATCTGTTGAATTATGTCGTCAACTTGATTGAGGTCGATGTCATCTTTACAATACAATCCCTTCTCCTAAATCTATTTCATTGACTGTCACCGTAGATGTTCAATCTTGTTTGACTTACTTCTTAATATGTTTGTTCTCTTAAACTTGCAGATGGAGACTTTGATGGTGACTGTTGCAGATGTGTACCAACGCTGCTTGGTTGCAATGATGTGTGGACAAAGAGGTTGGAGATAGTTGTATTGGCCAAGTAAGGAGTGGACAACATGGAAGATTTTTATTTTTATTTTTTAATATTGTATTCGGATAATTTTCAACTTTTTGTTGTAAATATTATATATATTTTATTGTAAAGTTGTACAATATTTGTTTAATATTCATTTTAAATTGTGCAATATTCTTTGAGTTTCAAATATTTTATAAAAAATGCAGGTTCCAATTGAAAAAAAAAATTATAGGCTTTTTGAAATTGTTGTTTTCGACAGTTTTTTTTTTTTAAATAAAAAAATTTGCAATGTTTTACAATTGTTCAAATTCTAAAAATTGCGATGGTTTTCAATCGTTCCTATTTTTTTCACCAGCGATGCCCCTATTTAGGAATGGTTTATAACTGTTCCTCATTAGTGACGCCCTAGTTAGGAATGGTTTAAAAATCGTTCATTTAGGAGTGGTTTTAAACCATTCCTAAATAGGGATTTTGGTGTAGTGACATTCCATGTTAGTAAGTGGGAGTCATCTCTTCAGTCTTCCCTTGACCGAATCATCTTACGAAGTTTTTTCATGTTTTTTATGTATCCATTCACTAGTATACTGACTCTGTGTTCCCCTTCCTATTCCATAAAATAGTTATGTAATATCTTTCATTGAACTCTTGGCTAGTCTTTTAACTTAAATATGGTCATTTGTCCATGTTCAGTTTCTTAAAAGGCCATTCTTCATCAACGGCATGGATATCTTTGATGTGGGCCCTTTATCGTTAGAGCAAACTTTTGATGTGGACTGTCTATTATGTGGTGCCCACCTTGATGTATGTCATACATCATTGGGGCCCACCATCATTTTTATTTTTCCATTATGTGGGGCCCAACTTCATTGTCTGTAGCCCATCATAGTGAGCCCACCTTTGATGTGGACCATCCATCATGTGGGCCTCGCATTTGATGTTGGTTGTACGCCTTGTGGGGCCACCTTATTATGAATCACATGGAGAGATTAGGAGGAAAGAAAGATAAGTAAAAAGGTAAAAAAGGTATTTAAAAAAATATAAATTTACTTGTGGCCATAAGAAAATTTAAAGTACTTTTTAAGAAGGTAATTATCCAACTTTTGTTAAATAAGTACCTTATTCTATCTAAATATGCCTAAAGTGGATTAGGTGTTGCCCGGCCTCACATGCGGCCCTAATCAAGGGACCCACTTTGTTGCATCTATTCTATATCCACGCTATCCATCCGTTTTTCATACTCCCCCACCCCCCCAAAAAAAAAAAAAAAGTAGATCCAAATCTCAGGAGGACCATACTAAAATAATGGTGATTGAATGCCCCACAATTAAACCCTTCCCACCGTAATGTTTCCCTAATAATTATTTTCCATCCAACGTGTTGGTAAGGTTATAAAGACCTGGATGAAAGGGAAAAAATATATTAAATTAATTTAAAACTTTTGTAGCCCACAAAAAGTTTTAATGGTCAATCACTAATGTTTTGTTAGGATCCATCCCCATGTGAAGGTAAGTCCCATGTTTGAGGACTAAATGGGGACATTTTTATCTTTTTACCTTGGCCTTTTGTAACGCTTTAAATTTTGAGGGTCGAGGAAAGCTCTACTCTCGAGATCCAACACATCACTTATGCAACATGGATAATGATGTTCAGATTTCGTCCATATTAATGAGTTAAACATGAGTGAGATTATACTAAAACAACATATCATACTTCGAATATAATTAAACTAAGCAAGCGGAAGTCTGAAGCATATATATTTAAGTGCATAAGTGTTTCACAACTTCCAGAGTATGAGTATGTAACCGGGTTGAATATATACAAGTATTGTTTCAAAATATATAAAATGTGGAACCGTAAGATGTCCAACTAAGCCAAATGTCCCAATGTTCCCCGCGTATCAGCACGAGGTCTACATAGACCCACTTGTGAGTTGAAAGTAGGAGAACTTTGTAAGTGTTATGGTTTCTTGTTCCTTTGATTGTCAAATTTTGTAGTGCCAAAACCACAATTTGTGTCTTGTGTAGCACATTGATATATCTATTTAAGGCAATGCATCACATATACAAGGACAATGCTTCAAGTCAAGAACAAAGATCTACTTCAAGAAATGCAAGATCAAGTACATTGTTCACTCTTTTAAGCTTTAAAGTTTAATGTTTTAAAGCGACATTGAAAGACAAGTCAACTGTTCATACTCAAGACTCAAGGTGAAGTACAACTCATGTACTACAAATTCAAGCTTCAAAAGATCTCAAGTACAAGCTTCATCATGTGTCGAGATCTCAAGCTTCATGAACTTCAAAGATTACCTATCATCTGAAGAAAAGAAGGTTCAATGTTCATATGTCATGGTTAAGGTATGAAAGACCTTAGATTGACCTTAGGGTAGGTCATTTTCTATGCATAATTCAAATTGAATCATTTTATAAGTGTTTGGTCTGTTCTTCGACTAGTCCTGGACTCTGTTCGACTAGTCCTAGCACTGGCTCGACCAGTCCAAGAAATTCCAAGACCAGTCCTAAGTTTGTTGCAAATTTTCAGAATTTTTTTGTTAAGCCACGACCAGTCCTGGAGATTGCTCGACCGATCATGTGAACAGTACATGACTCGTTCACGACCAGTTTTGCAGCCACGACTCAAACTCCAGTAACTGTTTCTAGTTCCACATGACCAGTCGTGGACAGGTCACGACCAGTTATGGAGGTCCTACGACTAGTCGTGAATGGCATACAACCAGTCGTGGAACGGCTTTATCCTATCGCGCTCTAAATTTCAAAAGTCCGTTGGTCCTACAACCAGTCGTAGTGTCCATAGGACCAGTCGTGAACTCTATTTCTTCACCTATAAATAGAGCACGAATTTCAAAGTTATTCATTTCAATTCAAGTATAATCAAGACATCACTCTAATAGATAAGTTTGTAAACTTCTTAAGCTATATTTTGTATATTTAATATTCTCTTTTATTAGTTTTTTATATTTGATTTTGTATTCTGCATTCCAATCTGATTTGAAAGAGGGATTGAAGAATTCCACTTATTGGAATCAAAATCAAATAGAGCTAGCCCAACTTGATTTAATTTAAAATCAATTTAGAACTTAGAACCATTTCATAAGAGAGTGTGGACATTGAACTTCTATATTCAAACTTCTACTCCAATTGGTTCTTCCGGGTTGCAACAAAGGAGAAATCTATGTATTTTACATTATTGTAATTTCCTTTGTTTTGGTTTCTTTTGAGATTGAGTTAGAAAAATCTCATTCGTTTGGTTATTTGAGGTGATCCACAAAATTCAGAGTGTGAGATTTTTGAATTGTGTAAGCCCATTTGAAAGACACAATTGTGAGGGTTTTAGGTGAACCTAGAAAAACCTATTTTTATAGTGAACGCTAATATCCACTGTGTGAGGATATTAGGAGTGGAGTAGCTATGTGGCTGTTGTTTAACAGTTTGTGTACACACAGGCAAACCACTATAATTCTTTGTATTTTGTGGATGTGTGGTTTATTTTTTATATCTTTTATCATTCAAGATTGTGAGATGTATTTGTGGATGTGAATGTTGTAATCTTTACATTTTAGCATTGTGGGGAATGTTGTAATAGCGTAGATTTCCTTTCTTGCTATTTCCTTTGTTTATTCCTCTTCAGTTTGAGTTCTTGATACACAAACCGTTCTAGTAAGGTTGTCCTGCCATAAACCCTTAGTTTTTATGGTGTAATGTTGTCCTTAGAACAACATTTGTATCAACCTCTCAATACTAGAATTTTGAGGTTGCTTTACATTTCTGTATTGTGGATTATTTAAAGTGCTATCTTTCTTTTAATTGTTTAAATTTCGTTGTTATCATTTTAATTTGGCAGTCCTATGCACCCCCCCCCCCCCCCCCAGGACTTTAACTCGGCCTTTTCAAGTGGTGTCAAGCCTAATAGCTCGTTTTAATTGTTATATTATTTTCGGATTTATTTCCTGAGCTAATTGATCTGAGCTAATTATAAGATGTCAAATTTTGATAGCCTTTCAGTCACTAGGCCTCCACCATTTGATGACATCAATTATACCTATTGGAAAGCTAGAATGAAGATTTTCTTAAAATCCATGGATGAGAGTGTGTGGCAAGCCACAGTGATTGAATGGACCCCTCTTACCACTGAAGTAACTGGTATCGATGGATCCAAATCTATGAATGTAACACCTTATTTTACTTGGACCACACTTTAGAAAAATGAAAGTAGTGCCAATGCAAAGGCTTTAAATGCCATAACTTGCGCACTATCACCGGATGAATTCAAAAGAATTATATCCTGTGATACTGCAAAGTAAGCCTGAGATATTTTTAAAATAACACACGAGGAAACAACAATTGTCAAGAAATCTAAAGTCCAAATCCTCATAACCAAATTTGAGAAAATACATATAGAAGAAAATGAAATGTTCATGGACTTCTATACAAGATTAAATGACATTGTGAACTCTAAATGGGGTCTTGGTGATAAAATCCTAGAAAGTAAAGTCTGTGCAAAGATACTACGCTCACTTTCTGAACGGTTCAATTATAAGGCAACTGCGATCCAGGATCTTCGTGATACGGATAATATGAGGGTAGAAGAATTAGTTGGATCTTTACAGACCTATGAGTTAAACTTTAAAGCTCCTAAAGGTAAATCCATCGCTCTTAAATCTTCTAGATGTATTTCTCAAGAAAATTCTGATTTAGAAAATTTTGAAGATGATATGGCCCTTTTAGCTAAAAAGTTTTACAAAATTTTCAAAAGTAAAAAGAGAGTGAATTTTTTAAAATCTAATGATAAGAAAATACCTAAATCAATCATTAAAAGACAGTCAATGTTACAACTACCATGAATTTGGGCATTTAGCAAGCGTCCTAAAAAGGACAAATCCAAAAAGAAGGGTATATTGGCTACTTGGGATGAATCCTCTGACTCTGAAGCCTCTTCTGAATCAGAAGATTCTAAAACCAAGTCGGGCAGTGAAGTTAAAGCCCTTATGACTCTAGCCAAGTTCACTTTTTCAGATAATGATGATTCAACTAGTGAAGAAAATCTGAATAGTGATCACGAAAATGAAGGTGACCTTGTAACGTCTCGGAAAAATCCGTACAAAGACCCGAGTACCACCCAGGCAGAAATCACTAAGGACCGAATTCTTTAGAAATCAGACAAAAATTAATTAAGTACTAAACCGAATTAATTGGTAGATTAGCTTAGACAGCTTCCTATACGATCTGTAAGACCCAAAACCAGTAGAATCACTAACGCTACATTACCTAAAAACCTAGGATCAATCTCAAAATCCAGTTGCTCTCGGGAGCATCACGAAACTCCGTATCAGACCTGGACCGTGCGTTGAAAGTCTGATTAACGTGAAACTATACGATTATATCCACCTTACTGGGTTTGACGACCATCTTGGAAATCAAGTCCAAATAGTATCTCAAAACGCACAACTTGAGCCCAGGGCGAAGTGTGTGAGAAACACGAATATCTTCAGAAAATGAACTCAAACTTAAGTGAATTGGGCCGTTCTCTTGCAGGCCAAATTTAAGGTTTCAGACCCTCAGATTCTGACCCAACTATACCCTTGGATCAGAGAAATTTCCCTACATAGGTCAGTGTACTTGTGGCCCTGATCGAGTGACGACGACCGTTGAACTGAAACAGGTCCACCGCAGTCGATCCATTGATCTGATTGGACCGAAAACGTAACCTGATGTAGATTCATTGTCAGGGGACTTTCTTCGGACCATATGCAGGTAATCAGTCTCCAGATGAGCTCCATTGGCCTGAAACAGCCGCTATTTGGCTATAACCTAAGTATACCATGGCCCTGGGGCCATTGAGCTCACTTTTAAGCCTATATAAGGCCCTTAAACCCCCTCTTTCCTATGCCATACGAATTCTATAAACCCTAGGAGAGAGAAGAGAGAAAAGAGAAGGAGAAAGTGAGGAGAAGTGAGAGAGAGAGTGAGAGATAGTTGCTGGGATTTGATCTCACCGCTCTACGTGCTGATTCGCCTCTCCCGTATCGCTTCACCAGTGATTCCGACTCCATTGTTGGGTAAGAAATCCTAACCCTAACCTATTTTAGGTATCCAAATAGAGTAAATGGTGAAATAACTAACCTATTTCATGCCATAGGTAACCATTGTGCCGTAGATGAAGGCATAGCGTTCGAACTGAGTTCGATACGAGTTTACCGGTGAAAGGTGAGGACGATAAATGTTTAGGTTATGGTTTTCAAGGCTTTCAATGCCAGTTAATGATTTATGACTGAGTTGATTGCTATCACATATGCTTAGATACGATGTTTCCATGTATTACACGTATATATAAACTATGTGGAAAATAATGCATTCCATGTGTTTGTTTAAATGTTTGTATGAACATGGAATTATGATTTGAACTCATCATGATTGATGTTTGAGGATACATGATTGTTGTATGTATGGTAACTCCCTTATGAAGGGATTTCCTATAATACCTGTTATAACTAATTTATTACATTTATGTGATGTGCATAGTCTAAGTGTTTGACAAAATGCCTGAATGAGTAAGTGTTTGTTGCAATATATTTAATGAGGGTGTTGGGATAGGATTCTCAATCCCCTTATCTATAGTTACCGATTCCTTTAGGTAACCTATCTTACTACCATGTGATTTATGGATGAAATGCCTATGTATGATAACATGTGTACTATTCGTTTGATGAAATGCTCAAATGAGGTTTATGTTTGATTGGTTGTCACATGCTGTGTTTGACTATATATGTGAATGCAAATTGTTTTGGAGTGTGATTGGGACTACAATGTAGTCCAGACAATCGGTAATGATTCTTGAATCAGTGGCCGAGGTTGTTTCACCACACAAGACACGTTCGATGAATCCGAGTCGTACACTGTTTGTCGACAGTGGTTAGGCCACGCGGAGTGCTTATGCACTCCATGTCGATTAATCCAACGTGCGTTCATACGAGTCAAGCTTGTCAAGTAACCCGATTGACCTAATGTATGTTCACCATGTATGGACGCTACTGCTTGAATCTAAGGTACCAACCTACTAGTGAAAAGACCATTTAACTTGATACTACGATCCGCTAAGACTCATGAGCCGAACATGGTGGTATGGGATACCGTGGTCGAGCTATCGACCTACGCTGGGGTGACAAGCCTCCCCATAGTGACCAGTGAGCAAACCAAACTCGTGAACCAAATATGGTGGTACGGGACACTGTATTCGAGCTGTTGGCCTACGATCAGGTGATGATCCCCTCATAGTGACCTCGAGTATACACTAGGACTATGCTAAGGTGACGAGCCTTTCTATAGTGATTTCGAGTATAAACTAGGAATGCGCTGAGGTGACGAGCCTCTCCGTAGCGACCTAGAACTGCTATCGTATGAGATTAACAAGGATTGACAACCCTAGATGGATCATTATTTGGGTAATTGATATAAATGGAGGTGCCTTAGCTTCCCAACCTGTTATATTGTAACGTCTGGAAAAATTCGTACAAAGACCCGAGTACCACCTCAGGCAGAAATCGCTAAGGACCAAATCCTTTAAAAATTAGACGAGAATTAGCTAAGTGCTAAACCAGATTACTTGTGAAATTAGCACTAATCAATTTAAATACGATCTTAAGACCCAAAACTTGTAGAATCATGAACCCTATTTTATCCTGAAATCTAGAATCAATCTCTAAACCCAGCTGCTCTCGGGAGCATTTTGAAACTCTGTATCGGACTTGGACCACACGTCGAAAGTCCAATTACTGGGAAACCATACAGTTAGGACTGCATCCCTGGACTTGACAACCACTTCGGATATCAAATCCTAATAGTATCCAGAAACGCACAACTTGAGCCCGGAGCGAAGTGTGTGAGAAACATGAATATCTTCAGAAAATGAATTAGGACTTAAGTGACTTGAGTCGTTTCACTTGCAGCCCAAATCTAAGGATTCAGACCGTCAGAATCTGACCCAATTACACCCTCGGATCAGGAAAAATTTCTAACACATGTCAATGTACTTGTGGCCCTGATCGAGTGTCGGTGACCATTGAATTGAAAATGGTTCGTCACAGTCGATTTGTAAACCCGATCGGACCGAAAACTTAACTTGACCTAGATCTAATGTCAGGGAGCTTAAGTCCGACCGCACGCAGAAAAGGAGCCTCCAGAAGTGCTCTGTTGAGCCGAAATAGATGGGTTTTGGCTATAACTTAAGTATACCATGGCCCTGGGGCCATTGAGCTCACGTTTGAGCCTATATAAGGGTCTTAAACCCTCTTTCTCTCATTCCATACGAATTTGAAAAACCCTAAGAGAGAGAAGAGAGAAAAGAGAAGGAAAGAGAGAGAAAGTGAGAGAGAGAGAGTCGACGTTTCTTCCTGGGATTCAATCCCGCTGCTCCACGTGCTTATCCACCATTCCTGTATCACTTTTTTTGGCGATTCCAACCCTGTTTTTAGGTAAGAAAACCTAACCCTAATATGTTTTAGGGTTTCAAATAGAGTGAATGATGAATTAGCTAACCTATTTCATACGTTAGGTTGCCGTTGTACCGTAAACGACAAATCAAAGAACGAACTGAGTTCGTTATGAGTTTACTGGCGAAAGGTGTGGACTATAAGTGTTTAGGTTATGGTTTTCAAGGCTTTCAATGTTAGTTAATAATTTATGACTGACTTGACTGCTATCACATGCTTAAAAACGATGTTTCCCGCATTTTGCACATATATATGAACTATGTTGAATATAGTGAAATCTATGTGTTTGTTGATATGCTGGAATGAATATGGAATTATGATTCATGCTTGCCATGATTATTGATTGTAAATGCATGATCGTTGTGTACGTGGCATCTCCTTTGTGAAAGGATTTGCTAGAATGTGTTTTAACTAAGTTATTACATGTATGTTATATGTGTAGTCTAAGTGTCTGATGAAATGCCTGAATGTGAAAATACTTGTTTAAATGCATGTAATGAGGGTGTTGGGATAGGATTCTTAATCCCTTTAACTATGGTTATAGTATCCTTTATATAAACCTATCTTACTACTATGTGCGGTATGGATGAAATATCTATGTATGGTACTATATGTAGTAGGTGTTTGTTAAATTACTCAAGTACGATTTATATCTGATTTCTATTGTCACATGCTGTTTTGGATTACTATATGTGAATGCTATCTTTGAAATGTGATTGGGGCTACGACGTAGTCCAGGCAATCGGTAATGGTTTACAATAAGTGGCCGTACTACTTAGCCATGATAGACACACCCGATGAATCCGAGTCGTACGCTACTAGTCGGCAATGGTTAGGCCACGCAGAGTGCTTGCGCGCTCCATGTTGATAGGCTTGACGTATGCTCGTACCAAACGAGCTTGTCAAGTAACCCGATTGACCTAATGAATGTTCACCATGTATGGACGCTACTGCTTGAACCTAAGGTACCAAACTCACCAGTGGAAATCCCGTTAACCTTGGTAGCTCGATCCGCTAAGACTCATGAGCCGGACATGGTAGTATAGGACACCGTGGTCGGGCTGTCAGCCTATACCGGGGTGACAAGCCCACTCGTAGTGACCAGTGAGCAACCTAAGCTCGTGAGCCGAATACGGTGGTATGGGACACTGTATTCGAGCTGTCGGCCTACGACTAGGTGACGAGTCATTCGCAGTGACCTCGAGCATACTCTGAGACTGCGCTGAGGCGACGAGCCTTTCTGTAGCAACTAAAGTATAAACTAGGCCTGCACTGATCAGGTGACAAGCCCTTTGTAGTGACCTAGAACCGCAACATCGTATGAGATTTACTATGATTGACGACCTTAGAATGGATCATTGTTTGGGAATTGACATAAGGGAGGTACCTTAGCTTCTCAACCCTGCTGTATGAAAAGGCCTAATAAGAACTCGGTAATCACGCTCATAACATCGCACTGCATGTGCCTTTGGCGTTGGTGTTGAGCACAGAGGAAGGGGTGCATGCCGCGACCGTAAGAGGAAGATCACAGATGGAGTGTAGGTGAGGGCATGCATCATTAATACATATCATATTTGCATTAACCAGAGTACTTAGGGATGTTTGGTTGTATTGCTTTATCATTACTGCTTGATTGAATTGGTAACATGTTAACCTTTGCTATATAGCTCCACTGAGTTGATCACTCACTCCCATGTTCTGGGATGGTGTTGTACATACCAACCAGACTTTGTCTTAGCTACAGGTGATGGCAATGCTTATGAAGCAGAGCCGGATTATTTCGATGATGAGGGGGAGTTCTCTTACATGCAACTCTCTGGCGAGTCTATGTAGACTTGGAGTTGCGCTGTCGGGGCTATGGGGTTTTGGACTAGATGGCATTACACATTACCATCTTGTATATTTTAAGAATTTACATGTAATTATTGACCTGATAAAATGATCATACTCTAGAGACCTACGTTTACTTATACATTTTATATATCTATTACAGTCTTCCGCTTGCCTAAATTAATCGTCTTTAGAGTATGATATGCTGTTTTGGCTTAATCTTAATCATGTTTAATGTGCTAATACAGACAACATTTAACCATCATTATCTATGTTGCATAAGTAATGCGTTGGAACTCGGGAGTTGAGCTCCTACTCGACCCTCAATTTTTCAGGGCGTTACAAGTTGGTATCAAAGCATGATTTGGATTAAACTGGACCTAGGTTATGGTCACACGACGCACGCTGACGTATCTCGATGTAGGAGGGTGCGAGAAAACGTAGAAACAAACTTAGGATCCCCAATTTCGTCAAACGGCAAAATCGACTGAAATCGACCGTAGAAATTGAACCCTTAGGTTTTCCTGATCACGTGAAATGATCCCTACACCCTTCTAGACTGTCAATTGATGGGCTTAGACGAAGATATAACCCATTCCAACCTCAAACAACCCGAAATATGCGAATGTACATGAAATAGGACTCGAAACGACTCAAAACAGAGTCGGGGCCAAATCAGTACTATTCGGGGGGACCCACAGTGGACCTCACATATTTCTAGCACCCCAGGGGGGATGCCATCGCCCAGGAGGCAAGCCCTCGCCTGGAGGTCCAGGGATCGACGATGGCCTCGTCGGTTGGACATAGCAGGCCCGTCGGGCCGGGCGGGCAGACGCATGTGGGCTACTGTGTGGCCCACCAAATCGAGTAGAAATGAATTTTTCCATTTCATTTGCTCCCCTCTCTCATTTGTCACACCTCCAAGCTCTCCTTTCTCCCCAAAAACTCCATTTCCCTTCTCAAATCTCCCTTCCATTTCCTCATTTTCCTTTAAGGCTTACACCCCTCGACCGTTTTTTCTACACCCACCTCCTATCTCTCTCATTTCCTTCGATTTGAGTGCATAAGTCTCCCATTTGTGACTCATATATCTTCAAGTCCTACAACTCATCTTATTCCCCATTGTTATCTTACTCAAATGGCTCTTTTTTAGCTTGTAGTGGCCATGTTTTCACTTTCCACACTTCTTTCCCTCATGGGGAAGAAGAGGGCTCCTACGGATGAAGCCGAGCCTAGTCGCCCTACCCGTTCGAGGAAGCAAAGGGGCGCCACCGCAAGCACGAGCGTTGATCGAGAGATACGGATGAAGTAGGATCTCGAACCCCAAGCTTCCCTGGAGAGGGCCCTATTGGCGGATCTGTCTCATGGAAGATTCCAGGGCTGTAGGGTTCTTTTTGAAGCCCACGTGGACGAGAAGCTCTTTGAAAAATATCTGTTGATGGACCGCCTTGTCGAGGCCGAGTGGGGTCCCGTATTTGAGGTTAAGACAAAGGCCAATGTACACACTGTCCGAGCCTTCTACGTGCACATTCGGAAGCCAACGTTGGAGCCTTTGCAGTTCAAATTTCCCATGGGAAGGCGAGATCTCACAGTCAATGCTGGCTTGATAGCCCGAATTATGGGAGTGCCACTTGGCGAGGTCCATGCTAGCGAGAAGAATCTTCAGAGTGCACGTGAAAGAGATCACCGTACGCGATTCCTTTATGGCCAGCTGGCCCACTGGAATTCAAACAATAGTCTCCTGGCATCCAATATGACCAACGACTTCTGCCTGCTCCACCACATTTTCACATATAACGTGTATCCCAAGTGGAGCAATCACAGCGAGTGAACACGCCTGATGATAGACTTTTTGTACCAAGCTGGGCAGGGAGAGAAGCTGTGCGTGCATACGTATGTGCTGCTACAAATAGTGCAGACTGTGCGCTCTTTTAGGACATCCATTTCTCTCCCCTTCGGCCGACTTATATGCAAGCTTGCGCGTGAATTCACCTACAGACTTGGCATAGAACTTCCCGTGCCGATCCATTTCATCAACGACACCACTCTCAACAATATGGAGATTGGGCCACGATAGTGTCAAGCCCGACTCGACGAGAGTGAGGATGAGACGGAGAGTGAAGAGAAAGAGAGTGATGAGGAAGACAGAGATGAGATAGAAGAAGAGCACGCTGAGGAAGAAGAAAAGGCCCAGGACACTGACAAGGACTCTCTTCCTGTTACACAGGAGCGCTCTAGTGATCGGGCCCCTATAGAAGCCCGCTTGGCTCAACTTGAGGAGGGCTAGGCTGCCCTGCAACAAGAGGTTGGTGAGACCTGGGCTTTCCTGAAACGGAAGTTCAACAAGGTGTCTCATTCTTTGAGGGCTATCCTGTGCTATGTGCAGGACAAGAATGAACCTCCACCATCGCCCGATTCTGACGACTAGTCGTGCATGTAGTCATCTTTTATTTTGCATTGTTTGCTTGTTTCTATGTGTAGCCTCGATAGGCTTAGTAGTTGGGTAGTATGTTCTAGTGTTTAAAGCTTTGATTGTACTAACTCGCATGCATTTTCTGTCATGATTCATGTAACGCTGTATCTCATGTATTGTGACAAATTTTGGTGAATGAAATGCATGGAGTTTCTTTAAGCTGTTTGTGAATGCTGTGTAGTTGAGTTTGTGAGTATGTTGAATCTGACCTGGGTTGCACCCTATGTTGTATATAGGGAATGCCACCTAAGAGCATACGGAGCTCGGCACGTCTCTCATTGGGTGAATCGTTTGACGGGGCATCTCTCCTAAGTGGTAGCCATACGGACCCCAGCTTGGGTCCGATCCATGAGACTATGCCGGATTTCTAGCCGGCCACTGGCCCCACTGCTGGGCCAACGCCTATGACACCACCTGTGGTACCGCCTGTCACACCATTGGTTCCTGAGCAGAACCGTGCGTCTACCTCGACGCCTTACATACCATAGTCTGCTCCGCCTCCTGATAGGTTAGAGCAGATGATGCTACTGATGCAACAGGAGCAGCAGCAGGTACAACAACAATAGCAGCAACAACAGCAGTAGTTTCTGGCTACTATGGCAGGGGTTTTTACCTAGAGTATAGGTGTAGCTCCACCTGCATCACCTATGCACCCTGCTGGGAATGGGGGTGCTAACGGCCTTTTTTAGCAATTCCAGTGCTTGCGGCCTCCTACCTTCATGGGTACGCACCGACCCGAGGAAGTCGAGTATTGGCTTGACCGCATCTCTAGGATGTTAAGGCCACTATACTGCACTGAAGCAGAGTAGGTGGAGTTGGTCACCTTCATGTTCGAAAAGGAGGCCAACTTATGGTGGGACAGCATCCTCAAGACCATTGCTGTCGGTTTTGTGTGGACGTGGGAAGCCTTTGAGACACGCTTCTATGAGAAGTATTTCCCTCTCACGTATTGGCATGAGAAGGAAAGTGAGTTTCTTCACCTCCGTTAGGGAGGGATGACAGTGGCGGAATATGAGAATAGGTTTACGTAGCTGGCCAGGTATGTTCCGTTGATTTTAGCTGATCAGTCGATGCGGATGTGGTACTTTTCTGAGGGCCTGCGACCTAAGATACGCTCGAAGATGTGTTGCGCTAGCATATCTACCTATGTT
This sequence comes from Magnolia sinica, assembly GCF_029962835.1. Classification (NCBI taxonomy): domain Eukaryota; kingdom Viridiplantae; phylum Streptophyta; class Magnoliopsida; order Magnoliales; family Magnoliaceae; genus Magnolia; species Magnolia sinica. Next base: position 65,626,126 of record NC_080580.1, read on the forward strand.
GAGCTAGTGGCATGTCTTTGGGAGCGGAGTAGGATGGGGATCATTTATCTCACACGCATGCACCCATGGGTCAGAGGCTTCGTCCAGATCTACCGAGTCGGTCGTTCCTCGGTAAGAGGCCCCGTACAGACTTGCCTCCCAGGATTGCGGCTCCGCCAGCCCCTATGAGGCGACCGGACTTGTGGTGCATGTACTGCAGATGTACAGGCCACGCAGATACTTATTACTTTACCAAGATGAGGGACAACGACTTCTCGCCGCCTCAGAGGATCAATCGCCAGCCCCCACATGTTATCACAGCTCCACCTCTACGGAAGGCACCAGCTCATCCATCATTCCGACAACCTGCACCTAGTTTCAGGCCGCCTCAGCGACCTATGGCATCGCAGCCGAACTGTTCACAGTAGGTTCGTGTGCACTCACTATTAGCTGAGGCATCCGAGACGGTAGTTATGACACCACTGGCTTTCGAGGTCACAACGCATGTGCAAGGTATACCGGTTTTCTTATTAGTGGACACCGAGTCCACTACCTCTATAGTATCATGCGCAGCAGTCAAGCGACTGGGGTTGGAAACTAGTCCCACAAAGGGAGTGAGACTCCTTACCACCATAGAGACTTTTTCAGACATTACCAAGGTGTGTAAGGATTGCTCGATAGACTTAGGGGACAGGACAGTTTTCGTCGACCTGATTGTTGTCCGACTATGGCATTATGATGTTATCCTCGGTATGGATTGCCTCACCGAGATGAAGGCTGAGATCGATTGCGATACCAGAGTGGTGATAGCTTATAAACCTGAGGGTACGACCTTTACTTTTGCGGTTCAGGTCAGTTTGCCCAACCGCTTGCGTTGTTACGCTTCCTTGTTAAAGAATGTTGATGACCCAACACTTGAAACCACGCCCGTAGTCTGAGATTTTGAGGATGTGTTTAGGAAGATACCTAGGTTGCCTCCTCAGCGTGAGATCAATTTTACCATTGATCTAGCGCTTGTTGCGACACCCATTTCATTACCAACATACCGCATGCCTTCATGTGAGATGGAGGAACTGAGGAGACAGATCGATGGTCTATTGGAGTCGGGCTTTATATGGCCTAGTGTGTCTCCGTAGGGAGCACCTGTGCTGTTTGTGAAGAAAAATGATGGATCTCTGCGATTGTGTATTGATTATTGTAGGTTAAACCAAGCGACGGTGAAGAACAAGTATCCCTGGCCCATGATAGATGATTTGTTCGATCAGTTGAAGGGGGCACAGTATTTCTCGAAGATTGACCTACAGTCAGGGTATCACCAGTTATGTGTCAAGGATGAGGACGTGTAGAATACAGCTTTCAGGACCAGTTTTGGGCACTATGAGTTTCTCGTTATGTCGTTCGGCCTTACGAATGCACCGGCCGTGTCCATGGATCTGATGAACCGGGTGTTTCGGCAGTTTCTGTTCTAATTTGTCATCGTGTTTATAGATGACATTCTGATATACTTTAAGAGTCGGGAAGAACACGAGGAACACCTGCGAACAGTCTTGGATACTCCGAAGAAGAACTAGTTGTTCGCGCAGTACAAGAAGTGCAACTTCTGGAAAGAGGAAGTCAAGTTCTTGGGACATGTGGTGTCCAAGGAAGGGATAGCAGTTGACCTCGCTAAGGTAGCTGCAGTTTAGGAATAGGAGCAGCCTGGTTCGGTTACTGAGATGAGATGCTTTCTTGGTCTGGCAGGGTATTACCGTCGATTTATTCGGGACTTCTCCAAGATCGCCAGACCGTTATCTCAGTTGACACGGAAGGATCTGAAGTTCACCTGGAATGAGAAGGCGTAAGCAGCTTTTCAGGAGTTGAAGGATAAGCTAACATCCGCCCATGTGCTAGTATTGCCAGAGCAAGGGGTTAGGTATGCTATATACACTGATGCGTCTCGCATTAGTCTGGGTTGTGTCCTTATGTAGAAGGACAGGGTGATTGCTTACGCCTCGAGGCAGTTGAGGAAACACGAGGAGAACTACCCTACACACTACCTAGAGTTGGCAGCCATCATCTTTGCACTGAAGCTCTGGAGACATTACCTCTACGAAGAGGAGTTCGAGCTCTTTTGCTACCAGAAGAGCCTCAGATACATATTCACTCAGTGGGACCTGAACATGAGGCTGCGGCGATGGATGGAAACCTTGAAGGACTTCAAGTTCGAGGTTTTCTACCATCCGAGAAAGGCTAACCTTGTGGCTGACGCGTTGAGTCGCAAGAAGACCATAAAGTTTGCGGCTCCACTGATGGTGGCAGAATGGGGTATGGTAGAGTTCGTGCGAGACTTCGAGCAGAAGCTCATTGTAGAGGAGCCGTTCGAGAGTGTCACGCACATTCGTGTGCGGCCACTTATTAACGATAGGATCATTGAGGCCTAGAAAGATGATGGACGATTGTCTGAGCTTCGAGAGCAGGCTAGCGATGATGAAGACGCCGAGTGGAGAGTTCGTACCGATGGGGGCTTATGTTACCGTGGCCACCTATGCGTCCCAAATCTTCATGACTTGAGATAAGAGGTTCTCGAGGCTGCACATAGTTCGAAATTGGTGATGCATCCTAGAAGCAAGAAAATGTATCGAGATATGAAGAGATCGTACTGGTGGGATAACATGAAGGCCCACATAGCAGAGTATGTGTCCCGTTGTCTCACGACCAACCTCCTGGACTGCTTCAGCCCATGCCCATAGCTGAATGGAACTGGGATTTCATTTATATGGATTTTATATCAAGGCTACTGAAGACGAGGAAGGTTCATGACTCCATATGGGTAATCATAGACCGGTTGACGAAATCGACTCATTTTCTCCCTATCAAAGTTTCGAACTCTGCAGACGAGTTGGCCAAGTTGTACATTAAGGAGATCGTACATCTACATGGAGTTCCTCTAGAGATCGTGTCGGACCGAGACATGCGATTCACATCTATCTTCTAGACTCGTATCTAGGAAGCAATGGGTGTAGAATTGAAGTTCAGTACCGCGTTCCACCCACAGACTGACGGGTAGACGGAACGGGTAAACCAGGTGTTGGAAGATATGCTGCGAGCTTGTGTGCTAGATTTCAAAGACAGTTGGGACGATTGTCTTCCTTATGCAGAGTTCGCATATAGCAACAGTTTTCATGCGAGTATTGGCATGGCTCCCTATGAGGCCTTGTATGGACGCCCCTGTCAAGCACCACATTGCTGGGCAGAGGTTGGTGAGAAGAGTCTGATTGGCTCAGAGTTAGTACAAGCGACCTCAAAGAAGATCGATATTATCAGACGTCGACTTCAGGCAGCACAGAGGAAACAGAAGAGCTATGCTGATATGAGGTGGTGACTGCTTGAGTTTGAGGTTGGAGACCATGTGTTCCTCAGGGTTTCCCTAATAAAGGGAGTCCTTCGGTTTGGGAAGAAGGGGAAGCTCACGCCGAGATTCATTGGCCCATTCCTGATACTCGATCGAGTGGGTGTGGTGGCATATCGTCTTGCTTTGCCCACACCACTCATAGGCGTGGACAACGTATTTCATGTATCTATGCTGAAGAAATACGTTCCTGATCCTTCCCACATTATCAAGTGAGATCAGGTGCAGTTAAGTGAGGATACCACTTAGATACTGCGACCGACGCGTATTCTAGATAGGAAGGACCAGGTGTTGCATAGTAAGGTGATTCCACTTGTGAAGGTTCTGTGGACACACCACACTGAAGAAGAGGTTACTTGGGAGATAGAAGCCGAGGTTCGAAAGAACTACCCTTAGATTCTTGAGTAAGAACAGGTACTAATTTCGAGGATGAAATTTTTCTTTAAGCGGGGTAGATTATAACGTCTCAGAAAATCCGTACAAAGACCCGAGTACTACCTTAAGCAGAAATCACTAAGGACCAAATCCTTTAGAAATTAGACGAGGATTAGCTAAGTGCTAAACCAGATTACTTATGAAATTAGCACTAATCACTTTAAATACGATCCGTAAGACCCAAAATGTAATGCCCTGAAAATCGGAGGTCGAGCACCAACTCGACTCTCGAGTTCCAACGCATCACTTATGCAACATAGATAATGATGATTAAATGTTGTCCATATTAGTGCATTAAACATGAATGTGATTATACCAAAATAGTATATCATACTCCAGAGACAAGTAAATTTTGTAAGCGGAAGACTGTATTAGGTGTATAAGATATATGAACTGTACTAAGTCTCCGAAGTATGATCAGGTTACTAGGTTAAACATATACATATATACTCCCAAAATGTATAAAAAGAATATACATGTGTGCTCCAAAATACAATCATAATGAGTGTAATGATATCTAGTCAGCATCCCTGTAAGCCCGTCGATCAAAATAGTCTATAGAAACCCGCCTGAATACTGCATATAGGAGAAACCCTCCTCATCATCCTCAAAGTTCGGCTCCACCTCGCAGGCTACGCCATCATCTGAACCTACAACAGGGTCTGGTTGGTGTGTACAACACCATCCCGTAACGTGGGAGTGAGTGTTCAACTTAGTGGATCAATAAAGCAAAGGTTAACATGTTATCAATTCAGTCAAGCAGTAATGATAACGCAATACAAGCAAACATCCCTTAGTACTGTGATTAATGCAAGAATGATATGAAATAATGATGCATGCCCTCGCCTGCGCTCCCTCAACGACTTCATCTTATGATCGCGCATGAAACACTACCTCAGTACTTGACCTGCTACGCCAAACGCACACGTAATGCGGTGCATGAGCGTGATTACCAAGTTCTTATTAGTCCTTTTCATACAGTAAGATTGGGAAGCTAAGGTACCTCCCTTATATCAATTCCCAAACAATGATCCATTCTAGGGTCGTCAATCCTAGTAAATCTCATACGATGATATGGTTCTAGGTCACTGCAAAGGGTTCGTCACCTTATCAGTGCAGGCCTAGTGTACTCATGTTGCTATGTAAGGGCTCGTCGCCTCTACGCAGTCTTAATGTACGCTCGAGGTCACTACAAAGAGCTCATCACGTTATCAGTGTAAGTCGACAACTCGAATACAGTGTCCCATACCACCATGCCCGGCTCATGAGTCTTAGCGGATCGAGGTATCAAGGTTTAAAAGGGTTTTCACTGGTGAGTTTGGTACCTTAGATTCAAGCAGTAGCGTCTATACATGGTGAACATATATCGGGTCAATCGGATTACTTGACGAGCTCGACTAGCACGAGCGCACATCGAATTGTCGACATGAAGTGCACGAGCACTCCGTGTAGCCTAACCACTGTCGACAACCGAAGTACGGCTCAGGCTCATCGAACATGTCCTGTGGGCAAAAACAACCTCAGCCACCAAATCAGAAACTTTTACCGATTACCTGGACTATTCCATAGTCCCAAACACATTCAATGATAATAGATAATCATACAAGCTAATTAGAACAGTAATGGATCAACAATTCCAATCATACAAGCATGTGAGCATTTGATGAATTTCAACTTAAACATGAATTCACACATAAGCAGTGTCTAAGTAAAACAGTCAAAGAATGTAAGTTACATAGAGGAAATCATACACATCGTTAAGGTAGTTGAGAATCTCTTCTCAACGCCCATATAAAGTACAATATATTACACACTTGTTCATTCAGACATTTCTACAAACACTTAGACTACATATTTCAACATACATGATGTATGTTGGTGATAGCACATATTAGGACAAATCCTTTCACCAAGGAGTTGTTACACATACAACTAGCACAAACACATGACAATTAATCATGGCAAACACATGTTCAAATTTCATATGTATACGATACTTTCTATATATACATGGAATACACTAAACTCAATATAGTTCATATATATTAGAAACGCGATACAAACATTGTATTTGGCATGTGAAATTGCACCCACATCAATAATAAACCATTAACTGACATTGAAAGCCTTGAAAACTATAACCTATACGTTTATAGTCTGCACCTTTTGCCGGTAGACTCATAACGAACTCAGTTTTAAAGCTAAGTCTTTGTCTACGGCAGATTGACAACCTATAACATAAATTAGGTTAGCTAATTCATTACTTACACTATCTGAAACCCTAAAATAGATTAAGGTTAGGTTTTCTTACCTAAGAACGAGATTGGTATCGCCCGTATAGCGACACAGGAGTGGTGGCTAAGCACGTGGAGCGTCAGGGAAAGATCCCAACATCTATCTCTCACTCTCACTCTCTCTTCCTCACTTTCTTCTTCTCTTTTCTCTCTTCTTTCCCTTAGGGTTTAGAAAATTCCTATGGCATATGAGAGAGAGAGTGTTTAAGGTCCTTATATAGGCCCAGGTTTGATGGGAATGGCCTCAGGGCCAAGGTTTACTTAGGTTATATACAAATATGAACTGTTCCGGTCCAATGGAGCACTTCTGGTGGCCCCTTTTCCACGTGCGGTCGGACTTAAGCTCCCTGATTATGGATCTAGGTCAGGCTAAGTTTTCGTTCCGATCAGATTTACAAATCAGCCGTGGCGGACCAGTTTTAGTTCAGCGGTCACGGTCACTCGATCAGGGTCACAAGTACACCTACATGTGTGGGACATTTCTCCTGACCTGAGAGTGTATTTAGGTCAGATTCTGACAGACTAAATCTTTATATTTGGCCCACAAGCGACATGACTCAGATTACTTAAATTCAAATTTTATTTTTAAATATTTTCACGTTTCTCACACTCTTTGATCCGGGCTTAAGTTGTGCATTTCTAGACATAATCAAGACTTAATTTTCGAGGGGGTTGTCAAGTCCAGTAATTCGGTCATATCCGTATAGTTTTGGGGTAATCGGACTTTCGACGTGCCGTCCAGGTCCGATACGGAGTTTCAAGGTGCTCCCGAGAGCAACTGGGTTTTGAGATGGATCCTAAGTTTCAAGATAATGTAGCATTAATGATTCTTCACATTTTGAGTCTTGTAGTTTGCATTTAAACTGGTTCGAGCTAATTCTATTGATTATTCAGTTTAACACTTAAGTAAATCGTGCCCTAATCACGATAGCATAAGGTCCTAGGGCAGTTCTACGTCCCTTTCTGGCACTTTTAGTTGGTATATTATTGTAATTATTTTTCTAATGGTTCGTCATCAAGTTCACTTCATTCCTACCAAATTTCATTAGATTTTGTATTGTAGAAAAATTTTAAAAATTCCAGAAGCAGCAGCTATCTAAACTAATGATTTTCAGATAGTTGTCACAACGACCTATATTTAACTATATTAAGTATTTTATTATATTTTTTACTTATTTTTATATGAAACTCGACTTATCAAGCTTCAATATGATTTTGAATCACCTAAATCAGAGTTATAACGAGGGAGATATGATTTTTCAAAGTCGGACGTACATTGCAGAATTTTTCTGCCGAAAACGGGCCGTCGGCCCACTGCGGCCCTGCCAAGCCCGCTTGGCGGCGAGGCCCTCACCGGTCGCTGGACTCTGGGGCGATGGCTTGCCGCAGGGGGATTGACTCACCCCAAGGGCGATGTCCTCCCCCCCCCCCCCGCGGGGGTGTCGGATACATGAGGGACCCACCTCGGGTCCCCCGAATTGTGTCGTTTGGCTCCCGTGTCCGTATGAGGTATTTTTGGGTCTAATTTGCAAACCAGAATGAGTTTATTTGATGTGTAATATATGATTTTGGGGTAGGAGATGCTAATCTATCCAACTAACCTATTTATTTTGTTATATTCCAAAAGGTTAAGGGTCAAAAACCCATTTTATCCATTTAGTTACTATTTATGGTAAGTTTTAGTTTCGGTATTGTTCTTCATCATTTATACCCTAGGATTGGTGTGTATTATGAATGTTCTTAGAAAATGTTGGAGGATAGGATGGTGAAAGGTGAGATTTCGAAGGAAAAGGGTTAAAAAAGGACTTTACCCTTTGGGATTGAGTTTTGGAAAGTTAATAAGGTGTTATGATCGATCCATTACCTAAGGACATCTATTTCCAGGTTGGCAAAAATTTGAGATATTACACAAAACTTATAGAATCATGAATGCTACTTTATCCTGAAATCTAGAATCAATCTCTAAACCCAGCTGCTCTCGGGAGCACCTTGACATGCCGTATCAGACCTGGATCGCGCGTCGAAAGTCTGATTAGTGTGAAACCATACGGTTTGGACCGCATTCCTGGACTTAACAACCACCTCAAAAATCAAGTCCTAATAGTATCCAGAAACGCACAACTTGAGCCTGGAGCGAAGTGTGTGAGAAATGTGAATATCTTCAGAAAATGAACTAGGACTTAAGTGAATTGAGTCATTTCACTTGCAGCCCAAATCTAAGGATTCAGACCATCAGAATCTGGCCCAATTACAACTTCAGATCAGGGAAAATTTCTAACATATGTCAGTGTACTTGTGGCCCTGATCGAGTGTCGGTGACCGTTGAACTAAAAATGGTTCGTCACGGTCGATCTGTAAACCCGATCAGACCGAAAACTTAACTCGACCTAGATCTAATGTCAGGGAGCTTAAGTCTGATCGCACATAGAAAAGGGGCCTCCAGAAGTGCTCCGTTGAGCCAAAACAGATGGGTTTTGGCTATAACTTAAGTATACCATGGCCCTGAGGCCATCGAGCTCATGTTTGAGCCTATATAAGGGTCTTAAACCCTCTCTCTCTCTCATTCCATACGAATTTGGAAAACCCTAAGAGAGAGAAGAGAGAAAAGAGAAGGAAAGAGAGAGAAAGTGAGAGAGAGAGAGAGAGTCGACGTTTCTTCCTGGGATTCTGTAACGTCTCGGAAAAAATTCGTACAAAGATCTGAGTACCACCTCAGGCAGAAATTACCCAGGACCAAAACCTTTAGAAATTAGGTTAATGTTAGCAAGTGCTAAACTAGAGTGCTTATGAATTTAGCACTAATTACTTTAAATATGATTTGCAAGACCCAAAACGTGCAGAATCATTGATGCTACATTATCCTGAAATTTAAAATCCATCCCTAAACTCGGTTGCTCTCGGGAGCATCTTGAAACTCCGTATTAGACCTGGACTGCACATTGAAAGTCTGATTACCTTGAAACCATACGGATATGACTGCATTACTGGACTTGACAACCCCCTCGAAAATCAAGTCCTAACTATGTCTAGAAATGCACAACTTGATCCCAGGGCAAAGTGTGTGAGAAATGTAAAAATATTTAGAAATAAAAATTTGAATTTAAGTAATCTAAGTCGTGTCGCTTGCGAGTCAAATATAAGGATTCAGACTGTCAGAATCTGACCCAAATACACACTCGGATCAGGAGAAATGTCCCACACATGTCGGTGTACTTGTGACCTTGATCGAGTGACCGTGACCGTTGAACTGAAACTGGTTCACCACGGTTGATCTGTAAATCCGATCGGAACAAAAACTCAGCCTGACCTAGATCCAAGGTCAAAGAGCTTAAGTCCGACTGCACGTGGAAAATGGGCCACCAAAAGTGCTTTGCTGGACCGGAACAGTCTGTATGTGGATATAACCTAAGTATACCTTGGCCCTGGGGCCATTTCCATCAAACCTAGGCCTATATAAGGACCTTAAACCCTCTCTCTCTCTCACCCCATACGAATTTGAGAAAAACCCTAGGAGAGAGAGAACAGAAAAGAGAAAGGAAAGGAGAGAAAGTGAGAGTGAGAGTTGGAGATTCTTCTTGGGATTCGATCCCGCTATTCCACGGACTAACCACCACTCCTGTATTGCTATATGGGCGATTCCGATTCCGTTCTTAGGTAAGAAAACCTAACCCTAACTTGTCTTAAGATTTTCGACTAGCGTATTAGATGAATTAGCTAACCTATTCCTTGTTATAGGTTATTGTGGTGTCGTAGACAAGACTTAGCTTTAAAACTGAGTTTGTTACGAGTCTACCGGCGAAAGGTGTGGACTATAAACGTATAGGTTATGGTTTTCAAGGCTTTCAATGTTGGTTAATGGTTTATTACTGATGTGGGTGCTATTTCACATGCCAAATGCGATGTTTATTTCGCGTTTCAGATATATATGAACTATATGGAGTTTAGGGTATTCCATGTATTTGTAGAAAGGGTCGTATACGTATGGAATCTGAATTTGTGTTTGCCATGATTAATTGTCATGTGGTTATGCTAGATGTATGTGTAACAACTCCTTGGCGAAAGGATTTACCTTAAGACATGCTATCAGTAGCATACATCATGTATGTTGGAATATGTAGTCTAAGTGTTTGTAGAAATATCTGAATGAACAAGTGTATAATAAACTATATGTTATATGGGCGTTGAGAAGAGATTCTCAACTATCTTAACGATGTGTATAATTTCCTCCATGTAACTTACATTCTTGTCTGTTTTACTTAGGGATTACATATGTGTGAATTCTTGTTTAAGTTGAATTCCATCAAATGCTCACATGCTTGTATGATTGGAATTGTTGATCCATTATTATTCGGATTAGCTTGTATGATTATCTGTTATAATTGATTGTGTTTGAGACTATGAAATAGTCCAGGCAATCGGTAACAGGTTCTGATTTGGTGGTTGAGATTGTCTCGCCACATAGGACGTGATCGATGAATCCGAGCCGTACTTGGGATGTTGGTAGTGATTAGGCCACACGGAGTGCTAACGCACTTCATGTCAATTAACTCAACGTGCACTCGTACTAGTCAAGCTCGTCAAGTAACCCGATTGACCCGATATATGTTCACCATGTTTGGACGCTACTGCTTGAATCTAAGGTACCAAACTCACCAGTGAAAACCCCTTTAACCTTGGTACCTCGATCCGCTAAGACTCATGAGCCGGACATGGTGGTATGGGACACCGTGGTCGAGCTGTGGGCCTACGCTGGGGTGACGAGCCTCCCCGTAGTGTCCAGTGAGCAACACAGTCTCGTGAGCCAAATATGATGGTATGAGACACTGTATTCGAGCTGTCAGCCTACACTGATAAGGTGACGAGCCCTTTGTAGTGACCTCGAGCGTACACTAAGACTGCGTAGAGGTGATGAGCCCTTACGTAGCAATAAGAGTACACTATGCCTACATTGATAAGGCGATGAGCCCTTTGCAGTGACCTAGAACCGTAACATCGTATGAGATTTACTAGGACTGACGACCCTAGAATGGATCATTGTTTGGGAATTGATATAAGGGAGGTACCTTAGCTTCCCAATCCTGCTGTATGAAAAGGACTAATAAGAACTTGGTAATTATGTTCATGCACTGCACTGCATGTGCCGTTTGGCATTGGGCAGAGCACTGAGGAAGTGACTGACATGCGCGACCGTTAGATGAAGATCGCAGAGGGAGTGTAGGCGAGGGCATGCATCATTTATTCATACTATTCTTGCATTAATCAGAGTACTTAGGAATGTTTAATTGTATTGTTTTATCATTACTGCTTGACTGAATTGAGAACATGTTAACCTTTGTTTTATTATTCTACTGAGTTGATCACTCACTCCCATGTTACGGGATGGTGTTGTACACACCAACCAGACTCTGTCTTAGCTACAGATGGAGACCCGACTGATGAGGCGGAGGCGGACTTTATCGATGATGAGGATGCCTTCTCATATATGCAGTTTTCAGGCGGGTTCGTATAGACCGTTCTGATCGGCGGGGCTTCAGGGTTATACTTCTAGTGGACTATTACGTTTTGACATTTTATAATTTGAAACAATACATGTAATTATTGACTGGTAATGCATAAATACTTTAGGGACCTATACTGAGTTATAACGTTATATATATTTGAGTAAGTCTTTCGCTTGCGTATTACAACTATCCCTGGATTATGTATTGCTGATTTGGCTTAATCTTATTCTTGTTTTTAATTATCATTAAATATGTTGCATAAGTGATGTGTTGGAACTCGAGAGTTGGACTTCTACTTGACCCCCGATTTTTAGGGCGTTACAGATTCAATCTCGTTGCTCCACGTGCTTATCCACCATTCTTTATCACTTTTTCGGCGATTCCAACCCCATTTTTAGTTAAGAAAACCTAACCCTAATCTGTTTTAGGGTTTCAAACAGAGTGAATGATGAATTATCTAACCTATTTCATACGTTAGGTTGCCGTTGTGCCATAAATGACAAATTAAAGAACAAACTGAGTTTGTTACGAGTTTATCAATGAAAGGTGTGGACTATAAGTGTTTAGGTTATGGTTTTCAAGGCTTTCAATGTTAGTTAATGATTTATGACTGACTTGATTGCTATCACATGCTTAAAAACGATGTTTCCCGCATTTTGCACATATATATGAACTATGTTGAATATAGTGAAATCTATGTGTTTGTTGATATGCTGGAATGAATATGGAATTATGATTCGTGCTTGCCATGATTATTGATTGTAAATGCATGATCGTTGTGTATGTGGCATCTCCTTTGTGAAAGGATTTTGTATAATGTGTTTTAACTAAGTTATTACATGTATGTTATATGTATAGTCTAAGTGTTTGATGAAATACCTGAATGTGAAAATACTTGTTTAAATGCATGTAATGAGGGTGTTGGGATAGGATTCTCAATCCCTTTAACTATGGTTATAGTATCCTTTATATAAACCTATCTTACTACTATGTGCGGTATGTATGAAATGTCTATGCAGGATACTATGTGTAGTATTTGTTTGTTAAATTACTCAAGTACGATTTATATCTGATTTCTATTATCACATGCTATTTTGGATTACTATATGTGAATGCTATCTTTGGAATGTGATTGGGGCTATGACGTAGTCCAGGCAATCGGTAATGGTTTACGATAGGTGGCCGTACTACTTAGCCACGATAGACACGCCCGATGAATCCAAGTCGTATGCTGCTAGTCGGCAGTGGTTAGGCCACGCAGAGTACTTGCACGCTCTATATCGATCGACTCGACATATGCTCATACCAGTCGAGCTTGTCAAGTAACCCAATTGACCCGATGAATGTTCACCATGTATAGATGCTATTGCTTGAACCTAAGGTGCTAAACTCACCAGTGAAAATCCCGTTAACCTTGGTACCTTGATCCTCTAAGACTTATGAGCCAGACATGGTGGTATGGGACACCTTGGTCGAGTTATCGGCCTACGCCGGGGTGACAAGCCCACCCGTAGTGACTAGTGAGCAACCCAAGCTCGTGAGCCGAATACGGTGGTATGAGACACTGTATTCGAGTTGTCGGCCTATGACTAGGTGACGAGCCATTCGTAGTGACCTCGAGCATAATCTGAGACTGCGCTGAGGCGACGAGCCTTTCCGTGACAACTAGAGTATAAACTAGACTTGCATTGATCAGGTGACGAGCCCTTTATAGTGACCTAGAACCGCAACATCGTATGAGATTTACTAGGATTGACGACCCTAGAATGGGTCATTATTTGGGAATTGTCTTAAGGGAGGTACCTTAGCTTCCTAATCCTGCTGTATGAAAAGGCCTAATAAGAACTCGGTAATCACACTCATAACATCGCACTGCATGTGCCTTTAGCGTTGGTGTTGGGCATAGAGGAAGGGGTGCATGCCGCGACCGTAAGAGGAAGATCGCAGAGGGAGTGCAGGCAAGGGCATGCATCATTAATACATATCATATTTGTATTAACCAGAGTACTTAGGGATGTTTGATTGTATTGCTTTATCATTACTGCTTGATTGAATTGATAACATGTTAACCTTTGCTCTATAGCTCCACTGAGTTGATCACTCACTCCCACGTTCTAGATGGTGTTATACACACCAACCAGACTCTGTCTTAGCTGCAGGTGATGGCGATGCTTATGATGCAGTGCCAGATTATTTCGATGAGAAGGAGGAGTTCTCCTATATGCAACTCTCTAGCGGGTCTATGTAGACCTGGAGTTGCGCTGTCAAGGCTACGAGGTTTTGGACTAGATGACATTACACATTACTATCTTGTATATTTTGAGAATTTACATGTAATTATTGACCTGGTAAAATGATCATACTCTGGCGACCTACGATTACTTATACATTTTATATATCTATTACAGTCTTCCACTTGCCTAAATTAATCATCTCTAGAGTATGATATGCTGTTTTGGCTTAATCTCATTTATGTTTAATGTGCTAATATAGACAACATTTAACCATCATTATCTATGTTGCATAAGTGATGCGTTGGAACTCGAGAGTTGAGCTCCTACTCGACTCCCGATTTTCAGGGCGTTACGTGTATGAATTAGTCTAATTAAGTACATGGCTAATCACGTACATTGTACCGTCTCAGAAAAATCCGTACAAAGGCCCGAGTACCACCTCAGGCAGAAATCACTAAGGACTAAATCCTTTAGAAATTAAACGAAGATTAATTAAGTGCTAAACTAAATCACCTATCGAATTAGCTTGTATAACTTTAAATATGAATTACAAGACCCAAAATGAGTAGAATCTCTAACGCTACATTACCTAAAAACCTTGGATCAATCTCAAACCTAGTTGCTCTTGGGAGCATCACGAGACTCCATATCGGGCCTGGACCACGCGTCAAAAGTTCGATTACCATAAAACTATACTCTTATGACCGCTTTATTGGGCTTGACAACCATCTCAGAAATCAAATCCTAATAGTATACAGAAACACAAAACTTGAGCCCGGAGCGAAGTGTGTGAGAAACACGAATATCTTTAGGAAGTGAACTGAAACTTAAGTGAATTGAGTCATTTGTTTACAGGTCAAATCTAAGGATTTAAACCTTCAGATTCTGACCCAATTACACCCTCGGATCAGGAAAAATTTTCAACACATGTTAGTGCACTTGAGGCCCTGATTGAGCAATGGCTACCGTTGAACTGAAACTAATCCTCCGCAGTCGATCTGTAAATCTGATCGGACCGAAAACTTAACTTGATCTAGATCCAATGTCAGGGAACTTACTCCAGGCCATACATAGAAAAGGGGCCTCCAGATCTGCTCCGTTGGAATGAAACAGCCAACTTTTGGCTATAACCTAAGTATACCATAGCCCTGGGGCCATTCTCATCAGTTCTGGGCCTACATAAGGGCCTTAAACCCTCTCTCACCGATTCCATACGAATTTCTAAACCCTAGGAGAGAGAAGAGAGAAAAGAGAAGAAGAAAGTAAGGAGAAGAGAGAGAGTTAGGGTTTGTTCCTGGGATTCTATCCCACCACTCCACATACTTAGCTACCGCTTCCGTGTCGCTATATTGGCGATTCTGATTCCATTTTTGGGTAAGAAATCCTAACCCTAATCTGTTTTAGGGATTCAAATAGAGTAGATGGTGGAATAACTAACCTATTTCATGCTATAGGTTGTCGTTGTGCCGTAGACAAAGACTTAGTGCTTAAACCGAGTTCATTACGAGTCTACCGGCGAAAGCTACAGACTATAAATGTTTAAGTTATGGTTTTCAAGGCTTTCAATGTTGGCAATGATTTATGTCTGACTTGATTGCTATCACATATGCTTAGTTACGATGTTTTCGCGTATTACACATATATATGAACTATGTTGAAAATGATGCATTCCATGTGTTTGTTTAGACGTTTGAATGAATATGGAATTATGATTTGTGCTTGTTATGATGGATGTTTGGGAATACCTAATTGTTGTACGTGTGGAAACTCCTTGGTGAAAGGATTTGCTATAAATTTGTGTTTTAACTAATTTATTACATGTATGTAATATGTGTACTCTAAGTGTTTTAAAAATGCTTGAATGAGAAAAATTCTTGTTGAAATGTATTTAATAATGGCATTGAGATAGGATTCTCAATTCCCTTATATATAGTTACAGTTTTCTTTATGTAACCTGTCTTACTATTATGTGATTTGTGGATGAAATGCCTATGTATGTTAACATGTATATTGTGTAGGTAAAATGCTCAAATGAGATTTATATTTGGATTGGTTGTCACATGTTGTCTTTGACTATCACATGTGAATGCTATTGTTTTGAAGTGTGATTGGGGTTGCGATGTAGTCCAGGCGATCAGCAATGGTTTACGATTAGAGGCTGAACTGTTCTAGCCGTGTTGGACATGTTCCGATGAATCCGAGTCGTATGGTGATTATCAACAGTGGTTAGGCCACATGGAGTGCTTACGCGCTCCATGTCGATTAACTCAATGTACGCTCATACTAGTTGAGCTTGTTAAGTAGCCTGATTGGCTCAATATATGTTCACCATGTATGAACGTTATGGCTTGAACCTAAGGTACCAAACTTACCAATGTAAAGCCCGTTTAAACCTTGGTACCATGATCTACTAAAACTCATGAGCTTGACATGGTGGTATGAGACACCGTGGTCGAGCTGTCGGCCTACGATGGGGCGACGAGCCTCCCTGTAGTGTCCAATGAGCAACCCAAACTGTGAGCCAAATACAGTGCTATGGGACACTGTATTCAAGCTGTCGGCCTACATTGGTGCAGTCTGGTTGTGGTCCCCAGTCGGGTTAATGACGAGCCTTCAACAATAGACTGCCAGTTGGTAGGGCGTTGGTGGAGTGACCTCGAGTACAAAATAGGCCTACGCTGACGGTGACGAGCCTCTACATAGTGACCTAGAACTTGCCTTTCGTATATGACTAACTAGGATTGACGACCCTAGATGGATCATTGTTTAGGTAAACAATATAAAGGGAGGTACCTTAGCTTTCCGAATATGCTATTTGAATAAGCCTAAATAAGAACTTGGCTAACACGATCATGCATTGGCATTGCACGGTACTTTGGCGAGGAAGTGCACGTGTCCGGAGTGGTGCATGCCGCGATCATGAGATGATGTCACTGAGGGAGTGTTGGTGAGGGCATACATCATTATCACATACCATTTCTGCATTAACAAGAGTACTTAGGCTATGATTGTTGTACTGCTTTATCAATCCTGCTTGATTGAGTTGATAACATGTTAACCTTTATTTTATAGCTCCACTGAGTTGATCACTCACTCCCACGTTCTGGGATGGTGCTTTAAACACCAACCAGACTCTGGTTTATTTGCAAATGATGGCGATGCTTGCGAGGTGGAGCCTGATTTTTATGATGACGAGGAGTTTTCCTACATGCAGTTATCAGACGAGTCTACGTAGACCATGTTCTGATCGACGGGGATTACTGGGATGTTGACTAGATGACATTACACATTTTGTATATTTTGGAATTTTACATGTAAGTAATTGACTTGGTGACATGATCATACTCAGGAGACTTACAATCACTTATATGTTCTATATACTTATCACAGTCTTCCACTTGCATAATCTAACTGTCTTTGGAGTATGATATGCTGATTTGGTATAATCTCACTCATGTTTAATGCACTAATATGGACAACATTTAATCATCATTATCTATGTTGCATAAGTGATGTGTTGGAACTCGGGAGTTGGGCTCCTGCTCGACCACCAATTTTCAAGGTGTTACAAGCTGGTATCAAAGCATAATTTGGATTAAACTGGACCTGGGTTATGGTAACACGACGCACACTGACATACTTTGATCTAGGAGGGAGCGATAAAACTTAGAAATGGTCGTAGGATTCCTAGTTTTGCCGATCAGCAAAATTGATCGTTGAAATCAGACCCGTAGGTATCTGTGATCATGCGAGATGATCCCAACCCCTCTCTAGGCCGTCGATCGATAGATTTAGACCATGATTCAGCCTATTCCACATGCAAACAAAATCAAAAAGTGCAAATACATGCAAAAGGGGGACCCGAAACGACTCAAACTGACTCAGGGACCCAAACGGTGTAAATCGGGGCAGGGGGGGTCCAAAGTGGACCCTGTACACATATGGCACCCCGGGAGGGGGTGGCTACTGCCCAACTATGGTAGCACCACACCAGGTTCAGCGGACCGCGGCGGCACCGCGCCAACCGTGGTGCACCACGCCCGGGCTCGTCTAGGCCCGTCGGGCCGGCATGGGCCGGTTAAGCCGATGCGTGTGGAAGGCTATGGGGCCCACCGAATCATGTGGGACCCCTTTTATGCCTCTCATTTGTTTCATTCCACCCCCACCTAGCTCCAAGCTCTCCAAACCTCAAGAAATCCTATTTTTTCTCTCTCAAATCCTCCCTCCAATCTCACACCTTCTTCATCTTCTTCACCACCTACCCATCTTTCTTCATATCCTTCAAACCCATCTCTTCATCTCCTCATATTCCCTGGTTCTTACTCATTTGAACATACAGTCTATACCCTTGTGCCTCATTGCTCACAAACTCTCAAATTCACCCCATTTCCAAGTTCTTCTTCTTCTTCTCCTCTCCATGGCTCTCCTTGAGCTTGTAGCTTCCATTTTCTCCCTCTCCTCGCTCCTTTCCCTCATGGGAAAGTGAAGAACATCTACCGATGAAGCGAGCCTAGCCGCCCGACCCGTTCGAGGAAGAAGGCGGGCGACAAAGATAGCACAAGCGCTGCCCGAGAGCGAAGGTCGAAACAGGATTTGGATCCCCTAATCTCGGTCGAGAGAGTTTTACCAGCGGGCTTCGAAAATGGTCAGTTTGGTGGCCATAGGGTTGTACTTAAAGCTCATGTAGATAAACGGCTATTTGGGCTGTATCCGATGTTGGACCACTTGGCAGACTCCGGTTGGGGTCCCATATTCAAGGGCAAGTCTCATGCATGTGAGAACACTGTTCGAGCCTTCTACACCCATATACGGGACCCAGCACTAGAACCTCTGTAGTTCAAGATCCCCATGGGAAGGCGGGAAGCAACAGTTGATGTAAATTTAGTGGCCCAGATCATGGGAATCCCGTGTGGAGAGGTGTACGCTAACGATAAGGATCTAAAGAACGTGTGAGAAAGAGATCATCGCATGCATTACCTTTGCGGCCGATTAGCCCACTGGAAAGAAGGCAGAAGCTTTCCGTCGATGGAGTTGACCGACGATTTCTGCCCGCTTCACCACATATTCACATATAATGTGTACCCTAGGTGGGGCAACCGTACTAAATGCACTCGCTTAATGGTGGATTTCCTATATAGAGCTGGGCAGGGAGAAAAGCTGTATTTGCCTACGTTCGCCCTGCTACAGATAATCCAGACTGCGCGTTCTGCTAGGAATGATGTCTCACTTCCATTTGGCCGACTTGTATGCAAGATTGCTTGAGAGTTCGCCTATAGACTTAACATGGATGACCTTGCGCCGATCCACTTCATTAATGAGACTACGCTTAACAACATGGGGATTGGCCCTTGGTAACGTCAAGCCCGACATGACAAGGATGGGGATGAGACAGAAAGTGAAGAGGAAAAAAGTAATGAGATAGAAGAAGAAGATGAGTCAGAGGAAGGAAGTGAAGAAGGAGAGAGTGAGGAAGAAGAAGAGGAGGCCCAAAGCACTGATGCGGTTCTCCTCTCGCTACACAGGTGTGACAGTGATTGGGCTGCTATAGAAGCCCGCTTAACTCAACTTAAGGAGGGCCAGGTTGCCTTGCGACATGAGGTCACGGCGACCCGAGCAAAGCTTGAAGAGAATGAAGCCTTCATGAAGCAGAAATTCAGTAAAGTATCTCGCACCTTGAGGGCTATCATGTGTTGTCTACAGGATAGGGGTGCACCTCCACCATCGCCAGATTCAGACGGCTAGTCGTACATGTAGTCATCTTTTAGTTTTCCTGTTGCTTATTTTTCTTGCTTATATGTATAGCCTTGATAGGCTTAGTAATGTGGTAGAACGGTTTGTAGGTTTTAGTATGTGGAACCATGCTTAGATTAGCTCACATGCATTTTTATCATGATTCATATAATACTGCATCTCATGTACTGTGACAATTTTGTTAAATGAAATGCATGAAGTTTCTTTGAGTTGTAATGTGAATGCTGGGTAGTTGAGTTTGTGGGTATGCTGAATCTGACCTGGGTTGCACCCTATATTGCATATAGGGAATGTCACCTAAGGCCACATGGAGTACGACACGTCTCATACTCGGCGACTCGTTTAACGGGGCACCTCCCCTAAGTGATAGCCAGACGGATCCTAGTTTGGGCCCGACTCATGACACTATACTGGATTCTCAGCTGGCCACTGGCCTCACTAATGGGCTGACACCTGTTGCACCACCAGTTCTTGAGTAAAACCGCACTTCTACCTCGACGCCGCACGTGCCTCAGTCGGCTCCTCCTACTGATAGGTTAGAGCAGATGATGGTCTTGATGCAGCAGCAACAACAGCAGTTTTTGGCCACCATCGTAGGGGCCCTCGCTCAGAGCATGAGTGTGGTTCCACCTGCACCACCTATGCACCCTGCTGGAAATGTGGGTGCAGATGGCTTATTTGAGTGATTCCAGAGCTTCATGCCTCCTACTTTTATGGGTACTCACAGACCCGAGGAGGCCGAGTATTGGCTTGACTGCATCTCCAAGATGCTGAAGCCGCTGCACTGCACTGAGGTAGAACAGGTGGAGCTAGTCACCTATATGTTCGAGAAGGAGGCCAGCCTTTGGTGGGATAGTGTCCATCGGACTATTACTGATGGATACATATGGACGTGGGAGGTCTTTGAGACGCACTTCCACGAGAAGTATTTCCCTCTCACGTATCGTCATGAGAAGGAGAGTGAGTTTCTTGGCCTCCGCCAAGAAGGGATGACAGTGGCAGAATACGAGAACAGATTCACGGAGCTGGCTAGGTATGCTCTATTTATATTAGCTGATCAGCCGATGTGGATGCGATGGTTTTCTGAGGGCATGTGGCCCGAGATACGCTCTAAGATGTGTTGTGCTAGCATATCCACCTATGTTGAGCTAGTGGGTATGTCTTTACGAGCAGAGCAGGATGGGGATAGACTATTTAGCACACGTGTATCTATGGTCCCAAGGCCACGACCAGATTTGTTGAGTAGGTCGTTCCTTGGCAAGAGGCCGCATGTAGATTCTCCCCCTAAGCTTGCGGCTCCACCGACTCAGTTGAGGTGAGCAGACTTGTGGTGCACCTACTACAAGAGGTCGGGCCACTCAGACACATTGTTTCACCAAGATGAGGGATATCGGCTTCTCATCGCCTCAGAGGATCAACCGCCAGCTTCCTCAAACTATTGTGGCTCCACCTCTATAGTCAGCATTCGCACATCCATCCTTTCGGCCGCCTGCACCTCGATTTAGGCCGCCTCAATGACCTATGGTACCGCAGCCCAACTGTTCTCAGTAGGCGCGAGTACATGCTCTTACAACTGAAGCGTCTGATTCAGCAGCTACGGTGCCTTTGGCTTTCGACGTCACTGCCCACATCTAAGGTACCCCCATATTTCTGTTGGTGGACACCCGGTCCACTATCTCAGTGATATCATATTCTACAGTTAGGCGCTTAGGGTTGAATACGACCCCGATGGTTGGGGTGAGAGTTATCGCAGCACTATGAACTTTTACAAATGCCACTAAGTTATGTGAGGGTTGCTTGATAGATTTAGGGAGCAGGATTGTAGCGCCCTGAAAATTGGGAGTCGAGTAAAAGTCCAACTCCCGAGTTCCAACGCATCAATTATGCAACATATTTAATGATGATTAAATGTTGTCTGTATTAGTGCATAAAACATGAATAAAATTAAGACAAATCAGCAAAACATAATCCGGGGACAGATGTAATACACAAGCGGAAGACTGACTCAAATATGTATAACTCTACAAATCAGTATAAGTCCCCAAAGTATGTATGTATTACCAGGTCAATAATTACATGTATTGTTTCAAATACAAAATGTCAAAAATGTAATAGTCCACTACAAGTATAACCCTGAAGCCCTGTCGATTTAGAACGGTCTACGAGAACTCGCATGAATACTACATATATGAGAATGCCTCCTCATCGTCCTCAAAGTCCGGCTCCGCCTCGCAGGCTACGCCGTCATCTGAACCTACAACAGGGTTTGGTTGGTGTTTAAGACACCGTCCCATAACGTGGGAGTGAGTGATCAACTCAGTGGAACAATAAAATAAAGGTTAACATGTTATCAATTCAGTCAAGTAGTAATGATAAAGCAATACAATCGAACATCCCTAGATACTCTGATTAATGCAGGAATGGTATGAATAAATGATGCATGCCCTCGCCTGCACTCCCTCAGCGATCTTCATCTAACGGTCACGCATGTCAGTCACTTCCTCGTGCTCTCTGCACATCGCCAAACTGCACATGCAATGTGGTGCATGAATATGATTACCAAGTTCTTATTAGTCCTTTTCGTACAGCAGGATTGGGAAGCTAAGGTACCTCCCTTATATCAATTCTCAAACAATGATCCATTCTAGGGTCGTCAGTTCTAACAATTCTCATACGATATTGCAGTTCTAGGTCACTGCAAAGGGCTTGTCACCTTATCAGTGCAGACCTAGTGTACACTTGTTGCTACGTAAGGGCTCGTCGCCTCTACGCGGTCTTAGAGTACGCTCGAGGTCACTACAAAGGGCTCGTCACCTTATCAGTGTAGGCCGACAGCTCGAATATAGTGTCTCATACCACCGTATTCGGCTCATGAGGCTGCGTTGGTTACTGGACACTACGGGGAGGCTCGTCACCCCAGCGTAGGCTAACAACTCAACCACAGTGTCCCATACGACCATGCCTGGCTCATGAATCTTAGCGGATCGAGGTACCAAGATTAAAGGGGTTTTCACTGGTGAGTTTGGTACCTTAGATTCAAACAGTAGCGTCCATACATGGTGAACATACATCGGGTCAATCAGGTTACTTGATGACCTCGACTAGTACATATTCCAACATGCATGACATATGTTGGTGATAGCACGTATTAGGGCAAATCCTTTTACGAAGGAATTATCACGTATACCTCAACCATATGTCTACAACAGTTAATCATGGAAAAACTATATCCAGAATTCATACTCATACAAACATTTCGACAAACACAAGAATACACTATATTCAACATAGTTCATACATATGTGTAAAGTGCGGGAACAACGTGTCTAAGCATGTGATAACAATTCAAGTCAGTCATAAATCATTAACTGACATTGAAGGCCTTGAAAACCATAACCTAAACATTTATAGTCCGCACCTTTTGCTGGTGGACTCGTAGCGAACTTAGTTTTAAAAGTTAAGTCTTGTCTACGACACCACAATAACCTATAACAGGGAATAGGTTAGGTAATTCATCTATTACGCTAGTTAGAAACCTTAAGACAAGTTAGGGTTAGGTTTTCTTACCCAAGTAACAAGTCGGAATTGCCTGTATAGTGATACAGGAATGGCGGTTGAGCGCGTGGAGTAGCGGGATCGAATCTCAGGAAGAATCTTCAACTCTCGCTCTAACTTTCTCTCTTTTCTCTTCTCTCTCTCCTAGGGTTTCTCAATTCGTATGAGGTGAGAGAGAGAGGGTTTAAGGTCCTTATATAGGCCCAGGTTTGATGGGAATGGCCCCAGGGCTAAGGTATACTTAAGTTATATCCAAAGGGCGTCTGTTTTAGCCCAACGGAGCACTTCTGGTGGCCCCTTTTCTGCGTGTGGTCGGACTTAAGCTCCCTGACCATGGTTCTAGGTCAGGCTGAGTTTTTGTTCCGATCGGGTGTGCATATTGACCGTGGCGGACCCGTTTCAGTTCAACGGTCACGGTCACTCGATCAGGGTCACAAGTACACCGACATGTGTGGGGCATTTATCCTGATCCGATGGTGTATTTGGGTCAAATTTTGATGGTCTGAATCCTTATATTTGGCCTACAAGCGATACGACTCAGATTACTTAAATTCGGAATTTACTTCTAAATATATTCGCATTTCTCATACACTTTGTTCTAGGCTCAAGTTGTGCATTTCTAGACACAATTAGGACTTGATTTTTGAGGGGGTTGTCAAGTCCAGTGATGCGGTCATAACTGTATAGTTTTACGGTTATCGGATTTTCAATGTGCGGTCCAGGTCCGATACGAAGTTTCAAGATGCTCCCGAGAGCAACCGGGTTTAGGGATGGATTCTGGATTTCAGGGTAACGTAGCGTCAATGATACTACACGGTTTGGGTCTTGCAGATCATATTTAAAGCGATTAGTGCTAATTTCATAAGCACTCTAGTTTATTACTTGTTAATATTAACCTAATTTCTAAAGGTTTTGGTCCTGGTTGATTTCTGCCTGAGGTGGTACTCGGGTCCTTGTACAAATTTTTTTGAGACATTACAATCTACCCCCCTTTAAAGAAAAATTTCATCCTCAAAATTAGTCCCTTTTCATACTCCTCGAGAATCTGAGGGTAGTTCTTTCGAACCGCGGCTTCTGTCTCCCAAGTAGCCTCTTCTTCCGTGTGATGCATCCACATCACTTTCATAAGTGGAATAACTTTGCTACGTAGCACTTATTCCTTCCTGTCTAGGACACGCGTCGGTCGCAGTATATATGTAGCATCCTCGCTCAACTGCACCTGTTCCCATTTGATAATGTGGGAAGGATCGGGAACGTATTTCTTCAGCATAGATATATGAAATACATTATCCACACCCGCAAGTGGTGTGGGCAATGCAAGGCGGAACGCCACTGCCCCCACTCGATCAAGTATCTGGAATGGGCCAATGAATCGAGGCATAAGCTTCCCCTTCTTGCCAAACTGAAGAACTCCCTTTATAAGGGAAACCCTGAGGAACACATGGTCTCCGACTTCGAACTCTAGCGGTCGTCGCCTCGTATCGGCGTAGCTCTTCTGTTTGCTCTGCACTGTCAGAAGTCGGCACCTGATAATGTCGACTTTCTCTGAAGTCGCCTGAACTAACTCCGAGCCAATCAAGCTCTTCTCGCCAACCTCTGCCCAGCAATGCGGTGCCCTACACAGACGCCCATACAGTGCCTCGTAAGGAGCCATATCAATACTTGCCTGGAAGCTGTTGTTATGGGCAAACTCTGCATAAGGAAGACAGTCATCCCAACTGTCCTTGAAATCCAGCACACAGGCTTGCAACATATCCTCCAGAATCTGATTCACCCGTTCTATCTGCCCGTCAGTCTGTGGGTGGAACGTGGTATTGAACTTCAACTTCACACCCATCGCTTCCTGGATGCGAGTCCAGAAAATGGATGTAAATCGCGTGTCTCGGTCTGACACGATCTCCAAGGAAACTCCATACAGACGTACTATCTCTTTGATGTACAACCTAGCTAAATCGTCTGTAAAATTTGAAACTCTGATAGGGAGGAAATGGGCCGATTTCGTTAACCGGTCCACGATCACCCAAATAGAGTCATAACCCTTCCTCGTCTTCGGCAGCCCTGAGATGAAGTCCCACTTCCATTCAGCTATGGGCATGGGCTAAAGCAAACCAGGAGGTTGGTGATGTTCTGCCTTGACCTGATGGCACGTGAGGCAACGTGATACATAATCTGCTATGTGGGCCTTCATGTTGTCCCACAAGTATGACCTTTTTACGTCGCGATACATCTTCGTACTGCCTAGATGCATAACCATCCTTGAATCGTGAGCGGCCTTAAGAACTTTCTTTCTTAATTCAGGGAGGTTCGGGACATATAGGCGGCCACGGTAATGTATTCCCCCATCTATGCCAACTCTCCACTCTGAGTCCTCATTTGCACTAACCTGCTCTCTCATCTTCGCCAACAGCTCATCGTCTGCCTGAGCTGCGGTAATCCTATCATCAATGAGGAGTTGTACTCGAATATATGCGATGCTCTTATACGGCTCCTCCACCATGAGTTTCTGCTCAAAGTCTCGCACAAAATCTACCATGTCCCACTCTGCTACCATCAACGGAGCCGCAAACGCCAATGCCTTCTTGTGGCTTAGTGCGTCTGCCACAAGGTTGGCATTATCGGGATGGTAAGAAACCTCGAACTTAAAGTCCTTCAAGGTTTCCATCCATCGTCGCTGCCTCATATTCAGGTCCCGCTGAGTGAATATGTATCTGAGGCTCTTGTGGTCGCAAAAGAGCTCGAACTCCTCTTCGTAGAGGTAATGCCTCTAGATCTTCAAGGCAAAGATGACGGAAGCTAACTCCGAGTCATGCGTAGGATAGTTTTCCTCGTGTTTCCTCAACTGTCGCGACAGGTAAGAAATAACCCTGTCCTTCTGCATCAAAACACCGGCCAATCTGACGTGAGATGCATTCGTGTATATCATATACTTGACCCCTTGCTCTAACAATACTAACACAGGGGCGGACGTCAACTTGTCTTTCAACTTCTAAAAGGCTGCTTCCGCCTTTTCATTCCAGGCGAACTTCAGATCCTTCCGTGTCAACTGAGACAAAAGTCTAGCTATCTATGAGAAATCTCGAATGAATCATCGATAGTAACCTGCTAGACCAAGGAAACTCCTCACCTCAGTAACCGAACCGGGTTGCTTCCAGTCTTGAACTGCGGCTACCTTGGCAAGGTCCATAGCTATCCCTTCTCTGGACACCATGTGTCTTAGAAACTTGACTTCCTTTTTCCAGAAGTTGCACTTCTTATACTAGGCGAACAACTTGTTCTTCCTTAGAGTATCCAGGACTACTCGCAGTGTTCCTCGTGCTCTTCCCGACTCTTAGAATATATCAGGATATCATCAATAAACACGATGAAAAATCGGAATAGAAATGGCCAAAATACCTTGTTCATCAGGTCCATGAACACGGCCGATGCGTTCGTAAGGCCGAAGGACATTATGAGAAACTCATAGTGTCCAAAATTAGTCCTGAAGGCCATCTTCTGCACGTCCTCATCCTTGATGCATAACTAGTGATACTCCGACTGCAAGTCAATCTTTGAGAAATACCTTGCCCCCTTTAACTGATCAAACATGTCATATATCCTAGGTAAAGGATACTTGTTCTTTATCGTCACTTAGTTCAATCTGCGATAATCAATACATAATCGTAGAGATCCATCTTTCTTCTTTACAAACAACACGGGCGCTCCCCATGGAGACACGCTGGGTCATATAATGCCTGCATCCAACAGATCATCGATCTGTTTCCTCAGCTCCTCCATCTCGCACGGAGCCATGTGATACGTCGGAAGAGATATAGGTGTCGTACCAGGCATTAGGTCGATCGTAAAATCAATTTCGCGCTGAGGGGGTAGTCCAGGTATCTTCCTGAACACCTCTGGGAACTCTTGGACCACAGGAGTGCCCTCAAGTGCTGGACCATGAGCGTCCTCCAGCATGAAAGCATAACAATCAATGCGATAGGGCCAACTGACCTGCACTAGAAAAGTAAAGGTCGTGCCCTCTGGTCCATAAGCTGTCACCACTCTACAATCGCAATCGATCTCTGCCTTCATCTCTGTGAGCCAATCCATATCGAGAATGACATCGTAATGATGTAATGGGGTGACAATCAAGTTGAGGAGCGCTGTCTCGCTCCCTACATCTATCGAACACCCCTTACAGATCTTGGTAGCATCCGAGAAAGTCCCTGGGCAGTAAGGATTCTCACCCCAACCATAAGACTAGTTTCTAACCCTAGCCACTTGATTGCTGTACACGATATGATAGAGACAATGGACCCGATGTCCACTAATAAAAGGACTGGAGTACCTTGGATATGTGTCGTAACATCAAAAGCCATAGGTGGCGTAGGTGCTGCCTCTGATGCTTCAGCTGTAAGTGAGTGCACTCGAGCCTGCTGAAAACGGTTAGGTTGAGGTATCATAGGTCACTGAGGTGGCCTAGATCGAGGCACGGGTGGCCGGAATGATGGATGAGCTAGTGCTGAGCGTAGAGGTGGTGGTGATATAATATGGGGAAGCTGGCGGTTGATCCTCTGGGGTGGTGAGAAGCCGCTATCCCTCATCCTGGTGAAGCAAGTCACCTCTGTGTGGCCTGGCCTCTTGCAGTAGGCACACCACACATCAGGTCGCCTAACAGTAGTAGGTGGAGCCATCAGCCTCGGCTGTGAATCTGCCCGTGGCCTCTTCCCAAGGAATGGTCTACTCTAAATCTCTGGTCGCGGCCTAGGAGCCATCGGTGCTTGCATAAGGGACTGCCTGTCCCCGTCCTATTCAGCCCTTATGGACATGCTCATTATCTCAAAATAGCTAGGTATGCTAACGCAGCACATCTTCGAGCTACTATCTGGTCGCAAGCCCTCAGAAAAACACCGCATACGTATTGACTCATCTACCAGGATCAATGGGGCATACCTGCACAACTCTGTAAACCTGTTCTCGTACTCTGCCACTGACATCCCTCCCTATCGAAGGTGAAGGAACTCACTCTCCTTCTCGTGGTGATAGGTGATGGGATAGTATTTCTCGTGGAAGCGGGTCTCAAAATTTGCCCACGTCCATATGTGTCCAACCGTAATAGTACGGAGGACAATATCCCACCATAAGCTGGCCTTCTTCTTGAACATGAAGGTAACCAACTCCACCTGTTCGGGCTCTGTGCAGTGCAGCGGCTTTAGCATCTTAGAGATGCGGTCAAGCCAATACTCGGCCTCCTCAGGTTTGTGAGTACCCGCAAAGGTAGGAGGCTGTAAGCACTGGAATCGCTCAAAGTGGCCGTTGACACCTGCATTCCTAGCAGGGGGTGTAAATGGAGCAGGCGAAGCCACACCCATACTCTGGGCGAAAATCCCTGCCATGGTGGCTAAAAACTGCTGCTGCTGCTATTCCTGCTGCTACTTCTGCTGTACCTATTGCTGCTGCATCAATAACATCATCTGCTCTAACCTATCAGTAGGGAGAGCCGACTGAGGCACAGATGACGTCGAGGAGGGCGTACGGTTCTGCTCTAGAACCGGTGGCACAACAGGTGTAGGCCCATTGGTAGGGCCAGTGGACGGCTGAGAGTCCGGCATGGTGTCAGTGGGAGATGGGCCCGAACTGGGGTTCGTATGGCTATCGCTTAGGGGAGGTGCCCCGTCAAACGAATCGCTAAGAGTGAGCCGTGCCGTACTTCGTGTGGCCTTAGGTGGCATTCCCTATATATAACATAGGGTGCAAACCAGGTTAGATTCAGCATGCCCACAACCTCAACCACACAGCATTCACACACAGTTTAAAGAAACTTCATGCATTTCATTTACCAAAATTGTCACAATACATGAAATACACATTACATGAATCATGATAGGAAATGCATATAAGCTATTACAAGCAAGACTACAAATGTAGAGTAACTACCCAACACAAACACACTTCCTACCTACTATACTACTAGGTCCGTCAACATTAAAACGCAAACATTCTAAACCAGCAATAAAATAAAGTACTGGACAACGGCATGGATGACTAGACATCCAAGTCTGGCGACGGAGGAGGGGCGCCCTTATCCTACAGGTAACAAAGGATAGCTTTCAAGGTGCAGGTCACCTTCTTAAACTTATGCTTCACAAGGGCCCGGACATCAATAATCTCCTGTCGCAAGGCAGTCAGGCCCTCCTCAAGTCGAGCTAAACGGGCTTCCTTAGTAGCCCGATCAGGGTCATGCCCCTCTGCCGTCGGAGGGGAGCTCTCATCGATGTCCTGAGCCTCCACTTCTTCCTCCTATTCTTCTTCTATCTCCTCTCTGCTTTCCTCCTCGCTTTCATACTCGTCACTAGCCATCTCGTCCTCACTCTCATCGAGGCGGGCTTGATTTCCATCTGGTTCAGAGTAGTTTCGTTAATGTAATGGGTCGGCACCGGCACTTCCACCCCAAGTCTATAGCCAAACTCACATGCAATCTTGCATATGAGTCGGCCGAATGGAAGTGAATCAGATGCTCTAGTGGAGCGTGGGGTAAGAACTATCTACCGTAGAACATGCGTAGGCACGCACAACTTCTCTCCCTGCCCCACTTGGTATAGGAAATCCACCATCAGATGGGTGCACTCGCTGCGGTTGCTCCACCTAGGGTATACGTTGTACTTGAAGATGTGGTGGAGCAGGCGGAAGTCATCAGTCATATTAGTTGCTAGGAGACTGTTGTTCAAATTTCAGGGAGCCAGTTGTTCACAAAGGAATTACGTGCAACGATCCCTTTCATGTGCACTCTTCAAAATTTTCTCACTTACATGCACTTCGCCAAGCGACATCTTCATAAGCCGAGCATCAACCCAGCATCAACTATGGCCTCCCAATCTTTACCAACGGGAATCTTGAACTGTAAGGGCTCCAACATAGGCTCTCGAATGTGGGCATAGAAGGCTCAGATTGTGCCCACATTTGCGTGGTACTCACCCTCGAACACAGGACCCCACCCGGCCTCAACCAGGCGGTCCATCACCAGATATTGCCCAAAGAGTTTCTCATCCACATGAGCTTCAAAGAGGACCCTACAACCCTAAAATCTCCCATGAGACATTCGTCAGGAGGATCCTTTCGAGGGGAGCCTGGGGATTAAGCTCCTGCGTGGTCCGTATCTCCCGATCGACATTAGCACTAGTAGCGGCGCCTCTAGGCCTCCTTAAATGAGTAGGGGGACTAGGCCCGGCCTCATTCGTAGGAGTCCTCTTCTTCCCCATGAGAGAAAGAAGCATGGAAATCGAGAAGATGGTCGTCACAAGCTTAAATAAGGCCATGGGAAAAGGAAGAAATTAGGGAAATGGGATGGTTGAATGGATTCCCACTGCTTGTTGAAGCACACAATGGTATTTGTGTGTTCAGAATGAGAAGGAATGAAGAAAATAGGTGAGGGATTGTTAGGCTTTGGAATGTTGAGTTACAAAGAGGATTTGTAAGCTCAATAAATGGGAAGAATAAGAAGATATAAGGTGGGTTTCGATGTAAAGGGTGGAGGGGTATGTGTGTTGAAGGAAAATGATGAAATGGGTGGATGGAGGAGATATTTGAGAGAGATACAAAAGTTTTTGAAGAAAAAGAAGAGCTTGGAGGGGTAGGTTATGAAGGGGAGGTGTGTTTGGAGGGTTTAAAACCAACCCAATACACATTAATCGGCCACACAACACCCTAGGGGTGTCGGCCCGAACTGGCCAGGCCCACCAGCTGGCGAGGCCTCGCAGAACCAACGAGGTCCTCCTGCCCCCTGAACTCTAAAAATATGTGGGACCGACCCTGAATGCCCCAGAAATTATTTCGTTTGGCCCCCGACTCCGTTTTGAGTCGTTTTGGGTCATTTCGAGTAATTTCTGATATAATTTCATATTTTCTCGATTGTTGAAGGCTGGGATTGGATAAATCATGGTCTAAACCCATCAATTGACGGTCTAAAAGTGGTTCGGGGTCGAATCAAGCGATCACGGATGTGTATAGACCCGATCTCAACGATCGTTTTCGGTAAATTTCACCAATTAGAAAAACTGGACAACCTAAGCTTGTTTCTACATTTTTCTCACACCCACCTAGGTCTAAATATGTTAGCGTACATCGTTGACCATAACCTAGGTCTGGTTTAATCCAAATCATGCTCTGATACCAACTTGTAGTGCCCTGAAAATTGGGGGTCGAGGAAAAGTCCAACTCCCGAGTTCCAACGCATCATTTATGCAACATATTTAATGATGATTAAATGTTGTCTATATTAGTGCATAAAACATGAATAAGATTAACCTAAATCAGCAAAACATAATCCGGGGACAGATGTAATGCGCAAGCGGAAGACTGACTCAAATATGTATAACTCTACAAATCAGTATAAGTCCCTAAAGTATGTATGCATTACCAGGTCAATAATTACATGTATTATTTCAAATACAAAATGTCAAAAATGTAATAGTCCACTACAAGTTTAACCCTGAAGCCTCGTCGATTCAGAACGGTCTACGAGAACCCGCCTGAATATACATATATGAGAATGTCTCCTCATCATCCTCAAAGTCTGGCTCCACCTCGTAGGCTATGCTATCATCTAAACCTACAACAGGGTCTGGTTGGTGTTTAAGACACTGTCCCATAATGTGGGAGTGAGTGATCAACTCAGTGGAACAATAAAGTAAAGGTTAACATGTTATCAATTCAGTCAAGTAGTAATGATAAAGCAATACAATCGAACATCCCTAGATACTCTGATTAATGCAGGAATGGTATGAATAAATGATGCATGCCCTCGCCTGCACTCCCTCAGCGATCTTCATCTAACGGTCGTGCATGTCAGTCACTTCCTCGTGCTCTCTACACATCGCCAAATGGCACATGCAATGTGGTGCATGAATATGATTACCAAGTTCTTATTAGTCCTTTTCGTATAGCAGGATTGGGAAGCTAAGGTACCTCCCTTATATCAATTCCCAAACAATGATCCATTCTAGGGTCGTCAGTCCTAACAATTCTCATACGATATTGCAATTCTAAGTCGTTGCAAAGGGCTTGTCACCTTATCAGTGCAGGCCTAGTGTACACTTGTTGCTACGTAAGGGCTCGTCGCCTCTACACGGTCTTAGAGTACACTCGAGATCACTACAAAGGGCTCGTCACCTTATCAGTGTAGGCCGACAGCTCGAATATAGTGTCCCATACGACCGTATTCGGCTCATGAGGCTGGGTTGGTCACTGGACACTACGGGGAGGCTCGTCACCCCAGCGTAGGCTGACAACTCAACCACGGTGTCCCATACCACCATGCCTGGCTCATGAGTCTTAGCGGATCGAGGTACCAAGGTTAAAGGGGTTTTCACTGGTGAGTTTGGTACCTTAGATTCAAACAGTAGCGTCCATACATGGTGAATACATCAGGTCAATCAGGTTACTTGATGACCTCGACTAGTACGAGCGCATATTGAGTTGACTGACATGAAGTGCGTAAGCACTCCGTGTGGCCTAACCACTACCAACATCCTAAGTACGGCTCGGATTCATCGATCACGTCCTATGTGGTGAAATCAACTTCAGCCACCTATTCAATGCCTGTTACCAATTGCTTGGACTATTCTATAGTCCTAAACACATTTAATTATAACAGATAATCATACAAGCTAATTAGAACAGTAACGGATCAACAATTCCAATCATACAAGTATGTGAGCATTTGATGGATTTCAACTTAAACATGAATTCACACACACGCAGTATTTTAGTAAAACAGACAATGAATATAAGTTACATGGAGGAAATCATACACATCGTTAAGGTAGTTGAGAATCTCTTCTCAACGCCCATATAAAGTACGATCTATTTCACACTTGTTCATTCAGACATTTCTACAAACACAGACTACATATTCCAACATGAATGACATATGTTGGTGATAGCGCGTATTAGGGTTTGGTTTTCTTACCCAAGTACAAAATCGAAATCGCCTGTATAGCGATATAGGAATGGCGATTGAGCGCGAGGAGTAGCGGGATCAAATCCTAGGAAGAATCTCCAACTCTCACTCTTACTTTCTCTCTTTTCCTTTCTCTTTTCTCTTCTCTCTCTCCTAGGGTTTCTCAAATTCGTATGAGGTGAGAGAGAGAGGGTTTAAGGTCCTTATATAGGCCCAGGTTTGATGAGAATGGCCCCAGGGCCAAGGTATACTTAGGTTATATCCAAAGGGCGTCTGTTTCATCCCAACGGAGCAATTCTAGTGGCCCCTTTTCTATGTGTGGTCGGACTTAAGCTCCCTGACTATGGATCTAGGTCAGGCTGAGTTTTTGTTCCGATCGGGTTTGCAGATCGACTGTGGCGGACCCATTTCAGTTCAACGGTCACGGTCACTCGATCAAGGTCACAAGTACACCGACATGTGTGGGGCATTTCTCCTGATTCGAGGGTGTATTTGGGTCAGATTCTGATGGTCTAAATCCTTATTTTGGCTCGCAAGCGACACAACTTAGATTACTTAAATTTGAAATTTACTTCTAAATATATTCATGTTTCTCACACACTTTGCTCCAAGCACAAGTTGTGCATTTTTAGACACAATTAGGACTTGATTTTCGAAGAGGTTGTCAAGTCCAGTGATGCGGTCATAACTGTATAGTTTTGCGGTTATCAAATTTTCGACGTGCGGTCCAGGTCTGATACTAAGTTTCAAGATACTCCTGAGGGCAACCGGGTTTAGGGATGGATTCTAGATTTCAGGGTAACGTATCGTTAATGATACTGCATGGTTTAGGTCTTACAGATCATATTTAAAGTGATTGGTGCTAATTTCATAAGCACTCTAGTTTAACACTTGCTAATATTAACCTAATTTCTAAAGGTTTTGGTCCTGGGTGATTTCTGCCTGAGGTGGTACTCGGGTCCTTGTACGGATTTTTCTGAGACGTTACAAGGATGATATGCATTGACCTGATTATCACCATAATACACCATTTCGATGTCATCCTTGGTATGGAATGAGGGCCAAGATCGACTACGATACCCGACTGGTGACGGTGCACTGGCCCAGAAACACGACCTTCACTTTCCTCGTTCAGGTCAGTTGCCCCTTCCGGGTTCTTTGTTATGCTGCCCTATTGAAGGATCATAGTGGTCTAATACTTGAAAGCACACCAGTAGTTCAGGATTTCGAGGACGTGTTTAGGACGATACCAAGATTACCTCCCCAGTGCGAGATCGACTTTACGATCGACCTTGTGCCTGGTGCGACACCCATTTCATTACCCACTTATCGCATGCCTCCATGTGAAATGAAGGAATTGAGGAGACAAATTGATGGCCTGTTAGATTCAAGTTTTATACAGCCTAGTGTGTCTCCTCGGGGAGCACCCGTGCTGTTTGTGAAGAAGAAAGATGGTTCGATGTGATTGTGTATTGATTATCGCAGGTTGAGCTAGGTGACAGTGAAGAACAAGTATCCCTTGCCCAGGATAGATAATCTGTTCGACCAGTTGAAGGGGGCATAGTATTTCTCAAAGTTTGACTTACAGTCATGGTATCACCAGTTGCACGTCAGGGATGAGGACGTGCAGAAGACAGTGTTCAGAACCAGTTTTGGGCACTACAAGTTCCTTGTGATGTCATTTGGACTCACGAATGCGCCGGCCGTGTTCATGGACTTGATGAACAGTGTGTTTTGGCCGTATCTGTTCCAATTCGTCATTGTGTTTATAGATGATATCCTGATATACTCCAAGATTCGGGAAGATCATAAGGTGCACTTGCAAGTAGTCTTTGATATACTCAGAAAGAACTGGTTGTTTGCGCAATGCAAGAAGTGAGACTTTTGGAAGGAAGAAGTGAAGTTCCTGGGACATGTGGTGTCCAAGAAAGGGATAGTTGTGGACCTTACTAAGGTAGCTGCGGTTTAGGACAGGGAATAGCTCGATTCGATTACCGAAGTGAGGATTTTTCCTGGCCTGGCAGGCTACTACCGTCGATTCATTAGGAAATTTTCCAAGATAGCCAGACCATTGTCACAATTAACTCAGAAAGATCTCAAGTTCGCTGGAACGAGAAGGCCGAAGCATCTTTTCAGGAGCTGAAGGACAAGTTGACATCCACCCCTATGCTAGTATTGCCAGAGCAAGGGGTCAAGTATACGATATACACCAACGCCTCTCGTGTGGGTTTAGGTTGTGTTCTGATGCAAAAGGACAGGGTCATTGCCTATGCATCGCGACAGTTGAGGAACCATGAAGAAAACTACCCTACGCATGATCTGGAGTTAGCGGTCGTCATCTTTGCATTGAAGCTCTGGAGACATTACCTCTATGAAGAGGAGTTCGAGCTCTTTTGCGACCACAAGAGCCACAGGTACATATTCACGCAGATGCACCTGAATATGAGGCAGCGACGATGGATGGAAACCTTGAAAGACTTCAAGTTCGAGGTCTCTTACCATCCTGGCAAGGCCAACCTTGTAGCAGACGCGTTGAGTCGCAAGAGAACAATAACATTTATAGCTCCACTAATGATAGCAGAGTGGGATATGGTAGAGTTTGTGCAAGACTTTGAGCAAAAACTTACGGTAGAGGAGCTGTTCGAAAGTATCGCACATATTCGGGTTTAGTCACTCATTGATGACAGGATTATTGCAGCTCAGGGGGACAATGAGCTATTGGTGAAGATGAGAGAGCAGGTTAGTGACAATGTAGACTCGAAATGAAGAGTTAGTACGGATGGGGGTTTACATTATCGTGGCCGCCTATGCATCCCAAATCTTCATGACTTGAGGAAGGAAGTTCTCAAGGCCACCACAACTCGAGGATGGCAATACACCCTGGCAGTATGAAGATGTATCGAGACATGAAGCGCTCGTACTGGTGGGACAACATGAAGGCCCACATAACAGATTATGTATCCCGTTGTCTTACATGCCAGCAGGTCAAGGCAGAGCATCGCCGACCTCCTGGATTACTGCAGCCCATGCCCATAGCTGAATGGAAATGAGATTTCATCTCTATGGATTTTATCTCAAGGCTATCGAAGACGAGGAAGGGACATGACTCCATATGGGTGATTATGGATCGATTGACGAAATTGACTTATTTCCTTCCGATCAGAATCTCAAACTCCGCAAACGAGTTGGCCAGGTTGTACATTAAGGAGATTGTGCATCTACATGGAGTTCCTATGGAGATCGTGTCGGACCGAGACACGCGATTCACATATATTTTCTAGACTCATATCCAGGAAGTTCAGTACCGCGTTCCACCAACAGACTGATGGGTAGACGGAACGGGTAGATCAGGTATTGGAAGATATGTTGTGAGCTTGTGTGCTTGATTTCAAGGATAGTTGGGATGACTGTCTTCCGTATGCAGAGTTCACTTATAACAACAGCTTTCCCATGGCTCCCTATGAGGCCTTGTATGGGCGCCCCTGTCGAGCACCGCATTGCTGGGTAGAGGTTGGTGAGAAGAGCCTAATTGGCCCAGAGTTAGTTCAGGCGACTTCAGAGAAGATCGACATTATCAGGCGTCGACTTTTGACAGCACAGAGCAGACAGAAGAGCTACACCGATACGAGGTGGCGGCAGTTAGAGTTCGAGGTTGGGGACTACGTATTCCTGAAAGTTTCTCTGATGAAAGGAGTCCTTTGATTTGGCGAGAAGGGGAAGCTCATGCCAAGATTTATTGGCCCATTCCAGATACTGGATCGAGTGGGTGTGGTAGCGTACCGCCTGGCTTTGCCCACACCACTCGTAGGCGTGCACAACGTATTTCATGTGTCGATGTTGAAGAAATACGTTCCTGACCCTTCCCTTATTATCAGATGGGAGCAAGTACAGTTGAGTGAGGATGCTACTTATGTACTGTGACCGACGCGTATTTTATATAGGAAGAAATAGGTGTTGCGCAGTAAAGTGATTCCACTTGTTAAGGTTCTGTGGACACACCACACTGAGGAAGAGGCTACTTGGGAAATAGAAGCCGAGGTCTAAAAGAACTACCCTCAGACTCTCGAGGAGTACGAAAAGGTACTAATTTCGAGGATGAAATTTTTTCTTAAGGGGGGTAGATTGTAACGTCTCGAAAAAATTTGTACAAAGGCCCGAGTAACACCTCAGGCAGAAATCACTAAGGACCAAATCCTTTAGAAATTAAATGAAGATTAATTAAGTGTTAAACTAAATCACCTATCGAATTAGCTTGGACAACTTTAAATACGAATTGCAAGACCAAAAATGAGTAGAATCCCTAACGCTACATTACCTAAAAACCTAGGATCAATCTCAAAACCCAGTTGCTCTCAGGCGCATCACGAAACTCCGTATCGGGCCTAGACCACACGTCAAAAGTCTGATTACTGCAAAACTTATACTTATGACCACCTTACTGGGCTTGACAACCATCTCAGAAATCAAGTCCTAATAGTATCCAAAAACGCACAACTTGAGCCCGGAGCGAAGTGTGTGAGAAATGCAAATATCTTTAGGAAGTGAACTGAAACTTAAGTGAATTGATTCGTTCGCTTGCAAGTCAAATCTAAGGATTCTGACCTAACTATACCCTCGGATCAGGAAAAATTTTCAACACATGTCAGTGTATTTATGGCCTTGATCGAGCAATGGCGACCGTTGAACTGAAACTGATCCTCCGCAGTCGATCTGTAAATCCGATCGAACCGAAAACTTAAATTGACTTAGATCCAATGTTAGGGAACTTACTTCGGACCGTACGTAGAAAAGGGGCCTCCTGATGTGATCCATTTGACTGAAACAGCCAACTTTTGGCTATAACATAAGTATATCATGGCCATGGGGCCATTCTCATCAGTTCTGGGCCTATATAAGGGCCTTAAACCCTCTCTCTCCCATTTCATACGAATTTCTAAACCCTAGGAGAGAGAAGAGAGAAAAGAAAAGAAGAAAGTAAGGAGAAGAGAGAGAGAGAGAGAGAGAGAGAATTAGGGTTTATTCTTAGGATTCGATCCCACCACTCCACGTACTTAGCTACTGCTTCCATGTTGTTATATCGGCGATTTCGATACCATTTTCGGGTAAGAAATCCTAACCTTAATCTGTTTTATGGATTTAAATAGAGTAGATGGTGGAATAGCTAACCTATTTCATGCTATAGGTTGTTGTTGTGCCGTAGACAAAGACTTAGTGTTTAAGCTGAGTTCGTTACGAGTCTATCGATGAAAGGTGCAGACTATAAATGTTTAAGTTATGGTTTTCAAGGCTTTCAATGTCAGCAATGATTTATATTTGACTTGATTGCTATCACATATGCTTAGTTACGATGTTTCCGCGTATTACACATATATATGAACAATGTTGAAAATGATGCATTTCATGTGTTTGTTTAACCGTTTGAATGAATATGGAATTATGATTTATGCTTGTTATGATGGATGTTTGGGAAAACCTGATTGTTGTACATGTGGCAACTCCTTGGTGAAAGGATTTGCTATAAATTTATGTTTTAACTAATTTATTACATGTATGTTATATGCGTAGTTTAAGTGTTTGATAAAAATGCCTGAATGAGAAAAATGCTGCCTGAATGAGAAAAATGCTAGTTGAATTGTATTTAATAATGGTGTTGAGATAGGATTATCTATAGTTACAATTTCCTTTATGTAACCTATCTTATTATTATGTGATTTGTGGATGAAATACTTATGTATGTTAACATGTACACTATATGTTGGTAAAATGCTCAAATGAGATTTATATTTGGATTGGTTGTCACATATTGTCTTTGACTATCACAAGTGAATGTTATTGTTTTGAAGTGAGGTTGGGGGTATGATGTAGTTTAGGTAATCGACAATGGTTTAAGATTAGAGGCTGAATTGTTCTAGCCACGTTGGACACGTTCCGATGAATCCGAGTCGTACGTTGATTATCGACAGTGGTTAGATCATGTGGAGTGCTTACGCACTTCATGTCGATTAACTCAACATATACTCGTACTAGTCAAGCTTGTCAAGTAACCCGATTGGCTCAATGTATATTCACCATGTATGAACGCTACTGCTTGAACCTAAGGTACCAAACTTACCAATGCAAAACCCGTTTAAACCTTGGTACCACGATCCGCTAAGACTCATGAGTCGGGCATGGTGGTATGGGACACCGTGGTCGAGATGTCTGCCTGCGCTGGGGCTACGAGCCTTCCAGTAGTGTCCAGTGAGCAACCCGGACTCGTGAGCCGAATACGGTGGTATGTGACACTGTATTCGAGCTATCGGCCTACATTGGTGCAGCCTGGCTGTGGTCCCCAGTCGGGTTGGTGACGAGCCTTCAAAAATAGACTGCCAGTTGGTAGGGTGTTGGTGGAGTGACCTCGAGTACAAAATAGGCCTATGTTGATGATGACAAGCGTCTCCGTAACGACTTAGAACTTGCCTTTCGTATGTGATTAACTAGGATTGACGACCTTAGATGGATCATCATTTGGGTAAACGATATAAAGGGAGGTACCTTAGCTTCCCGAATATATTGTTTGAATAAGTCTAAATAAGAACTTGGCTAACACGATCATGCATTCGCATTGCACGGTGCTTTGGCGAGGAAGTGCACGTATCTGGAGTGGTGCATACCACGATCGTGAGATGATATCGCTGAGAAAGTGTAGGTGAGGGCATACATCATTATCATATACCATTTTTGCATTAACAAGAGTACTTAGGCTATGATTGTTGTACTACTTTATCATTACTACTTGATTGAGTTGATAACATATTAACCTTTGCTTTATAGCTCCATTGAGTTGATCACTCACTCCCACATTCTGGGACGGTGCTTTAAACACTAACCTAACTCTGGTTTAGTTGCAGATGATGGTGATGCTTGCGAGGTAGAGCCTAATTTTATGATGACGGGAAGGTCTACGTAGACCATGTTCTGATCGACGGGGATTACTGGGATGCTGACTAGATGACATTACACATTTTGTATATTTTGAAATTTTATATGTAATTAATTGACCTGGTGACATGATCATACTCAGGAGACTTACAATCACTTATATGTTTTATATATTTATCATAGTCTTTCGCTTGCGTAATCTAACTGTCTCTGGAGTATGATATGCCCATTTGGTATAATCTCACTCATGTTTAATGCACTAATATGGATAGCATTTAATCATCATTATCTATGTTGCATAAGTGATGTGTTCAAACTCAGGAGTTGGGCTCCTGCTCGACCACCGATTTTTAGGGCGTTACGTACATGCACCACATTCATGTGCCTTTTGAGCACAGTGGAAGGGGTGCATACCACGATTGTGAGATGATGTCGTAGAGGGAGTGTAGGCGAGGGCATGCATCATTAACACATATCATCTTAGCATTAACCAGAGTACTGAGTTGATCACTCACTCCCACTCTGGGACGTTGTTTTAAAACACCAACCAGACTCTGTTGTAGTTACAGATGATGATGCATCTTATGATCTAGAGCCAACCTTCTAGGACGATGAGGAGGAGTTCTCCTACCTACAACTCTCTGACGGGTCTATGTAGGCCTGGTGTTACGTCACCAGGGCTACAGGGTTATGGATTAGTAGACATTACACTTTATCATTTTGTAATTTTGGGAATTATACATGTAATTTACCTAACCTGGCGACGTGTTGATACTCTAGGGACTTACACCTTATATATTCTATATACTTATCACAGTCTTCCACTTGCGTAATTTAACTATCTCTGGAGTATGATATGCTGATTTAGGGTAATCCCATTCATATTTAATGTGCTAATATAGACAACATTTAATCATCATTATCTATGTTGGATAAGTGATGCGTTGGAACTCGGGGGTTGGGCATCTGCTCGGCCCTCGAATTTTAGGGCATTACAAGTTGGTATCAGAGCATGATTTGGATTAAAATAGACTTGGGTTATGGTAACACGATGCACACTGACGTACTTTGACTTAGGAGGGAAAGATGAAACATAAAAATGATCATAGGATCCCAAGTTTCTCCCGTCGATGGTCATATGACCGTTAAAGTGAAACTGACCCTTGAATTTCACCCCATAGGCATATAAGATCATGTAAAATGATCCCAACCCCTTCCTAGACCATCAACTGATGGGTTTGGGCGATGACTCAGTGAATCTTACGCTCAAAACA
Source organism: Magnolia sinica (assembly GCF_029962835.1). NCBI lineage: Eukaryota > Viridiplantae > Streptophyta > Magnoliopsida > Magnoliales > Magnoliaceae > Magnolia > Magnolia sinica. Next base: position 65,667,392 of record NC_080580.1, read on the forward strand.
CGTCAAAAAGTGTGAATACGTGTGAGTTGAAGTTCGAAAGTACCTCAAACCGTTGTGGGGGCCACACCGTAATTTACAAAGGGACCTCAAGGGGGTCCCACATGTTTTCAGCACCCCGGGGAGGGGTGGACACTGCCCCTAGGTGGAGCCACCGTGGTCGGACCAGAGTCCAGGCAGCGGCACCGCCAGACTCCACAGCGCCCGCGCGGCGGCACCGCCAGGTCTGCAGCACGCTGCCCACCGCCTGGTCTGGTGGGCCATGTCACACGTGTGGGGCCTCTATTTGACCCCCTCACTTCCCCTTTTTCTATTTCCTTCAACTCCTAACCCCCCTAAACCCCTCAAATCCTCATTTCTCTCTCAAACTCCCTCCTACATACAAATCCATCTTCCAAATTCTCTACCCATTGCATCTACCCACCACCATTGCCATGAAACCATCATTTTCATCTTTCTAGCTTCCCTATTTCCACCCATTTGAGCACAAAGGCCTTCTTTTGTGGCTCACAACCTTTCAAACCCATCAACCCATCTCATCCTTCAAGCATTTCCACTTCCAATGGCTTTCTTCAAGGTTGTCGCTGCCATCCTCTCGAGCTCTACACTCCTTTCTCTCATGGGAAAGAAGAGAGCAGCCCTGGATGAATCTGGGCTGAGCCGACCACACCGTACTACGAGGAGGGCGGACGCCGAAGCCTGTATGAGGTTGAGCATAAACGGAGGTCCAAGCAGGACCTCGATCCTCAAATTCTGTTGGAGAGATCGCTATTGCTGAACGTCGACCTTAGTAAGTTCCGCAACCGCAAGGTCGTATTTGAGACACATGTCGATGAGAAGATGTTTGGGACTTATCTAGCCATTGACTTTCTCTTGGAAAATGGGTGAGGTCCCATGTTTGAAGGGAACACTCATGCGAGCAAAGCCACTGTGTGCACCTTCTATGCCCTCATTCGGAATCCACTATTGAAGCCTCTCCAGTTTACTATCCCTCTGGGAAGGCAAGAGGTCATAGTTGGTGTGGATGAGATTGCCCGCATTATGGGAGTCGAAAGGGGTGTGGTGCATGCCAGTGAGAAGAATCTCACTAGTGAGCAAGAGAAGAGACTCCGCACACATTTTCTATGCGGCCGACTCGAGCATTGGATGTGGGGAAATAGTCTCGATTCATCCAAGATGACGGCAGACTTCCGCCTGCTCCACCACATATGCACGTATAACGTGTATCCTAGGTGGAGTAATCACACCAAATGCATAAGGTTCATGGTGGATTTCTTATATAGAGTCGGGTAAGGAGAAAAAGTATGCCTGCCTACTCTTGTCTTATCCCAGATAATCTGCACTGCACGGTCTACTAAGGAGAGCTTCTCTCTGCCTTTTGGTCAACTTGTTTGCAAGATAGCCCACCACTACTATTTCTGACTCCATATGGATGATGTCGCCCCAATCCACATTATTAGCGAAAACACGCTTGACAACATGGGTATTGGCCTTAGGCGACGCTGAGCTCGACTTGAGGAGCAGAGCGATGATACAGAAGAAGGGAGCGAAGAAGGCGACGGAAGTGAAGGTGAAGAAGGAAGTGGTGATGAAGAAGAGGAAAGTGGTGAGGAAGGCAGTGAAGATGAGGGCAGTGGTGAAGGAGGGGAGCAGGAAGAGGAAGAAGTGGAGGCCCAAGACTCAAATGAGGGATTTCCACCTGCTACACTTGAGCCCCACCATGATCGAGCTGTTATAGAAGCCCGTTTAACTCGGATCGAGGAGGGCCAAGTCGCCTTGAGACATGAGATCAAAGAGACCCGAGCCAAGGTTGAAGAGAATCAGGCCTTGGTGAAGTAGAAATTTAGCAAAGTGTCTCGTACCTTGAGGGCTATCCTGTGTTGCCTGCAGGACAAGGGTGCCCCTCCATCTCTAGATTCGGATGACTAGTCTCATGTGTAGTCGTCTCTTAATTTGCTTTGCTGTTAGTCTTCCTTTGTACTAGCCTTAGTAGACTTGTTTGGTTGTTAGTATGTTTAGTGTTTAAAGCTTTGGTAAATTAGCTCACATGCATCTTCTATCATGACTCATGTGAAACTATATCTCATGTTTTGTGATGATTTTGGTAAATAAAATGCATGAAGTTTCTTCTGATTTGGATGTGAATGAGTGTATGTTCTTATGCTGAATCTGACATGGGTTGCACCCTATGTTGTATATAGGGGATGCCACCTAAGGCCACACGGAGTACAGCATGTCTTACACTTGGCGACTTGATTGATGGGGCACTTCCCCTCAGCGATAGCCATACGAACCCCAGTTTGGGCCCGGATCACTAAACTATGCCGGATTCCTAGCCGGCCATTGGCCCCACTAATGGGCCAACACCTGTTAGACCACCAGTTCATAAGTAGAACCGTGCGTCTACTTCAACGCCTCATGTGCCTCAGTCGGCTCCTCCTCCTGATAGGTTGGAGTAGATGATACTCTTGATGCAGCAGCAGCAACAACAGCAGCAACAGTTTTTGGCCACCATTGCGGGGGCCATTGCCCAGAGCATTCACACAGTTCTGCTTACACCACCAGTGCAGCCTACTGGAAATAGGAGTGCCAGCAGCTTATTCGAGCGATTCCAGCGCTTCCGACCTCTTACTTTTACGGGTACTCACAGACTCGAGGAAGCTGAGTATTGTCTTAACCGCTTCTCTAAAATGCTGAAGCCACTGCACTACACTGAGGCAGCTCAGGTTGAGTTGGTCACATATATGTTTGAGAAGGAAGCCAGTCTCTGGTGGGAGAGCATCCTTCGGACCGTGGCTTCTGGCTATGTATGGATGTGGGAAGCTTTTGAGACATGCTTCCATGAGAAGTACTTTCCCCTCACGTATCGTAATGAGAAGGAGAGTGAATTTTTTCACCTCCGTCAGGGAGGGATGACAGTAGTAGAGTACGAGAACAAGTTCATGGATCTGGCTAAATATGCTCCCTTGATATTAACAGACCAGCCGATGTGAATGCGGCGGTTTTCTGAGGGTCTGCGACTCAAGATACGCTCGAAGATGTGTTACGCTAGCATATCTGACTATGTTGAGATAGTGGGTATGTCTCTGCAAGCTGAGTAGGATGGGAACAGGTTGTCCTGTACACGTGTACCTATGGTTCCTAGGCCTCGACCGGATTTTTCAAGCAGACCATTTCTCAGCAAGAGGCCCCGTGCAGACTCGCCTTCCAGACTTACTGCTCCACCAGCCCCGACGAGGTGAGCAGACTTGTGGTGCACCTACTGTAAGAGGTCAAGCCACATGGATACGTATTGTTTCACCAAGATGAGGGACAATGGCTTCTCGTCACCTTAGAGGATCAACCGCCAGCTTCCTCAAGCTCTTGCAACCCCACCTCTACGGTCAGCATCAGCACACCCATCTTTTCGACCGCCTGCACTTCGTTTTAAGCTGCCTCCATGGCCTATGGCACCTCAGACCAATCGTTCTCAGCAGACGCGAGTACATGCGCTTGCAGCTGAAGCGCCTGAGTCATTAGCTACAGTCCCTTTGGCTTTTGAGCTCACTGCCCACATACAAGGTACACCAGCATTTCTATTGGTGGACACCGGATCTACTATCTTGATGATTTCTTGCTCGGCAGTTAAATGTTTAGGGTTGAGTACGACCCCTATAGTAGGGGTGAGAGTGATCGCAGTAGCAGGAGTATTTTCAGATGCTACTAAGTTATGTAAGGGTTGTTTAATAGACTTAGGAAGTAGAACCATACCCGTTGACTTGATTGTCACCACGATATACCACTTCGACGTCATCCTCGGCATGGATTGGCTTACGAAAATGAAGTCTGAGATTGACTACGAGACCCGACTGGTGACGGCATACAGGCCCGAAAACACAGCCTTCACATTCCCGTTCAGGTCAGTTGCCCCTTTCGGGTCCTTTGTTATTCTGCCCTGTTGAAAGATCATAATGGTCCGACGCTTGAAAACACGCCCGTAGTCCAGGACTTCTGGGAAGTGTTTAAGACGATACCTGGATTACCTCCTCAGCGCGAGATTGATTTTACTATCGACCTGGTGCCTGGTTCGACACCCATTTCCTTACCCACGTATCGCATGCCTCTATGTGAAATGGAGGAATTGAGGAGACAGATTGATGACTTTTGGGGTCAAGTTTCATTCAGCTTAGTGTGTCTCCTTAAGGAGCACCCATGCTATTTGTGAAGAAGAAAGATGGCTTACTGCGATTGTGTATTGATTATCATAGGTTGAACCAGGTGATAGTGAAGAATAAGTATCCTTTGCCTAGGATAGATGATCTATTCGATCAGTTGAAGGGGGCACAGTATTTCTTGAAGATTGACTTACATTCAGGGTATCACCAGTTGCGTGTTAGGGATGAGGACGTGTAGAAGACAACGTTTAGAACCAGTTTTGGGCATTACGAGTTCCTTGTGATGTCGTTTGGACTCACAAATGCACCAGCCATGTTCATGGATCTGATGAACCGAGTGTTTCGGCCGTATCTATACCGATTCGTCATCGTATTTATAAATGACATCCTGATATACTCTAAGAGTCGGGAGGATCATGAGGAACACCTGTAAGTAGTCTTTGATACTCTAAAGAAGAACAAATTGTTTATGCAGTACAAGAAGTGCGACTTCTGGAAGGAAGAAGTGAAGTTCCTGGGACATGTGGTGTCCAAGGAAGGGATAGTTGTGGACCTTGCTAAGGTAGCCGCAGTTCAGGATTGGGAGCAGCCCGGTTCGGTTATAGAAGTGAAGAGTTTTCTGAGACTCGCAGGCTACTACCATCGATTCATTAGGGACTTCTCCAAGATACCCAGACCGTTGTCTCAGCTAACTCGGAAGGATCTTAAGTTCGCCTAGAATGAGAAGGCGGAAGCAGCTTTTCAGGAACTAAAGGACAAGTTGACGTCTGCCCCTGCGCTAGTATTGCTAGAGCAAGGGGTCAAGCATACGATATACACCGACACATCTCGTATTGGTTTGGGTTATGTCCTTATGTAGAAGGACAAGGTGATCGCCTATGCATCGCGACAGTTGAGAAAACACAAGGAAAACTACCCTACACATGACTTAAAGTTAACAGCGGTCATCTTTGCATTAAAGCTTTGGAGACATTACCTTTATGGAGAGGAGTTCGAGCTCTTTTACGACCACAAGAGCCTCAGATACATATTCATATAGAGGGACTTGAATATGAGGCAGCGACAATGGATGGAAACCTTGAAGGACTTCAAGTTCGAGGTTTCCTACCATCCTGGCAAGGCCAACCTTTTGACAGACGTGTTGAGTCACAAGAAGACAATAGCATTTGCGGCTCCGCTGATGATCGATGAATGGAACATGGTAGAGTTTGTGCGGGACTTTGAGCAGAAGCTCACGGTAGAGGAACCATTCGAGAGCGAGCACATATTTGCGTACAGCCCCTTATTGATGACTGCATTATAGTGGCTCAGGGGGAAGATGAATGGTTAGTTGAGTTGAGGAAGCGAGCTAGTGATAATGAGGACTCTGAATGGAGAGTCGGTATGGATGGGGGTTTGCGTTATCGTGGCTGCCTATGCGTCCCAAACCTTCATGACTTGAGAAAGGAAGTTCTCGAAGCTGCTCACAATACGAAGATGGCGCTGCATCCTAGTAGTATGAACATTTATCGAGACATGAAAAAGTCGTACTGGTGGAAAAACATGAAGGCCCACATAGTGGACTATGTATCCCGTTGCCTCACGTGCCAGCAGGTCAAGGCCAAACATCACCGACCTCCTGGACTGCTTCAGCCCATACCCATAGCAGAATGGAAATGGAACTTCATCTCTATGGACTTCGTTTCAGGGTTACCAAAGATGAGGAAGGGACATGACTCCATTTGGGTGATTATGGACCGGTTGACGAAATCGGCTCACTTTCTCCCTATTAGAGTTTCGAACTCTACAGATGATTTAGCCAGGCTGTACATCAAGGAGATAGTGCGTCTGCATGGAGTTCTCATGGAGATCGTGTTGGACCGAGACACGCAATTCACATTTATCTTTTTGACTCGTATTCAGGAAGCGATGGGTGTGAAACTGAAGTTCAGTACCGTGTTCCACCCACAGACGAAACAAGTAAATCAGGTGTTGAAAGATATGCTGTAAGCTTGTGTGCTTAATTTTAAGGACAGTTGGGATGACTGTTTTCCTTATGCTGAGTTCACCTATAACAACAGCTTCCAGGCAAGTATTGGCATGGCCCCCTATGAGGCACTGTATGGGCGCCCCTATTGAGCAATGCATTATTGGGCAGAGGTTGGCGAGAAGAGTTTGATTGGCCCCAAGTTAGTACAGGTGACCTCAGAGAAGATCGACATTATTAGGCGTCGACTTTTGGTGGCATAGAGCAAACAGAAGAGTTACGTCGATACGAGGCGACGACCGCTAGAGTTTGAGGTTGGAGACCATGTGTTCCTAAAAGTTTACCCCATGAAGGGAGTTCTTCGGTTTGGAAAGAAGGAAAAACTCACACCAAGATTCATTGGCCCATTCCAAATACTAGACCGAGTGGGTGTGGTAACTTACTGCCTTGCCTTGCCAACACCACTCGTAGGTGTGCACAACATATTTCACGTATCTATGCTCCTTCCCACATTATCAAATGGGAGCAGGTACAGTTAAGTAAGGATACTACTTATGTACTGCGACCGACACGTATTCTAGACCGGAAGGAGCAGGTGCTGCGTAGTAAAGTTATCTAGCTTGTGAAGGTGCTGTGGACACACCACACTGAGGAAGAGGCTACTTGATAAACAAAAGCCGAGGTTCCCAAGAACTACCCTCAGATTCTCGAAGAGTACGAAAAGGTACTAATTTTGAGGATGAAATTTTTCTTTAAGAGGGGTAGATTGTAACGTCTCGAAAAAATTCGTACAAAGACCCGAGTACCACCCAGGCAGAAATCACTAAGGACCGAATCCTTTAGAAGTCAGACGAAAATTAATTAAGTACTAAACTAAATTAATTGGTAAATTAGCTTAAATCGCTTCCTGTATGATCTGTAAGACCCAAAACCAGTAGAATCGATAACTTTACATTACTTAAAAACCTATGATCAATCTCAAAACTCAGTTGCTCTTGGGAGCATCACAAGACTCCGTATTAGACCTGGACTGCGCATCGAAACTCTGATTAACGTGAAACTATACGATTATGACCATCTTACTAGGCTTGATGACTGTCTCAAAAATCAAGTCCAAATAGTATCCCTAAATGCACAACTTGAGCCCGGAGCGAAGTGTGTGAGAAACGCGAATATCTTCAGAAAATAAACTCAAACTTAAGTGAATTGAGCCGTTCGCTTACAGGACAAATCTAAGGTTTCAGACCATCAGATTCTGACCTAACTACACTCTCAGATCAGGGAAATTTCCCTACACAGGTCAGTGTACTTGTGGCCCTGATCGAGTGACGACGACCGTTGAACTGAAACTAGTCCACCGCGGTCGATCCACTGATCTGATCAGACCGAAAATGTAACCTGACGTAGATCCATTGTCAGGGGACTTTCTTCGGACCGTATGTAGGTAATGGGCCTCCAAATGAGCTCCATTGGCTTGAAACAGCTGCCATTTGACTATAACCTAAGTATACCATGGCCCTGGGGCCATTGAGCTCACTTTTGAGCCTATACAAGGCCCTTAAACCCCCTCTCTCCTATGCTATACGAATTCTATAAACCCTAGGAGAGAGAAGAGAGAAAAGAGAAGGAGGAAGTGAGAAGTGAGAGAGAGCGAGAGATAGTTGCTGGGATTTGATCCCACCGCTTTACGTGCTGATTCGCCTCTCCCATATCACTTCACCGGCGATTCCGACTCCATTGTTGGGTAAAAAATCCTAACCCTAACCTGTTTTAGGTATCTAAATAGAGTAAATGGTGAAATAGCTAATCTATTTCATGCCATAAGTAGCCGTTGTGCCGTAGACGAAGGCATAGCATTCGAACTGAGTTCGATACGAGTTTACAGGTGAAAGGTGTGGACTATAAACATTTAGGTTATGGTTTTCAACGCTTTCAATGCCAGTTAATGATTTATGACTGACTTGATTGATATCACATATGCTTAGATACAATGTTTTCGCGTATTACACATATATATAAACTATGTGGAAAATAATGCATTCCATGTGTTGTTTAAATGTTTATATGAACATGGAATTATGATTTGAGCTCGTCATGATTGATGTTTGAGGATACATGATTGTTGTACGCATGGTAAGTCCCTTATGAACGGATTTGCTATAATACTTGTTATAACTAATTTATTACTGTAAGTGATATGCATAGTCAAGTGTTTGACAAAATCCCTGAATGAGTAAATGCTTGTTGAAATGTATTTAATGAGGGTGTTGGGATAGGATTCTCAATCCCCTTATCTATAGTTACCGATTCCTTTAGGCAACGTATCTTACTACCATGTGATTTATGGATGAAATGCCTATGTATCATAAACATGTGTACTATTTGTTTAATGAAATGCTCAAATAAGGTTTATACTTAGATTGGTTTCACATGCTGTCTTTGACTATCCATGTGAATGCAAATTATTTTAGAGTGTGATTGGGGCTACGATGTAGTCCAGGCAATCGGTAATGATTCCCAAATCAGTGGCCAAGGTTATTTCACCACACAAGACACGTTCAATGAATCCGAGTCGTACACTGTTTGTCGACAGTGGTTAGGCCACACAGAGTGCTTATGCGCTCCATGTCGATTAATCCAACGTGCGCTCATACCAGTCGAGCTTGTCAAGTAACCTGATTGACGTAATGTATGTTCACCAAGTATGAACGCTACTGCTTGAATCTAAGGTACCAACCTACTAGTGAAAAGCCCGTTTAACCTTGGTACCATGATCCGCTAAGACTCATGAGCCGGGCATGGTGGTATGGGACACCGTGGTCGAGTTGTCAGCCTACACTGGGGTGACAAGCCACCCCGTAGTGATCAGTGAGCAAACCAAACTCGTGAGCTGAATACGGTGGTATGGGACACTGTATTCAAATTGTTGGCTTACGATCAGGTGACAAGCCTCTCATAGTGACCTCAAGTATACACTAGGACTACGCTAAGGTGACAAGCCTTTCCATAGTGACTTCGAGTATAAACTAGGCATGCTCTGAGGTGACGAGCCTCTCCATTGTGACCTAGAACTGCTATCGTAAGAGATTAAATAGGATTGACGACCCTAGATGGATCATTATTTGGGTACCCAACCTGCTATATAAATAGTTCTAATTAATAACTTGGCTAATCATGTACATATACCGCATTGCACGTGCCTTTGGCGTAGGAGTTGAGCACAGTGGAAGGGGTGCATGTCGTGATCGTGAGATGATGTCACGGAGGGAGTGTAGGCGAGGGCATGCATCATTAACACATATCATCCTAGCATTAACTAGAGTACCTAGAAATGCTTGTTGTATTGCTTTATCATTACTGCTTGACTGAATTGATAACATGTTAACCTTTGCCTTATAGCTCCACTGAGTTGATCACTCACTCCCACTCTAGGACGGTGTTTTAAAACACCAACCAGACTCTATTGTAGTTACAGATGATGATGCAGCTTACGATCTGGAGCCAGCCTTCTACGACGATGAGGAGGAGTTCTCCTACCTACAACTCTCTGACAGGTCTATGTAGACGTGGAGTTGTGTTACCGGGACTACAAGGTTATGGATTAGCAGACATTACACTTTATCATTTTGTAATTTTAGGAATTATACATGTAATTTACTTAACCTGACGACATGTTGATACTCCGGGGACTTACCACTTATATGTTCTATATACTTATCACAGTCTTCCACTTGCGTAATTTAACTGTCTCTGGAGTATGATATGCTGATTTAAGGTAATCCCATTCATGTTTAATGTACTAATACAGACAACATTCAATCATCATTATCTATGTTGAATAAGTGATGCGTTAAAACTTGGGGGTTGGGCATTTGCTCGACCCTCAGATTTCGGGGCATTACAGACCTTCAAGATGCTTATAATGCCCTTTACAAGGAAAGTTGTAAAATTGCTGTTAAACTAAAACTTCAAAAAGAAAAGTTTTTAAAGCTTAAAGAAAATTTTGATGCTCTTATTTTAGAAAAATCCCACATTTTAGATAGTTTTGAAAAATCAAAATGCGATTTAGATTTCAAAACCTCCCTTATTGAAAATCTTAAATCTGAAAATGAAAAACTTAAACTTGAAGTCCCTTCACTTTTGAGTTTAAAGGATACATGGAAGTATGCTTAAGGTGATCTAAAGATAGAAAAACTTTTGTCTGGATCAAGAAAATGTGGCGACAGATCTGGTTTGGCCTACGACAGAAATATTCCTCCTAAACAGAAGAATACTCTTCCTAAGTTTGTGAAAGGAGAGTCTTCAAACTCAAAAGGGAATAGTTCAAATCAAAATTTTTCTAAAAATGCTAAAGCTTTTTAATCTTTAAAACCAAAATACAACAATATCAACTATAACAATCAGAACCGAAATCCTTTAGCTGAGAAAATAGTTGATTTAGTTAAGTAGCTCCTAAAATCTAACTCAGTAGCTCATTCTTACAACAACTACAAACATAAGAAGACCAACTATACTTCTAAACCCAAAACTGTAATGAAATGGGTTCCTAAGGTTAATTGCTTGGTTGCCTACATGACTTTCAAAGCTACAAGCCATTCAAAGTGGTACCTAGACAGTGGTTATTCCAGGCATGTGACTCGTAACAAAGGTCTATTCACCAATCTTAATGACATGGCTGATAGATCGGTCACATTTGGTGATGGTAGCAACTGCAAGATTATTGGTCAAGGTACGGTTCAACTCTTTAACCTCCCCTTATTTGAGAATGTTTTATATGTTGAAGGGTTAAAACACAACCTGTTAAGCATATCTCAAATATGCGATAACAATCATAGAGTAAAATTTACTAACCAAGGTTGTGAAATTTTAAACAAGAAGGGTTCTATAATATTAATTGGTCGTAAAACATCTGAAAACTGCTACATTGTAAGTGATTCTAGCTCATCTAATTAATCGTGTTACATGGTCCATATTGATGAGACTGAATTATTACATAAACGCCTTGGACATGTACACTACTGGAATTTATATAGATTGAGCAACAGAGAACTGATAAGAGGTCCACCTAAATTACAGAAAGTAGACAAAATATGTGGTGAATGCCAGATTGGCAACAAACTAGGAGTGCTCACAAAAAGGTGGACTCTAATGCCACATCCAAACTGCTCGAACTTCTCCACATGGATCTTATAGGACCAACCAGGATGGAGAGTCGAGGTGGCAATAAATACATACTGGTAATCGTGGATGATTTTACCAAATTCACTTGGGTAGCCTTCTTAAGGGATAAATCAGAAACCCTTGATGAAGTAAAAAGAGTTCTCAAACGGATCCAAACGGAAAAAGGTTCTCAAGTCTGTAAGATCCATAGTGATCATCGATTAGAATTTGAGAATAGCAGTTTTGAGAAATTCTGTAGTGATCAGGGAATATCACATGAATTCTTTGCACCCAAAACACCAAAACAAAATGGAATTGTTGAAATAAAAAATAAAGTGCTTCAACAAATGGCAAATGTAGTGTTGAATAGTATGAAGCTCCCTAGAAATCTTTGGGCTGAAGCTGTAAATACTGTCTGCTATATAATTAACCAGGTTTATACAAGTAAGTAAAATAATAAAACTGCTTATGAAATGTGGTTTGATAAGAAACCTACTGTCAAATACTTTTGAGTTTTTGGCAGCAAGTGCTATATTTTACGTGATCATGAAAATCTGGGTAAGTTTGATACCAAAAGTGATGAAGGGATCTTTTTAGGATATGCTTTAAACAGTCGAGTGTATCGAGTACTGAATAAGAGGACTGGTGTAATTTAAGAGTCCATCAATGTGGTCATTGACGATCACTTGAATACACCTGCCTCAAGTTCAGATAATGATGAAGCTCTTCTAATTGACAAACTAGATACTTCATCAAGTTAAAATAACTCTGAACTGAGGACTATTAAAGATCATCCAACCACTCAGGTTCTTGAAAACCCTCTCACTGGTGTGCGTACTTGTAGACAACTAGAAGATATATGTAATTACATGTGCTTTACATCTCAGATCGAATTGGCTAACGTAAAAGAAGCTCTTATTGACGAAAACTGGATAATAGCAATGCAAGAAGAGCTTAATTAATTTATTAGAAATGATGTTTGGTATCTTGTTCCTATACCTAAAGATAAACATATTATCGGAACTAAGTGAATTTTCAAAAATAAGTCTGACGAACTTGGTAATATAATTCGAAACAAGGCTAGACTGGTTGTACAAGGGTACACTCAAATTGAAAGAGTCGATTATGATGAAACCTTTGCCCCAGTAGCTCGTCGTGAATCAATCGAACTATTTATATCCATTACATGCTTTAGAAAGTTCAAAATATATCAAATGGATGTAAAGAGTGCCTTCTTAAATGGTGATCTGCATGAAGAAGTATATGTTGAACAACCAATGGGTTTTGAAGACCCTAAGAACAGTGATCATGTTTATCGCTTAAAAAAGGATTTCTACAGTTTGAAACAAGCTCCTAGGGCATGATACGAAAAATTAACTAAGTTTCTACTAAGTCATAATTTTCAAATGGGAAGTGTTGATAAGACCCTTTTTGTTAAGAAACATAACGATCGTATCTTATTAGTGCAGATCTATGTTGATGATATTATTTATAGATCTACCTGTACTAACTTGATTGTTGAGTTTATAGATCTTATGAAATCTAAGTTCGAAATGAGCATGGTTGGGGAATTGAATTATTTCTTAGGGTTGCAAGTTAAATAGCAACCTGATGGTATATTTATTTCTCAAACCAAATATACTCTGAACTTAGTTAAAAAGTTCGGCCTTGACAATAGTAAAAAATTTGATATTTCTATGAGTACAACATTAAGACTCTCAAAAGTCTCTACAGGTAAAAGTGTGGATCCTAAATTATATCGTAATATGATTGACAGTTTACTTTATTTAACTGCAAGTAGACCTGATATTACTTTTAGCGTTGAAATTTGTGCTAGATATCAATCTAACCCTAAAGAGTCACATTTAACTATTGCTAAGTAGATTATGTGATATGTCGCTAGCACAGCAAATTTGGATCTCTAGTATCCACATGATACTAGTGTTCAATTGGCTGGTTACATAGATGTTGATTGGGCTAGTAATATGGATGATAGGAAATCGACCAGTGGTGGTTGTTTCTATATTGAAAACTGTTTAGTTTCTTGGTTTAGCAAGAAGCAAAGTTCCGTATCGCTCTCAACTACTGAGGCTAAATACATCGCAGCTGGAAATGCATGTACTCAGCTTGTATGGATGAATAGAATGTTAAGCGATTACAGAATTACATATGATTTAATAGTTTTATATTGTGATAATTCTAGTGCAATTAATATATCTAAAAATCCAATTCAGTATTCACAAACCAAGCACATTAACATTAGATATCACTACATTTTTGAATTAGTGGAAGAAAAGACTATTTCATTAGAATACATTCCTACCGAGACTCAACTCACTAACAGTTTCACTAAATCACTCGATAAAAGCAGGTTTAATAAATTGAAATTTGATCTTGGTATGTGCAATTTGAATTGATTATTCATGCTTGTATGTATCATAGTATATATATTTGTTAATTTATTTGTTTGAATTTTGAATTTATCTGAAAATTGCATATTTTTGGGTTTGCACGACCAGTCGAGGATGTACTCGACCAGTCGTGGCACAACTGGTCAAGGACATACTCGACCATTCGTGTAGCGCGTCTGGTGCTTTTAATTTGGGAAAAAACCCTTTTCTTCCTCATTTGCTCTTCCTCTCCAACGAGTCTAAGCTCAATCGGTCGTACCCAACTTCTTGATTCTTCAAGGTTAGTTCATGATTTCCATTTTTCTTATAGATTGAAGTGCATATCACTCCATTTTCTTACTTGGAGTGGTTTATTTCTTGTTTCCTTGAAGTTTTTAGAGTTTTCTTCTCCAAATTCTGATTTTGAGAAAACCTATTCTACATCTTTTGCAACCTCTTCATTTCTTGTATTCCAAGTTATAAATGGATGTTAGAGGTAGAAAGAAAAACACTCGTGGTCCTTCAACATCCAGATCATCACCTATCACAAGGCTCCACCTTCGGTCACCCGAAAATGATCCTCCCTATGTGTGGGATTTGAGATTGCGTAATGTAATAGTTGAGCGACCTATGCATGTTAAACATATTGCTCCTTTTAATTTCCTCCTGCTTCTCTAATATGTAGGATGGGCTAACACTCTACATTGGGGTGGGCCGACATACCGGTCTATTGCGCAGGCTATGTTTGCTTGCATTTTTTATTTTTCAACTAAAAATTTAACGTTTATAATAGCAACTAGAGAAGGTCCATTTGAAGTTGATCGACATTTGATTTCTGTCTTAATGGACATACCTGTCACTGATGAAGGTATTCCTCTTAGTACTCTAGTTGAGAAACCATCTGAATCAGAAAAATGCATGCTTACTAGAGCATTATGCAATATAGATGCACAATCGAGTCAAAATGGGAATGCACTCGCTTCAAAGTACTTGTTACCCAGATACAGGGTTCTTCACAGGATATTTATTTCAAATCTGTATCCTCGTTCTAGGAACAAAACCGAACTCACCTCTTTTATGGTTCGGATTTTGCTTTCCATCATCTCTGGTACAAATGTCTGTCTTCCTTCTTTAATCTATCATTCCATCATGCAATTCTGTATCCATCCTGGACATAGTGATATCCACTTTGTAGATCTTATGACTGTATTAGCCACACATATGTTAGTAGCTATGCCTGTTGGAGAGGCTCCTATTCATCACCTTATTTTCAACAACTCTAATACTAATAAGATGAATTTGAGGTTAGCTGATGGCCAAGTGGATGTGGGTGGTGGAGTTGAAGCAGTGAATGAAGAAGAAGGCGATTTACCTCCTGATGATATAAACATGGATGATATCTTTAATGAGATTGAATCGGATTCCGAAGCTGACCCTAATTATCAGCCTTCTGATTTTGCTAAGAGGTTGCATACGCTTGAGGAACAGGTGGCTCAGATTCGTGTAACCCAAGATTCTCAATTTGCTTATATGCGTAAATATATGAGGCACATTAATAAGGGTTTACACCAAATTGATCCATCTATTCCTGCTTCCTCTTTTGGATCTGATTAAGTTTTTTTTATGGCCTGTAATAACTCCTATGATTCTTTGCTTTCTTTCAGTTTGTGGGACTTACTTTGGTTGAATTTGGTTCATGTTGGTTACTTATATGTGAACATTATTTGCTTCTATCTTGCCTAGTTTGCTCCCTTATTCTTCTTTTATTTATTTTCCTCTTCCATATCTTAGTTTCTTCCTTTGTCATATTGTGACAAAAAGGGGGAGAATATTTTGTTGTGATTGCTTATGGATATAGATATGGATTGTGGGAAGTAGCATTTATTTAATTTTGATGTGTGCTACTCAGGGGGAGTACGTAAGAAGGTGTTTTGAATATTTCATGATAAGTGTGTTCTGATTATTGCAACTGGTGCATTATACTTTCTTGTATACATATGGTGCATGATTCTTTATTGAGCATGTAATGTTTCTCTTATTTTTAATGGAGTGTGTTTTGTCACAAATTTGACAAAGGGGGAGATTTTAAGTGCTATGGTTTCATGCTCCTTTGATTGTCAAATTTTGTAGTGACAAAACCACAATCTGTGTCTTATGTAGCACATTGATATATCTGTTCAAGGCAATGCATCACATATACAAGGACAATGCTTCAAGTCATGAACGAAGATCTACTTCAAGAAATGCAAGATCAAGTACATTATTCACTCCTTTAAGCTTCAAAGTTTAATGTTTTAAAGCAACATCGAAAGACAAGTCCACTGTTCATACTTAAGACTCAATGTGAAGTACAACTCATGTATTACAAATTCAAGCTTCAAAAGATCTCAAGTACAAGCTTCATCATGTGTCGAGATCTCAAACTTCATGAACTTCAAAGATTACCTATCATCTGAAGAAAAGAAGGTTCAATGTTCATATGTCATGGTTAAGGTATGAAAGACCTTAGATTGACCTTAAGGTAGGTCATTTTGTATACATAATTCAAATTGAATCATTTTATAAGTGTTTGGTCTGTTCTTCGACTAGTCTTGGACTCTATTCGACTAGTCCTAGCACTGACTCGACCAGTCCAAGAAATTCTAAGACCAGTCCTAAGTTTGTTGCAACTTTTTAGAATTTTTTTGTTAAGCCACGACCAGTCCTGGAGACTGTTCGACCGATCGTGTGAACAGTGCACGACTCGTTCACAACCAGTCCTGCAGCCACGACTCAAACTCTAACAACTATTTCTAGTTCCACACAACTAGTCGTGGAGGTCCCACGACCGGTCATGAATGGCCTACTACCAGTCGTGGAACGACTTTATCCTATCGCGCTCTAAATTTCAAAAGTCCGTTGGTCCTATGACCAGTCGTAGTGTCCACAGGACCAGTCGTGAACTCTATTCCTTCACCTATAAATAGAGCACGAATTTCAGAGTTATTCATTTTAATTCAAGTATAATCAAGACATCAGTCTGAGAAATAAGTTCGTAAACTTCTTAAGCTATATTATGCATATTTAATATTCTCTTTTATTAGGTTTTTATATTTGATTTTATATTCTACATACTAATCTGATTGGAAAGAGGGATTGATGAATTCCACTTCTTGGAATCAAAATCAAATAGAGCTAGCCCAACTTGATTTAATTTAAAATCAATTTAGAACCCAGAACCATTTCATAAGAGAGTGTGGATCTTGAACTTTTGTATTCGAACTTCTACTCCGATTTGGTTCTTCCAGGCTGCAACAAAAGAAGAAATCTAGGTATTTTACATTATTGTAATTTTCTTTATTTTGGTCTCTTTTGAGATTTAGATAGAAAAATCTCATTCGTTTGGTTATCCGAGGTGATCTAAAAAACTCAGAGTGTGGGGTTTATGAATTATGTAAGCCCATTTGAAAGACACAATTGTGAGGGTTTTAGGTGAACTTGGACAAACCTATTTTTATTGTGAACACTAATATCCACCGTGTGAGGATATTATGAGTGGAATAGCTGTGTGGCTGTTGTTTAACAGTTGGTGTACACATAGGCGAACCATTATAATTCTTTGTGTTTCGTGGATGTGTGGTTTATTTTCTATATCTTTTATCATTCAAGATTGTGGGATGTATTTGTGGATGTGAATGTTGTAATCTTTACCTTTCAGCATTGTGGGGAATGTTGTAATAGCGTAGATTCCCTTTCTAGCTATTTCCTTTGTTTATTCCTCTTCAGTTTGAGTTCTTGATACACAAACCTTTCTAGTAAGGTTGTCCTGCCATAAACCCTTGGTTTTTATGGTGTAAGGTTGTCCTTAGAACAACATTTGTATCAACTTCTCAATATTAGAATTTGAGGTTATTTTACATTTCCATAATGTGGATTGTTTAAAGTGTTATCTTTCCTTTAATTGTTTAAATTCCACTGTTATTATTTTAATTTGGCACAGTCCTATCCACCCCCCCCCCCCCCCCTCTCTAGGACTCTAGCTCGGCCTTTTCAAACTCCTCCTCCTCATCCATAAAATCCTGCTCCATCGCATAAACTTCATCATCACCTACATCTAAATTAGAGTCTAGTTAGTGTTTTAAAACACCGTCCCAGGGTGGGAGTGAGTGATCAACTCAGTGGTACTATAAGGCAAAGGTTAATTTGTTATCAAGTCAATCAAGCAGTAATGATAAAAAAACATAACAATCACTTCCTAACTACTCTTGTTAATGCAGGAATGGAGTGTAAGTAATGATGTATGCCCTCGCATCAAAGCTCCCTCAACAAGCGACTCCGACACCCAATTTCGCATATGACATCACTGCCTCCTGTGCGACTTCCATGCCTTTAAAGCACGTCCTAACTAATGCAGTGTAACGCATGGTCATGTTAGCCCAGTAGTTTATTAAGTTTATTCATACAACAGATTTGAGAAGCTAGAGTACCTTCCTTTATGTCATTGACCTGAACCGAAACATCCATCTAGGTTCGTCACTACTAGTCAAGTATATACGATAGGCAAGTTGTAGGGTTATCACTCCCAATGAAAAGCAGTCGATATGTAAATTCAAAAATTTATACTCGTGGTTACTACGGGGTGACTAATCACCTCGGCGTAGGCAGACAGCTCGAACACGGTGTCTCATACCACCATGCTCGGCTCACGAGTCTGTGTTACTCACTGGTCACTACGGGGAGGCTCGTCACCCCAGCGTAGGTCGATAGCTCGAACATAGTGTCCCATACCACCATGCCCGGCTCATGAGTCTTAACGGATCATGGTACCATGGTTAAAGTGGGTCTTTACATTGGTGATGGGTACCTTAGATTCAAGCAATAGTATCTATACATGGTAAACACACAATAGGCCGATTGGTTTGTTAGGCAAGTTTGATTGGTATGGGCACACGCTGACTAAATCGACATTAAGAGCATAAGCACCCCTTGTGACCTAACCACTGTCGACAATCATCGTGCGACCCAGATTCATCAAGTATACCTATTGTGGCAAGATTAATTCGGCCACCTGAACAGGAACTGTTACCGATTGCATGGGCTAGGTTGTAGCCACAATCTTACTCAGATGCAGCAATTAAATATATGTGATAATCAATTCAGCATTTAACAAACAATCCAAGTGAAATCCTCATTTGAGCATTTCATCAAAATCTTGATCATGTTACCAAATACTAGCATTTTATCAATCATTTGCATAGGGGCGAATATGATTTCATGAAAGAAACTATACATATGTATTAGGCAAGAAAGAATTCTATCTTAACACTCGTAATACATACAAATCATCAACAATTTCTCATTCAGACAATTCATCAAACACTTAGACTACACTTCACCAAATACGTAGACTAGGTTAGTTATAACATATATTTTAGCAAATCCTTACACAAAGAGGTCGACATGCATATGACAACGATGAATCCTAGATTAGTAGTCATGGCAAGCATAAATCATGTTTACATGTTTATTCAAACATTTCAACAAACACATGGGATGCATCTTTTGTTCAACATAGTCCATACATGTATATAATATCGAAAACGGAGTATCTAAGACAATATGGCAGCAATCAAGTCAGAAATAAATCATTAGCTGACATTGAAAGTATTGATAACCATAACTTAAGCGTTTATAGTCCGTACCTTTCATCAAAATACTCGATTTGGACTCGGTTCGAATTCTACGTTCTCGAAAATGGAACATTGGGCACCTAAATAACGAAATAGATTAGCTAGTTTGTGATTAATCAAACTGGATCTCTATAACAAGATTAGGGTTAGGTTTTTTTTACCCAAATTGTAGCCGAAACTGAGTGTGTAGCGTAACGGGAAGGTGATTCAGTGCGTAGAGTAGTGGGAGAGAATTACTGCAACAATCACCAAGAATCCTTTTTCTCTCTTTCCTCTTTTCTCTTCTTTTCTCTCTCTCTCTCTCTCTCTCTCTCTCTCCCTTAGGGTTTTGGAGAAATTCATATATGAGAGAGGTGGGGTGATATAAGGGCTATTTATAAGCCTAGAAGTGATGCAAATGACCCCAAGGCCACTATATACATGGGTTATACCCTTTGGGCAACTGTTTTTGACAAACAAGGCTCACAGGGAGGCTCACTACTCACCAACGTAATAGTGTAAGTTCCCTGCCAATGGATCTATGCCAGGATGTGATTTTGGTGTGATCGGATAAGTTGATCGCCGTGGACCTGCGTCAGATCAACGGTCGTACTTACTCGATCGGGGCCATAGTTATACGGATATGTGCAGGAAAATTTTCTTTTCCTATGGGTGAAGTTTGGTCAGAAACTGACGGTCCGAAACTCCAATTTCGTGTATGAGTGAATGGCCCAATTCACTTAAGTTTCATTACATTTTCTAAAGATATTCACGTTTCTCGCACACTTCACTCAGGGCTCAAGTTGTGCATTTCTCGACACTATCTGGGTTCGATTCCCCTGATGGTTGTCAAGCCCAGTAGGACGGACATAATCCTATAGCTTCGCGATTATCGGACTCTCGACGTGCAGTCTAGGTTCGATACGGAGTTTCAATATACTCCCGAGAGCGACAGGCTCTTGGGATTTTTCCTAGGTCTTTATCTAGTGTTAAGCCAGTGATATTAATAGTTTTAGGTCTTCTCATTTGTGGAAATGGTGGCCCAAGCTTTATCCACCAATTATTCAGTTTAGTACTTAACTAAATTCCACCTTAATTACGACAGGATATGGTCCTTAGGTGATTCTTCCTGAGGTTGTACTCGGGTCCTTGTACAGAATTTTTTGAGATGTTACACTTTTCTTTGTTTAAGGTTTTTTTTTTTAAATTTAATTTTATTTATTTGTTTTTTTTTTTTTTGAAGGCATGGTCATACGCAACAGTTAGTAACCTTTGGAGGGTTTTGTTTTCTAAGAGAGAAGGGGGTTTTTAGAGGAAGAAGAGCAAGGCTCTTTCTACAAGGCCCTAATTTAAGTCTTTTGTCAATTTCAATATTCGTATCCAGGAAAGTGATGCTTCCATCCACAATTGCTGGATTCATCAGTAATCTTCTCCAAGGGTTTGTTCGTGGATTATTCTCTACATTCCTTTGATAAGAAACTTCTTTCTTCTTTATTAATGCTTGCAATCCACCCATTGGGTGTTGTATTTCGGTTACTCAAGAGAGTATTTTCTCGAAGGTTGTTGCGTGGTGTATGTTGGGCATCAACAAGAAGATGTTCTCTTAATGATTTTACTTCCATTATCGTTATAGTGGATCTGTTGTTGGACTAGGTTCAATAGGTTTTCCTTCATTTTAGAGCGTTTTTCACGTTAAAAATCATGATGCCTCATTTGCATTCTACATGTTCGATGATATGCTTATTTGATTTGGAATCACTTATTTTTCATCAAATCTCTCCATATTTTAAATCTCACTAATTTAAACATAGCTAGGAAATAGATTGTTTTCCCTACAAGTGGTATTAGAGCTTTAGTTGTAAGCTCGGTCATTTTGGGAGGAGTTTATTGTTTGTCGTGTTTATGTTGAAATAAAGGCAAGCATCATAAATAGAATGGTCAGCCTTAATGGCTTCAATTGGATGATTTGAAAAGCCAAGATAGAGGACATCTTATATTGCATTATATGCACTTGTTAAAGGAGATGAAGCCAAACCTAAAGACATGTCGAACGAGATATGAAAGAAGTTAAATAGAAAAACCATTGGACTTATTTGGCAATGGTTGGATGATAGTATTTTCACCCAACTTGTAGTCATTTGCACCAGCAAAGGTCCCCGAAGATGACTAAACCCCTAACCCGGCCCCTCATTTGTTCTCTCTCTCTCTCTCTCTGTCTCTCTCTCTCTCTCCCGATTCTCCTCTTTCCCTCTCTTTCTCTTACCCGATCTCCACCCCCAATTCTCCTTACCCTTTCTCCCTCTCCTCTCTCACCTGTTGCATCTCTTTCATTCGCCTCCCTCTCTCTCCATCGCATCTCCACCATCTCTTGTATCTCCCTTACATCATCATTTTGCTCAGACATCCATTGCAGCAACCATGAGACTCCTATCCAAAGGAAACACGTACCATTCAAAAGCCCCTTTCAGATTTTTAGGGCATGTCTTAAATCTAAGGAATTTGAGACTCCTCTCCACATGTCTGGTCTCTTCCTCTTTTGTCTTTCTCTGTCTTACTTTCAAATTTCATACATGCTAACTGTTTGATGAAATGGCTCAACAAGAAAGGTTTTGGTGGTTAAAACTGTTTGATGAAATGCCTCAACAAGGTAGTTATAAATGTAGTCCTTTTGGATGCATCTGGCTTTAATGGTCTATTTCAATTAAAGTTCGAGACTTTTTTATACAAAAAGTAATGAATTAAAAATAGTTAATGGTGCCTCCATGAAGGGTCATAATCAAAAGGCCCTGTTGAGAATCTGATTGATGCAATCAACTTGTTGGTAAACATGAGGGGGAAGTGACTGACTTATCAATGTGTCATTAGATGATTACTCGCCTAGTATCTGCATCAGCAGATGACATGGTTTGTATTTGTTCTGCAACTAATTTCCTACTCTTGTTACTTGCAATGTTAGTTCAGTGTTCAAGAGATACAATTTTTAGAATTAGTTTAGAACATCTTGAACTATGCATTACCATTAGATATTCCTAGTAGATCTCTCTCTCTCTCTCTCTCTCTCTCTCTCTCTCTCTCTTTTCTTTGATGGGTATCATTGATGACTAATTTGATGGCTATTATTCTTAAGAAATGATCAAATTTCTGGTAATGTTTATTTATTTATTGTTTCACTCTTTAGAGTCATGTAGTAATTAATTTCTTATTTGCTCATGACTTGAGTTAGTGCAGTGGAGGGGATTGAATGATTGATAATCTAATTAGTGGATAGTGTTGCATTGTTTTATATCTACACATGGGGCCCAAGGAATCATTTTAGAACCATTCTTTTACACAACAACAAGCTCCCAAAAATAACATCCCCCTCATATAGCTTGATGTACATGAAAGGGGTATTATTTGTACATGTGGAAGATGGGAGTGAAAGAAAGTAAAAGAAATGAAAGAGTGGAAAGTCTTTTTTATTGCAACTCCATGCACCACCTAGGTCTTTGGAGGCCCTTGTTGTCCACCACTCTACACCACACTGTGGTCTTCAGGGGAGTGCCTATGAAAGAAGAAGAGAAAAAGAAAGGTAGGAATATGTAGAAAGAAGGGATAAAAGGAACGAAAATGAAGCATGAATGGATCCTAACTTTACACTTACCTCTTGCTACCAATGGAGCACCACCCTTAATGTCCAAACTCCCAAGAAGCCCCTAACCAAAACCACAAGAAGGAAGAAAAAGAGGAGAAGAAAGAGAGCTTGAGAAGAAGAAAAGAAAGAAATTATGGGAAGTAAGCATGCTGTAATGGCTACCATAGCCTGGAATATATAGAGGAAGTGGGGCTACCCTATTACCCAACACATGGGAGAAACCCTTTTAGTGATAGGACTTGGCCCAACCCTCTCCCCTTGGGAAAAGAGGGGCCTTGGGAAGACCACTTGCATGAAAACTTGCACGGTTTGTCGAGAATGAAGTGATGGAAGAGAGAGAGAGAGAGAGAGAGAGAGAGAGAGAGAGAGAGTAAATGAGGGAGTTGGTGGAAAATTTTGAATTTTAATTCAAAATCCAATAACTCATGAGAAATAAAAAAAAATGATGTGAAAAAGAGAGAAAATCACATGCATTTTAAAAATCATAAAAACATTTCCAATAAAAATTGGTATCCTTCGTGATCGTCATTTTGCGATCCAATGGACCAGATCGTTTTAAAAATCTTAAAACTATTTTCGATAAAAACAAACATCTATCACAACCATTGATTCACATTTTGTAAGACAAGATCATTTTAAAAATATTACAAAAATATTTCTAATAAAAACCAGCATCATAATAAGTTGATTAAACCTTCTTGGGGTTCACTGTTGAGGGTCAAATATTGCATATTAGACCCCAGTTATTACCTGATTTTATGAACATGATACTGTTTGACGTCCTATTTTAATCATGTTTTTTGTTGCAAGATGAATTTAGGAGCTTAGACTGAAAAATGGTTTTAAAAGCATGGATTTAATGCTTAAGAATCACCAAGGTAAGGGACGGATCTTAGAGAAACAAGATCGAAGAATTCACATACCAAAGATCTGAGAAAATCAAGTGATTAACGATAAAGAGGCCTGAAAGTCATCCTGAATGCAAGATCACAGGGTTCCCACCATTTGTTTGGCTCAAAACTTTATATCTGGCCTGAGGACCCTAAATTAACCGTACACGTCGAAATTCAGCCCTTGGATATTTGTGGAAGTGGCCCAACGAACAGATCAGCCACTAAATCAAGGATTTAGGGCCCACCGGATATCTGGATATACATCAATTTTGGTCTCAACCTCTTAAATTGGATGAGAAGAAGGATGGATGGAGTGGATTTATCATGACATCACAATGGGCCCCACCTTGGGGTCCGTGCACACCTAGCACATGTAATCCCGCAGTGCACCGGATCACAGGACCAGTCAAAGACCGGTTGACCCGATCCCGTCTTCCTTATTTAGCTAGCCTCCGCACGAACGATGGCTGTGGAGTGTAATAGCCCACCACCGAGGACCGGTTCGACGATCTGGACCATCCATTCGATCCAGAGGGGGTGCTGACCATAACCATGGTGACCTTTTGATCCTATGCACGTGTACACATGCAGATCACCGTCAAACGCAGGATGAATAGCAGCATGACTTGATACAGTGAGCCACACCAAAACTCGACCAAAACCACCCTTTTCTGATCGAAATCTCGCCAGGAATTCAATGGACGGGGTGGATTTCTCCGAAAACATCACTGTGGGCCCACTGAGCATCTTAGCTCAAGAGATTTTGCAATAACGCATGTCTGGGAAAACTGGGACTTTTGGGCAGTTGTACGACCACGATCATAATCAGATATGTGATCCAGATCGTTCAAAAGAGAGAGGGTGGCCACTACCCTAGCCAAGAATATTAAATTAAGGATGGGACGATCTTTTGTCCCATAACTCAGTCCAAGCGCAAGTTGTCTGCACGGTTTGCGTTTTCGCTGCGAAACACTACTGTGCTGCGTAAACAACCTTCTTCACCGACTTCCAGCCTTCTCTACCGACTTTTAGCCACCGCCATACCTTGTGTTTATAAAAGGAAGAGAGAGAGAGAGAGAGAGAGAGAGAGAGGCAGTAACTTGACCAAAACCACCCCTTTCCGACTGAAATCTCACTAGGAATTCAATGGACGGGGTGGATTTCTTCGAAAACATCAGTGTGGAGCCCACCAAGCATCTCAGCACAAGAGATTTCGCAGTAACACATGTCCAGGCAGTTGACCATCCAGAAGGGAGAGAGGGTGGCCACGACCCTAGCTAAGAAGATTAAATCAAGGATGAGACGATCTTTCGTCCCATAACTCGGTCCAAGCGCAAGTTGTTTGCGCAGTTTGCGTTTTCGTTGCGAAATTCTGCTGTGCTGCATAAAGAGCCTTTTCCACTGACTTCCAGCCTTCTCCACCGACTTCCAGCCACCACCATATCTTGTGTTTGTGAAAGGGGGAGAGAGAGAGAGAGAGAGGCAACATCCTTAGACGGAGAGAGAGAGAGAGAGGCAGCATCCTTAGACGGAGAGAGAGAGAGAGAGGCAGCATCCTTAGACGTGTGGAGCACGAGAGAGAAGAAGAAAGAGAGAGAGAAGATGACGTGTGGCTGGCCTTTGGCTGGGAAGTTTTCTTCCTTTTCAATGCTTTCTTTATATCTTTCCTATAAGAGATTCTAGTTCATCATGTCTATGAAGAGCTAAACCTCTTAGCTAGGGATAAGAGGTGAAGCTTGTAGCTTGATGGGATTGTTTCTACGGTTTTGATTCATCTTACGTTGAACTCTCTTTGATTCTAGTTTGGTTATATGGAATATTCATAGTTTTTTAATGGTTTGTTGTAACTTGAATTACAATAGATCTGCGATAGCTTTGAGCATGTTCTTTTCATTATAGGGATTGTGAACTTAGGAGCTCTGTTGTTCAGCATCGTCTCATGGACATGGTTGGATGATGAAATCCTTCCTAATGTTCATAATTCGCTCAGATTAGTTGTAGATTGGTATATTCTATTGTTGGCTTTGTCTCATGGGCATGGTTTTGTGATGGAATCAATTCTAGTTCTCATACCTCTCATTTCTTGAAAACTGAACCAAAGGAAGTTCATAGTTGATTTTTAATGAAATAACTTCCAATTGGATGAAGAAGGGACTCTAATTCCAGTTGTGTTCATGAATCAGTCCCGATTAACCATTGATTCGAACTCGATTTGATGTACGGTCGGATCTAACTGGGCCAACTCTATTTGACTTGATCCTGGCCTTCAGTTCGGATTGGATCGGGTCGAATCCATCGGATCGGTTTGGTTTATGCCCGACTCTAGTAGTAACTCACTATGCTTAGGGTATTAAGTAAACTCTATGAGGTCCACTATGATTTATGTATTTTATCCGCTCTGTCCATACATTCTACGAGATAATTTTAGGGCTTGAGCTAAAAAATGAAACATATTCAATATTCAGATAGACCACACCCTAGGAAACAGTTGAATTGAACTTGTACCGTTGAAAAATTCCAAGGGACCACGGAAGTTTTGGATCAAGCTTATATTTGTGTTTTCCCTTCCTCCATGTCTATTTGATCTTACCAAAAGGTTGGATGACAAATAAAAATCACTGTGGAGCCTAGAAAGATTTCAACAGTAGAAATCATTATCCCCACTGTTTCCGGTGGTATGATCCACTTGATCTTTGGATATTCCTCTATTTGGGCTCAACCCCTTAAATTAGATGGAAAAACGGATGGACGGCGTGGATAGACCACAAACATTCAAGGTGGGCCCAACTGAGTTTACTCAGTAACATAACAGCGTACTGTGTAACTCAGTACGGATTGACAGGGACGCGGATGTCCTGCTAAAGCTTTCGCAGTAACTTCGTGCTCTGGGAATCTATGTGGGCCACCATCATGTTTTTGACAGATCCACTACGTCCATCCGTTTTTTGAACTCATTTTAGGATAAAAGGACAAAAATAAGCCCAATTCAAATTCAAGTGGGCCTCAGTAAAGGAAAAGGTTTCTAGGGAAATTTCTACCGTTGAAACCTCCCCGGGTCGACAGTGATTCTTACGTGAAATCCATACCGTTCATAACGTCACTAATACTGGGATAAACTGAAAAAACAAATACTAACCTGATTCAAAACTTCTATGGCCCACGAATGTTTCAACTGTGGACGTTCAATTCTCACCTTTTCGGCCCACTTGAATCTTGGATCCGGCTTATTTTTGATATTTTGCCCAAAATGAACTCAAAAAGCCGATGGACGTGGTGGATTTATCAAAAATTTTATGATAGGCCCCACATAGTTCCCAGCACAGGCAGTTCCTGCGAAAGACTTCCGCATGCGCGTGAGAGAGACGCGTTACTTATAAAAACTCCGCTTCTTCTCTCCCAGCTTTCAAATTTCTTCGAAAGCTACCTACCTCTTCTCTCTTCTGTTTCAAATTTCTTTCAAATTTCTTCGAAAGATACCCACTTCTTCTCTCCTCTGTTTCAAATTTCTTCGAGCGAGCGAAAAGGAGAGATGCTACCATCAAGACCTAGTTGTGTCTACAGAAAACCAATTCGTATCAGAAATGTGGATTCGTTAAATGTGGAGTCTGAGTTCCGCATAATCAGCGGCTTCCTCAAAGACTACCCTTTCATCTCTATGGACACTGAGTTCCCTGGTGTCGTCTACCATAACGTGCCCGATACACCCGACTCTGTAGCCAGCGATCGATACGCACTCCTTCGGGCGAATATAAACGCGCTCAAGCTCATCCAAGTCGGACTCACTTTCTCCGACTCAGCCAGCAACCTTCCTGATTTGGGGACCAACTACTGTTACGTCTGGCAATTTAATTTCAACTTCGATCCATGGTGTGACCTCCACGCACCCGAATCGATCGAACTATTGCGTAAGAACGGCATTGACTTCGAGCGCAATCGATTCTACGGGATTGATGAGGCCCGTTTCGGGTTCCTCATGAAGCTATGCGGACTTGTTGGGAACAATTGTTTTAGTTGGATCACCTTCCACAGTGCTTACGACTTTGGCTATCTGATAAAGGTGGTCACTCAGAGGGAGCTACCGGATGAGATTGGCGAGTTTCTCAAATTGATGAAAGATATATTTGGGTACAAGGTTTATGACATAAAATATCTCATGAGGTTCTGTCACAACTTATATGGAGGGTTGGAACGTGTGGCCAATGAATTGGGGGTGGACAGGGCTGTTGGGAAATGCCACCAAGCTGCATCAGATAGCCTGCTAACATTGCATGTTTTTACGCGGCTCAAGGATAGAGGTTTTCAGCTGTATGTTCCTGACCACTGTGGAGTATTGTATGGATTAAAATACCCTTCGGGAAATCTGTTTTCATTGAATTGAATGTATTTTATTTTATTTTTTCATATACATACACCATGTAAATAGGTCTTCCAAGAGATTATAAATTTAAATTTTTAGTGTTTTTTGTTTCACATTTATTTATAAATATATTATTTTTAAATGTTTGTTAGTATTAGTTATAGCAAATTGCAGTACTTTGGCTGCTAAAGCATGGGGCCTGTAGAATTTTAGTCATTGATGGTGCGGTCCACCAGTTGAATATTATGAGCAGGTCCACTGTGTCGCAAGAGTTTTTCTCAAAGAATTTGACAGAAAATAATGATAATAAAAGTCACAGGTGTATAGAAATTTGAAAAAAACAAAAAGGTAATTGTGAATATTTTTGTTAAAAATAGACAAACAGGGTAATGTAGCATAGAAGAGTAATATCTGCACTCCTATGAGATGGTAGGATGTACAAAGTAAAAACTTGCTACATTAGCAAGTGCTAAACATGTCTAACAACAGAAACTTTAGGCTATGGTGCATGGATGGTGGGGATGATCCAATGGGTGGATTGGATCTTATACAAACTCGCTATATTAGCAAGTGCTAAATATTTTAGACATGTGCACCTATGAATCTCATGGTTCTTGCTACTATCTGAAAGTGGTACACTCACTCACACGTACTCACACCCCACGCTCTAAGCCTAAGGCATTATTAAGTACACAATGTTGGTTTATACTTATTTAGCAAAAGTATGGCAAAATAAAGTAGAAAATTATGTTTGGTTTCTAATATCACCTAAATGATTTTTAAAATTCTTCAACTAATCTCTTCCTCATAGTACAAATATTTCTTTTTTAAATTTGAAAAAGTCTCTTCCAATTTTTACTTATTCATATGGGTCCACCTTTAATATTTATTATCCATCGTGTGGGGCCTATGTACCTTTGATGTGGATTAATTGTTCATGATATGGATCCCACCTTATCCCTATCTACATGTGAACCGTCCATTGTGTGGGGCCTACTTTCGATGTGGACTATCAACCTTGCGAGGCCCACCTTGGATGTGGGTTGACCAACATGTCGGACTTTTGATGTAGATCGTCCATCATGTGAGGTCCAACTTCAAAATTTTCCATCCATCATGTGATGCCCATCTTAGATGTGGGCCCTTTATCATTAGAGCGGACTTTTGATGCGGACCATCTATTATTTAGGTCCCGCCTTGATGTAGGTCATTCATCATTGAGGCTCACTATCATTGTTAAATTTCCATTATGTGGGGGCCAGCTTCATTGTCCGTTGCCCATTATGGTGAGCCCACCTCTGACATGGACCATCCATCGTGTGGGCCCCACCTTTAATATTGGTCGTACATCTTGTGGGGCCACCTTATTATGGACCACATGGAGAGATGAGGAGGAAGAGGAAAGAGAGAGAGAGAGAGAGAGAGAGAGAGAGAGAGAGAGAGAGAGAGATAAAAAGGTAAAAAAAGTAAATTTACTTGTGGCCATAAGAAAATTCAAGTTCACAAGTTATTTTTAAGAAGGTAATTATTCAGCTAACTTTTGTTAAATAAATACTTTATTCTATTCAAATAGGCCTAAAGTGGATAAGGTGCTGCCCCGCCTCATGTGCGGCCCTTATTGTGGTACCCACCTTTTTGCATGTACTATATCCATGCTATCCATCCGTTTTTATAACATTGTAGGCCATGCGCCTAAAAATAACGCAGTTCCAAATATCAGGTGGACCTTACTAAACGGTGGCGATTGAATGCCCCACAATTAAAACCTTCCTAAGGCCCACTGTAATGTTTCCATAATATTTATTTGCCATCCACCTTATTGATAAGGTCATAAAAACTTGGATTAAAGGATATATATATATATATATATATATATATATATATATATATATATATATATATATATATATATATATATATATCAGATTGATCCAACAACCTTTTGTAGCCCATGAAAAGTTTTTAATGGTCAGTCACCAATGTTTTGTTAGGAATTCCCTCCCCATGTGGAGGTGAGTCCCACGTGTGAGGACTAAGTGAAGAGATTTTAGTCCTTTTGCCTTGACCTTTTTTTGTTTAAGATTTAAGGAAAAAAGCAAAAAACACAAACAATTACAGTTGGCCTGATAGCACATAGGAAATCCACATTTAAAATGTATATATTTTTTTCGGAGGGGTTAGTTTTACTTGTTTTCTTTTTCAAGTAAAAGCTAAGAAAAGGAAATTGATTCTCCTCATTTTCTTTTCTTTTTCTTTTGTTTCTCAAACAGAGTAAACTATCACATCTATTCCTTTCCATAATTTTTTCTCACAACAAACATGCCCTTCCATTTTATAGATTTTTTTAATTTTTTTTGTTAAATACAATCTATGATCCTTGACAGGAGGATTTGCATAAAATCTCTTGGTTGAGGCACATCAGGCATGTAATCTTTGACCTTCCTGCTGTTGAATGTGGACTGTTGCTGCATTTTATTTTCTCATCTTCTATTTACAGGCTCACAGTTAGATAGTTGGATTGTCCAATCAAGGACATTTTATAGCATGGTCCATCCACCGTGGGCCCATCATATCAATAATCTTGATCGCTAGACCACAAGAACATTAAAAAAAGAACACTTTTACAAGGCAATGGGATGAGGAACTCGAGCTGTGTTCAGGAGGATTTTGATTGAGGAGAAGGCGATCGGATCAAGTAGTAGCAAGGATGCAGCTGCATTGTCGTCTTCTTTGGATGGAGTCTACAAAGTGCGATTTAAGGGAGCTAGGGTTCTCCATTCTTCCTATCTTGGTGGATCCTCCGATTCTTCCGACGATGAAGATCAGGTGAATTCCTTCAATGTCATCTTTCATTTTCAGTTTTGGTGTTGCATTTTGATTGTTTGAGGTTGTGGGATTTTAGATTGGGGTTTATGCTGTTTGATTTATTTTAGTTGGCTTTTTTGCTTTTCAACCCAAATTATCAATTCCTATTTTTGGGATTTACTTTATATTTAGATGTAGGATGGTGAGATCAATCTTGTTGATCTTGTTGATTCGTCTCCCACTTGTTAGATGACCTGATAGAGACAGTGTAGGTGTGTTGGGATTTGTGCTGCGGAATCACACAGATTTAGATCTAGGATAGCAATCCAAGAGCGCCAAGCAATCACAAGAGAAACACGAAGATTTAACGTGGAAAACCCTTGCAGGAAAAAACCACGGCACAAAGCGATAGAAATCCACTATGAAAATAGAAATTACAAAGAGAGAGGACTTACCCGATTCGAACAACCTCGAATCTCACCCTTGCTACACCCTTTGATAACCCTAGAACCCTTTTAGAAACCCTTAGAATACCTTTAGGAAGCCTTAGAATTACTTAGAAAGGCCATAGGGACCCATATTTATACTTTAGGAAACTCCACTTACGCACCTCTCTAAAACTGCCTCAAATTTATGCAGTCCGCGCAACATCTGCGTAACCTTCGACTGGTAGAGCCTGGGCTTCGATTGGTCGAAGGGCACCTTCGACTGGTCGAGCTAGTCCCTCAACTGGTCGAAGACATTGGGATTTTCAGAAACATTGTCGCTGGACTTCGAGTCGAGCGGGCTTCGACTAGTTGAAGGGATCCTCGACTAGTCGAGCCAGCCCCTCGACTGGTCGAGCAGCGCGGTGAAACCAGATTTTAGACATCCGTTTTTACAACAATCTCTACCATGTCTTCAATCTTTAACCATGTAGCTTCTTGACCTCTTCTCTTATCTCTGCATCACATCATAGCTTCTTGTGCATACTTCATCCTTCTTCTTCACCATCGCCAAGCCCGGAGAAGTTGCACAGAAGTTGAACTTCTCTGTAGGAACGATCTTGGTGAGTATGTCTGCCGGATCTGAATCCACATGCCCAATCACCTTTACTCCTGTCTTCTTACAAGTAAGACGTAGTCTTTTGTACCATCTCACCGCTACCCAATATTACTTGCCGGGGTATTTGCTCACAACACCGATTGCCTGACCATGACATACACTGCCAACCGCATTCGAATAAGGCTCACGAGATATATCTTGCTTTTCCTCACCTGTTTTAAGACATGTCCTAAGGAAAACTTGAGGAGAGATTCATAGGGAACGCTCTCTGGCTTTGCCTGTTCCATCACATACTTGATCAATACCTACCCAAGGTATTCTGCCTGAGATAACCAAAGCATACTCCTCTTTCAATCTTAATGTCGAGAACCATCTTTGCAGCCCCTCGATCCTTCATCCTGAATGTCCCACTTAACCGAGTCTTCAGTACATTGATTTCAGACATGTCATAATTGGCGATCTACATGTCATCAATATACAATTCCTGACTCACCATAAAGAAATCAAACCATTGCCCAGGCGACAGGTCATACCACGACCTTCTGCAAACTCTTTTTCTTGGCCTCTTTAACTTCGAACCGCTCTAGTTGCTCCATGAAGAACCGCTCTTCCAATTTCCCATGCAGAAGTGCAGTCTCCTCATCCATCCTTCCAGCTCGAGATCGCATTGGCTAACCAACGCCAATCACGAATATAAAAGACACCTGCTATACCGTCGGCGCGAATATCTCTGAGAAGTCGATGCATTCTCTTTGAGCATAACCCTTCGCTACCAACCTCGCTCTGTATCTATGCTGTATTTTCCTGAAGATCCACCTGCATCCAACCGCCTTCTGACCCACTGGAAGCTCCACCAGCTCCGATGTGTCAGTCTGGTACAACGAGTCCATCACATCACCCATAGTCACCTTCCACTTCTTAGCACCAGGCTTACCTAGAGCCATCCGAATAGAAGACGAATCCCCTGCGATATTGGAGTCGTCCATGTACCTTGCCGATTACCTAGGATTATACGGTGTGATTATTCTCACAGGTGGCTGCTCCACCTGCTTTGTATCTCTAACCGCGCGTCACATCCTTCCTGCCTTGCCCGCTCATGTGGCCATGCCTAGCATGCCACACATGTGCAGAGGTGGAATCCACTACAACCACTGCAGCTCCACCTTTTGAAGTGCTCCCTATCAACTTGTAGAGATTACCGAGTCGTCGCGCTTTCATGATCACCCGTACCCCCTTAGATACTTTAAGGACAACATCAATACTTGTGAACCCGCACTCTATAGCCTCGAGTGTGCTGAGAGAAATCAGGTTCTTCTTCATGTCAGGAACATGCCTCACCCTAGTCAGGGTACGCTCTGTCCCATCAAACATCTTGACATGCACCGTACCAACAGCCACAACATTACAGGCATTGTCATTGCCCATAAACACCTGTCCACCATCGCATTCTCTGTAATTAGTGAACCAACTCTAATGAGGAGTCATGTGAAAGGATGCCCCTGTGTCTAGAATCCCCTCGCCTCTACGATCATCGTATGGGCGTCTGATCGTAGACATAGACAAAACATCACCATCACATGCACTCGATCCATCTAACGTGGCAACTTTGGCCTCCCTGTACGAAGCCTCAAATTCTTCTCTATTAGATTTATGATTTGTACAATCCTTCTTCACATGTCCTTCCATCCCACAGTTCCAACACTTTACCTTTCCTTTGCCCTTGCCCTTAGATTTGGTTCTAGAACCTGAAGAACCTGTACCTTGTTCAGAATTCCTACCCCTTGTAAACAGTGCATCAGAAGATATCCCCATTTCGACGTTAAGCTTTCTCATAGCCTTCCCTTGAAGGGCTGATATAACGGTGTCGACACTAAGGGTTTTATTCGTGGTGCACATTATGTCCTTTAATGACTCATACGATGCCGGAAGAGAATTCAACAACATACATGCTTGTTCTTCATCTTTCATTACTTCCTCCATATCCAGCAATTTGTAGACCAATTTTTTAAAGTTGCTGATGTGAGCCTCCAGATCTCTACCCTCTACCATCTTGAAGTTATACCACTGCCGCTTCAAGTATAGGCGATTTTCAGAGGATTTTTTCGCATAAACATCCTCTAACTTCGCCCATAACTTAGCCGCAGTTTTCTCCCTCATGACGTTGTAGAGAACCTCATCTGTGAGATATAAACGGATTGAGGATAAGGCCTTCTTATCAAGAGTATTCCAATCATCATCAGTCATAGTAGACTTTCGCTCATCAATAGCACCATCTTCGCCTTGCTTGATTAAGGAACTGATCATCTTGATCTTCCATAACTCGAAATTATTTTTCCCTGAGTACTTCCTCAATATCATACCTAGTGCTAACCATTATTGCTTATCCCTCAGATTCAGATCTATTCCCCAACGATTGCTCTGATACCACTTGTTGTGATTCCGCAGAACAAATCCCAACTGTGTGTGAGCGATCCAGGGTTCAATCCCTAGTAGACCTTTCAGGAAAAGAAAAAAGAAGGTTTAGATATAGATATAAGAAGATTTGATTATGTTTATCTTCTATTTTTAGCGTCCTAAATTCTTATAAATAAGAAGGGTTGGGGAATAAGAATGGCTTATTGAAGCATCGTGTTTATGAAGGATTTCTCCCTCAAAGTAGTTGTTTATCGAAAAATGTTCTATTTTTATTTTGAATTCTCATCTCATTGTTTATTTTCCTTTGGAAGATTTGAATTATGGATATCTTCTAATGCATGTAGTTCTTTGATCCATTTCCCATTGTATTGAAACTCTGTTATGTGATGAGATTGTTATCCAAATAGGAAGATTTTGTAAGATTTTGTCTACTAGAACATTTTAAATTGGATGATTTTGTACATCAATTTTTGGCCTTATTTTTGATCCATACCAGTATATATATATATTTTTTAGTTATCCATTTGTGGCTCACTAAAAGGGTTAGAAACCTCTAATCTGGAAGATTTTTCATAAGTTCCCCATTCAAAGTATGAACCACAAGATCGACTGTTTGGATGTAGAAACTATGTTCCATTTGTACCTGATGGTCCATCATGTAGGTTCTAATGCATTATGACTTTCTAATTCCTCCCTTTTAAGAGATTGAATTTTAGTGTTTACTAGTGGCCATGTGAGTGTATTTTGGACTTGTAGCATTATCGTTCTGGGTTTTTGTTGACATAAATGTAGACATATTCATTTCTGAATTGCATTGATTAGAAACATGACTTGTTGGAGTATTTAACATGTATTGCAAAAAATCATGTGGATGCTGGATTCCACTTATATCAGCATTGTTTGTTAGTGTTAATTACATGGTTGCTATTTTGATAGTAATTTGTCCATTATTTGATATTATTATGATTTATTTCCCAATGTTTGTTCTCTTGACATTTTATCTGGCAATCCCAAATGTATCCCTTGACATGCCCAAAGCCCCAAACAATAATTTCACCATCACTCGAGTTCCTGTGAAAATTCTAGGCCCGCTTGGAAGTTTTCTGAGGACATTGTCCAACCCAACCATAACTGGGTTCTTTAAAATGTGAGGATTGGTTTCTTTGAAAAGGCGCAATTGATTGCATTTTCGTTGGACTTCCAAACAGGCCCTTAGGCATCTATTGTATTGGTTTGACTATTTTATAAAATCTATTGATGATCATGTCTCACGTATTACACTGGGATGTGTAAACACACAAATTTGAAGAATGTTTTCTATATTTCTTCAACCCAAAGGTGGGTTTAAATAACCACATTACAAGGCTATACAAGGAAGGTTATTTAAGAGCTTCTCTATGCATGGTATTTTACACCTAACAACCCATATATACAATATTCTATTCACATCCCCCCTCAAACCGATGTGGGATAATGAACCAACATCAGTTTGCCCCGAAGAAACCTATGATGAGAAGATGTCATAGTTTTGGTAAAAAAATCAGCAAGTTGCAACTCTGAAGTCACATGATGAAGAGAAATGATTCCAGTTATGTATTTTTCTCTCACAAAGTGGCAGTCAACTTCAATGTGTTTACTGCGCTCGTGAAATATTGGATTCGAAGCCAACGGAATCGCACTAAGATTGTCAGCATATAATGGAGTCACCATAGACAAAAGGATCCCAAGTTCTGTCAACAATCCTCGGAACCAAGTAATTTCACCACATGCATCTGCCATTACACGGTATTCTGCTTTTGTGTAGGATCTAGATACCGTGGTTTGCTTTTTACACTTCTAGCTAACCAATGATTGTCCTAAGAAAACACAATAACCCGTGGTGGACCGTCGTGAAATGAGACATCCTGCCCAATCTGCATCAGAGTAAGCAGATAATTGTAGATCAGGTTGTGATGGAAAGAGAAGCGCTTGGTTAAGGGTACCTCTAAGGTAACGAATAATGCGATGAACTACCATCATATGCAATGTGCAAGGAGCCTCAACAAACTGGCTAACAACATGAACTGCATATGAGAAATTGGGATGAGACATAGTGAGATAGACTAGTCTTCCCACTAGCTGCCTATAAAATGTAACATCAAAGAGAAGGTCGCCATCATCTTTCCCATACTTGACATTCAATTCCAGAGGAGTCTCATGGGTCTTGTTATCTGTAAGGTTTGCAAGCTTGATCAAATCACAGGTATACTTCTGTTGAC
Organism: Magnolia sinica; assembly: GCF_029962835.1. Taxonomy (NCBI): domain Eukaryota; kingdom Viridiplantae; phylum Streptophyta; class Magnoliopsida; order Magnoliales; family Magnoliaceae; genus Magnolia; species Magnolia sinica. Next base: position 65,704,113 of record NC_080580.1, read on the forward strand.
TCAAGAGATAACCTTGAGTATTACGAGAAATTTCAAGACCCAAAAAATATGTTAACTGTCCCATATCCTTCATATCAAATGAGGAGTGAAGTAATAATTTGAGATCAGCAATTCCTTGACCATCACTTCCTTTGATGAGAATATCATCAACATAGACCAATAAAGCAACTAGACCTGAATCAGTCTTGAGAATAAACAATGAAGAATCATATTGGCTTTGAGAATAGCCCGCCATGGTTAACACCCCATGAAAATTTTCAAACCATGCTCTTGGTGCTTGTTTGAGTCCATATAAAGCTTTAGATAGCTTGCAAACTAAGCGTGGATCCTTGGATTTGTAACCAGGAGGTTGCTTCAAGTAAACTTCTTCTTTGAGATTTCCATGGAGGAAAGCGTTCTTGACATCGAGTTGACTGAGTTGTCAACCTTTAGAAGCACTTATAGCGATCAAGGAACGGACCGTTTTCATTTTTCCCACTGGAGCGAACGTCTCATCATAATCAACTCCATATTCTTGTTTATAGCCCTGGGCCACGAGCCGAGCTTTGTATCGATCTAAGCTCCCATCAGATTTTAATTTCACAGTATATACCCATTTGCTTGCTATCACTTGCTTTCCCTCAGGTAATGGAACCAACATCCAAGTAGCATTCTCCTCGAGTGCCTGAATCTCATCCTCCATGGCCTTGACCCAACACGGTTGTGTAGATACCTGAGAATAAGAAGCAGGGACAACCAAAGAATCTAATCCAGAAAACAAGGCATGATGAGAGGCAAAAAGATTTAATCGACGGGGAGGAACAGACGGACGACTGGAATGTCGTAATTGAATCTCAGTGGAAGATGGAATAGTTACCTGTGCAATAGGAGAAGAAGACAACTGATTGGAAGCAGGAGCAGTTGAGGGAGAGGACCCAAGAGAGATAGGCTTCACACGGTGTTGGTAGACCTGCAAAGGAAGAGTCGGAGAAGGAAGCATAGAATGATTGTCTTCAAAAGAAGACATGAGAAATGGAAGATAGAACAATGGTAACTGAAGGAGATGCATGGACAACTCGATAATAAAGTAAATTTTCAAAGAATGTGACATGGCGAGACACACGAACACGATGAGAAGATGAATCATAACAACGATACCCTTTCTGGTGCTCCCCATATCCAAGAAATACACATTTAGCTGCCCTGGGACTGAGTTTATCCCATTTTCGCTCTGGAAGATGAACAAAAGCAATGCATCCAAACACTCGTAACCGACTATAATCGGGATCTTTATCATGAAGGAAGAACGTGGGAGTTTTCCGGTTGGCCAAAACACTAGAAGGTAATCGATTGATCAGATACACAGCTGTTGATTTTGCTTTAGCCCAAAGAAATTTTGGAATACTGGCATACTCCATCATGGTGGTTGCTACCTCAGTAATGTGCCGATTCTTTCGTTCCGCTACTCCATTTTGCTCCGGTGTGTGAGGACACGTTCACTGATATATAGTTCCATTTGAACTTAAAAAAGTCTCAAACTCGGAGGACATGTATTCTCCCCCGGAGTCAGACCGTAGAACTTTAATTTTCTTTGCAAATTGAGTTTCCACATATGATGAAAATTGTCTTTAACATGAAAATGCTTCAGACTTGTGCTTCATGAAATAAATCCAAGTGTATCTAGAAAAGTCATCCACAAAGATGATGTAATACACGAACCACCAGGAGCCATGATGAGAGATGGACCCCAAACATCAGTATGAACGAGATCAAACAGATTTTGAGTACGAGTGTTACTTAATATAAAGGGCAATGCAGTAGATTTACACACTTTGCAACTAACACAGTTCATATCAATGAAAATGGGACTAATATTGATTTCTTTATTCAAAAGATCAGATCGAAATAAGAAAAGCATGTTTTTAGAATTTGGATGCCCTAAACGACTATTCCAAAGTTTTCAGCATTTATTAACAACAGAAATATCATTAGAAGATGGAAGAAAAAAACAATGCGATGAGACAACTCCAGGATCGAACGCCAAAGTAAATAACCGCCTTATCTTATGGCCCTTCCTAATCAGCTTCCCTGTTTCCAAATCCTGTATGAAACCAGACCAATAAAACAAAACCAAACAATTATTCTTTATTAGTTGAGCAACCGAAATCAAGTTGGCAGATAATTTAGGAACATAAAACACTTTGCGAAGGAAGAAATTGCGAGATGAGGAAGGTGAGACTTTCAAGGACCCGATATGAGAAATAGGTAAATGGTTCCCATCCGCAGTGTAGATGGGACCCACACCACTATACGGAACGCAATCAGTTAGACAAGAAAGATCCCCCAGTCATATGATTAGATGCTCATGAGTCAATATACTAAAGATTTCTAGGATCAATATTACCTATCGAACCTGAAAAACCCATCGCTTGAAGGATTTGTTGAATTTGTTCTGGGGAAAGGAGATTAGGCTGCACCGATGGGGCCACAGATGAATTTGAGTCAGGCTTCACAGGAGAGGAAGTCAGAAATGCACATCCACGTCGCTAGTTGTGAGGAGGTAGAGGAGGGCGAGTCGGGCAATTGGCTATCTCATGTCCTTCTTGTTTGCAATACCGACAAAACAGAGTACCTGGTCCGGAGGTTTCATAGTTGCTTTCTTGTTGGGATAACAAGCAGCCACATGACCAAAACCATTACACTCAAAACATTTAACTTTCGACATGTCTCGTGACTTTCCTGAAAAATTGCGGGTAATGAAGGCAGCATCAGGAACAACCTCTCTCATGGAAGCAAGGGTTTTTAAACGTGTTTCTTCTGCCATCAAATCAGATAGCGCTGCTTCAAGAGATGGAAGTTGAGGCCGGTTCATCAGGGCGGCTCGGGTTGGTTCAAACTCCGGACGAAGTTTATACAGAAATTGTATCAATTTACTTGTGTCACGAAGTATCTTTATTGTCTCGACCGCCGCAGCGGGAATAACTGGATCTATAAGTTGAATCTCATGCTAAAGGGAGGTAAGTTTAGAATAGAAATCTTGTATACTCAGAGCTCCTTGTTCTAATTTTGACAGCTCATACTCTACTTGATAGTGATGGGCATGATTCGATTGTTGATAACACATTTTTAAGTAAGCCCATATTTCAGATGCAGTCTCGAATGACGTGAGGTTAATTGTAATGTTGCTCTCAACACTGTTAAGGATCCATGTGACCACCTTCGAATTATTTGTGGTCCAAGATAGGAGTTCTCTTTCATCCTTTGGTTTGCCTATCGAACCATCCACATAGCCATAGAGGCTCTTTCCTGCTAAAAAATGTTTGAATTGAAACTACCATAGGGAAAATTTTTTCCCATCCAACTTAACATGGATAGTTTCGATCTTATCGGAGGGATTCATGGATGCCATAAGGAAGAAAAACCACGAAGAAGAAATGTACCACGGATTTCTGGGTGAGCAGGATTGGATCTGACGAGCAGGACGAAATCGTTGATGGAGAGCAGGACCAAATCTGATGCGGATGTGGAGGTTTTTGTGGTTGTGCAGCAGTATGGGCCATCGGATCTAGAGATGGTAGAGATTGGCCGCAACTACAGCAGGATCTGGAGATGGTTTTTGACAGCAAGCACGCTGATGGAGCATGATGGAGATGATGGTAGGTTGCAGAGAAGATGACAGAGCCACCGGAATCAAAGGAGGAGCGTCGGTTCAGAAACCTAGCTCTGATACCATGTAAACACACGAATTTGGAGAATGTTTTCTATATTTCTTCAACCCAAAGGTGGGTTTAAATAACTACATTACAAGGCTATACAAGGACGGTTATTTAAGAGCTTCTCTATACATGGTATTTTACACCTAAAAACCCATATATACAATATTCTATTCACAGGATGATCATGTGCAGTGGGTTTGAAGATGTGAATTCCCCATGTGATTATGTTTTACGGTATTGGGCTTTCTCTTGGATTTATGTCACAAGTGGTTTTTGGTGATTGTGCTTGTTGGTCTTTATGTTTCTTGTTCTTTTCATTTTATTGTTGCATTGTATTAATACACTGTCCGATTCTGCAGTACACTTCAATTAATCCACTGGGCGATAGAGTACTTCTTAAAATCAAAACCGTTGAGGAGAAAACTACTGGTGGTATTTTGCTTCCGACAACTGCCCAGACCAAGCCCCAAGGAGGTGAGGTCGTTGCTGTTGGAGAGAGTAAGACCATTGGCAATAACAAATTCTTTTATTTTGTTAGGTGATGCATATCACATAACATAGCTAAATTTTGTTGGGGCTTAGGTTGTTGCTTTGGGTAAGTGCTCATTTTTTCATATTTATCCCCTTTGATATCTGTCCTAGTACTAGGGATATGATTTGATTCAATCATGTACAGCTGCCATGGCTCACAAATTCTCATTTCCACAATTTTTTTTTAGGTTGCTTAGGTTATGAAATCTGGAGATACTGATTTGGATGTCCATATTGCCATCAGTCCCTCAAGTGAAATAGTGATGCATCCCTATTATTCGAAGTAGATAAGAGGGCAGCGTGACTTGCCTTTGAAACTTAACCAGTGGTGCAATGTTGTTCGGTTGGAATTCAGCCTTTGAAACTTGCCTCATTTTGTCACATTATTCAAATTGAATGCATTTTCTTTGACCTGTTTATCTAGTTTCAGTTTATAGGTCACCGATCAAATGGTTAAGATTGTTTTCATCAGTGATATCCATTTTAACCTTTTGTGCATCTCTCTGTGAAAAGCTTTCAGTCCATTTCTGCCCCCATCTATCCATAAGACACCAGTCACCTGGCACTTGATCTTGCATATCCTCAAGATACTGGCATGACAACAACTCTCCTAAGATCTAGAATATCACAATGCACTTCAATTGCTAAAGAAACAAATATTCATAGCCTTTTTCGCACTTAAAACAATGGGTTTCCTTTAAATTTTCTCCAAGCTGACTACCTAAGGGAATTCTGTAAGCTAATTAACCATGGTGAACTCAAGATGAATCTTAGGCTTTCCATTTTCCTTTGTTTTGTATTTGACCTTCCTTTTCTGGTAATGAATCTATGGTTGCTACCTCAAAATTAATAATAATAATAATAATAAAACTCAAGATGAATCTTACACCATTTTTAAGAAGTGAAAAGAGGCCAAAGGTGGCAATTTGATTTTCATCAACAAACCAAACTCATCCTTTATGTTCTTATACTCAATCAAACAGACCAAGAAAACTAAACCAGCAGGTTATCAGCCCTCCGCTTTTCCACCATGAAAACCACTTTGTTTGGTTACTATCATGCCACTGATTTCTTCATAAAATCCCGTAAGTTGACATTTGTGTGAACGCCATGCTATACACTATTCATTCACTATTTAAAACATTGGTGCTAGTACAAAAGTCCAGTCGTAAATTTTACACCCATGTTTCTGATAGCTGTATTCTTGAATTGTTTTCAAGCATATTTGTTTCTTTACCTGTTCTTTTACCATTTGTGCATCCTTAAGCTAAGTGCTTAGGTTTTGGTTCTTTCTATCACCTTGCTCTTCCCTAGGTAGAGGGATTTTTGAGATCCATGCAAAAGCAGATCCAATCTGCTGGAAGACGTGGATTGTTTTCTAAATGATCTGTCGGCCCTCAAGTTCGGGAGAAGTTTACTTCGGAGGACATGCGGTGTTTCCAAAGGGTGCTTGTTCCATTTGATTTCACTGCAGTCATTGATTTGAGAATACCTGGATAAAGGTGGTTTACATTGCCATATGGCTTTTAGATTTTTGAACTTTCAATGGATAGAAGGGTTTTGTTCTTAAAGTTCCCTATAGTCATGTTCATGACTACTGTTGTATTCGGTGCATAGATTATGTGAAATATATGCTAAAATCCCAACCTGATCTGACCCACTGAACTGTAAATAGGTTGCGCTCAAATGACCTGACCCGCCACACCAAAGACCTTTGTATATCCATTGATTCTTTCACTTTTTAGAGAAGACAAACGAGCCCTCCTTTCTATTTTATTTTATTATATATATGAAATTCAAAAGATTCTTTTGATTGCTTGCTTGATTGATGTGGAGAAAGTTGGCTAGAATGTGCTTTATTTACAAATGATTCCTATTCACATGTCAATGTTTCATTGAATAGATAGCTGGAATGCATCACTGGAAACATGGTAGGAAAGGGGCTGGAGTTTTCTGGCCCAAGCAAACTCTGGATGAAGTTCAGCTCAATAGAATCGCTTAACAGCTGTTCAAGTTTGTTGAAAAGTCAGTTTCTGATGATAGTTTCAAGGTCAGTTTTATCTGGAATTGGGTTGGTCTGAAAGTTTTGGTCTATAAATTAAATTAAACAGAATATGGCAGCTTTTCTTTGGGGCACCTTCACCATTGGCATGTGGAGCCCTCTTCTATTGAAGATATGGAAAGGGGAATGTTTTTTGTTGAATGGACTGTTGATTTGCGTTGTTTGTTTCATGGCTTCCATAAACCATCTACTTGCTAATAGTTGGATGCCACGTGCAATTTGACCATAGCTTATTCCTGTTTTGCATTCTACCAAATACTAGTTATTGCAATTCAAGATTTTAATTTCCAATGATTTTCTTTATCTTCTATGTGCTTTCCTGAGCTTTTTTAACCATTGCTTGGCACAATCATTTTATATGCTAGGCTAGGACAAGCCCCATAACCATCTGGTGATCCAGATAATCCATGGGGTCTTTCTCTTGTTGGATGGGCCACACCCAGAAAATTGCACGGATTGAACAATAATACCCATATGATTTCTGGACTTTCACCTGTTGATGCTTGCAAATATTGTTTTCTATCATCTACTCTTAGGTCACGTAATCTGATGTTTAAGATTGCCCTGCAGTGAAATTTTAATATCATGGCCCATTCATGGTGGAGTACGCCATCTGAGCAGATTCAATTACTCACTATTGTGCAATGTGTTAAACTTGGGTTCAGCCCATGATAAAAAGCACATGTTAATTGGTTTTTCCTCCTTTCTACCTGTATCTGTCTGTTTCATGTAGTTAGTTATTGGTTTGGTATTTTAAGGTATTTTGTTGTGTTTGTTCTTACAGCTCCCGACCAATCAGTCACGCTGCCTGATTTTCTTTTATCATGGCCTGGTCAAATTGTCTAGGACTTGCACTTGCATGGTATTAAAATGATCAGAATTTTGATTTCTGCAATAAAATCTAGTGGTATTGTGTTCCTTCCTTACCAAACACACATTGCAGACCCAAAGCGAACCAACACAATTTTCAGTTTCTACCTTTTTTCCCCTTATCATATAGTTCTGAGTGCAATGCTTTGTTATTTGCTTTGTAGGCGATGAAGCGGCCAATAGTAATGATTCATCTTGGAGTATGTATTGTTCTACTGTTCTGAGAGTTAAAACGATACACATCAGCTCACCAATTCTAGCTGCCAAGAGCCCATTTTTCTACAAGGTAAGATCAGAATTTTATTTATGTCATCATTCCATCGTCCCTCTCCCAAACAACTCACTTTATTCCCTGCTACTCTTTTGAAGCGTTTCTCAAATGACATGCAAGAAACAGAGCAGCGACATGTTATTCTATAAATTAGTGCCTCAGGTAACACATCTCTCTGTCGACCATCGACCCAAGTCACTAGTCATGCCCAAAAATATTTCCTAAGACAGATTAGCCTCAACAAGAAGAAGCGTCGATCCAGCCTCTTCGACATGGTAATAGTCATATTAATTCAATTTCCAGTTTCCCATCATCTACGAAGTGTCGATTAATTTCTTTTATTTTTAAAATCTCTTTGGCAGGTTGGTTACAACAACACTTCAGTTCCAATTATTGATTCCAAGCCCAAAGATTCCCTCTCAACTGAATTTCCTGTTCCAACTGTCTTCTTATAGAACATGCTGCGAAGTTCATGAAAATATCCCTCAGGTCGATCTTAATTCATTCGAACAAGAAACCAAATTGGGAAACCAACAAACCAAGCATCTTCAATTGCCAGCCAATCTTTATCAAATGCCTGTTTGGCCATCCTACGGATCACCTGGTTCATATCCTGATTTTGTTTTCCAACCATCTTCTGTCCTAACAATGTGGTAGAGCGTGGATGGATGGGTGGCATCTCTATTATGTTGGGATAATTAGGGGATATTCTCGGACTCAATTTTTAGGATGTCTGTTGTTTTTGCTGCCATTGTCATGTATGATGCTCAGGTATATATATGATTTTTACTATATCTCCAGGGGCAACTTTTGATGGTTTTTCAAGTAATATGATTGCTTCATTATTATGATTTGAAATTTTTTGTGAGTCCTTATAAATCCCGATGATCTTGTTATGCATCCACTGTGGTACCATCTGTTAAACAGTCTAGATAATGGGTTATTGTGTTCTGTGTTGAATTGAAGTGCAGTGCACCAGTTAGAATGACACTACACCAAAATCGATGATTAGAAATGGCTCTGTTTTTGGTTTAGAAACAGTTTTAGGCCGTACGTAATAAAGGTTAAAAAGGTAATTAAAATAAAAGCCTGATTTGATTTTTAAAAGAGCACTTTCTCTCTCTCTCTCTCTCTCTCTCTCAGTATTTTCCAGCACTTTATATCCTTTTTTCCTTTTCCAAACCCTATGCAGGGATTTTCGCAATATTTGTGATCGAGGGAAGTTTTTTCTCCAGCTGTCTGATTAGGCTCTCATTGTGATTCTCTTTTTCACAGATCGGAATGGTAGATCAGTGTTGTCGTTTGACGAAAGGGGGTTTTTAAAACCCTAGCATTGAAGGAAGTGTGGAAGCAATGTGTGTTGCTCTCGAGTCTCGACGGAGCAGGGGTGGAAGTCATGACTGGGAGCAGCAGTAGAAGATGGGGGCCAGAGGTCTGGATCTATGGTTTGAGCAAGCCACATTAGAGGATGACGGGTTCAATGGCTACGTGATGCGCACGGGTCGCCGATTTCAGAGGACTACTGGATTTAATGGAGGCACGAAGACAGAAGCCAGCGAAGAAGAAGGCCCTGCGATTTCACGATCTGTGACAGTGGTGGGCTGATGATTGGAGCAGAGTTCTGCTCTTTTTGTTGTAGGTGCTGCTGAAGGTCCCTTCATTTTTGGTGCGTCCCTTCATCCTGGTAAGGCTCACTGGATAAATGGTTTGGATGACGTATACACAATGCGATGAACTCCAAATTTCATCTGGAACTTTCTACGGTAAGAGTCTCTCTCTAATGTCTCTCACGGTTCATTTTGATGGGCCCATCTGAGTTGTAAATCAATCTGGATTTTGGCATGTAGAAATAACATTTCAAGGCACATTTAATAGACGGGTAGATGGAACTCAAACATTTCAGTGGGCCCGACATAGCTCGAGAGAATTGTAACTAACCACAAGTTCCAGACATGTGAGCATTCTGTAAAGATAGGCGGGAACCTCACCAACCACCTTCTTTCTTCGGTTGATATATAGACCTACCCCTTTTGTTCTACCAACCAACATTCATTTCCTCTACTGATTTCAATCTCTACACAAAACCCTTCACTGTTGTCATGAGTTTTCATCTGCTTCTCATCTCTTTCATTTCTTGCATGGATTCACTTCTCATTTATTCATACTCACCTCAATTTCCCATTTTAATTCAATATTTTTATTTTTATTTTTGCAATTTCTTTTGTTGGGTGTTCTTCCTCTTGAGCTTAAATTCATTCATGTTTTTTATTTTTTTTGGGTGCTTGCACTTTTTTATTTGGTGGGGGAGGGGGTTTCTTGGGCACTCTGTACTTTGAAATTTAAATTGGTTTTTCTGATTTTTTTTTTTGGGTACTTAAGAAATTCCATATTAATTTTGGATCTGCATTTTGTTTGACCATTTGTTTTTTATATATGGTTTTTCCTACTTTTATGTCTCTAATGATTTTTGGATTTTGCAGGTTTGTCTTTTCTACAAGCTAAAGTGTATTTAAATGGCACAAGAACCCATAAATCCAGATGAGGTACTTAAAAAAATAATAATAATTCTAGATGTTCTCTTCCTCTACTTTCTGTTACACATATATGAGATTCCCATATGACAGCAACTGTGTCTGAGATCCTAGCTTTCCATCAGGTGGGCCACGCCCATTATATCTTCTGGCTCAAAAATCTGTTTCAATCTTTAGGTGGGCCACATTGTATAAAACAAAAGGGATGTTGAAATTTTCTAGCCATTCATTTGTTTTCAACCCTGCCCCATAGGAGGAGTGAAATGGCCTGAATTTTATCATAAAAGATCGTTTAATTGATTCCTGTTATTTCTATGTTTAGTTGATGGGAGGAGATCCAGTCCACCTAATTGGACAAAAATTTTGCCCACCTACTCTCTATCTTCGACATGTGGCATATGTGTATGGTGAAACATAGCACTTTCATTCACCGGGGACAACCATGAACTAGTTATAGACCAAAAATCGAAGTTATTGGACAATCCTAACCATTTAAAATTTGGAGCAAAAAATCACTAGAATCCAGTTAATAATTTTTATTTTTATTTCCACCATTACACAGTTAGTATTGTCTGATCTCTGTGTTTTCTGTTCTTTGATACTTTTATGGGTCCTATTGATTGAAGAGACATTCAGATCATTTCATACATGTGGCACATGTAAATAAACTTAGGAGGATGAAATATTCATCTTCTTTGGTGGACCTCATCCCTCTCTTAGTAGATAAGAGTCGATAGATGTCTGATGGCCCCAAATCGATGGGACAAGGCTATGAGAATGATTAGGTATATAGTTCTTGGATTGCTAAATGTCTCTGGGATTGTGTCCTTGTCTTAGGTTGTTTTGGCAGAAGAAGTAAACCATGCAAGGTCGATCACCTTAAACCGGCCTCGCCAATTGAATGTCATTTCATCCAAAGTGGTAAGTTCAAATAAAATTCAGTTGTATTTTCTGTAATATTAGAATTGATTCAGGAGCCTATGAAGTGATTATGGAGTGGTCTGGTTCATTGCAGGTTGTTTTGCTAGCTGAATTCCTTGAAAAATGGGAGAAGGATGATGATGCAGAGCTTGTGATAATTAAGGCTGGTGAAACTTCCTCCTATTTTTGGGTGGTTCTTGATTTTTTGGAAAATAAATTGTTTCAGTTTCCTTAATTATGTTGTTCCTTTTGCTTATTATTTCCCCTAGGGAGCTGGACGTGCTTTCTCTGCTGGTGGGGATCTAAACGGATCGGTTTGGTTTTGCTCGGCTCTGGTAGTAACTCCTCGGCAGGGTGTGAGTAAACTCGTGAGTCGCTTGTGATTTATGTATTTTATCTGCTCCATCCATACATTTTACGAGATAATTTTATGGCTTGAGGCAAAAAATGAAACATATTCAATATTCAAATGGACCACACCCTAGGAAACAATTGAACTTGTACCGTTGAAAAATTCTCGGGGACCACTGAAGTTTTGGATCAAGCTTATATCTGTGTTTTCCCTTCATCCATGTCTATTTGATTATGAACAGGTTGGATGACAAATAAAAATCACTGCAGGGCCTAGAAAGGTTTCAACAGGGAAATCATTATCCCCACTGTTTCGAGTGGTATGATCCACTTGATCTTTGGATATTCTTCAATTTGGGACTCAACCCCTTAAATTAGATGGAAAAACGGATGGACGGTGTGGATAGACTACGTACAAGGTGGGCCCAACTGAGTTTACTCAGTACGATAAGAGCCTACTGAGTAACTCGGTACGGATTGACAGGGACGCGGCCTGCTAAAGCTTTCGCACTAACTTCCTGCGCTGGGAATCTATGTGGGCCCACCATCGTGTTTTTGACAGATCCACTACGTCCATCCGTTTTTTGAACTCATTTTAGGATAAAAGGACAATAATAAGCCCGATCCAAGATTCAAGTGCGCCTCAATAAAGGAAAAGGTTTGTAGGGAAATTTTTACCGTTGAAATCTCCTTGGGGTCGACAGTGATTCTTAGATGCAATCCATACCGCTCGTAACGTCATTAATACTGGGATAAACTGAAAAAACAAATACTAACCTGATTCAAAACTTTTATGGCCCACGAATATTTCAACTGTGGACGTTCAATTCTCACCTTTTCGGCCCACTAGAATCTTGGATCCGTCTTATTTTTGGTATCTTGCCCAAAAATGAGCTCAAAAAGCCGATGGACGTGGTGGATTTATAAAAATTTATGATAGGCCCTACATAGTTCCCAGCACAGGAAGTTCCTGCGAAAGACTTCCGCATGCGCGTGAGAGAGACGCGTAACGCGTTACTTATAAAAACTCCGCTTCTTCTCTCCTAGCTTTCAAATTTCTTCGAAAGCTACCTACTTCTCTCTTCTGTTTCAAATTTCTTTCAAATTTCTTCGAAAGCTACCCACTTCTTCTCTCTTCTGTTTCAAATTTCTTCGAAAGCTACCCACTTCTTCTCTCCTCTGTTTCAAATTTCTTCGAGCGAGCGAAAAGGAGAGATGCTACCATCAAGACCTAGTTGTGTCTACAGAAAACCAATTCGTATCAGAAATGTGGATTCGTTGAATGTGGAGTCTGAGTTCCGCATAATCAGCGGCTTCCTCAAAGACTACCCTTTCATCTCTATGGACACTGAGTTCCCTGGTGTCGTCTACCATAACGTGCCCTATACACCCGACTCTGTAGCCAGGGATCGATACGCACTCCTTCGGGCGAATATAAACGCCCTCAAGCTCATCCAAGTCGGACTCACTTTCTCCGACTCAGCCAGCAACCTTCCTGATTTGGGGACCAACTACTGTTACGTCTGGCAATTTAATTTCAACTTCGATCCATGGTGTGACCTCCACGCACCCGAATCGATCGAACTATTGCGCAAGAACGGCATTGACTTCGAGCGCAATCGATTCTACGGGATTGATGAGGCCCGTTTCGGGTTCCTCATGAAGCTATGCGGACTTGTTGGGAACAATTGTTTTAGTTGGATCACCTTCCACAGTGCTTACGACTTTGGCTATCTGATAAAGGTGGTCACTCAGAGGGAGCTACCGGATTACATTGGCGAGTTTCTCAAATTGATGAAAGATATATTTGGGTACAAGGTTTATGACATAAAATATCTCATGAGGTTCTGTCACAACTTATATGGAGGGTTGGAACGTGTGGCCAATGAATTGGGGGTGGACAGGGCTGTTGGGAAATGCCAGCAGGCTGCATCAGATAGCCTGCTAACATTGCATGTTTTTACGCGGCTCAAGGATAGAGGTTTTCAGCTGTATGTTCCTGACCACTGTGGAGTATTGTATGGATTAAAATACCCTTTGGGAAATCTGTTTTCATTGAATTGAATATATTTTATTTTATTTTTTCATATACATACACCATGTAAATAGGTCTTCTAAGAGATTATAAATTTAAATTTTTAGTGTTTTTTGTTTCACATTTATTTATAAATATATTATTTTTAAATGTTTGTTAGTATTAGTTATAGCAAATTGCAGTACTTTGGCTGCTAAAGCATGGGGCCTGTAGAATTTTAATCATTGATGGTGCGGTCCACCAGTTGAATATTATGAGCAGGTCCACTGTGTCGCAAGAGTTTTTCTCAAAGAGTTTGACAGAAAATAATGATAATAAAAGTCACAGGTGTATAGAAATTTGGAAAAAACGAAAAGGTAATTGTGAATATTTTTGTTAAAAATAGACAAACAGGGTAATGTAGCATAGAAAAGTAATATCTGCACTCCTATGAGATAGTAGGATGTACCTAGTAAAAACTTGCTACATTAGCAAGTGCTAAACATGTCTAACAACAGAAACTTTAGGCTATGGTGCTTGGATGGTGGGGATGCTAAACATGTCTAACAACAGAAACTTTAGGCTATGGTGCATGGATGGTGGGGATGATCCAATGGGTGGATTGGATCTTATACAAACTCGCTATATTAGCAAGTGCTAAATATTTTAGACATGTGCACCTATGAATCTCATGGTTCTTGCTACTATCTGAAAGTGGTACACTCACTCACACGTACTCGCACCCCACGCTCTCAATAAGGCATTATTAAGTACACAATGTTGGTTTATACTTATTTAGCAAAAGTATGGCAAAATAAAGTAGAGAATTATGTTTGGTTTCTAATATCACATAAGTGATTTTTAAAATTCTTCAACTAATCTCTCCCTCATAGTACAAATATTTCTTTTTAAAATTTGAAAAAGTCTCTTCCAATTTTTACTTATTCATATGGGTCCACCTTTAATATTCACTATCCATCGGTCATGTAGGGCCTACGTACCTTTGATGTGGATTAATTGTTCATGATATGGACCCCACCTTATCCCTATCTACACGTGAACCATCCATTGTGTGGGGCCTTCTTTCGATGTGGACTATCAACTTTGCGAGGCCCACCTTGGATGTGCGTTGTCCAACATGTCGAACTTTTGACGTAGATCGTCCATCATGTGAGGTCCAACTTCAAAATTTTCCATCCATCATGTGATGCCCATCTTAGATGTGGGCGCTTTATCATTAGAGCGGACTTTTGTTGCGGACCATCTATTATTTAGGTCCCGCCTTGATGTAAGTCATTCATCATTGAGGCTCACTATCATTGTTAATTTTCCATTATGTGGGGGCCAGCTTCACTGTCCGTTGCCCATTATGGTGAACCCACCTCTGACATGGACCATCCATCGTGTGGGTGGGGCCACCTTATTATGGACCACATGGAGAGAGAGAGAGAGAGAGAGAGAGAGAGAGAGAGAGAGAGAGAGAGAGAGATAAAAAGGCAAAAAAAGTAAATTTACTTGTGGCCATAAGAAAATTCAAGTTCACAGGTTATTTTTAAGAAGGTAATTATTCAGCTAACTTTTGTTAAATAAGTACTTTATTCTATTCAAATAAGCCTAAAGTGGATAAGGTGCTGCCCCGCCTCATGTGCGGCCTTTATTGTGGTACCCACCTTTTTGCATGTACTGTATCCATGCTATCCATCCATTTTTATAACATTGTAGGCCATGAGCCTAAAAATAACGCAGTTCCAAATATCAGGTGGACTGTACTAAACGGTGACGATTGAATGCCCTACAATTAAAACCTTTCTAAGGCCCACTGTAATGTTTCCATAATATTTATTTTTCATCCACCTTATTGATAAGGTCATAAAAACCTGGATTAAAGGATATATATATATATATATATATATATATATATATATATATATATATATATATATATATATATATATATATATATATCTCCCCATGTGGAGGTGAGTCCCACTTGTGAGGACTAAGTGAAGAGATTTTAGTCCTTTTGCCTTTACATTATTTTTATTTTTATTTTTTATTTTATTTTATTTTATTTTGTTTTTGTTTAAGATTAAAGGAAAAAAAAAGCAAAAAACACAAACAATTACAGTTGGCCTGACAGCACATAGGAAATCCACATTTAAAAAATATATACTTTTTTCGGGAGGTGATAGTTTTACTTGTTTTCTTTTTCAAGTAAAAGCTAAGAAGATGAATTGATTCTCCTCATTTTCTTTTCTTTTTCTTTTGTTTCTCAAACAGAGTAAACTGTCACATTTTTTTCTCACCATAATTTTTTCTCACAACAAACATGCCCTTCCATTCTATAGATTTTTTTTTTTTTAATTTTTTAAAAATACAATGTATGATACTTGAAAGGAGGATTTGCATAAAATCTCTTGGTTGAGGCACATCAGGCATGCAATCTTTGACCTTTCTGCTGTTGAATGTGTACTATTGCTGCATTTTATTTTCTCGTCTTCTATTTACAGGCTCATAGTTAGATAGTTAGATTGTCCAATCAAGGACATTTTGTAGCATGGTCCATCCACTGTGGGCCCATCATATCAATAATCTTGATCACTGGACCACAAGAACATTAAAAAAAGAACACTTTTACAAGGCAATGGGATGAGCAACTCGAGCTGTGTTCAGGAGGATTTTGATTGAGGAGAAGGCAATGGGATCGAGTAGTAGCAAGGATGCGGCTGCATTGTCGTCTTCTTTGGATGGAGTTTGCAAAGTGCGATTTAAGGGAGCTAGGGTTCTCTATTCTTCCTATCTTGGTGGATCCTCCGATTCTTCCGACGATGAAGATCAAGTGAATTCCTTCAATGTCATCTTTCATTTTCAGTTTTGGTGTTGCATTTTGATTGTTTGAGGTTGTGGGATTTCAGATTGGGGTTTATGCTGTTTGATTTATTTTAGTTGGCTTTTTTGTTTTTCAACCCAAGTTATCAATTCCTATTTTTGGGATTTACTTTATATTTAGATGTAGGATGGTGAGATTGATCTTGTTGATTCGTCTCCTACTTGTTAGATGACTTGATAGAGACAGTGTAGTCTATGTTGGGATTTGTGCTGCGGAATCACACAGATCTAGATCTAGGATAGCAATCCAATACCGCCAAGCAATCACAAGAGAAATACAAAGATTTAACGTGGAAAACCCTTGTGGGAAAAAACCACGGCACGAAGCGACAGAAATTGACTATGAAAATAGAAATTACAAAGAGAGGACTTACCTAATTCGAACAACCTCGAATCTCACCCTTGCTACACCCTTTGATAACCCGAGAACCCTTTTAGAAACCATTGGAATACCTTTAGGAAGCCTTATAATTGCTTAGAAAGGCCCTAGGGACCTATATTTATAGTTCAGGAAACTCCACTTATGCACCTCTCTGAAACTGCCTCAAATTTACGCAGTCCGCGTAGAATCCGTGCAGCATTTGCGTAACCTTCGACTAGTAGAACCCGGGCTTCGACTGGTCGAGCCAGTCCCTCGACTGGTCGAAGACCTTGGGATTTTCAGAAACATTGTCGCTGGACTTCAAGTCGAGCGGGCTTCGACTAGTTGAAGGGATCCTCGACTAGTCGAGCCAGCCCCTCGACTAGTCGAGTAGCGCGGTGAAACCAGATTTAAGACATCTGTTTTACAACAATCTCCACCGTGTCTTCAATCTTTAATCGTGTAGCTTATTTACCTCTTCTCTTATCTCTGCATCACATCATATCTTATTGTGCACACTCCGTCCTTCTTCTTCGCCATCGCTAAGCCCAGAGAAGTTGCACAAAACTTGAACTTTTCTGTAGGAACAATCTTGGTGAGTATTTCTGCCGGATCTGAATCTACATGCCCAACCACTTTTTCTCCTGTCTTCTCAAAAGTAAGACGTAGTCTTTTGTACCATCTCACTACCACCGGATATTGCTTATCAGGGTATTTGTTCACAACACCGATAGCTTGTGAAATAACCGGTCTAATACAAACTATGGCATACACTGCCAACCACATTCGAATAAGGCTCATGAGATATATATTTCTTTTCTTCACCTGTTTTGGGACATGTCCTGAGGAAATTTGAGGAGAGACGCATAGGGAACGCTCTCTAGCTTTGCATGTTCCACAACATACTTGATCAATACCTACCCAAGGTATTCTACCTGAGATAACCAAAACATACTCCTCTTTCAACCTTAAAGCCGAGAACCATCTTTTCAGTACCTCGATCCTTCATCCTGATTATCCCACTTAACTGAGTTTTCAGTACATTGATTTCAGACATGTCATAATTGGTGATCTACATGTCATCAGCATACAATTCTTAACTCACCATGAAGGAATCAAACCACTGCCTAGGTGACAGGTCGTACCACGACATCCTGCAAACTCTTTTTCTAAGCCCCTTTAACTTCGAACCGCTCTGATTGCTTCATGAAGAATCGCTCTTCCAATTTTCCATGTAGAAGTGCAGTTTCCTCATCCATCCTTCCAGCTCGAGATCGCATTGTCCAACAGCGCCAATCATGAATTTAAAAGACACCTGTTATACCGTCAGTGCGAATATCTCTGAGAAGTCCATCCCTTCTCTTTGAGCATAACCCTTTGCTACCAATCTCGCTCTATATCTATGCTGTATCCTCCTGAAGATCCACCTGCATCCAACCGCTGTTTGACTCACTGGAAGCTCCACCAGCTCCCATGTGTTGGTCTGGTACAACGGGTCCATCACATCGCCCATAGTCACCTTCCACTTATCAGCACCAGACTTATCTAGAGCCATCTGAATAGAAGACAGATCCCCTGCGATATTGGAGTCGTCCATGTACCTTGCCAATCGCCTACGATTATCTGGTGCAATTCTTCTCATAGGTAGCTGCTCCACCTACTTTGTATTTCTGACCATGCGTCACATCCTTCCTACCCTGCGCGCTCATGTGGCCATGCCCAACATGCCACACACGTGTAGAGGTGAAATCCGCTATAGCCACTGTATCTCCACCTTTTGAAGTGCTCCCTATCAACCTGCGGAGATTATCGAGTCGTTGCACTTTCATGATCACCCGTGCCTCCTTAAATACTTTAAGGACACCATCAATACCTGTGAACCCGCACTCTATAGCCTCTGTGCGCCAAGAGAAATCAGGCTCTTCTTCATGTTAGGAACGTGCCTCACCGTAGTCAGGGTATGCTCTGTCCCATCAAACATCTTGACACGCACCGTACCAACAACTACAACATTACAGGCATTGTCATTGCCCATAAACACCTGTCCACCATCGCACTCTCTATAATTGGTGAACCAACTCTGATGAGGAGTCATGTGAAAGGATGCCTCTGCGTGTAGAATCCACTCGCCCCTACGATCATCGTATAGATGTCTAATCGTAGACAGATAAAACATCACCATCACATGCACTCGATCCATCTAACGTGGCAGCATTAGCCTCCCTGTACGAAGCCTCAGATTCTTCTCTCCTATATTTAGGATTTGTACAATCCTTCTTCACATATCCTTCCATCCCATAGTTCCAACACTTTACCTTTCCTTTGCCCTTGCCCTTAGATTTGGATCTAGAACTTGAAGAGCATGTACCTTGTTCAAAATTCCTACCCTTATAACTGTGCATCAGAAGATATCCTCATTTTGACGTTAAGCTTTCTCATAGGCTTCCCTTGAAGGGTTAAGATAATGGTGTCGATACTCAGGATTTTATTCGTGGTGCACATTGTGTCCTTGAATGACTCATATGATGCCAGAAGAGAATTCAGCAATATACATGCTTGTTCTTCATCTTTCATCACTTCCTCCATATCCAGCAATTTGCAAATGAGCCTCCAGATCTCCACCCTCTGCCATCTTGAAGTTATACCACTGCCCCTTCAAGTGTAAGCGATTTTCAGAGGATTTATATATATATATATACATATATACATACATCATGTTTTCACTGAATTGAATACACACACACACACACACACACATCATGTAAATAGGTCTTTTAAGAGATTGTAAATTAAAATTTTTAGTGTTTTTTGTTTCACATATATATATATATATTATTTTTAAATGTTTTTTAGTATTAGTTATAGCAAATTGTAGTACTTTGGCTGCTAAAGCATGGGCCTGTTGAATTTCAGTCGTTGATGGTGTGGTCCACCAGTTGAATATTGTGAGCAGGTCCACTATGTCGTAAGAGTTTATCTTAAAGAGTTTGAGCCCACCATGATGTATGTGTCCACTCGGTCCAAACATTTTAGGGTATGAGCCCAAAATTGAAGCGGTCAATCTAATATATATATATATATATATATATATATATATATATATATATATATATATATATATATATATATATATATAGCTAATATATATATATATATATATTGACCACATGGGAGCTTCCCATGAAGTCGAGTTGTGTGGGGCCACCGGGATGTGTGTCGAACATCTACCCCATCAGCTAGATGCATCATTCCATGTTGGGCTACAGGTTTAAGAATCAAGTTAATCCATGACTTGAGTGGGCCACACTACATACAATAGTTGAGAGGGGTTACCCTCTCATTAAAACATTCATAATCATTTATTGGGCGCACAGAGATGTGGTTCATAAATCCAGCCCATCCATTGTGCGTGTCCCACTTGGATGAAGGGTTAGACCAAGTTTCAACCACATCTAAAACTCATGTGGGCCCCACCAAGTGCTTTTATTTGTGTTAGGCATATCTTCACATGGTATTGCCCACCTGAGTTCCATATACTGTTGATTTTTGGGATATCCCATAAAGTGAAGGGAACCCATCAAATGCACGGTGTTGATGTTCGACAAACATCATGGTGGGGTCCACACAGCTCGACCTCACGGGAAGTTCCCATGAGGTCGAACTCATATATAGTACTATTTCTAATATATATATATATATATATATATATATATATATATATATATATATATATATATATATATCGATTATAAATAAGTTGGATGACAAATAACCATCACTTCGCTGTTAACCTCACCATTTCCTATGGTGAAGTCCACTCAAGTTTTAAATATGTTGAATTTGTTGATTAATAAATGTCTTAAATCTGAAAAGTTCGACTAGGTCGGAGAAAGTTCGACTCAAAGTCCAGCAACAATGTATATCAGAATTTTTGTGATCTTCGACCAGTCGAAGGTGCCCTTCGACTAGCCCAAGCCCTGCTTCGACCAGTCGAAGGTTACACAAACTGCGCACGGATTGCGTGGTTTCCGGACTTCCAAGTCGGTGCAAAAGTGGGATTTCCTAATATATAAATAGGAGTTCCTAGGGCCATTCTAAAACATGTTAAGGCTTTCTAAACTATTCTAAAGGATTTCTAGAAGGGGTTCTAGGGTTTCAAAGGGTGTAGCAAGGGTGAGATTCGAGGTTGTTTGAATCGAGTAAGTCTTTTCTTTTTATAATTTATGCTTTCATAGTGGATTTCTATCGCTTTGTGCCATGGTTTTTTCTGAAAAGGGTTTTCCACATTTAATCTTTGTGTTCTCTTGTGTATGCTTGGTGCTCTTAGATTATTATCCTAGATCCATCTCTGTGTGATTTTGCAGACCAATCCCCAACAAGTGGTATCAGAGAAATCGTTGATGCACAGATCTAGATCTGCAGGATTAACATCAATGGGAAACGCCAAGTTTGATATTAAGAAGTACTTGGGCAAAAATAATTTTGAGTTATGAAAGATTAAGATGATTAGTCTATTAATTAAGGAAGGCGAACTAAGGCTTTTGAGGTGTGAAAATTGATTATGAATGACGGAGACTGGAATACTCTTGATATGAATGTTTTATCTTCCATCCGTTTATGTCTCACGGATGAGGTTCTTTATAATATTTTAAGAGAAAAAATGTGACTAGTTTATGGGTGAAGTTAGAGGATATCTATGCGAAAAAATTCTCTGAAAATTACCTACACTTGAAGCTACAGTGGTATGCCTTCAAGATGATAGATGGTGAAAACTTGGAGGCCCACATAGCAACTTCAATAAATTAGTATGCAAACTGCTAGATATGGAGGAAGTGATCAAAGATGAGGAACAAGCACGTATGTTGTTGAATTCTCTTCCTACATCATATAAGCCATTCAGGGACTCAATGTGCACCATAAATAAAACCTTGAGTGTTGACACCGTTATCTCAACCCTTCAAAGGAAGGCCATGAGAAAGTTAAACGGTGCATGGGGACATCTTTTGGTGCACTGATTACGAGGGGCATGCATACTGATCGAGGTACAGGATCCTCAAGACCTAGATCCAAATCTAAGGGCAAGGGCAAAGGAAGACTATAGTGTTGGAACCGTGGGATGACTAGACACATGAAAAATGATTGTACTAATCCTAAAGCAATGAAAGAAAATCATATCTGACGAAGAGATGAGTGGAGGTGATGTTTTGTTTGTGTCCATGATCGAACACTTGCACGACAATCATAGAGATGAGTGAATCCTTGACACGGGAGCGTCATATCACATGACTTGTCATCGGAATTGGTTTGGCAGTTACAAAGAATGTGATGGTGGATAAGTCTTTATGGGAAATGACAATGCCTGTAATGTTGTGGCTATTAGTACGGTGAGCATCAAGATGTTTGATGGGATGGAGTGTACCTTGACTGATGTCAGGCACGTTCCTAATATGAGGAAAAATCTGATTTCTCTCGATGCACTCGAGGCTATAGGGTGCAAGTTCACTGGTCTTAATGATGTCCTTAAAGTTTCAAAAGGGGCACTCGTGGTTATGAGAGCGCAAAGGCATGAAAACCTTTATAGGTTGATGTGAAGCACTTTAGTAGGTGGAATGGCAGCAGCTGTTGCAGATTCCATGTCTGTACGTATGTGGCATGCATGTCTGGGCTACATGAGTGAGCGGGGCATGAAGGTACTATCTGATCATTGTTTGATTCTAGCTTTTAAGAATTCTGATTTAGATATATGCGAGCATTGTATATATGGTAAACAATCTAGATTATGTTTTAAATCTGTAAAACATATATATAAGGGAGTGCTTGATTATGTGCACTCTGATGTATGGGGGCCTTCACTAGAAGTTTTCATTGGGGGCTCATCATGGTTTGTTTCATTCATTGACGACTACTCTAAGAAAGTTTGGGTTTACTTCGTAAAATGTAAATCTGAAGTTTTCACCATATTCAAACAACTGAAGACAATGGTGGAAAGACATTCAGGGTGAAAAATAAAGATTTTAAGGACTAACAATGGTGGAGAATTTACTTCTGCTATATTTAATGAATATTGTAAGGATGATGGGATCATTAGGCACAACATAGTGCGCCACATGCCCGAACAAAACGGTGTGGCTGAGCGTCTGAATCAAACTTTCTTGGAGAGGGCCTGATGCATATTAAGTAATGCTACATTAGGCAAGGACTTATGGACTAAGGCTGTTAACATGGCTTGTTACTTGGTGAACTTATCCCGTCTACGACAATTAAATATAAAATCCCAAAGGAAGTATGGAGTGGTCATAAGCTGGACTACTCATATCTGTGCATATTTAGTTGTGAGGCTTACTCTCATGTACCATCAGTTAAGAGAGATAAGCTAGACCATAGAGCTAAAAAGTACATCTTTGTTGGCTATGGTATTAGTGTGAAAGGTTATAGGTTATTCGACAAGGTCACACATGAGGTCATTATTAGCCGTGACGTCAGGTTCGATAAAAGTTTCATATTCCACAAGAATGATCAAGAGGAGTAAGAGGAAGAAAAAAAGTTATTTGTAGACGTCCAGATTAAAACAAATGATACTCAGGTAGAGACAAATGTGCAGACAGAAGTACAGGAGTAGGTGGAGCAGCTACATGTGAGAAGAAACCCACCGCGTGATCGCAAGTTACGACCAAGATACAGGTACGACTCTAATATCGCATATGCCCTCATTACATATAAGGGGGACCCGTACTATTCAGGAGGCTCTTGATGAGTTTGATGTAAAAAAGTGGAAGACGGCTATGGATGATGAGATGGATTCATTGCACAAAAACTATATATGGGGGCTGGTGAAGCTTTTAGTGGGCCAAAAAGCAATCAGATACAAATGATTATTCAAAAGGAAACATAATAGATACAAAGCGAGGTTGGTAGTGAAGAGGTATGCTTAGAGAGAAGGAGTCAACTTTATAGAGATATTTACACCGATGGTTAAGCAAGTATCCATTATATTCGTGTTAGTGCTGGTTGCCCAATACAATCTCGAGCTAGAACAGATGGATGTCAAGACTACATTCCTGCTTGGGGAGTTAGAAGAACATATCTTCATGAAGCAACCAGAGGGCTACGAAGTTAAAGGAGTAAAGAAAAAGGTTTGTAGGTTAATGAGGTCGTTGTATGACCTGAAATAGTCACTTAGGCAATGGTATAAGAAATTTGATTCTTTAATGTTGAGTCAAAAATTCACTCGGAGTGAATACGATCACTGTGTCTATTACAAGATACTAAGTGATGGAAAATTCATCATCCTAGTATTGTATATTGATGATATGTTGATTGCCTGTCATGATATTTCTGAAATCAACATAGTGAAGACTCAGTTATCAGGGACATCTAAGATGAAAGATCTGGGGGCTATAAAGAGGGTTCTTGGCATAGATATTCATAGAGATAGGAAAAGAAATAGACTTTGGTTATCACAGGTAGAATACCTTGAAAAGGTGCTGATCAAGTATGGGATTGACGAGGCAAAGCTAGTGAGCGTTCCCCACGTAGCTCACTTCAAGCTTTCCTCAGAACAATGTCCGAAATCAAATGAGGAAAAGCATGTTATGTCTTATGTGACTTATTCGAATGCGGTTGGCAGTTTAATGTATGCCATGGTCTGTACGAGACCAGATATTTCACAGGTAATCGGTGTTGTGAGCAGATACATGTCAAACCCCAGCAAGTAACATTGAGAAACAGTGAAATGGTTACTTTGATATATTTGAGGTACAAAAGACTACATCTTAACTTTTGGAAAGAGAGGGACAAAGTTGGTAGGCTATGTGGATTTAGATTACGCAGGTAGTGTGGATTCCAGAAATTCGACTTCAAGTTACTTGCTTGTACTAGCTGGTGGAGCAATTAGTTGGATGTCAAAGCTTCAGTCTGTGGTGGCTCTTTTCAGGACCGAAGCAGAATATATGACAGTGACAGAAGTGTTTAAGGAAGGTGTTTAGTTAAGAGGCATGATAAATCAGTTGAGACTTCAGCAGGAGGCCGTGCTAGTTAATTGTGATAGTGAGAGCACTATCAATTCAGCTAAAAATACTATTTATCTCTCACGTACGAAACACATTGATGTTTGTCACCATTTTATCTGGAAGATGCTTGAGGAAGGAGGCGTAACACTGGGGAAGATTCGCGCCAGCGTGAATCCGGCATACATGTTCACCGAGGTCATTCTTAAAGAGAAGTTCAAGTTCTTTGTAACTTCTCTAGGCTTGACGATGACGTAAAAGAAGGATGGAGTGTGCACGAGAAGCATTGATTGAAGCTATAATACAACGCAAAGATAAGAGAAGAGGGCAAGAAGCTACACGTTTGAAGATTGAAGACATGATGGAGATTGTTGATTAACAGATGTCTTAAATCTGAAAAGTTCGACTAGCCTGGAGAAAGTTCAGCTCAAAATCTAGCTATAATGTATTTTGGAATTTCTGAGATCTTCAACTAGTTAAAGGTGCCCTTCGACTAGCTCAAGCCCTGCTTTAACCAGTCGAAGGTTATGCAGGCTGCACACGGACTAAGTAAATTTGAGGCAGTTTTCGGACTATTCCAAGTCAGTACAAAAGTGGGGTTACTTAATCTATAAATAGGAATTCCTAGGGTCATTCTAAAACATGCTAAGGCTTTATAAACTATTCCAAAGAGTTTTTAAAAGGGGTTCTGGGGTTTCAATGGGTGTAGTAAGGTTGAGATTCGAGGTTGTTCGAATCGGGTAAGTCTTTTCTCTTTGTAATTTATTCTTTCATAGTGGATTTCTGTCACTTTGTGCCATGGTTTTTTCTCAAAAAGGGTTTCCATGTTAAATCTTTGTGTTCTCTTGTGTGTGCTTGGTGCTATTAGATTGCTATCCTAGATCCATCTTGTGTGATTCCGCAGATCAATCCCCAACAGAATTTTAGACTCATGCCTTAAGATGAACTGGAAAAACGAATGGATTGGACATTGTAGGTAAGAGACATACACCATGGTGGTCCCCATAGAGTTTGTTGAATACACTAGGGGTGTTGAGTTAGTACGCAATCGGCATCCGGCCCAAAAGCATACCGGTCCACTCATTAGATAGGCCACATGTACTGACAAAAGGACGATTCATAATGTCAAGGTATGCTAGTAGCCTACCCAATGAGTTGATCATTTTTATTTTTGGACTAGAGCATGTTCATAGATGAGTGTCCTTGATACGAAACACATGTTACATTCACAAGTGTGCCACAATTGTGGCATCAATCTATTCTTACGTGCGAATCTCCTCGAATAGAAACATGGAAATTTATGCAAGAAGCATGTAAAATTCCTAAGCATTTTGATGTGTAATGAAAATGAAGAAATGGCCTACACCCCTCTTTTATTTCCTTGACTTGCAATCTCTCACTCTTATCCCCTTTGATGTGGGCACATTGGTGTCGAGAAGGTGGGACATGGTGGGCCATCCAAAATGCCTGAGATGGGACATGACTAAGTGGCCCATACCCACTAGAAGAGTTCATATCTCTAACGTTTCTTCACTCATTGGCTATTCCACACATCATCACTGAAACTTAAAAGGAAAGCCGACCTACCGCCAATGTGGGCACCTAAATTAGGAAATCGTCGGAGATTTTCACTGTTACATCATTGACAGGAAAGTAATGCGACAAAAGTTCTTGGAGCGAATGGATGATTGATGATGAACAATTCCAGGCCCACTTATGAACTTTTTCTTTTATTTTAGACCTCCTTGGGGTCCACAAAAATGGCTCGCGGGTGTGGTCTTTTAGTCCAGTAAAGCCAAGTCTTCTCCTCTTTACTTCTTAGTAATTTTATACACCACAAATCCTCAACACATGATAGTGATTGCCAGTGAAGTATGTCATGCCACAGCGCGTCCCACGGCCCAATCTCTAGAACAATAATCTTACAATCCTTACACATGATTGCCAGATTATGTACGAATTGGCATAAGGAATGCACAAGCATGCCTGATCGAGGGCCTTCACCATGCACTCCATATAAGAAGTAGAATCCAAATTCATTGAAAACATCAGGTAGAACAGGTATTCTTAGCCATGGGAAGATTTGGTCGACCAAACTTGAGGCTTTCACTTATAGAACACAGCTGAGGGAAGGTTTCCCAACCCTTAGCTTGAAAACTTTCGCTGTATTCCACACACTTAACATAGCCCAATTGGTCGGTACATAATCATTGTCGTCACATGACTCATCATGTGGATAAGCGACCCATGTACCCAAGCTCAACTTATTCTTGACGATCTGATTGATATCTCACGGGAAGAATTCGGTCGTGCCCATGAATCGACGGTAGAGATGCTTGGCTTGCTCCATCTTGATCTTCGTGATCTTAATCCTAGATGATATACGGATAGTACGTCTGTGGACAGGGTTTACTAGTATCATAGACATCCGAAACTTGATAAACCCTAGCTTGCTAATGAATAGCTTGAGCGAAGCTTTGTTGTCCTTCTTAGTGGCCATATAGGCGTATTCAACATAATTAGAATCAAACCACTGCTCAAGTCGCCGTACCAAGCTCGAACCAATCCTTCTCCTATGATGAAGGGGTGAGACTCGAAGGCTGAGTATATAGCCAACCATAGCTTGATCTTTGGATGGGCCACTTACTGTTGCGATCTTTATCGAACCACGAATGACCCCTACCACCTCATTTTCCAATTCAGCAACCTGGAGTAATCAAAATCAAGAACCAACATTATTACTACAATGAAAGGGAACAAAAGAAGACGAACAAGATACGGGTTGGGGGGGGGGGCAACATTTTGTATTGTGGGCTGTTTCAAACCCTACAGATGGGGTCACCCATAGTGTTAGTGAAGAGAAATGATCTCTCTCTAAGCCCCACTTCACACTTCCTCTCAATTTTTTCCCATACCATAAGACGAACACCATCAGGAAGTCGATCATGAACTTCGTCCAAAAAGAAGATGAAACATTCTTCCAAATTTGGGAGCGGTTTAAGGATCTTGACAGTTCATGCCCACAACACAGTTTTGAAATGTGGCGCATAACAAGTTTCTTTCATGACGGACTGACATCCTCCATGCACCAATTTGTCAAGACGATGTGCAATGGAGAATTCATAAATAAAAATGCTGATGAAGTGTGGGATTACTTTGACAAACTCGCTAAAACCGCACAATCATGGGACATCTCCTCAAGACCTAGTACCACATTTAAGCCTAATCAATCAAAGGAGAGGGGTGGAATATACTTGTTGAAGGAGGATGACGATATAAATGCTAAAGTAGCCAGTCTCACACGAAAACTCGAAGCCATGGAACTTAAGAAGGATAAAGGTAAGGAAGTTGTCTATAGTATTTGTGCATGCAATATTCATATAATTGAAAATTGTCCAACAATACCTGCATTTCAAGAAATATTGAATGAGCAGTTGAATACTGTAAACAACTCCCAAAGCCCTTTCAAAGGACTCACTTCGAACACATACAATCCTAGTTAGAGAAATCACCTAAATTTCAGTTGGAGGAATGGACAATATCCCTAATCAATTCTTAAATAAAGGGAAACCTCAAGAGGAATTGGTTCAAAACCCTCAAGAGCTTATCCAACAAAGTACTCTTCAAGCCTTACAAGAACTCACAAAGGCCATCCAAAAGATAGACTCACGTGTTATGATTATGGAGAAAGGGATACTTCCAGCTCAACTTATCCCCAACCCTAAACCGTAATACGGAGTTAGTGAACCAAGCTCTTCAAATTCAACGGAGTAAGCTAAGTCTATCACCACTCTTAGGAGTAGGAAGATCGTTGACAAATCTATTCTGATAAGGGCTAGAAAGCCCAACGACTCGGAAGTAGATGAAATTGATAGACCTAGTGATGCTCCACAAGAGGTAGAATTGAAACTTTAAAGCAAGCCGATTTCTCCATTCCCCCAACGGTTGGTTGCACCAAAACCTTTCTCTAACTCTTAGGACATTCTAGAGGTGCTTAAACAAGTGAAGGTCAACATCCCTCTTCTGGATGCTGTGAACCAAATTCCTTTATATGCCAAATTTCTGAAAGACCTATACACGACTAAAAGAAAAATTTTCTGATAGAAAAAGTGAGTGACATCCTAAAGAAAGATTGCCAACAAAATATAAAGATCTCGGTAGCCTAACAATCACTTATGTAATTGGGAATTACGGGATTGAGCACGCACTTCTTGATTTAGGAGCGAGTGTAAATCCGATTCCTTACTCGGTTTATGAACCACTAGGTCTGGGTTAATTAAAACCCACCCAGACCACATTACAACTTGCCAATCGTTTAGTTCGTGTACTGAAAGGAATAATTGAGGATGTGTTGGTCCAGGTTGACAAATTCTACTACCCAATAGATTTTATTGTCTTGGATACTCAACCCATCGTGGACATGAGCACTCAAATTCCTGTCATCCTTGGTCGCCCATTCCTTGCTACATCAAATGCAATAATAAATTGTAGCAATGGAGTCATAAATCTATCTTTCGGGAATATGACATTAGAGGTCAATATTTTCTTCAATATGAGCAAATAGGCGGAGGATGATGACAATACCCACAACATTAATATGATTAATTCGTTCCTGGAAGATAAAACCCTGATGACCTTATCCTCTGACCCTATAGAGACGTGCTTGACACACTCCCATGATTTAGATGATGATACAATTAGGGAGACAGGTGCCATGTTTGATATTATGTCAGTACTTGAAGTTAACCGGTGGAGGCCACAATTTAAAGAATTGTCCCAAACTAATGTAGTGCCTCTACCATTTAACCTCAACGTACCAAAGCTTGACCTAAAACCTTTGTCCTCTGATTTGAAATATGTCTATCTAGGTCAAGATGAGACATACCCGGTGGTGATTTCTTCCCACTTGGAGCAAGAATATGAGAGTATGCTTATCTCTACTTCATTGAGCACAAAGGAGCCCTTAGATAGTCGATTGTGGACCTCAAGGGAATTGACCTTTTGATTTGTACTCACTGCATTCATCTCAAGGATAATGCGAAGACCTCCAGACAACCACAACGTAGACTAAATCCAAACATGAAGTGGTTAAGAGATGAGGTTGTTAAGCTATTAGATGTGGGTATCATATACCCAATATCCAATAGTCAATGGGTGAGTCTAACTTAGGTGGTTCTTAAAAAGTTAGGAATCACCATTGTAGCTAATGCCGACAATGGACTCATGCCAACTAGGATCACCACCGGTTGGAGAATGTGCATTGACTACAGGAAGTTGAATGCCATCACGAGGACAGACCACTTTGCTTTGCCATTCATCGATCAATTTTTGGAAAGGCTATCTGGTCATTCTTATTACTGTTTCCTTGACGGATATTCTGGCTACAATCAGATCGAGATAGGCTGTAACACCCCGTACTTTTCAGTACTCGGGTGTTACTTTGTAACCTAGCTTAATACAAGTAGAAACCTAACCTATCAGAACAATTACATTCAATCTAGTTTAAATTTGACCATTGAAACAGACCCCACCCATATATAGAGAAAATCAAACCGTTCATCTTTCGATTCGGGAATCAGATCATCAAACCCACCATTCATCTAGGTCTAACTTGAAGGTTCATCACTTAATCATCACATATAGACCACCAAACTCCAAGTCTGACTGTTAAATCCCATCGAGGTAGACCCTAGAACTCTATTAATTGCTAATGATCAACTTGAATACAATCTAGCCATCAGAATGACAAAAATACAACTAAATAACCAAAACTCTAGATTTATGGCCCATTTAATGGCTAGATTTATTGGAAAATTGGCATAATGACCTGTCTGGAGAAGTAGAACAGAATGAATGGAGTAGATCTCATCATGAACACCAATGTGGACCCCACCTTGGCTGCGTGTAGACAAGGTACGCGTACACACGCAGCACACCAAAATCATCAGCACGGTTTGACCGTGTTGACCCGATCAAAATAAGAAAAGGAGAGTTTCTCTCCTTTATTTATCCACCAGCAAGGGATTTGAAATCGGCCTCGCCGATTGAGTCCCGATCAACGATCAGAACCATCCATCATGTAAGGACATGAGTTTTAACCAGAAACCCATTCGTATCTTGTGTGATAGTTTGTTCACTAGCACATAAACAGGAGTGGAATTCAAACCAACACCATTCATAGGAGTGATCTGGGACCCATCATCTAAGATCATATCGATGATCTGAACCGTTCATCTTGTAGGGAAATCAAATCCGACCACACCCTAAGTTTTTTTGTGTGAAGTTGTGCATGTGCGCACTTACCACACTTGATGCAAGAAGTACCACGTACGTGGTTTCCGAAAATGAAAACTCTCCATTCTGCCAAGCTGGCAATCCACAAATGGAATGGCTCTTATAAATCGTAGCCATCTATGTGAATTGATCTCAACCGTGGAATCAGGTCTAGAGCTATTTTAGGGTTTCACAACATGCTAGGGCATTACGGAAGGAATCTTTTTCCGTTGCGTTGCTGGCACCATCCTAACCATCCACTATCTCTTAAAAGCTTCCGAATGCATCTCAGGTATCCACATTAGGGTGCCCTTAAGTCTCCCACAATAAAGTAAGACCTCCTCCGAGATCTCCTTGCGGTACGAGTCGTCTTGTGTACAAAGGAAAATCTTGCGCACCACATAGATTTTCATGATATCCTTCCAAAAGGTGGACGCCACAGTGTTAAATGATCCAATCAGGACCATCCATAAGCCTTGGATCGTAGGATCAGTCCTTTAATTAGAACTTGCCATGATCGTGGCCGTCATCCTCCCCATCCATTTGAAAAATCCATTTCCTTTAAGTGGGTCCCATCACTTGATCTAAGACGTTAGATGTGTAAGCCTAGGTCCTAGAAGTCCATCTCCACCGTCCGATCATAGCCATGCAATCAGGATTACATTTCATCATTTCAAAGCATCATATAGTAAATGACTAAAGATCGTAACTAATCCTTTGATCAGTTACAATTCGAACCATCTAGAATGAATTAATAAAACCTATAAAAGGCTGCTTTTAGGGCAACCCCTTTTCAAAAATGGAAAGGAAATATGAAAGAGAGAAAGAGCGTTATTTGGTGCCGCATCAGGATGAGTCGACTTGGTTTGAGTCACGGTGATTGCGGACCAAGTCCAGTTTCTTTATGGTCTAAAAGTGAGAGGAAGCATAGAGGGAGAAGGGAAGGAGAAGGAAAGAAAGAAAAAGGAAGAGAAGAGAAGCAGAAAGAAGACAAGGAGTGCGAGTTGTTGCTCGTCGTGTCACGCCAACTTGACTCACTGTCGAGTTGATGGGTTGGTCCAAGTCTGCTGGACGAGTTTGGTAGAGAAGAAGAAATGAAGAGTAGAGAATATGGAGAGGAAGAACGAGAAGAAGAGGAATAAAGAGGGAGGAAAGAGAAGAGTCGCTGCCCATTGCCACTCCCTTGCTCGAGCTGGGCTGCCAAGTCAAGCACTGAGTTAACTCGTTTCGTCGCACGACACTGGAATCCAGCGTCATTGCTGGGTTGCAAAGTTCAGGGGAGAAAGAAAGAGAAGGCAGAAGAGAGGGTTAGAGGGAGTCGAGTTGGGTCGAGAGGTGAAATCACACCGCTCCAACTTGTCAGACTCATTGGGGTGAGGCGATTGTGTTTGGACTGAGTTTCGACTCAGTTAGAATTCCTTCAGAAAGAGAGAAAGTAAGAAGAAGTGGGAGAGGGAGAGAGAAGAAGAAAAAGAAGGAAAATGAGAATGCAGAAGGAGAAAGATAAGGAAGTCAGTAGAGAAGAAGAAGAAGAAGAAAGGCGAGTCACCGAGTTGCTCGGTTAAAAATTGAGTCAGGTCTCTAACTCATTGATTAGTCGATTCCAGAAGTTATCGGGTCGAGTTTCACAACATGGTAATTTGAGGTTTACCTTTTGTTATTATTTTTGGTTATTATTATTAGAATAATTAGTGTTGTTAGGTTCATTATTGTTCGCTATCATAAATATTATCATTACCATTATTAGATAATGTTGTCATTTTCATTATGGATTGGTATAATTATTAATATTAGTTCTTATTAGATTATTGTTAATAATTATTTTATCATCTTAGCATTTATTAAACTCTCATTTTTATGAAAATGATATTAGATATAGTTGGGAAAAATTAATACCAATTCACAAATTATCATTTGTAATATTATTTTATTCGTTATGTAAAATGTTAGAGTTCAAGTTTTAAAACCTACACTTAGATTCAGATCGTCGGATAAAGCCCTAAAATTTACATGATCTAAACATTTAACTTTAATCCTAACCATATAAATTTCGTTACGTTGTAATCTAACCATACAAAGTATTCTAATTTTGTCAGATCTTGATCTAGGGGTGTGTACAACTATCTCTAGCATTATCGGGAGACGAACAGACTCTTGAAAAGTGAGGATTACCTTCACGCTTTTTCTACATCACAATAGTTAGCTTGTTTATTCATCTTTGTTCACTTATCTTATTGATTGCTTAATGTGGTTCATTGCTCTTATTGATTTTGATTCCTTATAATTGATTGATGAATTGGATTTAGATTCATATATCTAAACATGCTATGGAACTTAAATATCCCTATTCTGTCTTAAAAATGAATATTTTATATGTGTAAGTGTCATTGATATTGTTCATGGCTTGTTTGACCACTTATGATTACTTTATGGTGCACTTGAAGGTCCTCAAACTAGTGGTCATTCTATCTAATAAATTAAGTCAAATTTTGTTGTGGAGTTACCATCTAAGGAATTGTCGTGCCTTTGTGGCCTTTGGGGTCAATCCCTTTTACTGTATCCTGGAATGGACTATTTTCCCTATGTGGCTTTGATTGTATGCTTGCCCCTTGTGGCTTGATTGAATAATTGCCCTAAGTGTCTTTTATGAATGATTTTCATACAACCTCACGATGGTAAGTTCCACTTGTTTAATTAATACTGGCCACTAGTTGATTAGGTTACCTTTAAACATCCTATGTATTAGTCTCATGAGCTAGGGATGGAAGAATGTAACACTAGGCCTGAGTTGTTGGCCTATGTTGGGTGACAAACCCCCATATAGGGATGTTCACGAGTTGAGCTAGCTTAAATAACTCGCTTAACTCGGCTCCAGTCAGCTCAGATTGACTAGGCTTGAATGGCCGACTCGGGCCGAGTCAAGCTAATTTTTTATAGTTCGAGCTAAGTTCGAGCCAAGTTCGACCATGGGGCATTTTAACTCGACTCGACTTGACTTGAAGCTCGAACTTGAGCTTAACTCAGCTCGATTAGTAATAAGTATTTGTAACGCCCTGAATTTTGAGGGTCAAGCAAAGCTCTACTCCCGAGATCCAGCACATCACTTATGCAATGTGGATAATGATGTTCAGATTTTGCCCATATTAATGAGTTAAACATGAGTGAGATTACACTAAAACAACATAACATACTCTAGATGTAATTAAATTTAGTAAGCGGAAGTCTGAAATATATATATTTAAACATGTAAGTGTTTCACAACCTCAAGAGTATGAGTATGTAACCGGCTGAATATATACGTGTATTATTTCAAAATAAACAAAACGTGGAAAAGTGGATGTGTCCAACTAAGCCAAATATCCATGTAGTCCATGCGTATCAGTACGCGGTTTACATAGGCTCGCTCGAGAGCTTAAAGTAGGAGAACTCCTCCTCCTCACCAATAAAGTCCTGCTCTGTTGCATAGACTTCGTCAGCACCTGCATCTAAACTAGAGTCTGGTTGGTGTTTTAAAATGCCGTCCTAGAGTGGGAATGAGTGACCAACTCAGTGGAACTATAAGGTAAAAGTTAACATGTTATCAAGTTAATGAAGCAGTAATGATAAAGCAACATAACAATCACTTCCTAGCTACTCTTGTTAATGCAGGAATGGAGTGCAAGTAATGATGTATGCCCTCATATCAAAGCTCCCTCACAAGCGACTTCAACAACCTATTTCGCATATGAAAGCACTCTCTCAAACACAATGCACCTTCATTGCCTTTAAAGCACATCCTAACTAATGCAATACGATGCATGGTCGTGTTAGTCGAGTACTTAATTAGGCTTATCATACAACATGTTTGGGAAGCTAGGGTACCTCCCTTTATATCATTGACCTGAACCGAAGGATCCATCTAGGGTTGTCAATCTTAGTTAAGCACACACGATAAGCAAGTTGTAGGGCATCACTCCTAATGAAAAGCAGTCGATAGGCATGTTCAAAAGCTTATACTCACGGTCACTATGGGGAGGCTCGTGACCTCAATGTAGGCTGACAACACGAACATGGTGTCCCATACCACCATGCTCGGATCACGAGTTTTAGTTACTCACTGGTCACTACGGGGAGGCTCGTCACCCCAGCGTAAGCCGATAGCTCGAACACACTGTCTCATACCACCATGTCCGGCTCATGAGTCTTAGCAGATCATGGTACCATGGTTAAAGAGGGCCTTTACACTGGTAAGGGGTACCTTAGATTCAAGCAGAAGTGTCCATACATGGTAAAAACACAATAGGTTAGATAGATTTGATTGGTACAGACACACACTGACTTAATTAACATGCAGCGCATAAGCACCCTCGTGGCCTAACCATTGTCAACAATCGTCGTGCGACTAGATTCATCGAGTCTACCTAATGTGGCGAGACTAATTCGACCACCTGAATAGGGACTGTTACCGATTTCCTGGGCTACGTTGCAGCCCCAATCTTACTCAGAAGTAGTAAATAAACACATGTGATAATCATTTCAGCCTTTGACAAATAATATAAATAAATTCCTCATTTGAGCATTCCATCGAACACATTGATCATGTTACTAAACATTTGCATTTTATTCTTAAATTGCGTAGAGGCAAACATGATTTCATAAAAGAAACTATACATGTGTATAAGGCAATTAAGAATCTTATCTTAATACTCTTAACAAATACAAACCATCAATAATTTCTCATTCAGACAATTCATCAAACACTTAGACTACACTTCACCAAATATATAGACTAGGTTAGCTAAAACATATAATTTAGTGATTTCTTATATAGAGAGGTCAGCATGCATATGACAACAATGAATCCTAGATTAGTAGTCATGGCAAGCATAAATCATATTTACATATTCATTCAAACATTTCAACAAACACATGGGATGCATCTTTCGCTCAACATAATTCATACATGTGTATTAATATCAAAAATGGAGTATGTAAGACAATATGATAGTAATCAAGTCAGAAATAAATCATTAGCTGATATTGAAGGCATTGATAACCATAAGCTAAGCGTTTATAGTCTACACCTTTCATCGGAATACTCGATTCGGACTTGGTTCAAACTCTACGTTTCCGAAATGGAATGTCGGGCACCTAGATGATGTAATAGGTTAGCTAGTTTGACAAATAATTAGCCTGGATCTCTATAACAAGATTAGGGTTAGGGTTTCTTACCCAAAATCATAGCTAAAATAGATTATGTAGTGTAACAGGGAGGTGATTCAGTGTGTGGAGTCGTGAGAGAGAATTACTTCAGCAATCTCCCAACAGCCCTCTTCTCTCTTTCCTCTTTTCTCTTCCTTTCACTCTCTCTCTCTCTCTCTCTCTCTCTCTCTCCCTTACAGTTTTGGAGAAATTCGTATATGAGAGAGGTGGGGTGCTATAAGGGCTATTTATAAGCCTAGAAGTGGTGCAAATGGCCCCAGGGCCACTATATACATAGGTTATATCCTTTGGGCAGCTGTTTTTGACAAACAGGGCTCATAGGGAGGCCCACTACTCACTTATGTCATAGGGTATGCTCTCTGACAATGGATCTATGCTAAGATGTGATTTTGGTGCAATCGAATAAGCTGATCAACTGTGGAGGACCTATGTCAGATCAACGGTCATACTTACTCGATCGGGGCCACAGTTATATGGATATGTATAGGGAAATTTTCCTGTTGCATGGGTGAAGTTTGGTCAGAAACTGACAGTTTGAAATCCTCAATTTCGTGTGTGAGCGAATGGCTCAATTCACTTAAGTTTCATTACATTTTTTTAAAAGATATTCGCATTTCTCACACAATTCACTCATGGCTCAAGTTGTACGTTTCTGGGGACTATCTAGGCTTGATTCCCGCGATGGCCGTCAAGCCCAGTAGGACGAACATAATCCTATAGTTTCGCAGTCTGATACGGAGTTTCAATGTACTCCTGAGAGCGACAGACTCTTTAGATTTTTCCTAGGTCTTTAAGTGACTTTGAGTAAGTATTATTAATGGTTTTAGGCTTTCTCATTTATGGAAATGGTGGTCTGAGCTTAATCCACCGATTATTTAGTTTAGTACTTAACTAATTTCTGCCTATATTACGACAGGATACGGTCCTTAGGTGGTTCTGCCTGAGGTGGTACTCGAGTCCTCGTATGGATTTTTCTAAGATGTTACAATCTACCCCCCTTAAAGAAAAATTTCTTCCCCGAAATTAGTACCTTTTCATATTCCTCGAGGTTTTGAGGGTAGTTTTTATGGACTTCGGCTTCCATTTCCCAAGTAGCGTCCTCATCGGTGTGGTGTGTCCATAATACTTTCACACATGGGATAACTTTACTGTGTAGCACTTGTTCCTTCCTATCTAGAACATGCGTGGGCCACGATACATAAGTAGCGTCTTCACTTAGCTGCACTTGCTCCCACTTGATAATATGGGTAGGGTCAGGAATATATTTCTTCAGCATCGATACATGAAATACGTTGTGCACGCCTGTGAGTGGTGTGGGCAAGGCGAGACGGTATGCTACCATACCCACTCGGTCTAAAATCTGGAATGGGCCAATGAATCTCGGCATGAGTTTTTCTTTTCTACCAAAATGAAGTATTCCTTTCATTGGGAAAACTTTAAGGAATACATGGTCCCCAACTTTAAATTTCAACTGCCTGCATCTCGTATCGGCATAGCTCTTCTATCTACTCTGGGCCGTAAGGAGTCGATGCTTGATAATATTGATCTTTTCTAAGGTTGCTTGAACCAGATTTGGGCCAACTAAGCTCTTCTCGCCAATTTCTAGCCAACAATGTGGAGCTCGACATGGGCGCCCATGAAAAGCTTTGTAGGGAGCCATGCCAATGCTTACTTGGAAGCTGTTGTTATAAGAAAACTCAGCATAAGGGAGATAGTCATCCCAGCTGTCCTTGAAGTCGAGTATGCATGCTCACAACATGTCCTTAAGTATTTGATTTACCCACTCTGTCTGCCCATCGGTTTGAGAGTGGAATGCGGTACTGAATTTCAGTTTCACCCCCATTGCTTCTTGGATTCTAGTCCAGAAAATAGATGTGAATTGTGAGTCTCAGTCCGACACAATCTCTAGAGGAACCCCATGTAGTCGTACTATCTCCTTGATGTACAGCTTGGCTCAATCATCTGCCGAATTAGAAACTCTAATCGGGAGAAAATGGGCCAATTTCGTCAACCGGTCCACAATCACCCAAATGGAGTCATGTCCCTTTCTCGTCTTTGGTAACCCAGAAATGAAATCTATAGATATGAAATCCCACTTCCACTCTTCTATGGACATGGGCTGAAGTAAACTAGGGGTTCGGCAATGCTTGGCCTTGCTGGTATGTGAGACATCGGGATACAAAGTCTGCTATTTGGGCCTTCATGTTATCCTACCAGTATGAACGCTTCACGCCTCGATACATCTTTGTACTACCTAGGTGCATCGCTAACTTTGGAATTTGAGCGGCCTCCAGAACTTCTCTCCTCAAGTCGTGAAGGTTCGGGATGCATAGGCGGCCACGATACTGCAAACCTCCATCCAAGCCAATCCTCCATTCTGATTCTTCATAGTCGCTGGCACGCTCTCTCATCTTCACCAACAGTTCATCTTCTTTCTGAGCCACAATGATTCGGTCATCAATAAGTGGCTACATGTGGAAGTGTGTGACGCTTTGAATGGCTCCTACACTATCAGCTTCTGTTCGAAATCTCGCACGAATTCCACTATATTCCATTCTTCTATCATCAATGGCACTGCAAATTCTATAGTTTTCTTGTGGCTCAATACATCGGCCATAAGGTTGGCCTTGCCAGGATGGTAGGAGATTTCAAACTTAAAGTCTTTCAAAGTCTCCATCCCACATCGTTACCTCATATTTGGGTCCCTCTGTGTAAAGATGTACTTGAGGCTTTCGTGGTCGTAAAAGAGCTCGCACTCCTCTCCGTAGAGGTAATGTCTCCAAAGCTTTAATGTAAAAATGACTGCCGCCAATTCCAGGTCGTGAGTGGGGTAATTTTCTTCGTGTTTCCTCAACTATCGTGAGGCATAGGCGATCACCCTATCCTTTTGCAAAAGTACACACCCCTAACCGACTTGAGAGGTGTCAGTGTAAATATATATTTGACCCCTTGCTCTGGCAGTACTAGCATGGGTGTAGACGTCAGCTTATCCTTTAATTCCTGAAAGACCGCTTCTACTTTCTCGTTCTAAGAAAACTTAAGATCCTTGCGAGTAAGTTGAGATAATGGTCGGGCTATCTTGGAGAAATCTTTAATGAATCGGTGGTAATAGCTGGCAAGCCCGAAGAAACTCCTCACTTTTGTGACTGAGCCGGGTTGCTCCTAGTCTTGTACTGCGGTCACCATAGCAAGGTTCACAATAATTCCTTCCTTGGAAACCACGTGTCCTAAGAACTTGACTTCTTCCTTCCAGAAGTCACATTTTCGGTATTGTGCAAACAATTAGTTTTGCCTAAAAGTATCAAAAACTGCTTGCAAGTGTTCTTCGTGCTCTTTCTGACTCTTCGAGTATATCAAAATGTCATCTATGAATATGATGACAAATCGATAAAGGTACGGCCCGGTTCATGAGATCCATGAATACTGCCGGTGCATTTGTAAATCCAAATGACATCACGAGGAACTCTTAGTGTCGAAAGCTGGTCCTGAAAGCTGTTTTCTACACGTCTTCATTCCTGACGCACAACTGATGAGACCCAGACTATAAGTCTATTTTAGAAAAATACTGAGCCCCCTTCAACTGGTCAAACAGGTCATCACTGTGACGTGATTTAGCCTACGATAATCTATACACAACCGCAGTGATCCATCATTCTTTTTCACAAACAATATAGGTGCTCCCTAAGGAGATTCACTCGGCCATATAAAACCCGAGTCTAATAAATCATCAATCTACTTCCTCAATTCCTCCATTTCACATGGAGGCATGCGGTACGTCGGTAAGGAGATCAGTGTCGCGCCTGGCACAGGGTCGATGGTAAAGTTGATCTCGTGCTGAGGAGGTAGTCCAGGGATCGTTCTGAACACGTCCGTGAAATCTTGGACTACTAGCGTGTCCCCAAGTGAGACCATCAAAAATTTTCAATAGGGAAGCATAACAACTAATGTGGTAGGGCCAATTAACCTGAACTGGGAAAGTGAAGGTCGTGTTTTCGGTCCCTTGGGTTGTCACCAATCTAGTTTCACAGTCAGTCTCTGCCTTCATTTCGATGAGCCAATCCATGCCGAGGATGACATCGTAATGATATATTTTGGTTACAATCAGGTCAATGTACACCACTCTACTCCCCAGGTCTATTGAGCAATTCCTATAAAGCTTAGTGGCGTCTGTGAAGGTCCCTGCTGCGACGATGACTCTCATCCCAACCATAGGGGTAGTGTTCAACTTTAATTGCTTGACTGTAGAGTATGATATCATGGAAATAGTGGACCCGATGTCCACCAATAGGAATATAGGTGTACCTTGGATGTGGGCAGTGACTTCAAAGACTAATGGTACTGCAACTGTTGATACAGATGCTTCGATTGCGAGTGCATGTACTTGAGCTTGTTGTGGACAATTAGGTTACACTGCCATAGGTCATTGAGGTGGCCTATTTCGAGATATGGGAGGTTTGGAGTGCTAATAACGTTAATAAGGACGTAGGAAGTGAAAGATGAAGAATATCACCTTCTCGATATTGTTTAAACCTTGAGTTCATAAGAGAATAAACTATGAAACTCAATCCTACTCAAGGATCCTAATTTAATTACACCAAAAACAACTTAGACAAAAATATATGTATGTATATATATGTGTGTGTGTGTGTGTGTGTGTGTGTGTGTGTGTGTGTGTGTGTGTGTAGTCAAATTTAACCATACGATGATTCCTAGTATGATTATAAATAATTCTTAAATAGACACCAAATACTAAACTTTAATATGAAAAGATATGACTAGTCTATTGGCAATTCAAAGTTGTAATTTTTTTATTTTTTATTGGTTTCAACCCTTCTATTATTTATAACATATTTGTCACCTTTAGTTACCATATTATTTTTATAATTTTTATAGTAATTTATTGTTAAAATTAATTTTATTTCACAAAATTTTGTTTCATTCAAAGTTCCACAAAAAATTATAAAAATTTGGGAAGCACTAGTTGTCCAAGACCAACGATTTTCTGTATGATTCCATAATGTCTTTATTCCTTATAACATTTTCTATATTTTTAGTTAGTAAAATATTTTTAAACTTTTTATTATGGTTTATCATTAATTTTAAATTCTTTCTACAAAGTTTTAGTTTATTTGAATTTGTAGAAAAATTATTAAAATTCTAGAAGTAACAGCTGTCCAAAACTAAGGATTTTTGGATAGTTGTCAAAGTGCCCCAGATTTAAATATACTAAAATTTTTAATTTATTTTTTACTTATTTTTATATAAAACTAGAATTATCAAGATTCAATCTGGCTTTTGAATTACCTAAATCAAAGTTATATTGAGGGAGATATGACTTTTTAAATTTGGTCGAAAAACACAGAAAATAGCAGAAATCCAATGGGGGTCCGCCGAAATTCGGTGCACTGGCGGTGCGCCACTGATCCTGCAGTGCCGCCGCGCCAGGCTGGGAGGGTCGACAGTGCACCGCCGACCAGGCGGTGCCGCCGCACCTACCTGGTGGTCCTGATGGTGGTTCTGCCACTCGATTTTTGAAATGAGTGTATTTTTCAATCCAGAATGAGTTACTCGACGTGCCATATATGAATTTGGGGTAGGAAAAGCTGATCTATCCAAATTACATTGTTATTTTATAAAATTACATAATTTTAATGGTCAAAATTTCATTTTATTTATATTTTTACTATTTATAGTAAATTTTAGTTTAATTATAGTTCTTCATCCTTTGAGCTTTAGGATTTGTGAATAATATGAAAGTACTTAGAAAGATTTGAAGAATAAAGGGGTGGAAGGTGAGATTTTTGAAGGAGATGGGTTGGAAAGGGATGGAAATGGGTGAGAATGAGGGTGTTTCATTGTGTGTTCTAGATCCATTTTTGATCCAAAAATCTATCAATTGACAACCCAGATCACCGGGGTTATTCGGGAGCTTCTTTACTTAGTCGAGACTAAATTTGAAGAAGATCTATACTCAGTTTGAACTACAAAGTTCAATGTTTAGGCCATCTTGGCCTTATTAGTTATTTGCGCCAAGTCCCATTATACTACGATCGAGTCGACCTCAAGTCGACTTGATTTGATATCTTTGGTCAGAGGTGACTTGGATCATTGCACATGATCTGAGTCCCCAAGTTATAAACCTTCGACTAAACTACAGTGTTTGGTCTCGCCTTTCGGCGAAACCTTGGGATTCTAGTGTCGTCTCTAAATTCTATCGCTCTCTTACTAAGTCAGAGTGCATCAGAGTACGTTAGAGTGCATTGTGTTACCTATAACTCGGTCCAATTTAATCCAAATCATACTCTGATACCAACTTATAATGCCCTGAATTTCGAGGGTCGAGCAAAGATCTACTCCCGAGATCCAACACATCACTTATGC
Organism: Magnolia sinica; assembly: GCF_029962835.1. Lineage (NCBI taxonomy): Eukaryota > Viridiplantae > Streptophyta > Magnoliopsida > Magnoliales > Magnoliaceae > Magnolia > Magnolia sinica. The sequence goes on from NC_080580.1 coordinate 65,746,471, forward strand.
AATATGGATAATGATGTTCAGATTTTTCCTATATTAATGAGTTAAACATGAGTGGGATTACATTAAAACAACATAGCATACTCTGGATATAATTAAATTTAGCAAGCGGAAGTCTGAAATATATATATTTAAACAAGTAAGTGTTTCACAACCTCAAGAGTATGAGTATGTAACCGGGCTGAATATATACATGTATTATTTCAAAATAAACAAAACAAGAAAAAGTGGATGTGTCCAACTAAGCCAAATATCCCTATAGTCCCTGCGTATCGGTACGAGGTCTACATAGGCCCGCCCGAGAGCTGAAAGTAGGAGAACTCCTCCTCCTCGCCCATAAAGTCCTGCTCCGTCTCATAGACTTCGTCAGCACCTGCATCTAAACCAGAGTCTGGTTGGTGTTTTAAAACACTGTCCTAGAGTGGGAATGAGTGGCCAACTCAGTGGTACTATAAGGTAAAAGTTAACATGTTATCAAGTTAATGAAGCAGTAATGATAAAGCAACATAACAATCACTTCCTAGCTACTCTTGTTAATGCAGGAATGGAGTGCAAGTAATGATGTATGCCCTCACATCAAAGCTCCCTCACAAGTGACTTCGACAACCTATTTCGCATATGACAGCACTCCCTCAAACACAGTGTACCTTCGTCACCTTTAAAGCACATCCTAATTAATGTAATGTGATGCATGGTCGTGTTAGCTGAGTACTTAATTAGGCTTATCATACAACAGGTTTGGGAAGCTAGGGTACCTCCCTTTATATCATTGACCCGAACCGAAGAATCCATCTAGGGTCGTCAATCCTAGTTAAGAACATATGATAGAAAAGTTATAGGGCATCACTCCTAATGAAAAGTAGTCGATAGGCATGTTCAAAAGTTTATACTCGCGGTCACTACGGGGAGGCTTGTCACCTCAGCGTAGGCCGACAACATGAACACGGTGCCCCATACCACCATGCCCAGCTCACAAGTTTTAGTTGCTCACTGGTCACTATGAGGAGGCTTGTTACCCCAGCATAGGCTGACAGCTTGAACATGGTGTCCTATACCACCATGCTCGGCTTATAAGTCTTAGCGGATCGTGGTACCATGGTTAAAGAGGGCCTTTACATTGGTAAGGGGTACCTTAGATTCAAGCAGTAGTGTCCATACATGGTAAACACACAATAGGCTAATCGGTTTGTTAGGCAGGTTCGATTGCTACCGGCACACGCTGACTTAATCGACATGCGGCGCATAAGCACCCCTCGTGGCCTAACCACTGTCGATCACTACAAGAAAAATGGGCAAAGGCTACGGCTAAAAACCATAGCTAAAGACCTTTTGTTATAGATCTAGTCCGTAGCACGTCCGTCACTATTGGTGGGGTAGCTAAAGGTCAAAAAACCAATCGCTACGGATTATATCCGTAGTAATATATATCAATCACTACGGACAAAAGCCATATCTATAATTTCTATAACGAAATGTAACTATGCCTACAGATTGAATCTATAGCAATAAATATCAATAGCTACAGATAAAAGCCGTAGTTATAATTTCTGTAGTGAAATGTACCTATGGCTATGGATAATAGCTACGGTTTTCAGAACAATAGCTACGGATAAAATCCGTAGTTGTTTTTTAAAAAATTTTAAAATAATTATAATAATCGTGCCTGTTTCTATTGCAAGAACCTACTGTGATTGATAACTTATCTAAGCTTAATGCTGATAAGAATAGTACATAAAATGCAATTAGGAAAAAAAATGATGCATTTATTACAAATAACAATCAAATTATACAATGCATCCCACATTCACATTTCTAAATAAGCAATACTTCACTTTTCTCAACCTATCATAAGAAGATAAAGCTTCTTCTTTCCCTGAAATTGCAGATGTAACTTCTATGGACTTTGACACAAGATCACTTTCAAGTTTTGAAACCCTTCCCTTGAGAAAGTGAATTTCATCCTCCAATGACTTCTTTAGCTTATCAGTCTGTATAAAACAGCATTTGTAGACACAATCAAACAAGCATGCCTTTGTACACATCTCAAAAGAAAGTAAGACAAAAAAAAACATTGAAAATAGGGATTGCAACTTTCAAACAAATGAGGTTCAGGATACAGGGATGTACCTCAGCCTTATTCAATTTGCTTCAATGCAACTTCATTCACTTGTGCTATTTCTTTATATTGTAAAAGAAAATATTATAAAACATTTAAATCCTTAAGAGTATCAGATAATAAATCCAAGTAAAAAATTCAAACCACCTGTAGTATGTGATCCTTGTTGGCTTGTACCTCCCCTTTCAGTTTTTCCATCTCTTCATTTGCTTTTTGCATGTCCTCAATAAGCTATTATATATATAACTAACAAAATTGGAACATACTTGTAGAAACATTACATAGTAAGAGTGAAAGACATGAGTAAGAAAAAGAGGAGAGAAAAATCAGGCCAAAATGTTTCTCATATAGATTATATATATATATATATATAAGGTTATAAGTTTAGGTTTAGGTTATAGTTTATAGGTTTAGGAATTCAGGTTCGGGTTCAGGTTTAGGTTAAGGTTAAGATTAAGGTTATAGGTTTAGGTTTAGGGATTTGAGAATAGGTTATAAGTTTAGGTTATAAGTTATAGGTTTCGGTTTAGGTTTAGGCTGTAGGTTACATGTTTAGGTTATAGGTTTAGGTTTAGGTTTAGGGATTTGAGAATAGGTTTAGGTTTAGGTTATAGGTTATAGGTTTAGTTTAAGGTTATAGGTTATAGGTTTAGGTGTAGGTTATAGGTAGGTTATAGGTTATAGGTTATAGGTTTGGGTTCAGGTTTAGGCTTAGGTTTAGGTTATATGTTATAGGTTTAGATTGAGGTTATAGGTTATAGGTTTAGGAATTCGGGTTTGGGTTCGGGTTCGGGTTTAGGTTTAGGAAGCATGCTTGTACTTGTGTGATTCACAGCAACATAAATTCTCACATTCAAATAAACCATAAAAAAGATGGGCGTGTTTGGATACAAGGAATCCACACATATTCCAAACAGGCACCTCATTTAAAGGTAAAAGAAACGAACTCAAGAACTGTAAGCATTTTAATTCTGAAGGGTAGATCTTCATAAACTGACCATTTATTTATATGGCAAAGAACTACTTCAAAAACAAATAGAGCGTCATCATTCATCCAAAGGAAGAAATCACCTAGATAAAGGGCAATCAGCTGGCAGCTACCTAGTTTGAAAATACAAATGACCACTTGAACTAAAATATCACAATCTTCTAATGTTTATAGTCCTAAGGGAAAGCTAACGAAGTTATGTTCTGATCCTCCTCATGTATAGCCACCAGCCCCCTTGCATGCATGTGAAATTCAAACAATCCATTATGTAGGCCGAACATGCAGTTGCCCAAGAATCAACCCTTTCTGCTCATCCGATGGAGCACATTTACATTGAATTGGGTTTGTTGGTTAACTGTCTGTAGTCATCCATTTGTTTCACACATTTGTCACACCTGATGAGCAGACCGAACAATTATAAATAAATAGAACAATTATCTAAAAATAAACAATTATAAATAAATAGAACATGAGATGTGAATATCTAAGCTAAGGCATGCATGTGTAGATCTAATGATTCTATATGTACTCCAACCATCCACACTCAAAAGAAAAGAAACGAAAAGAAAAATCTTTTGTTTTTTTTTTTTTGTTGAATTTTATGAACTAGCACCATTCATTTGAAAAATTAGCTGAAAATAAAATATATAAACAATAGAAAATGAGATGCAAAAAACTGATCTAAGGCATGCATTTGTACATTTAATGATGCTACATGTATCCCAACCATCCACACTCAAAAGAAGAAGAAGAAAAAAAAAAAAAACTAATTTTGCTGAATTTTATGAATTGACACCATTCATTCCAAAAATTACTTGAAAATAGAAAGTTAAAAAAAATAAAAATGAGATGCAAAAAATTGAACTAAGCCATGCATGTGTAGATTTAAAGTTTCTACATGTATTCCGACCATCCACGCTCAAAAGAAAATAGAAGAAAAAGTTGACACTATTCATTACAACTGACACTATCCATGTATTTTATGAATTTTAGTAAAGTTCTTGAAATGTCCACTTCAAGCACTCGAAAACAGGAATGCTAGAAAATTCAAATGTTATCAGCTCAGACAAACAATCATTTTTTTCGACCTGCTGGAGAAAATGTTGGTTCTGTGTCTGCATATCTTCATATGCTTGACCAATTGTTTGTATGTACAAAGATTAAAATGTTGAGTAGCTAATTCGGCTTCATAATGAACAACATGTAGAACTTTTAAGGACCATCTGGACCTCAATTTCAGAAATATAAGCGTCTGCTTCCCCATCTTTTATTTTTATGGCCTCCTTAAGCTCCAACACTTGTTTGCAACAACAAATGCTAATTAACACACACACACACACACACACACACACACACACACACACACACACACAAAATGCAGCATAGACTTCTAAAGCATCTATTGCAAACAACATGATTTAAGACGAACAGAAATCACTCAAACATGTATTCTCAAAAGAGTGAAGGCATTATTTGTTGCATATTCATCAGTGCAAATATAAAAAAATTATTTTCTGTAAAACCATGCAATTTAAGCTACGAGCACATGAATTAATTGGTAACGGCCCATTTGGATGCCCTCGCCAATCCAAATTTATTTCTCTATTCTGGAAGACTGTTCCACTACTTTAGTAGAAGCAATCTGCTCGCATTTTGTGGTGCTTGGGAAATGGAAAGTGCAGCAACCAGATTCCTGTTTCCCTGCTTCATATGCCATAAATCACAAGTAAGATGAGTTGTTTCTTATCTCAATTACGATTTGGATGGATGGAAGCGCATGATCATTTGCATTCTCTCAAATGCACCCTAAAGCAACAATTACATGCAAGACAATTGGATGCAATATTGTTGAAGAACTAATATAAAAAAAAAATCTCAAGGAAAATCAGCTTAGTGTAGTGATGATGTGGTCATAAAGAATGATGATAGTTCTATAGTATCTGATAGGATCAAGACTCCATTGTAAAAAGTCAGAAATAATTGCACATAACAGTAAATTTACCTTATTGTAACCTCCATATACACATATAAGTACTAAGTAAATACATATACAAAGCTAACCTCTCAGAAGCATCTAATTTTTCCCTTAAATCAACAATTTCAGCTTCAGCGACAAAAAGTCTTTATTGGCAGGCTGCCTCAGCTTCATTCACAGCCTTCACTCACAACTCCAGACAATGTTCATCCAAAGCACTTTTCAAGATTTCAGCTTGCACCTGAGCTCTAGGTTCTAATTCCTTGACTTCTATCACATCTCTGGAATTCATAGTAGAAAGCCTATAACATTAGAATGCATTATATAACCATACACAATATCAGGAAAATTGTACAACTTAAAAACATATCTATAATGAAACCAATCATGCAAAAAGAGGTGTAAAGAAAAATGCATTTTCAGTCCAATGAACTTATCAGATCTTGAATTCTGAAAGTTTACACTCCTGTTCCTTCTTAATTTGCCAATTCAGACAATAACAGAAGTGCAGAGGCGATATAAGTTATGAAGTAGAGAAATAAGAATACCATACATGTATTTTGGAATTTGCAACAAAATAAAAGGTGATAAGAAAAAAGAAGTCTAAATTACTATGTACTCACCTTCATTTCCCAAGCAAAGGACCTTGAGCCATTTCATCAAATAGTTAGCATGCATGAAATCTGAAAGAGGGAAAAAGAGACACAAATAGTTAGTAGGCATCTTTTTAGATATTACAGATCCTATGTAATGTGCTGTTGGATGCATTTTAAAATGAATTGAAATAATTTGTTGAATAAAGTGAAAACCAAATTGCAAGTAACTTTCTTAGCATTCGTATTAAGGAATTGAGTTACAAATTACTACCACATTATTTCAAATCTGACTTCAATGAAACACAACTACTATTTGTGGCTACTTATAATGAATACTAAAAAGCATAAACAACATAATTCGGACATTAAAAAACATTTTAAAAAAATCACTCCATCTAGCAGTCATATTTTCTATGGAAACACAGATTGGATTACCTGCATGCAATGAAACCATCGTGGCAACCTGCAGCTTGCTCAAAGTTCCGATGCATATATCCACATCATTCTCAATTAAACTACTCTGCCACTCCACCACCATGGTTGCCACAAACTAGTGTCCCAAGGGCCTGAAGAAACTTCAGGTAAATGTTAGTGCATCAGATCAATCATTGTTTTGTATGACACAATCATGCAGCTCTAATTGGAATTAGAAGCTACACTTACATCATCAATGACCAATAAAAATCCATGCTTCTTCCGAAGCTCCACAAGTTCAATCACAGGTGCAAAATCTCCATCCATACTAAACAAGCTACAAAATAAGATAAACCATAGTTGCTTATGTAACAAAAATACAATATACCCCTTCAAAGATGTATTTTATGAGCTAGGAACTTCCATACCATCCTCAGGTCCTTCGTACAAATGTAGCCCATGTTTTGGTCATCCAGACCATAGATCTTATGGCCTAGTGGATGGACCATGGCTCAAAATCTCCCTTATAATACAATTCCATTGGTCACCTGCGAAGACAATTAAGAAAACAAGTGCAGTAACAGTCCACATTCAACTGAGAAAATGTCAATGATTGAAAAGCCAGCTTTCTGTTGCCGCTCAGTAAGATGAATACCATCAATGATTGATGCATGTTTCAGAGCATCTGAAAATATGGCTACCTTCTAGTAGCTAAAAGAGAGCTAACACTTCCTAGTGTTACCATTAAAGCCATATTGGTAAGTTTTTTTTTAGTAATAGTCCATTCTCCATCAAGAGTCAAGATCATGGTCCACTTGAGAAACCATCTCCCTAGTTTTAGAACACTTCTTAAGGAAATTGTGCATAAACAGAAATTATACATAACTCAATATGCATAGAACAATAAATTATAATAATGGTGTCTCTGAAAGAAAAAACAAGAAACTATTAACCTTCAAACCACAAGGTGATATGGCAAATGTTGGCGCCGATCGGTGGAGGTGGCGGCACTGGTGGAGTATAGAGGTTACAATAGTGGATTACTGGGGCGGTGGCTGTGGATGAAGGTTGTGGTCATGAGGGTTGAAGCCAATGAAAAATCCTCTGCACCGAACCAACTCGACCCAAATACACATAATTATTCCTGAAACAAACCCAATTTCAAGTTGGGTTTGCATTTTCTAACCCCGAATGTGAGCCAAGGGCCTTGGCACCTATCCTAAACTTGATTTGGGTCAATTAGTTTTTGGGTTGACTACACCCAAGTAGCAGCCACAACAGGGATGACTGATATACGACTACAATAACCACAACACAATGAAGTTGCTTACCTCTACAAACTTGCTGCTAACACTCGAATCGCCCCCATTGATGGAATCACCGTCAACACCGATGCTTTCCCTCCTGCGTAGAAGAGAGAGGGAAAGATCAAAAATGGGAAATGGGAAATAAAAATCCTAACCCTAGAATAAGAAAAGGGGATGATCAGAAATTTAGAAGGAGAGAAAAGGGGGAAAGAAATGGGAACAAGAGAGGGCACTTGAAAGGAGAAATTTTGGAAAAATCAGAGAGAGAGAGAGAGAGAGAGAGAGAGAGAGAGAGAGAGAGAGAGAGGTGGAGGTGTGGCTAGGGCGTGGGGGTGAGGTGGAGGCATGAGAGGGATGTTTGAGAGAGAGGGAATGAAAAAGAAAGACCCGCGTTAATGAAATAGAAAGGACCCGCGCAACCTTTTTTTTTTTGGTAGATTTAGAAGGCGAAAATGAGGTGGGAGGGCGTCGTTGCCTCGATGTGGCGAGAGCCATGAGAGAGAGAGAGAGAGAGTGAGTGAGGGAGCCTGGGAGATGAAGAGAGGGAGAAAAGGGTAGACGCGTGTGGGAGATAAAAAGCGAAATGAAATTTTGGGGAGGGGCGCCTGACGGACGGACCATTAGGACCGTGCATTTTTGGGACGTGGGGCCCACCGTGATGTATGTTATTTATCCACTCCGTCCATTAATTTTAAAATATTATTTTATGGGTTAATGTAAAAAATGAGTCAGATCTAAGTTTTAAGAAGACTAGACAACATATTAACAATAGAAATTTAATTTTTATTATTTCTTATGGTGTGGTCCACATACTTTTAATCTATATAATTTTTGGATTAATCCACTGAAATTATATATCAGAATTTATGGACGGCTTAGATCAACCACATATATTCCAATGGGCCCCATGGAGCCCCTTAAGCACAATCAATAACTAATAAGGTCCTGATGAGGATGTAGGTTTTAGCTACACATCAATTAAGCTTTTGCTACGGATTAAAACCGTAGTAACTATAGTGAAGGTTTATATTCATAGCAAAAAATTAATGTGGTCTGTATCCTTTTCCCCTTTTTTTGGTAGTGACAATCATCGTGTGACCCGGATTCATCGAGTCTACTTAATGTGGCAAGACTAATTTGGCCACCTGAACAGGGACTGTTACCGATTGCCTGGGCTATGTTGCAGTCCCAATCTTACTCAGATGCAGTAAATAAACACATGTGATAATTATTTCAACCTTTGACAAATAATACAAATAAATTCCTCATTTGAGCATTCCATCGAACACGTTGATCACGTTACTAAACATTTGCATTTTATCCTTAAATTGTGCAGAGGCAAACATAATTTCATGAAAGAAACTATACATGTGTATAAAGAAATTAAGAATCCTATCTTAATACTCTTAACAAATACAAACCATCAATAATTTTCATTCAGACAATTCATCAAACACTTAGACTACACTTCACTAAATATATAGACTAGGTTAGTTATAACATATAATTTAGCAATTCCTTATACAGAGAGGTCAGCATGCATATGACAGCAATGAATCGTAGATTAGTAATCATGGCAAGCATAAATCATGTTTACATGTTCATTCAAACATTTCAACAAACACATGGGATGCATCTTTTGCTCAACATAATTCATCCATGTGTATTATATCAAAAACGGCGTATATAAGACAATATGGCAGCAATCAAGTCAGACATAAATCATTAGCTGACATTGAAGGCATTGATAACCATAAACTAAGCTTTTATAGTCCGCACCTTTCGTCAGAATACTTGATTCGGACTTGGTTTAAACTCTATGTTTCTAAAACGGAACATCGGGTACCTAGATGACGTAATAGGTTAGCTAGTTTGACAAATAATCATCCTGTATCTCTATAACAAGATTATGGTTAGAGTTTCTTACCCAAAATCGTAGTTGAAACAGATTGTGTAGCATAACGGGGAGGTGATTTGGTGCGTGGAGTCGTGAGAGAGAATTACTGCAGTAATCTCCCAACAACCCTCTTCTCTCTTACCTCTTTTCTCTTCCTCTCTCTCTCTCTCTCTCCCTTAGAGTTTTGGAGAAATTCGTATATGAGAGAGGTGGGGTGGTATAAGGGCTATTTATAAGCCCAGAAGTGATGCAAATGGCCCTAAGGCCACTATATACATAAGTTATATCTTTTTTAACAAACAGGGCTCACAGGGAGGCCCACTACTCACTTACATCATAGGGTATGCTCTCTGACAATGAATCTATGCCAGAGTGTAATTTTGGTGTGATCGGATAAGATGATCAACCGTGGAGGACCTGTGTCAGATCAATGGTCATACTTACTCGATCGGGGCCACAGTTATATGGATATGTACAAGGAATTTTCCTTTTCCATGGGTGAATTTTGGTCAAAACTGACAGTCCGAAATCTTCAATTTCGCGTGTGAGCGAATGGCCCAATTCACTTAAGTTTCATTACATTTTTTAAAGATATTCACATTTCTCACACACTTCACTCAGGGCTTAAGTTGTATGTTTCTAGGCACTATCTAGGCTTGATTCCCACTATGGTCATCAAGCCCAATAGGATAAACATAATCCTATAGTTTCGCGGTCATCGGACCCTTGACGTGTGGTCTAGGTCCGATACGGAGTTTTAATATACTCTCGAGAGCGATAGGCTCTTGGGAATTTTCCTAGGTCTTTAAGTGACGTTGAGTCAGTGGTATTAATGGTTTTAGGCTTTCTCATTTGTGGAAATGGTGGTCCGAGCTTAATCCATTGATTATTTAGTTTAGTACTTAACTAATTTCTGCCTAAGTTACGACATGATACGGTCCTTAGGTGGTTCTGCCTGAGGTGGTAATCGGGTCCTCATACGGATTTTTTCAAGACATTACAGTATTAAAATTTAAATGTTATATATATATATTATATTTATATTAAATATATTATATATATACTATAAACCCTACAGCCGGCCCTACCCGCACGCCCTTTTCCTTTCTTCTCTTTCTCTATCCTACCCAGCCGCTGCCCATGGCATGCCCGCCTACCCGACCAGCAATACACCGGACCACCACCACCAACACCAGGACCAGCACGCTGCCCGCATGACCAACACTCCACTGGACCACCACCACCAGATCTCTTCGAGCGAACCAGAGCGGTGATGCCCAATCCCGACAGGGTAAGTGCCCAAATCTGCTTCTTCTTCTTCTTCTTATTCTTCTTCGTTTTCTTCTTCTACTGAAATTTGAAAATCATTTTCTAGAATAATTATAGGGTTTGCTGACGCTAAGATTCTTTCCATGTTGGATTGATTACTTGATCAAAGCTATTGATCAGATGGGCCACACCTTGGGTAGGAGATTACCTGCGAATCACTAAGATTAAAAGATATGAACCCTTTGATTTCATTAAATTTGAACCCTTCCTCCATATCTCCCTAACCATGAAAGTTTTAAGTCATTGATGAAAAGTTCCAATCTGTGAAGCATTTCAAACCATCCTTCATCCATTATAGGATTATCAAATCAATGGTTTGGATAATCAATGCAGCCCCACAAGTAATGCAGCCTCACATGTAAGCTCGAGCTCGACTCGAACCACTAGCTTGACTCGAACTCGACTCAACAACTTTGGCAAATAAGCCAAGCTTCAATGTTGAGCTCAAGCTTGACCTCGAGAATAGGATGGATGAGTCGAGCCGAGCTTGGCCCACCTCGACTCGACTTGGCTCGATGAACAGCCCTACCCCCATAGTGACTTTTGAGCTTTTTTAAAATAGTTATTGAAATTGGAATAATAATGGTTGGGTTAATCATGCATTTTCATAGCATATGGATTTTATCGGGTAGTTGATATAAGACGCGGGGTCACTACGGGCTGTACCGTAGAGTATTTTACCTAGTGATCCTAAGTTTTCGTTGCGTGCATTCTTCTACCATGGGCCATCCTTTTAACATTGACTTTTTCAAGTGTTGAGTTTTCCTTGGATGTACATAGAGTACTTTTTCAGGAAGCTAGGTCACTTTGGGTGTCCTCGTTGCATGGTCTTTTTTGAGTAACTAGTCCTCCTTATAGCGTACCTTTGAGTACTTTTTCGGGGGCTAGTTCTCCTTGGGTGACCTTTTGCCAACTGGATATACATCCTCAAGTCTGTGAGCATGTGTATGCATTCATACATTTAAACAAGAACATCTTTATGAAATTTATTCAATGTATGCGTATCTGATAAACTATGTCTTATTAATATGATGGTCATTGTGAAATGTTCATGTTAGATTGTTCCTGATAACTATCCATAATTATCTTAATGATACGATAAATCTTGGGGGTTATACCTCACTGGGATAGCCATTGACACTATCAAACCGTAATCAGTGTGCAGGTGACACAGAGGATGCACATGTTGGTGTTCATGTGGAATAAGAGGAGCTAGACGATCTTGCAACTCTCTATTCCTGATTTCCTTTCTATTTAATTTGTACTATTATCTATCTTAAAAACTTAAGACATTGATTTGTATAAGTTTTTGGGTAACCTCTTGAAATATTTGGTTTTGTATATTTGGACTCCCTTTTATACTTGATTTGCTCCTAATCCGTAAAAATTACTAACTCTGATATATATATATATATAATGTACATGAAAATTAGCTATCTTTAAAGGTTAACACTCGGGTTTTTAGAAAACGAGTAGTGTAGTCGGGTTCCGGGAACCGGGATGTTATATATCCCTTGAAGATTAGTAAAAGACAGCATTTACATGTCCTTAAGGCACCTTTGCTTACCGAAGGATGACATTCAGACTATGTAATGCTCCTGACACTTTTTAGCGATATATGTTAAGTATTTTTTTTGATATGGTGTGGTAATATTTAAAGGTCTTCATGGATGACTTCTCGGTCTTTGGTCCATCCTTCAACGAATGTTTGGAAATTTTGAAAAATGTGCTGAAGCGATGTGAGGAAAAGAATTTGGTACTTAATTAGGAGAAGTGCCACTTCATGGTTCATAAGGCAATTATCCTGGAACATATAATCTCTTCTAAAGGAATTGAGGTAGATTATGGTAAGATTGATCTTATCTCTAACTTACCTCCACCCAAGAACCTACGTGACATGCGATCCTTCTTAGGACATACTGAATTTTATAGAAGATTCATAAAGGACTTTAGTCACCTCTCTCGTCCTTTATGCAATCTACTTTAAAAGGATGTACCACACGAGTTGACTGAGCAATGCCATGAACCTTTTTTTAAGCTCAAGGGCATGTTAACCACCACACCTATCATGCAGCCACCCAATTAGAGCATCCCTTTTAAACTTATGTGCGATGCATTTGACTATGCTCTTGGGGCAGTATTAGGTCAGAGAAAAGATAAGAGGCCCTACGTTATACATTATGTAACTAGAACCTTAAATCCTACCTAAGTGAATTACACTACTATGGAAAAGGAACTCTTAGCCATAATATTTGCTTTGGAAAAATTTAGGTCCTACCTGATTGGATCCAAGATCATTATCTATACGGATCATGCAGCGCTCAAGTATATTATTTCTAAGAATAATGTTAAGCCCCACTTGATAAAATGGATCCTTCTACTCTAGGAATTTAATTTAGAAATAAAAGATAAAAAGGGAGTAAAAAAATGTAGTGGCTGACCACCTTTCCTGCCTTGATCTCTCTGATTCCCTTCAGACAACACATATAAATGACATGTTCTCTGACGAATAATTATTTAAAGTCTCTCAATCACCTTGGTTCGTGGATATTGCTAATTATCTTTTCACAGGTTCCACGTTGACACATTGGACTGCGCAAGATAAAAAGAAATTCTTTGCCGAGGTATGCAAATTCTTTTGGGATGATCCGTATTTATTCAAATATTGCCCAGACCAAATCTTAAGGAGATTTGTGCCAGACAATGAACACCAAAGTGTCATCTCCTTTTGTCAATCTCAGGCTTGTGGTGGTCACTTTTCTATTAAAAAGACCATGACCAAAATTCTGCAGTACAACTTTTATTGGCCCACTATGTTCAGGGATACTCATGAGTTTTGCAAAGCTTGTGAGCATTGTCAAAAAATGGGAGCATTGTCTCATAGAAATATGATGCCTTTAAGCCCCATTCTTATCATAAAAGCATTCTCCTAGTTTAAAATATGATTGCTGGGGCATTGATTTCATGGGACTATTCCATTAACCCTTTGGAAATTTATATATTTTGCTAGCAGTATGTCACTAAATGGGTCGAAGCAATCCCATGCCGGAACAATGACCATCAAATCGTCATTAAATTCTTAAAAGAAAACATCCTCTCTCGGTTCAGAACGCCTTGAGCTATCATTAGTGATGGAGGATTACACATTTGTAATAGGCCATTCACAAATTTAATGAAGAAATATAGCATCTCTCATAAAGTGAGCACTCCATACCACCCACAAACAAGTGGGCAAGCTGGGATTTTCAATAGAGAAATTAAACACATGCTAAAAAAATTAGTTAGCCCTAACCATAAGGATTGGTCAATCCGCTTGCCCAATGTTTTATGGCTTATTGTACTACATTTAAGACTCCTATTGGAATGTCTCCCTTTAGACTTGTCTATGGGAAAGCTTGTCACTTACCTGTGGATTTGGAACATAGGGCCTACTGGGCGATTAAAAATATGAACTTTAATTTAGACAATACTGGCTCATTGCACAAACTTCAATTGAATGAACTTGAAGAAATCCGGAACGATGCATACGAGAACTCGAGAATTTACAAGGACAGAATGAAAGTGTTTCATGACAATTCTTGATTACATCTCCTTCCAGGTAAACACATATCTCGTTGGACTGGCCCTTTCACTATTATTAATGTCTATCCTCATGGGGCCGTCGAGATTCAGAATCCAAAGAATGACAATGATTTCAAAGTGAATGGACACCGTTTAAAGCCATTTATTGAAAAATTTGATTCAGAGGACATGTACATACCTCAGAATGATCCTTTTTACTAGGATTGACCTCCTAGTCTGACGGATTTGTAGTTAGGTTTACTGCTTTTTGCTGCTTAGAATAGTTTTCTTTTCGCTGTTTTGGGATAGTTTTCTTATTATCTGTTCGAGTCTTTTGTGCTCACCCATCTTCATATTGAAATCATTAGAAAAGCCTTACACTTCCGTTTCCAGGTACTATCTTTCCATAACTTCCCTTTCCTTTTCGTTGCCTCTCTTGCATTACATGCTTATTTCTTTTACATTGAGGATAATGTAGATTTTCGGTTGGGAATGGGGGATTAGGTTACCTAATCAGTTGTTCTCCTAGTCTTGAAGCAAAAATTGTGAGAAAAAAAGTGCAGAAAATTGGATTTTTTTTGAAAAATAGAAGTATAAGATGCTTAATGTTGATGATTTATATCCATTGGATTCAATTACTTGGAGATTTCAAAGTTAAGTTCGAGTTATTAATCCATGAGTAAAAGTTTCAAACATTAATCGAGTCATGATTTCACATGCCACATCTAGCAGTCATATTAAAGCTTCAATCAACATTGAATTGTTAAGTTGGTGATTATTTAGCATGAAAGGAACCCACCTGGGAAATTCGTCCATCATGTTTAAAATAATAATAATAATAATAATACCAAGCTAAAAAACAGTTGTCTTTGAAAAGGCCACCTATTAAAGATCTTTAAAACGGTTGACATAATGTGAAAGCCATAGATGGAAAAATCAAAAGATGGAGGAATAAAAGAGGGAATTAAAAGATGAACTGTAAGGGAAGTTTTAGTTTAGGTTTTGGTTGCCCTGAATGCCCTTTTAATTATCAATGTTATCATGAAAGTGAAGAATTAAACCTTCACCCATGGAACTCAATATTTGGAATTGTTCTAATTGGAGGATTAATGCTTTGAAATTGATTATGAAACTTACCGAGTGCTAGAGTTTAGGAGAAAGTAATGCACAACATTGATGTATTTTAGAATTCTATTATCTAGATTATTTTTTTTTAAACCACTTGAGCTTATATAAATTATCCTGTGGTTCTCGAAATATTTTTCTCATACTTTCCTCAGGACTAGCAAAATGCTAGTTGGGGATCATGTTGAGGGTCAAATATTGCATATTATCCCCCATTTATATCTTGGTTTTGTGAACATGATAATGCTTAATGTTCTATTTTACTCATGTTTGTTTTGCAGGGTGAATTTAAGAGCTTGGATTGAAAAGGGTGCTAAAAGTATGGATTTGATGCTCAAGAATCATCAAGGCAAGGGATGGATCTTAGGAGACCAAGATTGAAGAATTCACATGCCAAAGATCAAGAAAACCAAGTGAGGAATGAAGAGAATTAAAGATTTGAAGTGAAGAAAAGGAATCTTGAAATCGTCCTCAAAAGCATATTTTGAAACTCTAGGTCATTTTGTGAAATTGCGCAGAGTGAAGTCTATTTTGAAAAACTATGCAGAGTGAAGTCTATTTTAGCAAACTGCATAAATTTGAGGTGGTTTTTAGAGTTTTCTAATTAGGTGTGAAAGTTGGAGTACAACAAGTATAAATAAGACTTCCTAGGATGTTCCTAGGCAGCTTCTAGGGTTTAAGGAGTGGAGCAAAAGGGTGGCGAAGCCATCACCAAGAGTTTTCCTTCTTCTTCGTTAGTTGTTTTCATATTTTTCTTAAGAGACTTTGGTCTAAACATGTCTATAGTTGGCTAAACCTCTTAGCCAGGGCTCAGAGGTGAAGCTTGTAGCATGATGGGATGTTTATCTTGCTTTAATTTATGTTTATGTTGAACCTTCTTTGATTTTAATTTGATTTTAAAGGAATACTTTCAGTTTTTAATGATTTATTGTGACTTAAATTACAGTAGATCTGCAATAGCTTTGAGTATCTTCTTTTCCTTACTTTGAGATTATGGGATTGGTAAATCTTATTGTCGACCATCGTCTCATGGGTATGGTTTTATGATGGAATCCCTTCCAAGTATCACAATTCTCCTCCTTTAAGAATTAGATCAATGAAAGTTCAGATTTGGCTTTATTGATATATCTTCCAATTGGATAGAATAGGACTCCATTTCCAATTACGTTACTTGAATCAAGTAAGAGGACTCCCTGATCACTACAAGTGGATCCTTGGCACCCTAGTTCCCACCTTTAAATTCTTAGTTTTAATTACTCTATTCACAATTACTCTCTCAAATACTTCAGAATTAGTTTCACATTTTCTTCTAGTTCTAGTTCTAGTTAATTTCAGAAACATACAAGTTTCAGTCCTTATGGATTTGACCTCGGTCTTACCGAGATTATTAGTACATCGCGACCCTACACTTGGGGTTGTGAACACCTTCTAGTCTGATGGAGGTCCTATTAGATTAGGATTAGGTTTATTGCTTTCTTAGGATTTAGGACTGAGATAGTTTGCTTTTGTTTAGTTTCGTGCTAATACCTTTGAATGCCAAGGACTTCAAAACTGTTTCAATTTTCCTCCTTTAGGTATTATCCTTCTTATCACTCCTCTATTATTTTTCGTTGTCTCAAGTTGATTTGATTGCTCATATCTTTTACATTGGGGACAATGTAGATTTTAGGTTGGGGGTGAGCTTAGTTAGACTAATTAGTATTTTTTGCTGTGTTGAGCAACAGTTTTAAAACTCTTTTAGAAAGTGCAAATCTATGTAATTGAGTATAATAATGAGATATAGAAGAACTTTTGAAGTTCTAGAGTTTTGTTAGTTAGTAAACCTTTGAATAATTTCTTTTATCGAATTAATTGAACGAAAGTTTAAACATCAATTGAGTCTAGCTCACAAATCACATTTAACTCATGATCTTTGAAGTTAACTTGAATTCATGGTTTTAGTTTAATTATTACTAAAAAGGGCTAGGAATTAAGTTTGGAGATCCTTATCTACATTAAAAATAATGAAAAAGAAAGAAAGAACCAGCTAGAAAATAATAAGATCGACGAAAAGGCTGTCCAGTCTGTGTTTCAATAAAAAATCAACGAAAAAGAAGGAAATGAATGAAAATAGTGTGAAAGCCGTTGATGAAAAATCGAAGAAGCTAAAAAATAAGTGAAAAGGAGATAGGTTCATGATCATTTACTTGTGTGGATATGCTACTTTAAAGTAATGAACATGGCTAACATTATGAAACAAAACTTAACTTCTATGGAATGTGAATTGTGAAGCACCAAACACACTAGAAACTTGATGTTTAGATGCATTTTACTAATCAATTCATGAAAGAGGACTTACTTCATTTGTTTACTAACCATGTTCATCTTTAGATTGTCATTATTTCATTCATTCTTACATCTCGGGATTTTACTCATACATGTTACATTGCGCATAATATTGTTTTCTGAAAATGATTTGAAAATTTGGAAGTTTGAAAGATTATTTCACACATGTTTTGCTCGAGACTAGAAAATTTTTGGTTGGGGTGTGTGTTAAGTGTGAAATATTGCATATTTCTCCATCATTATTCATTGGTTTTATGAATATGAAGGTGTTTAATTGATCTATTTATACATGTTTTATCTTGCGAGGTAATTTTGAGAGCTTAAGGTGAAAAGGATGCTAAAAGCATGGATTTGATGTTCAAGAATTGCCAAAGTGAGGATTGGATACTTGGAGGTAAAGATTGAAGAATTCAAGAATCCAAGATCCAAGAAAATCAAGTAAAGAAGGAAGAAATTCGAAGTTAGTACATAAAATTGAAAGTGTTGAACTTGATACTTCGATGCCATCGAAGTGAGTGTTCAATGCCATCGAAGGAAGCTCAATTCCATCGGAAAAATTAGAAAAAATCAAGTTTGGTTGCTGGACATATCAGTATAATTCTCGATCCCATCGAAGAACGGTTCGATGTCATCGAAGGTAGTTTGATGAAATCGAAAAAATCATGAATTATGGGATTTACTTGCTTGATAATTTTGAGTAATTTCTAATCCCATCGAAGACATGTTCAATGACATCGAAGCCAATTCGATGCCATTGGAGTTTGGGCAATGCCATTAAGGACTTACGCAGGCACGAAAACTTTGTTGTGGTATTGTTTCCAAATTTAAATTGAACTCGTTGTTTGGACTTTGATGCCATCGAAGGTGCGATAGCTGCGTAAATTGATGTCAGTTTCAAAGTCAGACGGATAAAAGACTATATAAATGGGTTTTATGAGTTCTTTTAGGCATGAATTAGGGTACAAGGAGTAGAGTAAGGAATTGTGGAGCTTCAAGGAGTCCTCTCTCCTCTTCAATCCTTTGGTTCTAGTTACTTTTTATGTTTTTCTTTAAGAGTTTTAGTTTAATCATGTCTTTGGTTGGCTAATCTCTTAGGTAGAGTTAAGAGGTAAAGCTCGTAGTTTATTTTAGTGTTTATTTTACTTTGATTCAAGTTATTTGGATTGCATTTTGAATAATTAATCTGTTTTAGTTTGAATGAAGGAATATTTTTAGTTTACTTTGATCTATTGTTGACTCTAGGCACAGTAGATGTGTAGGAAGCTCTTAAATATTCTTACCTGTTTTACAATTGTGTGATCTATAAAAATTTCTTAATCTATCATTGACTCTAGTCATGGTAGATACTTTGAATTCCTCGTGATCATTACATTGATGCTTTATGAGGAAACAAATCTGATGAAAGTTCATTATCTGTTTTGTTGAACACATGATGTTTTAATTGCTCTATCATTTGACTGGATGGATTAGGACTTCAATTTTAGTTGAAGTGTTGATTGAATGAAGTAAAGTAACATTAAGATTGCTACAAGTGGATCCTTTGTGCTCTAGTTCTCTATCATTGATAGTTATTTTCCATTGATCTCTTTTATTTCAGATTTTATTAGAATCGTGTTCTAGTTCTATTTCTAATCTATTTCAGAATTCGTACAAAGCAAGTCCTTGTGGGTACAACCTCGATCTCATCGAGTTAATCCTACATCGCAACCCTGGACTGGGGGTGACAAGCGAATAGTCATGACTCGATAGACCTAAAATACAAAGAACCTCTTTCCATTCTCTTTATTTCTCCCTTCATCTCTCCTTTTTTTCTTCCCTACTTCTCCTTTCTCTTATGCAATTTCCCATCCAGAAAGGTTACAAGACCCATTAGGACTCCTAGATACAATGAGTCAATGAGTCTGTGACTTAGAAAATTGAACGCCATCGCTGTCCCTTTGATCTCTCTTTTCCCTCCTTCTTTTTCTTCTTCTTCTTGTACTTTCCTTCTCTTTTTCTCATATCTCAACTTCCCTTCTCGAATAGAGATGTTATGGAATGAGACATATCTTCTTCTCAACACGAATGATTGGCTCGACTCGGTGAAGATAGCGACAAACTCGGTGTGGTACTCCACACTATTCATGAATCTTAGTTTGATCATTGGTGATCAATTGTTGGCAGAATGGACTACTCGATGGATGCATTGCATCTCAGATCGGAGGTCGACTCACAATCACATAATTGATGCAATTTGATGAGGAGGATAACCCAACGTTAATGGAAAATCTCGATCCGATGGCTATTTCTTCAAGAAAGAGATTCTGGACTGTTGAGGGTCAAATATTGCATATTAGACCCCAGTTATTGCTTGAATTTACGAACATGGTACTGTTTAACGGCTCAATTTAATCGTGTTTGTTATGCAAGGTGTATTTAGGAACTTGGACTGAAAAAGGATACTAAAAGCATGGATTTGACGCTCTAGAATCACCAAGGCAAGGGACGGACTCCAGGGGACCAAGATCGACAGATTTACATGCCAGAGATCCGAGAAAATCGAGAAACTGAAGCTTAAGTGGCCTGAAAGTCAGCCAGAATGCAAGATCATAGGGTTCCCACCACATGATTGGCTCCAAACTTCATACATGGCCTGAGGACCATAAATTAACTATACAAGTAGAATTTCAGCCATTAGATCCCTCTAGAAGTATCCTAATGGACAGATCAGGTCATAAAATATTGATTTGGGCCCACCTGTTATCTAGATATGCTTCAAACTTGGGTTTAACCACTTAAATTAGCTGGAAGAAAGGATGGATGGATTAGATTTCTCATAATCATCAATATGGACCCCACTTCATGCGACCAGTGTACAAAGCAGGTGCACGCCCGCTGTGCACCAGACCACTCAAGCCGGTCAAACTCGGTTTGATCGAGCTCTCCTTCTCCAAAACAGAATTTCCGTTTTCGTTCTAGCGTTCGCACGCCATCCATGTGGGATGCTGATGTGGGCCACCATGAGTGTCTATTAGAGAAATCTGAACCGTCCATTCAAAGACCAAGGACCATATGGCCCAGACCTAGAAGAGGGAACTAAAGGAGGATAGCTTGAATGGTTTTCAACCGTTCAAACATGGAACGGATGGCAGCAAGAAAAGTTCTGTGGGCCACACTGAAACTAAGAAGAAAAAGTCATCCATACTCGACTGGTTTTGCGAGGGGAATTCAGTGGACAGAATGAATTTTCTAGGCATCACCGATCATGGATCCCATCATCATCACAACGTAACCATCTTACGTAGGCTCTGTTTCGCGTCCCGACGCTGTCCGAGTTTTGCGGAAGGTTGTATGACCATGGCGGTGATCGGTCCGTCAATCAGAACCGTCCAGTAGCTATCCAAACAAGTTTCTACCACTCCTATGTGGTTGGATTTGTTAGTTTGGGAGATCCTACCTCTTGGATTCACCTCAAACACAACCCATCTCTGCGTTTTTGCTGAGCAGAGGTGCGCAGTCCAGCATTTTTGTGAACCACATTGCGTAAAGAGGAGTACGGAACTCCTCCAGGGCATCCTTGCCTATAAGAAAGAAGAGAGAGAGAACGGGAAGGCGATCTTGGAGGGAAATTCAATTTTGTGCTGAGCGTGGAGCAGAGAAGCCTGCACGTGAAGCAGTTTCTATAGAGTTTTGTTTTCTTAGTTTTCTGTTTAATTTCTTTATAATATTTGAGGAAAGCCTAATCATGTTGAGCTAAACCTCTTAGCTAGGGCGAAGAGGTGAAGCTTGCAGCGTGATGGGAGACTTTTAGCTTATGCCTTTTGTTTATACTGAACTAATGTTGATTTTGGTTTAATTAAGGGAATGTTTTTAGTTTTTAATGGTCTGTTGTGATTAAAATTACAATGGGTCTGTGATAGCTTTGAGCATGTTCCTTTCCTTTTTATGTTTATGATGTCAGGAAGCACTGTTGTTCACCATCGTCTCCTGGGCATGGTCGGATGACGGTACCTTTCTTAACCTTCATATCATGTTGATTGGTTATTAATTAGTTTAATTATATTGTTTACTTTGTCTCCTGGGCATGGTTTGGTGATGGAATCCATTCTAATTTATATACCTTTCATCTCTTGAAAACTATATCAAAGGAAGTTCGGTCTTGATTTCCATGGTTACACTCTTCAACTGGATGAAGATGGGACTCTAAGTCCAGTTGAGTTCTTGAAGTAGGCATAAGATCTCCCTGATCTCTACAAGTGGATCCTCTGAATCCTTAGCTTCCTTCTTCTGAATTCCTTAAGTTTTAGATTGGTATTTCACTATTATTCCTCAAAATCATTTGATTTAGATTTCATCTTAATCTAGTTCTAGTTCTAGTGAGTTCCAGATTACGTACAGGTTTCAGTCCCTTAGGATTTGACCTCGGTCTAACCGAGTTTATTACTACATCACAACCCTATACTTGGGGAGTGAACAAGTTTTTGGTGCCATTGCCGGGGATTGACGGTTACATTTTTATGAAATTAACTAGTTTTAGGATTAGTTTAAAATTAGGATTTTTCTAACTTTAGGTTTAGATTTTTCTGATTTCTAGAAACTAACCTGTTTTCCTGTTTTGTTGGATCCTGACATAAACATCTAAATTGGTAATCCCTTTCTAATTTCTCTACTTTTTCTATTTTTAGAATTAGGGTTTGAGTTTTAAAAATTTTCTAATTCTAGTATTTTTCTATTTTTAGGAAATATTTTATTTTTAGAAACTTTCCTTTGGATTTTCTATTTTAGAAACTTTTTAATTCTAGGATTTCTTCTAATTTAGAAACTAATTGCCTTTCTATTTTAGGTTTAGAATTTTCCTAATTTATTTTTAAAAACTTTCTATTTTTCCTTTTAGAAAATTTTCTTTTTTTAGAAACTAGTTTACTTTAGGATCTCCTACTATTTCTAGACTTTCTATCTGTAGAAATTAACTTGGTTTGTTTTATTTTGCAGGTTCTTAATTTAAGACTTCTAATTTGGTAACTTCCTTTCTACTCTTTTCTCTTATTTTCTAGATTTGTATCTTTTAGATATAGGTTTAGAATTTGAATTGAGGGTTGCAAGTGTTTCATGCCCAAGTGGGTTCGTGATAACACTCTACGTCTCAAGGAGGATTGGTTGAGGGGTTATCTATCCATCGCAGGATTAGACACCACTTGAGATCCTTAGAGTTAACTGAGGTTATGGCCGCAAATCAACCTCTTCTACCCTAACCTAGGGTGGAGGACATCCAGGATGAGAATGATGTACATCAAGCACCCCCACCTCATACTTTACGAGATTATTTACAACAGGCGGGGGTGAGTATGTCCTCATGCATGATTTTTTTCCGAAAATATGGGATACATGAATATCAAGCCAGGGGTGATTCAACTCCTTCCAAAGTTTCATCGGCTTGAATCTGAAAATCTGTATCTACACTTGAAAGAGTTTAATGAAATCATAGCCACTTTATACTTTCTTAACGTGTCTGAGGACATGGTCAGGCTGAAACTCTTTCCCTTTTCTTTGAAAGAGAAAGCTAAGACATGGTTACATTCACTATGTCCCCGATCTATTGGCACATGGAATGACATGACAAAGGAGTTCATAAAGAAAATTTTTTCATATCACAAAACGAACACCCTTAGAAAGTCAATTATGAACTTCGCCCAAAAGGAGGATGAAACATTCTTCCAATGTTAGAAGTGGTTTAAGGACCTTGTCAGCTCATGCCCACAACACGGATTTGAAACGTGGCACATTACACACTTTTTCTATGATAGACTGATATCTTCCACGTGTCAATTAGTTGAGACAAGGTGCAATGGAGAATTTATGAATAAAAATGTCGATGATGTGTGAGATTACTTGGATAGGCTTGCTGAAAACACAGAAACATGGGACACATACCCAAAATCAAATACCACTTCTAGGCTCACTCAATCAAAGGAAATGGGCAGAGTATATCTTCTAAAAGAGGATAATGATCTCAATTCTAAAGTGGCTAATCTCATAAAGAAATTCGAGGCCATGGAATCAAGGAAGGACAATGGTAAGGAAGTTGTTTGCGGTATTTGTGGTTGTAACAGTCATACAACTGAAAATTGTCCAACCATATCTGCCTTTCAAGAGGTACTGACTGAGCAATCCAATGCCATAAATAACTATCAAAGACCTTTCAATGGACCTACCTCTAATACGTACAATCCTGATGGAAAAAATCATCTAAATTTTAGTTGGAGGAATGGACAAACTGATACCCCTCAAGGTTTCTTTAATCAGACTTCACAACAACAACAACAAGAGAAACCTCAAGAGGATCTAATTTTAAAACATTTTGAAAAGCAAGATCAGTTCAATCAGGATATGCTACAAGTCTTGCAAGACCTTAACAAAACATTATAAGGACTTAAGGCTGAAAACATGATTGGGAATAAGGGGAGCCTCCCAGCTCAACCTCTTCCCAAACCAAAGCTGCAATATGAAGTTGGCAACCCAAGCTCTTCAAATCAAATGAAGCACGCTAAATCCATCACCACTCTTAGGAGTGAGAAGATTATTGATAAAACCCTTCCGGTTAGGCTTGAAAATCCTCAACAGTCATAAGAGGACAACAATGATGGATGTAGTGATGCCCAACAAAAATTTGAACCGGAACTTCTAGAGAAGCCATTTGCTCCATTTCCCCAACGGTTAGTTGCACCAAAACCTCTCTCTAACTCTCAGGATATTCTAGAGGTGTTGAAATAAGTGAAAGTCAACATTCCTCTACTTGATGCCGTAAAACAAATACCTTTATATGCCAAATTCCTGAAAGACCTATGCACGACCAAACGACGACAGAGTATTCAAAAGAAGATCTTCTTGACTGAGAAAGTGAGTGTCATCCTGAAGCAAGACGTGCCACAAAAATTCAAAGATCCCGGTAGCCCAACCATATCATGTGTAATCGGGGACTATCGAATTGATCATGCACTTCTTGACTTAGGAGCAAGCGTCAATTTGATTCCCTACTCGGTATACAAATAGTTAGGCTTGGGTGAATTAAAACCCACCCTAACCACATTATAACTTGCTGATCATTCTGTTTGTGTACCAAGAGGGATAATTAAGGATGTGTTGGTCCAGGTCGATAGATTTTACTACCCTGTAGATTTTATCATCCTGGACACTGAACCCATCAATAACATGAGCACTCAGATTCCCGTCATTCTTGGTCGCCCATTCCTTGCCACTTCAAATACAATTATTAATTGCAGGAATGGTGTCATGATTATATTTTTTAAGAATATGACAATGGAATCAAACATATTTTTCAATAAAGGTAGAAACTCAGTGGATGATGACGATTTCCATGACATTAACATGATTGATTCTTTCGTGGAAGATAGAACGCCTCTGACCTTATCCTCTAACCCTCTAGAGACGTGCCTGACACACTCCCATGACTTGGATGATGACATGATTAGGGAGAGGTATGTCTTACTTGATACTGTACCGGTACTTGAAGTTAACCAGTGGAGGCCACAATTTGAAGAATTGCCCTAAATTGATGTCGTGCCTCTGTTGTTTAACCTCAAACCACCGAAGCTTGACCTAAAACCTTTACCCTCTAATTTAGAATATACCCATTTAGGTTAAGAAGAGACATACACAGTGGTGATTTCATCTCACCTTGAAAATAGACGAGAGTATGCTCATTTCTACTCTCGAAGAAGATAAAGGAATTATTGGACATATCATCACAGATCTCGATAGGATGAATGAACTCCTTTCAACTAAATGTTTCGACTCTTTGGATGATTGCTTGACAAACTTTGCAGATTCAAACGATCCCATGATACAAGAAATAGTGGATGCCTCGCAAGACAATACCTTGGTAGTTGTCACAGATCGAGAGAAACCTTATTTTGAAAGACCTCCTCCCCTAGATCCTGAATGTTTACCATTAAAGGAGGAGGAGCTGAAAATTGAACTAAAGAGTGAAACTTCGGTGTGTGTTGAGACTACACTACCTACTACAAAATTTTCTGAATTTCATCTACTTGTAGTCTTTGATTCATCATGGTGTACTAACTTCAAAATATCATCTGCCGCAGATGAATCGTATATACTTTGGACACTTCAGACGATTAAAAGAAAACTTTATGCTGAGGTCCCTCAATTTCTCTAGACATTCACGCTCCAGGACATCTAAGCCTACTGCAAAACGGGATTTTGGATGATCTTGTTGAAAAACCTTTTAAAAAATTTACCAAGATACTGGCCAACAGAAGAACCTGGATGCATGATTGAGTAGATTTTCCATGCTTTCACAGTTGAGGATTAGAAGTTACTACTTTCATAGGACTAGGGTAGTTTTCTTTATGTTATTCTAGGTTAGTTGGTTTTATGCCATCAGGTTAGTTTGTTTTCATGTTTTCACTCTCGTGCTGACCTACTCTCATAATGTGATCTCTTGAAAAGTCTTTCTCGATTCCTTCATCCAGGTACTATCTTCCCATCACTTCTCATTTACTTTCGTTATCCTATGTGCATTGCATGCTCATATATCTTTTACATTAGGGACAATGTAGATTTTAGGTTGGGGGTGGGAGATTAGGTTTCCTAATCAGTGTTTTCTTGGTCTTAAGTAAAAATTGTGAAAATTTGTAATTTTTCTAGAATTTCTTGTGAATTCGAAGTGATTTTAACGGCCATCTAGGGCACTTAGAATTTCAAGATACGTGATGTTGGTAATTTATGACTCTTGGATTCAGTATCTTTTAGATTTCACAGTTAAGTTTGAATTATTAATCCATAATTAGAAGTTGTAAACATTGATTGAGTCATGATTTCACATGTCACATCTCGCTTTCACATTAAAGTTTCAGTTTGATATTGAATGATTAACTTGGTAATCACTATGCATGTAAGGAACCAGCCTGAAAAAATTGCCCGTCATGATCAATTGAAGAAAAAGAAAATACTTAGCAAAAAAAAAAATAGATACCTTTGTAAAGGGTTGGGTGAATAATCTTCACCATAGGGTTGCTCCCCATAGGTGTAGATTTAATTCCCCATGGTTAATATGTGAAAAGAGTTGGGTATATGGTCTTCACCATCAGTTTGCTCCCTATAGGTGAAGATTTGATTCCCCTCCTAGGTGTTGCTTTTAATGAAAAAAGTTAAAAGCTAGAAGAATGAAAAGATGATCTATGAGGCAAGTTTTGGTTTACGTTTTGGTTATCATGAATTCTCTTATTGGTTACCAATGCTATTATGAATAGCGAAATGATTTTTGATGATGATAAGCCGAGATTACGCTATACACTCAGGGAACTTAATGTTTAGAATTGTTCTAATTGATAGATTAATACCTTTGAACTTGGTTATGAAGTCTACTATGCGCTTGTGTCCAGGAGAAATTAATGTTCAACATTCATAATCTTAGACTTCTAATATCTGGATTGTTTTCAAAAATCACTCGAGTTTATAGAAATTGTCCTGTAATTCTCAACTTATTTTTCTCACACTTTGCTCAGGACTAGCAAAATGCTAGTTGGGGGTCGTGTTGAGGGTTAAATATTACATATTAGACCCTAGTTATTGCCTGAATTTACGAACATGGTACTTTTTAACGGCTCAATTTAATCGTGTTTGTTACGCAAGGTGTATTTTGGAACTTGGACTGAAAAGGATACTAAAAGCGTGGATTTGACGCTCTAGAATCACCAAGATAAGGGACGAACTCTAGGGGACCAAGATCGACAGATTTACATGCCAGAGATCCGAGAAAATTGAGAAACTGAAGCTTAAGTGGCCTGAAAGTCAGCTAGAATGCAAGATTACAGGGTTCTCACCACATGATCGGCTCCAAACTTCATATATAGCTTGAGGACCATAAATTAACTGTACAAGTAGAATTTCAGCCGTTATATCCCTCTAGAAGTATCCTAATGGACAGATCAGGTCATTAAACATTGATTTGGGCCCACCTATTATCTAGATATGCTTTAAACTTGGGTTTGACCCCTTAAATTAGCTGGAAGAAAGGATGGATGGATTAGATTTCTCATAAACATCAATATGGACCCCACTTCATGCGACCGGAGTACAAAGCAGGTGCACGCCCGCTATGCACCTGACCACTCAAGCCAGTCAAACTCGGTTCCAGTGTTCGCACGCCGTCCATGTGGGATGTTGATGTGGGCCACCATGAGTGTCTATTAGAGAAATCTGAACCATCCATTCAAAGACCAAGGACCATATGACCCAGACCTAGAAGAGGAAACTAAAGGAGGACAGCTTGAATGGTTTTCAACTATTCAAACATGGAACGGACGGCAGTAAGAAAAGTTCTATGGGCCACACTGAAACTAAGAAAAAGTCATCCGTACCCGACTGATTTTGCGATGGGAATTCAGTGGATGAAATGGATTTTTTAGGCATCACCGATCATGGATCCTATCATCATCAAAGCGTAACCATCTTACGCAGGCTCTGTTTCGCGTCCGGACGCTGTCCGAGTTTTGCAGAAGGTTGTATGACCATGGCGGTGATCGGACCGTCAATCAGAACCGTCCAGTAGCTATCCAAACAAGTTTCTACCACTCTTGTGTGGTTGGATTTGTTAGTGTGAACGATCCTACCTCTCGGATTCACCTCAAACACAACCCATCTCTGCGTTTTTGTTGAGCAGAGGTGTGCAGTCCAGCATTTTTACGAACCACATTGCGTAAAGAGGAGTGCGGAACTCCTCCATGGCGTCCTTGCCTATAAGAAAGAAGAGAGAGAGAGAACGGGAGGCGATCTTGGAGGGAAATTCAATTTTGTGCTGAGCGTGGAGCAGAGAAGGCTGGACGTGAAGCAGTTTCTATAGAGTTTTGTTTTCTTAGTTTTCTGTTTAATTTCTTTATGATATTTGAGGATAGCCTAATCATGTTGGGCTAAACCTCTTAGCTAGGGCTAAGAGGTGAAGCTTGCAGCATGATGGGAGACTTTAGCTTATGCCTTTTGTTTATACTGAACTAATGTTGATTTTGGTTTAATTAAGAGAATGTTTTTAGTTTTTAATGGTCTGTTGTGACTAAAATTACAATGGGTCTGCGATAGCTTTGAGCATGTTCCTTTCTTTTTTATGTTTATGACGTCAGGAAGCCCTGTTGTTCACCATCGTCTCCTGGGCATGGTCGGATGACGGTACCCTTCTTAACTTTCTTATCATGTTGATTGGTTGTTAATTAGTTTAATTCTATTGTTTACTTTATCTCCCGGGCATGGTTTGGTGATGGAATCCATTTTAATTCATATACCTTTCATCTCTTGAAAACCATATCAAAGGAAGTTCGGTCTTGATTTCCATGGTTACACTCTTCAACTGGATGAAGATGGGACTCTAAGTCCAGTTGAGTTCTTGAAGTAGGCATAAGATCTCCCTAATCTCTACAAGTGGATCCTCTAAATCCTCAGTTTCCGTCTTCTGAATTCCTTAAGTTTTAGATTGGTATTTCATTATTATTCCTCAAAATCATTCGATTTAGATTTCATCCCAATCTAGTTCTAGTTCTAGTGAGTTCCAGATTACGTACAGGTTTCAGTCCCTTGGGATTAGACCTCAGTCTCACCGAGTTTATTACTACATCACAACCCTATACTTGGGGAGTGAGTAAGATGGCTCTGATGTATCCCATGAAGCTCGAGGAAGTGAGAAATCGTAGTTCCAGTAAGGTTTTCTCGATGGTTTCAGAGATTGGAGATGACGACCAAGATTTCAGGGTTTCAATAAGAGATGGATGCCAAAAGTCATTGCATTCTATCCCTATTTCATTTATAGCACTACCCTAACTCTCTTAGGCCGTTGGATGAGAAAAACATGGTTGAGATTGGACATGTGGAGCTAGGTTTCTAATGATGCTCATTTTCTCTTTGTAACAGATTCTTGTTTCGGTTTTGAACAGCTATGAACGAAGCCTTAGCTCGGAGGGTTGGGATTCTCCCAATCATATAGTTAAGATGAACTGAGAGAAATCAAATTGGATTCCCAGGACATCATGAGAAATAATGTTTTCATTTTCAGGACAGCAGCCACACGCAAGTCCTCTTCTTCCCAAGATCGTGCGGGCTAAGTTAGGGTTTGGTCGGATTTGAGGTCCACAAATGATGGACAACTCAAATCTTTCTAATTGGACATGATGGTGGGCCACCATCAACAAAAATAGATGTTGTCTATTTAAATGCCTTGTGGGGGGAAGCAGAGAAAGTAAAGAAAGATCTTTCCATCTTTAAGCTTGGGTCAAACCTAGTTTGACCACCCTAAAGGTTCAGTCCACCGCGGGAGCACACCAGATGGTGTGCACACAGTGGGTGTGGGGCCCACAGTGATGTTTCACAGGATCCATGTTGACCATCAGTTTCATTAGCTTAAATTAGGACCCCGGCTTGATTTTAAAATAGGCCCATAGCTTATAAATGGGCTGTATTTAATGATTTTTGTGAGTTTAATGATAATTTCCGACATACCATTGGTAAGATAGCTTCCAACTCTGATCACCACTGATCTAAAGGGTACCAGGGGCCCATAATGAAGTATTTTAATATCCACTCTGTCTATTGTTGAGGGTCAAATATTGCATATTATTCCACATTTATTTCTTGGTTTTACAAACATAATATGGCTTAATGGTATATTTTACATGTGTTTGTGTTGCAAGGTGAATTTAAGGGCTTAGATTGAAAAGAATGCTAAAAGCATAGATTTAGTGCTCAAAAGTCACCAAGGCAAATAATGAACCTGTGGAGACCAAGATTGAAGATTTCAAGGTCCCAAGATCCAAAAGAACTAAGTGGAGAAGGAAGTCGAAAGAATAAGCGTAGAAATCACAACGGCTGTACCATCGAGAACTGTTCGATGACATCAAAGATCCGTTCGATGAAATTGAAGATCCGTTCGATGACATCGAACACTAGTCGATGACATCGAATTTATGAGGGAAAATTGAGTTGGTTGATGGACATATTGGGTGCTTTTCTCGATCAATCGAAGACATGTTTGATGACTCGAAGGAAGGTGCTCGATGACATCGAATTTATTGAAGAAATTGAAGAAACTCGCTAGACTGTCTTGGACACATTCTTGATGACTCAAAGACCTGTTCGATGGATTGAAGCTTCGCTTGATGACATTAAAGGACGGTTAGATGACACAGAGACTTACGCAGTGCGAAAGAGCGAAAAGGCGTGACTTCCAGATTCAAACCCCTTCGATGACATTGAAGGTGTTACACAGTGTTTACGCAAATTGTGTAAATTTGATCTGATTTTGCAATTTTGTAGAACTTTTCCTATAAGTAGGGGTTTCCTAAGTCTTTCTAGAATATCTAGGGTTTGGAGAAGTAGAGCAAAAAGGTGGAGCTACTTCCCAAGTGTTCTTCTTCCATTCTTCTTAATTTTTAATGCTTTATTCTAGGGTTTTTAATCCAATAATGTCTATGGTTGGATGGATACCTTAGCTAGGGCTAAGGGGTGAAGCTTGTAGCATGGTTGAGATGTTTTTCTTGTTTGATTCTTGTTATTATTGAAGTCATTTTATTCTAGTTTGATATTTAAGGAATATTTTTAGTGTTTAATGGTTTATTATGACTGAAATTATAATAGATCTGCAATAGCTTGAGGTATTTTTTTTTCTGTTTGGAGTTTGTGAAAATAGGAAATCCTGTTATTCTCCATCGTCCCTTGGGCATGGATGGGTGACGGAATCCCTTATATTCTTCACAATTCTCCCATGTTAGTTGTTGGATCGGTATATCCTATTGTCTGTCATTGTCTCCTAGGCATGGTTAGGTGATGGAATCAATTCCAATCTTCACAAATTTCATCCGTTGAGAATTAGGTCAATGGAGGTTCAGATTTGATCTTATTGAATATCTTCCAATTGGATAGGATAGGACTCCAATTCCAATTGAGTGCCTTGAATCAAATAAGGAAACATCCTAATAGTTGCAAGTGGATCCCTGGAAACCCTAGTTCCCACTTTTAAATTCTTAATTTTCTAAATTCATCATCTCACAATTACTCCCTACCTTCCTGATTTAGGTTAGATCTTCTCCTAGTTTTGATTCTGATTACTCTCAGAATAGACACACAAGATTAGTCCCTAGGGATTCGACTTCGGTCTCACCCAGATTATCACTATATCGCGACCTTACACTTGGGGTTGTAAACAAGTTTTTGACGTCGTTGTCGAGGATTAACGACTGTGTTTTTCTAAGATTGATTAGTTTTAGAAGTCGGTTAAGATTAGGGTTTTCTACTTTTTATTTTTAGGTTAGGGTTTATTTATTTATTTATTTTAGAAACTACCTTAGCGTTCTAATTCTAGGATTAGAAACTTTCCTCTTATTTACTTTCTAATTCTAGGTTTAGAAATTTTCCTAATTTGATTTTAGAAACTAACTTTTCTCTCTTTTTAGAGACTTTCCTTTTTAGTTTTTAGAAACTAGGTTGCTTTTTTTTAGAAACTTTCCAATTTTGTTTTTATAAAGTAACTCAACTTTCTATTTCTATTTTTAGAAACTAATTTTCTTTCCTTTTTCTTTTACAGGATCCTAACATAGGAACTTCTAATTTGGTAACTTCTTTCTAACCTCTCCTCTACTTACTTTCCATATTGCTGTAGGATTTTACTTTTATTTTCTTTTAGGATTAGATTTAGAGTTAGGATTTTACCATGCAAGAATGAGTATGTCAGTACATTGAGAAAGGTAAAAGATATTAGGAAGGGATGTATGATGATTATGATAGGAAACAACTTATGTCTCAAAATTTTTCTGAAAATATAATCGAGAACCAACTGGAATACAATGCTCCACCGGTTAAGAAGTCCTTACGCAATCATATGCGGGAGAATAATTACGCCCCACGGATTAAGAAAATAATATGTGATTATTGGGGTCATCATGATTATGGGAGTGGGAACTATTATTACCCATTAGACAAGAAGAAAACAATGCAAGATTATATTATGGGTGATAATATGTACCAACAACCATTAGACTCTCCCATTTATGACCTGTATGACTATTATCAATAGAAACATCAACATTGGAGACATACACCAACAAGGGATTATAGTGAACATTCTCTTGGATCCGCTACCTTTGAAATCCAACCAGAAACAATCCAAGAGGATTCACTTCAGAAACTCATGGATGCACAAGAGTAATTTAATCAATATCTCATTCAATCATTCGTAGCCATTGAAAAATCTATCGAATTGATTAAATCAACTAGGTTAGAATGTCAGTCACACCTCAATGAGGAGGAAGAAGTTAGGTTATCCTGGCCTCAACCCAATCCAGAAACACAATCCGAGGAGAGTGATCCTAGCTCGCTTGTGGAAGATACTGAAATTGAGAATGAGGAGTTGAATTCTATTAATGAGCATACGGTTAAATTCCCTGAAGAGTCAATCTCGATGACTGTCTAAAGGAATGATCAAGAGACACTGTTAGTTTTCAAATATAGTGATATTGACACACTTGGTTTCAATGAGGAGGAAGAGGCTAGTTTATTCAAGCCTCAACTCAACCTAGAAAAATAGCGTGAGGTAAGTGATCTCATCCCACTTGTGAACTATACTGAATTGGGTGATGATAAGTATTGGGATGAGAATCATGAGTTTACAGCCCTAGATTCACTGGAATCGACTTCAATTATGGTTCAGGAAAGTGATCACGAGGTACAGGAAGTCCTACTCCACCCATATGACACGTTTGATTTAAATGTGGACGAAGAGTCTCTTCCAGGTGAATCGCAGGACTCTTTTGAGGCATGTTCGGCCCACTCCCCTGATTTAGATTATAAAATGATTAAGGAGATAGACGAGTCACTCGATATGACTCTGGAATTTGGAACCACCCAGTTAAGGCCACCATCTGAGTTGTCAACCCTTGACAATATAGTGCCTCTACTGAGTAGTATCAATGAACAGAGTCTTCACATCAATATGCCTACTGATCTACAATCTTTCTATACAAGGCAGAGTGAGATGTATCTGGTGACAATTAACTATCACCATGGTAAAGAGCGAGAGAGCATGTTTCCCGCTATTGTAAGAGAAGATGAAGGAATCATTGGGCATATCATCACAGACCTCAATGTGGAAAATGAGCCTCTTCCAACTGACTATCTCAACTCTTTGAAAAATTGCTTGGCATATTTTACAGATTTAAATGATCCCATGATAAAAGATATGATGGATGCCTTGTAAAACAATACCTCGGTGGTTGTTATTGACCAAGAGAATCCTTATTGTGAACCCCCTCCTTCTTCAGATCTTGAATGTTTACCATTAAGGGAGGAGGAGCTGAAAGTTGAACTGAAGTCTAAAACTTTGGAATATGTTGAGACTACATCACCTACTGAGAATTTCTCTGAATTTTATCTATTCTTAGTCTCTGATTCACCATGTTGCGTTAACTTTGACACTTTGTCTGTCTCAGGTGAATTATATATACTTTGGACACCTTAGGAGATTAAAAGAAAACTTATACTAAAGCCCACAAATTTCTCTAGAAATTCATGCTCCGGCACATCCAAGCCTATTGCAAAACGGGCGTTTGGATGATATTGTTGAGAAACATACTGAGAAATTTATCAAGATATTGGCCGGAGGAGGAACCTTGCGGCATGACTGAGTAGCTTTTCCCTTGCTTTCCTAGTTTAGGATTAGTTTATTGCTTTCATGGAATTTAGGATAGTTTGCTTTCCGATGTTTATGATAGTTTTCCTTACGCTATTTAGGATAGTTTGCTTATACTCTATTGAGTTTTGTTTTGTGCTAACCCATTTTATGCTGAGATCCATAGAAAATCTTCAAATTTCCTTCTTCCAGGTACTATCTTTCCACACATGCTCTTTCCTTTTCATTGCCTCATTTGTATTACATGATTTTTTCATGTACATTGAGGACAATGTAGATTTTTTGTTAGGGTGTGGGGGATTAGATAACCTAATCAGTGTTTTCTCATTTTTGAGCAAAATTTTTAAATTTTTTTCAATATTTTGAGTTGAACTCTATTTGGAAGGAAATAAATTGTGTAATTAAGAATGCTCTGAGTATGATGGGACAAGAGATTGGATTTTAAATTATTGAAGCCTGATCATTTAAGTAAATTATCACCTAAGGTTCTAAAATGATTAAGAGGAAATTTGTATATCATGTTAATTTAAATCACAAAACATGTTCAAGTTGTTTCCTTAAGATATGTTGGAGGTTTCTAATTGTTAGTGTGTGAATCATTGATAGATGTTGAGAATCGAGTCTGGAGAATTTTATCTACCTTAAAAGATGAAAAACCAGTAAAAAATAGGAAATCAACAAAAAGACCATGAAAATGAAAAAATGACCACATCGCTGAGAAGAATGAAAAAGGTCTCTAAAAAAGATGAATTGTCCAAAAAAAACAAAAGAGGAATAAAAGTAGCCATTGATAAAAAAAAAATCAAAAATTGGAAAAAGAAGAAAAAGGGGGTACATTCAAAATCAGTACTTGAGTTTTCGACTAATTTTGATATGATGAACATGGCTAACATTATGAAACACTAGTACTCCCATGGGAAGTAAGTTGACATACATTGGAAAACATGATATTTGAATTTCTATTCTAATTTAAGTAATATACTTGATCAATTGCATGTTTGATTCGGCTCTAAGTTTTCAAAATCTCACCTTCTTGTCTTGTCCCTACTCATTCATACTTGATTGCACAAAAGATTGTTTTCTGAAAAAGGTTTTGAACTTGAGATTGAAGATTATTTTTCACATATTTTTCTTGGGACTAGGAAAATGCTGGTTAGGAGTTGTGTTGAGGGTCAAATATTGCATATTATCCCCCATTTATTTCTTAGTTTTGCATACATAATATGACTTAATGGTATATTTTACATGTGTTTGTGTTGCAAGGTGAATTTAAGGGCTTAGATTGAAAAGAACGCTAAAAGCATGGATTTAATGCTCAAAAGTCACTAAGGCAAAGAATGAACCTGTGGAGACCAAGATTGAAGATTTCAAGGTCCCAAGATCCAAAAAAACCAAGTACAGAAGGAAGTTGAAGAAACAAGCGCAGAAATCACAACAATTGTGCCATCGAGAACCGTTTGATGACATCGAAGATCTGTTTGTGTTTGATGACATCGGACACTGGTCGATGACATCGAATTTATGAGAGAAAATCGAGTTGGTTGCTGGACATATTGGGTGCTTTTCTCAATCAATCGAAGACATGTTCGATGACTTGAAGGAAGGTGCTATATGACATCGAAGACTACTCGATGGCATCGAATTTATTGAAGAAATTGAAGTAACTCGCTAGACTATTTTGGACACATTGACTCGAAGACTTGTTCGATGGATCAAAGCTTCGCTCGATAATATCGAAGGACGGTTCAATGACACGGAGACTTACGCAGTGCGAAAGAGCGAAAAGGCACGACTTCTAGATTTAAACCCCTTCGATGACATCGAAGGATGTTCGATGACATCAAAGGCGTTGTGCAGTGTTTAGGCGAACTGATTTCTTGCCTTAAAGTATAGATGTTCGTAAGTAATATCCCATAAATAGAAGGTCGATCCCACATGGAGATGAATTGCGAGAAGAAGTAAATCAAGTGCAAAACAAATTAAGTAATAAAAACTAAAGTGATTATTTGATTTTGGGAGTTTTAAATGGATGTAATTCAACTGAATTAAAACAACACCCAAGCTTCAAAGTTCCACACATAGGTTAACGTTCCAAAATCATGATGACTTGGATAACACAACTAGGATCCGAGCACTATGGTCGGCCTAATCGAAAAATAAAACAATTTAAATATTTTAAATAAATGATATAAAAGATTAGAAAATCATGGATTTGTACCATTGATATATATTCTCAAGCACCAGTGATTTTAAGAATTCATATCTATAAGATAATGAATATCAAAGAAATGTAGCAGGTCAAGAACCTCTCTTATCTAAGAAATCTAATTGATTCAGGGTAAGCCTATCCATCAATGTGGATCGCATATGATGGAAACATATGCATCTCATATTAGGATAAAAAACTAAATCTAAATAATAAATAACATGCATACACCATTCTTCTCATCATTAAAATAATCAATCATCATAATTATGAAAACATTAAACCAATGCACCATTCTTCTCATCATTAAAATAATCAATCATCATAACTATGAAAACATTAAACCAATGTACCATTCTTCTCATCATTAAAATAATTAATCATCATACCCATGAAAACATTAAACCAATGCACCATTCTTCTCATCATTAAAATAATCAATCATCATAACTATGAAAACATTAAACCAATGTGCTTCCCTTCTAGCTTGGGCTAAAGGGAACTTAGAAAAACATAACTAGAATAGAGAAAAAAAGCAACAAGAAAGAATAAATATCTAAAAGCTAGTAAAGAAAAGCAAATTAAAACTATAAAACTCTGTAAAAACCCTAGATCTTACTTTGAAATGCCTTGAATGATGCTTAGGAATGCCTTGGGAAGCCCTATTTATAAGTGGGAAACTCTTACTTTCGCACCAAGTTGGAAAACTCTAGAAACTGCCTCAAATTTGCGCAGTTTGCTAAAAAATCTTAACCCTGCATAGTTTTCAAAAATAGACTTTAGAGTTTCAGAATACTATTTTTCAGGACGATTTCAAGATTCCTTTTCTTCACTTTAAATCTTTGATTCTCTTCATTCCTCACTTGGTTTTCTTGTATCTTTGGCATGTGAATTATTTAATCTTAGTCTCCTAAGATCCATCCCTTGTGTAAGACCCGTATCTTAGTCCATACCATTTCGTAGGTTCTTGCGGTCCTCCCGATCGAATTCTAGCAACCTTTGACCTTTATCCGACGTTTGTGCCTGATCCTAAGCCGAGTCCTGCAAACCTGAGCCGACTCAACCTGAGACTTGCACCCTAGCGACCGCGCCGTCACCATGGTTCCGATGCCGCGTCTCACGCACCAAGGCGATACCCAGGCCAGGAGATGTGGGCTTGTGTTCAGTTCGAGGAAAACGCCGCACATTTACAAATTTGAGAGAATCTCTGCCCAAAATGTCATATCAATCAATCAGTCATCTCATCAAGGGTTAAGTACATGTCAAGTACACATCACCTCACACCCCATCCCTAAGCAACCCCATAAGTCAACAATCCCTTACACAACCCATACCCCTCTTACACAAACTACCCTAAAAGTCAACAAATCTCTTACACACCCATCACTCACCTCACCCATCATT
Organism: Magnolia sinica; assembly: GCF_029962835.1. Taxonomy (NCBI): domain Eukaryota; kingdom Viridiplantae; phylum Streptophyta; class Magnoliopsida; order Magnoliales; family Magnoliaceae; genus Magnolia; species Magnolia sinica. Next base: position 65,784,392 of record NC_080580.1, read on the forward strand.
CCATCACCCGTCTCTCTCTCTCTCCTTACAACCCTCTCTCTCTCTCTCTCATTTTTCAAACCCACTTTCCAAACAACCAAGAGTCCCACGTCCAAGCTCTCCCAAATCTCCATGAGAGAGTTTTGTGTGTGGCCCACTTCCTACCCTCTCATCTCCCATCTTAACCATCAAAACTTCAACACCATCCATTAAAATCAAAACCGAGGCAATTACCTTTCCAAGGAGCCAAGAAGAAGTGGACGGTGGGTGATCTTGGACCCACATTTTTCTTCTTTTTTTTGGTATTTTTATTTATGTGATTTAAAGGCCCACAGATGGTGGAACCCACCTTGATGTATGCTTGGATCCAAGAGGGGCCCATAGTGGCAGGGCCCCTTCCTCGTCGCCGATCTCTCTCCTTTCCTCTTTCTCTCCCTCTCTTTTCTTCTCTATGATTAATGGCCCACCTATGATGTGTGTATTTTATCCACGACATTCGACAAGTGGGCCACCTTGATCCTGGTTGGGGCCTACATGACCGGACGATCACATAGGCCCAGATGAAGGGAAAGATAAATATCAGTATAATCTAAATCTCGTGGCCCACTACGTGGGACCACCATGATGAATGTGCATCATCCACAACCATCCAGCTTCCTGGACGGTGGTTGGACGCTGGATGGGTGTTTTATATAACATATACATATACATATATATATATATATATATATATATATAAAAGATATATGAGATATGTAAGAGATGCAGATGTGCATCTCTGTACCTGTGGGCCCCATATGGGACCCACTTGTTTTGGACGTGGGATTGGCTGGTGCACGTAACATCTGCTATATAGCTGTTGTATTGACATCACCCAACAGCTTGGGCCCCATCATTAATATACGTTGTATATCCCCACCGTCCATAGGGTGGGACGGTGGGCCTGATTGTGATATGTGAGTGACATCCACACCGTCCTTCAACTTTAAATCTACGCCATCCATCTGTCAGAGGTGGGACCCACTGGCATTTAATGTCAGCTAGTTCTATAGGTCCCACATGATATCTCAGGCCATCCAGATGGTGGGACCCACTGCCTATTAATGTCAGTAAGTTCTATGGGTCCCACATGTGGATGTGTTCTATCCAAACCGTCCATCCATTGGCAAGCTCATTTTAAGGCATGAGACTAAATGAGGCAAACTCAAATCTCTAGTGGGCCACCATGTGGACACCACCATGATGTATTACTTCATCCACATCATCCAGATTATGCTGGACAGTGTTGCACAACGTTTGGACGGTGCTGTCCAATGTCTGGATGTGCTATCCAATGTTTAGATGGTGCGGATTTGCATGGGAATTTTGGAGGGTGCTGATTTACATAGGAATGTTTGGACAGTGCAGATCATTATTAGTGGGACATGTGCCCATGAATGATAGGGTACGGTAATACACATGTCACACTTACAACTATTGAAATAATTTTGGTGTAAGCCCACTTGAGGACCATTGGTACGGCCCATCCATGAGGCCCATCATGATGTATTTTGGCCCATGGGCGGGGCCCACCTATTTGTATTGTTAGGCCTAGATACGTGGCCCACATGTTGTATATGGGCCCACATATGGGGCCCATGGTGATGCATTTATGGCCCATTGGTGCAGTCCATGTAATGTGGCCCACTTAATATATGAGGCCTAGTATTGAGGCCCATGGGTGAGGCCCAGTATGGTGTATTCAAGGCCCATGGGTGGGGCCCCATTATGATATATTTGTGGCCCATGAATGAGGGCCATGGCGATGTATATTAGGTCCTTATGTGAGGCCATGGGCCATTATTCATATGGCTCTATGTGGGCCACTCCTTGGGAGCAATGTTGGTTAGACGTCCACGTTGATGGGCAATGGTGGTTGGATGTCCACATTGTGACCTTCCCTTAGGCCTTGTTAGGCCCATTCTCATAATTCTCTTAGTGGGTTAACCCTAATCAGTGGGCCCCATTCACCATAGACGGATGGCTCCGTGCTATCGGATTTGATATAACCATGCCCGAGGACCGATCTTTATATTATGGTTGATTGGATGTCCATCTATAGACCCCGCCTTATTTTTATATGCTAGTTGTCGGTGCTGATTATCGATGCTGATGGTCAGTGCCGATTATAATGTTGATTATTGGTGCCGATTATCGAGGCCGATGCTAATTATCGGTGCCGGTTATCAATACTGATTATGAGTATGTGACAACATATCATCATGAAACATGCCCATACGCATCATCTGCATGCTTGTGATGTGATGAGTGATTGATCAAAGCACATGCCATTGGGCAGATTGTTATGGGACTCCCTGGTAAGAGGAGCTACCCACATGAGCGCGCGGTATGTGCATGTGTTGTATGACTGGATTGCGTGATTCATACATCTTACATTGTGTGACATGTACACTATATGCCCTAACGTTATCAGGGCTGTAGCCTCCACAGGCATATCGTGGTTGGTAGGATTGGATACTGAAAATCTTGTTCTACATGGGGTGCTATAGATGTTCCTGGGTGAAAGTCCCTAAACCCTTATGGTACTAGGAAGTTCCTTCAATGTCTAAACCAAGTGGATGCATGAGCGCTGAGTACTGATTACAAAAAGGCTGCGCTTTCCACTGTGTCGTGGTCAATTGCAAGGGGATGCAGCCTTACCCACCCAAAAGGAGGGAGCAAAGCTAGGCTAAGTTTGACCAGCTCGAGGAATGGGTCCCTTATCGACGAGTCGGGCCCGATATTGGTAGATGAATAGTGATGTCTCTTCCACTCACCTTGTTGCGTGTGATGGGACGGTAATCTGGTTTGGAGTGTACTAGACCTTGGTAATATTCCAGAGTTGAGCTGTATTGATATGTGGACTCAGATGAGGATTTGTATGCTTGAGTTGCATCTCGTATTGCATGGCCCTGGTATGACCAACATTATTCATGCCTTGCATCGCATGGCCTTGGTATAGCCAACATCATTCATGCCTTGCATCGCATAGTTTTGGTATGACCAATTCATCATCATATTCCACATTACTCTAATATTGCATAATTATATTACTACATTGCGCACACACTTTCACCATCCTCTAAGCTTTCCATAAGCTTATGCATGACTATTGCGTCCAAGTGATGTTGGATTGCAGCAGTGCTGAGGCTTGAGTACGTGGCAGATCATCTTAGAGCTTTTATCTATCATCATTGTATTTCCCTTTATGCGCATTATACTTATAAGTTTTTTATCATAGTGGAAATGTGATGAAGTTTTTAGTTGTTGTTTGTAGGTCATGCCTTGGTTATGCTTATTACGAATCAAACTGATGTTGAAAATCCTCCTCGTAGCATCCGAGGATCGGAACCTAGCAAATGGGCGCTGAGAGCCGAGAATGGGCTTCTACAGAGGCTGTTGGCGCCGGATTCAACGATTGGGAATTTTGTGAGCCCGGTTTCTGAGTTTCGGGCATGACAAAAGTTGGTATCAAAGCATAACTTGGGAATAACTGAGAACAACATTATATGTCTGTTATGAGTTTAGAATGATTTAAGTCTTGAGTTCGGATAGCTTAGGCAATCTTCTATTATAGACCCTTAACGCGCTTGGCTTCGAAAGTTTTTAAAGTTGATATGTGCCTTACTCTTTCCTGTAGGACATGCCACCTAGGAGAACGACTTGAGTGACCCCCGCTCCACCACCTGAGACTTCCACTCTACCACCTACGATCCCCACTCCACCACCAGAGATTCTGACTCCCCAGCCTAAGGATGTCATTCATCTACTTGAGACCGGTGAAGATTTAACCGTACCTGTGAGTGCCTCCCAGTTACAACTGATGTTGCAGGCTATGACGACCACCCTTCAGGGACGGGGCAAGCACCCCGTTGTTTCACCGGCCCAGGTAGAGCAGGAGCGCGCAAGCGCCCTTCTTCGAGAGTTCTGGCAGCTTGATCCCCCGTATTTCCAGGGAGAGCCAGACTCGACAGTAGGTGAAATATGGCGCTTTGATGTGGGGAAGATTTTTGATATGATGGGATGTACGACCCAGCGGCGGGTCCGATAAGCTATATTTCTTCTACAAGGAGAGGCTGAGCACTGGTGTCATCAGTATCCCAGTAGCAAGTGCCAATTTTGAGTGGACCTGGAACAATTTTGTAGATCGGTTTGACTGACAGTATTTTCCTGATCACATCTGACAATAGCAAGCGTTGAAATTCGAGGCCTTGGTACAGGGTGATATGATAGTGGCTCAGTATGTGGCTCATTTTGTAGCGCTATCCAGATTTACACCATACTTAGTAGATAATGAGGAGTGGAGAGCCCGTCGCTTCGAGAACGGCTTGTGTTATGGTCTTCGAGGCTGTATTATTAGGCATGAGCTCCCAACTTTTGAGGAGGTGGTACGGAAGGCCCAGATTTTTGAGGCCGAGTGGGTTGGTTCTCAGAGTGATCGTGGTCAGAGGAGAGATCGAAAGAGGCAGGCTCCCTCTGGTGACTCCCAGCAGCGTCGACCATAGCAGAGGCGCACAGGTTGCCCATCCTTTCGAGCACCAGTAGCACCTCTAGCACCACCTATGAGGCAGTTCACCGGTACTTGTTTTGGGTACACCGTATGCGGTAGTGTCCCTGCCCCCAGCAGTAGCAGCACCCAAGAGGTTCACATCAGCCTCCACCACAGCAGCAGCAAAGACCCCCACAACAACAGCTACAGTAGCCCCCACCACCGAGGCCCCCTCAGCAGCAGCAGCATCAGCACCAGCCTCCGAGGCTACGACAATAGAGGTAGCAGTTTCGACTGCCTCAGTGACAGTAGCAGCAGAACACACTAAGAGGGGATAGGCACCTCCCCAACCGGCTCAGGCTAGATTCTACGCGACTCAGCAAGATTAGCAGTCATCTGGAGGGGTCGTCGAGGGTATACTTTTAGTCTCTGCATGCATTGCACGCGTATTATTTTACTTTGGTGCATCGCATTCCTTTGTGGCCAAGGATTTCTGCCGATCGACTGGTTTGCCATTGTAGTCTACTCGTGAGGGCTTGTCAGTATCAACTCCCTTAGGGAAGACTACAGTGTTGGGCCAATTTTGCTCGTCTTGCCCTATTCTAGTTGGAGATATCTTTTTTCCTACCGATTTGTTTGCATTGCCGATGTTCGAGTTCGATGTCATCCTGGGCATGGATTGGCTTGCCGAGTATGATGACATATTGGAATGCTCTGCAAGGACAGTCACGTTCTGTATACCCAGCTTGTCACAGTTCTAGTTCATTACTGAGCCCAGAGGAGAGCCAATGTCTTATATGATGTCATGTGCCATAGAGGAGCCCATAGCTGTGAGCATCGACCAGTTGCTTGTGGTTTGTGATTTTCCTGATGTGTTCCAGGAGATTTCGGGATTATTGCCTCGCCAACACATTAAGTTTCAGATTGACCTTGTGCCCAGTTCTGCACCTATTTCGAAGGCACCATATCGTATGACACCGTTAAAGTTGCGGGAAATACAGAAGAAATTGGATGAGTTGAGGGAGTTAGGCTTTATTTGTCCGATTAGTTAGGCTTTATTTGTCCGATTAGTTCACCATGGGGAGTGCCGGTACTCTTTATGAAGAAGAAGGATAGCTCGTTGAGGATCTGCATGGATTACCGCGAGCTCAACTAGGTTACGATCAAGAACAAGTATCCACTCCCAAGGATCGATAATTTATTTGATTAGCTGTAGGGTGCACAGTTCTTTTCGAAGATTGACCTGCATTTCGGTTATCATCAGATTCGGGTCCGAGGGGAGGACATCCCGAAGACGGCTTTCAGGACGCGTTATGGTCATTTTGAGTTCAGGTCATGTCCTTCGAACTGACCAATGCACCCGCGGTCTTCATATAGTTGATGAACGAGGTCTTCCATCCATATCTCGATCAGTTTGTTGTAGTCTTCATCGACAACATTCTTAACTATTTGAGGATCCGTGAGGAGCACGAGCAGCATATGGAGATTGCATTGCAGACCCTCCACCCTCCAGCATGTGGGATTAGGTTCAAGCTCTTTTCTGACCACAAGAGCTTGAAGTACCTCTTCTCGCAATTTGAGTTGAACATGAGACGGAGGCACTGGATGGAGCTCCTGAAGGACTATGATTTTGATCTTCAGTACCACCTGACAAGGAGAATAAGGTGGAAGACACCCTCAGCTGTCAGCCACGAGGCCTGGTGGTGCATATGATGATTTAGGAGTGGAGGATGCTTGAGGATATAGTAGAGTATGATTTTGAGTTCGGTCTGCAGTCTTCCATCGTACAGTTATCAAGCCTATCGATTTAACACTCTCTCGTTGCAAGGGTGATCGAGGCTCAGCAAGCTGATGAGTCGTTGTAAAGTTATATGGCTGAGGCGGCATCTGAGAGTCAATTAGATTAGTAGATTGGTTCTGATGGTGGACTTCGCTTCACAAGCCGATTATGTGTCTCAGATGTTCCTGAGTTACACAAAGACCTTATGACCGAGGCATATCGATTATGATTTTTTATCCCCCTGGCTCGACGAAGATGTGTAGTGACATGAGGCGACAGTATTTTTGGGTGAGGATGAAGCACCAAATCACTAGTTTTGTGGCCGAGTGTGACACATGCCAGCGTGTCAAGGCCGATCATCAGAGACCCCCTAGTCTATTGCGGTCGTTGAGCGTCCCGACGTGGAAGTGGAAGCACGTGTCGACTGATTTCATTATGGGTTTGCCGAGGACTCAGCGCGGTCATGACGCCATTTGGGTTGTTGTGGATCGTCTGACAATGTCGGTACATTTTCTTATGATGCGTGCGATTTGATCTATGACCAGCTTGCGAGGTTATTTATCGAGGAGATTGTGAGACTGCATGGCATTCCAATCTCATTCGTTTCTGACCGAGACCTGAGGTTCACGTCTTAGTTTTGGGAGAGCTTCCAGAGTGTGATGGGGACTGTTTTACAACTTAGTACTGTGTATCATCTGCAGACCAATGGCTAGACCGAGAGGGTAACCAGATCCTTGAGGATATGCTTCGGGCTACGCGATTGATTTCGAGGGTAGTTGGGATGAGCATTTGCGATTGGCTGAGTTTGCATACAACAACAGCTATCAGGAGACCATTAACATGACTTGTTTTGAGGCACTATATGACAGACCATGTAGATCTCTGAGTTGTTGGACCGAGGTTGGAGAGCGTCGTCTCCTAGGTCCCGAGCTTGTGTAGTAAACGTAAGAGCCTATCGATATCATCAGGCAGAGGATACGTACAGCTCAGAGCCAACAGAAGAGTTTTGCTGATTGTCCATTGTCCCTTGGAGTTTGCTGTAGGGGACCATGTGTATCTCAAGGTCTCACCCATGAAGGGCGTAGTTTGATTTGGAGTGAAGGGTAAGCTTGTCCTGAGATTCATAGGACCTTTTAAGATCACTGGGTGCGTTGGCGCCGTGACCTATCGGATTGCCTTGCCTTCTTAGTTGTCTGGCATCTATAACATTTTTCATGTCTCTATATTGAGGAAGTGTGGGTCAGACATCGTTCTTGTTATTGATTGGCAGTCGTTAGAGGTTCGGGAGGACGCTTCCAACTTAAGCAGCCAGTTTGTATCCTTGATCGGAAGGAGCAGGTCCTCCGGACCAAGGTTGGTGAAGGTTCAGTGGGGTCACCATTCTATTGAGGAAGCTTCTTTGGAGCACGAGGCCAAGATTTGAGAGCGTTATCCCCATCTCTTTGATGATTGATTATGTTATATTTTGTATGCTGTCTTCAATTTCATATGATGATGTTATGTTTCTTCTTCCTTATGAGTTATGTCTAGTTGCGTGTGTGAATTTCAAGGATGAAATTTTTATTAGGTGGGGAGAGTCGTAAGACCCGTATCTTAGTCCGACTATTCCTTAGGTTCTCACGGTCCTCTCGATCAAATTTCGGTAACCTTTGACCTTTATTCGATGTTTACGCGTGATCCTAAGCCAAGTCCTGCAAACCTTAGTCAATTCAACCCGAGACTTGTACCCTAGCGACTACGCCGTCGCAGTGGTTCCGATGCCGCATCTCCCGTGTCAAGGAAATACCCAAGCTAGGAGGTGTGGGCCCGCGTTCAGATCGAGGAAAACGTCGCGCACTTGTAATTCTGAGAGAATCTCTACCTAAAATGTCACATCAATCAATCAATCAATTCCATCAAGGGTCAAGTGCATGTCAATTACACATCACCTCACACCCCATCCCCATGCAACCCCATGAGTCAACAATCCCTTACTTAACCCATACCCTCTTACACAAACTACCCCAAAAGTCAACAAATATCTTACACACCCATCACTCACCTCACCCATCACTCCATCACCCATCCCTCTTTCTCCTTACAACTCTCTCTCTCTCTCTCTCTCTCTCTCTCTCTCTCATTTCTCAACCCACTTTCCAAGCAACTAAGAGTCCCACGTCCAAGCTCTCCCAAATCTCCATGAGAGAGTTTTGTGTGTGGCCCACTTCCTACCCTCTCATCTCCCATCTCAACCATCAAAACTTCATCACCTTCCGTTGAAATCAAAGCCGAGGCGATTACCTTTCTAAGGAGCCAAGAAGAAGTGGACGGTGGGTGATCTTGGACCCACAATTTTCTTTTTTATTTCTGGTATTTTTCTTTTTGTGATTTAAGGACCCACAGATGGTGGAACCCACCTTGATGTATGCTTGTATCCAAGAGGGGCCCATAGTGGCGGGGCCCCTCCGTCATCGTCGATCTCTCTCCTTTCCTCTTTCTCTCCCTCTCTTTCCTTCTCTATGATTAATGGCCCACCTATGATGTGTGTATTTTATCCACGACGTCCGACAAGTGGGCCACCTTGATCCTGGTTGGGGCCTACATGACCGGATGGTCACATAGGCCGAGATGAAGGGAAAGATAAATATCAGTTTAATCCAAATCTCGTGGCCCACTACGTGGGACCACCATGATGAATGTGCAACATCCACCACCGTCCAACTTCCTGGATGGTGGCTGGATGCTGGATGGGCGTTTTATATAACACACACACACACACACACACACACACACATATATATATATATGTAAATATGTGGCATGTATGTATTATAATATTATATTATATTATAATTATATAATATGATATAATATGATATATATATATATATATATATATATATATATATATATATATATATATATATATATATAAGATATATGAGACATGTAAGAGATGCAGATGTGCATCTCTGTATGTGTGGGCCCCATGTGGGACCCACCTATTTTGGACGTGGGATTGGCTGGTGCATGTTATAGCTGCTATATAGCTTTTGCATTAACGTCACCCAGTAGCCTGTGCCCCACCATTAATATACGTTGTATATCCCCACCGTCCATAGGCTAGGATGGTGGGCCTAATTGTGACATGTGAGTGACATCCACACCGTCCATCAGCTTTAAATCCATGCCACCCATCTGCCAGATGGTGGGACCCACTACCATTTAACGTCAGCTAGTTCTGTGGGTCCCACGTGATAGCCAGGCCGTCCAGATGGTGGGACCCACTGCATATTAATGTCAGCAAGTTCTATGGGTCCCACGTGTCGATGTGTTCTATCCAAACCGTCCATCCATTGGCAAGCCCGTTTTAAGGCATGAGACTAAATGAGGCAGACTCAAATCTCTAGTGGGCCACCACGTGGACACCACCATGATGTATTACTTCATCCAGACCATCTAGATTATGCTAGACGGTGCTGCAAAATGTTTGGACGATGCTGTCCAATGTCTGGACGTGCTATCTAATGTTTGGATGGTGCGGATTTGCATGGGAATGTTTGGATGGTGCTGATTTACATGGGAATGTTTGGATAGTGCAGATCATTATTAGTGGGCCATGTGCCTGTGAATAATAGGGTACGGTGATACACATGTTACACTTATAACTATTGAAATAATTTTGGTGTAAGCCCACTTGAGGTTCATTGGTGCGGCCCATCCATGAGGCCCATCATGATGTATTTTGGCCCATGGGCGGGGCCCACCTGTTTATATTATTAGGCCCAAATACCCACATGTTGTATATAAGGCCCACGTATGGGGCCCATGGTGATGCATCTACGGCCCATTGGTGTGGCCCATATAATGCGACCCATATAATGTGGCCCACTTAATATATGAGGCCCATGGGCGAGGCCCAGTATGGTGTATTCAAGGCCCATGGGCGGGGCCCCATTGTGATACATTTGTGGCCCATGAGTGAGGCCCATGGCAATGTATATTAGGCCCTTGTGTGAGGTCATGGGCCACTATTCGTATAGCTCTATGTGGGCCACTCCTTGGGAAAAATGTTGGTTAAACGTCCACGTTGATGGGCAATGATGGTTAGATGTCCACATTGTGACCTTTCCTTAGGCCTTATTAGGCCCATTCTCATCATTCTCTTAGTGGGTTAACCCTAATCAGTGGGCTCCATTCACCATAAACGCATGGCTCCGTGCTATCGGATTTGATATAACTATGGCCAAGAGCCGATCTTTATATTCTAGTTGATTGGTTGTTCATCTATGGACCTCACCTTATTTATATATGCTGGTTGTCGGTGCCGATTATCGATGTTGATCGTCGGTGCCAATTATCGATGTTGATTATTAGTGTCAATTGTCGATGTTGAGTATTAGTGCCGATTATCGAGGCCGATGCAGATTATCGGTGCCAGTTATCAATACCAATTATGAGTATGTGACAACATAACATCATGATACATGCCCATACGCATCATCTGTATGCTTGTGATGAGATGAGTGATCGATCATAGCACATGCTATTGGGCAGATTGTTATGGGACTCCCTGGTAAGGGGAGCTACCCACATGAGCACGCGGTATGCGCATTTTGTTGTATGACTGGATTGCGTGATTCATGCATCTTGCATGGTGTGACATGTACACTATACACCATAGCGATATCAGGGCCATAACCTCCACAGGCATTTCGTGGTTGACAGGATTGGATACCAAAAATCTTGTTCTATATGGGAGTGCTATAGATGTTCCTGGGTGAAAGGTCCTAAACCCTTATGGTACCAGGAGGCTGATCCAACGTCTAAATCAAGTGGATGCATAAGCGCTGAGTGTCGATTGCCAGAAGGCCACACTATTCACTGTGTCGTGGTAGGTTGAAGGGGGTGGGTGTGGCCTTACCCACCCAAGAGGAGGGGGCAAAGCTAGGTTGAGTTTGACCAGCTCGAGGAATGGGTCCACTATCGATGAATCAGGGCCAATATTGGCAGATGGATAGTGAGGTCTCTTTCACTCACCTTGTTGCGTGCGATGGGGCAACAATCTGGTTTGGAGTGTACTAGATCCTGGTGATATTTCAGAGTTGAGCTGTATTGATATGTAGAGTCAGATGAGGATTCGTATGCTTGAGTTACATCTCGCATCGCATGGCCAACATCATTCATGCCCTGCATCGCATAGACTTGGTATGGCCAATTCATCATCATATTCTGCATTACTCTGATATTGTATAATTGTATTACTACATTACACACAAACTTTTACCATCCTCTTAGCTTTCCATAAGCTTATGTACGACTGTTGTGTCCAGGTGACGTTGGATCGCAGCAGCACTAAGGCTTGAGCACGTGGCAGATCATCTTAGAGCTTCTGTCTATCATCATTCTATTTCCCTTTATACACATTGTACTTATAAGTTTTTGACCATAGTGGAAATGTGATGAAGTTTTTGGTTGTTGTTTGTGGGTTATGCCTTTGGTTATGCTTATTACGAATCAAACCGATGTTAAAAATCCTCCTCATATCATCTCAGGATCGGAACTTGGTGGATGGGCGTTGGGAGCCAATAATGGGGTTCTACGGAGGCTATCAGCATCGGATTCAGCGATCGGGAATTTTATAAGCCCAGTTTCTGAGTTTGGGGTGTGACACCTTGCCTTGGTGATTCTTGAGCATTAAATCCATCCTTTTAGCACCCTTTTCAATCTAAGCTCTTAAATTCACCTTGCAACACGAACATGAGTAAAATATAACATTAAGCTGATTCATGTTCATAAAACCAAGATATAAATGGGGAAAATTATGCATTATTTGAGTCTCAACACACCCTCCAACCAGCATTTTGCTAGTCCTTAGTAAAATAAGCAAAGAAAAATTAAAATTAAAATTAAAATTAACTGTAGAAATAAAATTAAAATGAAAAATTCCTACACCACTTTTGCAAGTAATCTCGATTGCATTTAGCATATGCAACAAGCCTTTAAACCCCTAGGTTTCCCCTAGTGGACGAGTTATAGTCTCGTGAGGGTTTATAGAAATGTTACCCACAAACATTGAAAACATGAAAAATAGTTCAACACTCAAAAATTTATATAATTATGCCTCAATTCATCATATAAATTCCAAAAAAAAAATACTTATCCATGTGTGAAGTTAGTTAGAATCTCAATTTCCTAATCCATTACATCCTTGAGTTTAGAGACTTAATCAAAATTTAGAATAATTATGATCCAATATACTTAGGTGCTCGGTGACACTATTCTAACTTTGATAAATATGCATGTTCTCTATCTTAACTCCTTTCAATCATCACAAGAATATGAAATCTCTAGTTATCTCATTTCCTTCATGTCGTTTCTTCTTTTATCATCATATCCTTATTATTATAACCACCCTTAGATAAAGATTCCTACTAGGTTTGCTTCATAACCTAAAGTATCATACTTGTAATGGTAACGGTAATGGATACTTAGGTATCCTTACTTCAGATTATTAATACAATTGTTATGGTCATTGCATTCATGCTCTATAATAAAAATTTTCTTTTTCTATCACTTTTCTTCTTCTTCAATATTCTCTCTTTTAAGATATATTAATGGAACTAGTTCATTCAACCTTGTTTGAATCAAAATTGGTTATTCTAATTCATATATCATATTCCTCACTTAGTTAGCTAGGATGTATTGTGAATTCAGTATATCAAATTACAGCTCACTTTAAATTAGTGATTAGATAATTGAACTCAAGTTTATAATTTTCAGTTATCAGAATTTTGACTGCTATCAACCTAGACTAAGTATTAACTTTGCCTTTAGAATTCACATAATATCATGTTCACATTCTTGTATATAAACATATTATTTTGAAAATGTTGAAATTTTTTTCCAATAAACCTAAAAAATAAACTTAAACCTAAAAAATAAATTGAAACCTAAAAAAAAATAAAAATAAACTGAAACCTATTAAAAAAATAAAAATAAAAAACTGAAACCTATATAAAAAAAAAAAAGCACTCACATGGATGGCTATCCACACCCCCAACCTAAAATCTACATTGTCCCCAATGTAATGGTAATGTAATGTAAAGAACAATAAAAAATAAAAGAAATGGTGGATAGTACCTACCATGAAGAACTCACCTGCTAGGTGACACTAAAAAAATTAAATATGATACAAATCCTACATAAATGCTCCGTCAGACTAGGAGCATCAATTTAGATATTCTGGCTCATTAAGAGGGACGGACTCCTCTCCCAAACGAAAGTTTTCCATATAAGGCTTCAATCTCTGACCATTAACCTTGTACACATTTTCATTACGTGGATTCTCAATTTCAACAGCTCCATGAATATAAACATTTTTCACAATGAAGGGGCCTATCCATCTTAATCTTAATTTTCTCAGAAAGAACTAGAGACGAGAATTGTACAATAGGATCGTTTTCTGAGGTTCAAAATTCCTCCTCGGAATGTTTTTGTCATGAAAAGCTTTGGTCCTTTCTTTGTATATTTTAGAATTTTCGTAGGAGTCTCTCATCAGCTCCTCTAATTCATTCAACTCTAATTTCTTTTGTCCACTTGCTTGCTTTATATCAAAGTTTAATTTCTTTATTACCTAGTAGGCTCTATGTTCCAATTCCACAGGCAAGTGACAAGCCTTCCCATACACCAATATGTATGTAATTAGGGTCTTATAAGCAGTCCTATAAGCCCATAAAGCGTTGGATAGTCTGAGGGATCAATCCTTTATATCTGGCCTTATAGTTTTCTTTAAAATGTGTTTGATTTTCTGATTAAAAATCTCAGCTTGCCCACTTGTTTGTGGGTAGTATGTGGTGCTCACTTTATGCTTGATGCCATATTTCTTCATCAAAGCCTCAAATGTTCTATTGTAAAAGTGAGACCCACCATCACTAATGTAATAGCCCACACCCACACTGTACGATATTATCTACTCAGGGCACAGCTCGCACGGTTTTGTTCTCGAAGTTTCCCCCAAAAGGCCTCATACAGTATAGGGTGACAACTCCACATATAACCACCATTACTTCAGACAACTCTTCTGATGTGTAACAAGTTACCCTACAGTCAACTGCAACAGTAGCTCGCTCAGGCATCCATCCCACATTGAAGCAGTGACCGAGGCATCACATTATCCCCCACTGAGGGCAGAGCCGTCCTCGGCTTTGATACCATTTGTAACGGCTTAACCAATATTGTACGATATTGTTCGCTTTGGGTCCCACTGGACCCGCATGGTTTTGTTCTCGGGGTTGCCCCTAAAAAGCCTCACAGAAAAAAGGTCCGAACCACACATATAAACACCATTACTTCGGACAACTCTTCCGATGTGAGATAAGTTTCACTATAGACAACTACAACAATAGCTCACCCAGCGTGGTAGCTTGCCCAGGCATCCAGCCCCGCCCACATAATGCTCGCCCACATTGAAACAGTGACCGGGGCGTCACATTATCCCCCACCACATATAACCACCACAACTTCCTATGACTCTTCTGATGTGGGACAAGTTCAACCCCTACCGCGTACATAGTACCCTGCCAACCACTAGTAGCTCGCCCAAATCCTTAGGCCCCGTCCACATCAGTGTCCACCCACATGTGTCCGCCCACATGTGCAATAGTGACAGGGCGTCACAATATCCCCCACTGAGGGCAGAGCCGTCCTCGACTCTGATACCATATGAAATGACCCACCCAAGGACACAATATTGTCCACTTTGCCCAGAGGGCTCATGGCTTCGTTCTCAAGGTTGCGCTCAAAACGCATTATATCCTTAAGGTGCGAACCCTATATATAACCACCACAACTTCCTACGACTCTTCTAATGTGAGACAAGTTCAACCCCTACTGCATACACAGTACCCTACCTGTCACGCCCCAAACTCGAAAATCGAGCTCACAGAATTTTTGATCACCGAATCTGGTGTCGGTAGCCTCCGTAGTACCCCATTCTTGGCTCCCACAACCCATACACCAAGTTTCGATCCTGGGATCCTACAAGAAGGATTTTTCCATTGTACATTTATCTCGTAAGAAGCATAACCACAAGTATACCCAAATCACAAATTCAACATCATCATCACATATACACTAATATAATCATTTAAATACAATACTGAAAGGGAAATACATATATCAAAATCAAAGCTCCAAGAGTCCGCTGCACGCTCCAAGCTCAACGCTGCTGCGACCTAATACCACCTGCACACGTCTATCGTGCATAAGCTTATAGAAAGCTTAGAGGGCGGTGAAAGTGTGTGCGATGCACGTGCCAAGCATACAGATATCAGAGTAAGCGAAAATGGTGGCAATCCATAAATCGTACAATATCAGAGTAATGCGAAAATATGCTAGTAAGTCCATAAATACCATCAGCCTTATCTAGGCTATGTGATGCAAAAACATAATAAGCCAATATCATATAAAACATAGCAACCCAAAATACTATATGTCGCAGATGTAATGCAATATGCGGTGCGAATGAAATGACCATGCAGGAGTGTGAAGTCGGGATGATATTACGTAGAATCGCGGGCTATGGGGTCCACTACAAGGGACTTCTATCCAAACGAATCCCATACCTAAATTTGAATAGTCAGACTCAATGTGGTAAACTCCTGATCTCAGGTTAGTCGCGCGTCCCAACCGATATCCTGATTATTGAAAAGGTATACATAATAATTAGTTACACACCACCAGCCCTAGTGGATAGTGAATAAATGAGTATGCAACTCCTACTTAATAAGTCCACATATCAACACCGTACATCACTAGGATCATCACCGGGGTCTAGTATACTACATGTAATTGCCGCCCACTAGACGCGCAACCATACAAGTGGAAGAGACCTCACTATCCGCTTGACCAGTAGTCAACCAATATCTACCCGGCACGTCGATAGTGGACCCATTTATGAGCTGGTTAGACTCAGCCAAGCTATGCCCACTACCTTCTGGTGGGTAAGGCTACACCCCCTCTTAACCAACCATGACACAGTGGGAGACGGGGCCTACTGGTATACGGCCCTCAGACGCTCATATATATCCACTCTGTCTCAACGTTGGGGCATCTTCTTGTGCCAAGAGGGTTTAGGAATTTTCACTTAGGGCCATCTATGGCGGCCCGATGCTAGTAACATATTTTTGGTGTCGCATCTGGCCATCCACGACATACCTGTGAAAGCTAAGACCCTGATGTCGTTAGGGCGTACAGTAATCACAACACACAATGCAAGATACATGAGTCATACAATCCAGTCATGCATCAATCCTTCTCATATCGTGCACTCATGTGAGATAACTTCCGCCTATGAGGGAGTCTCATAACAACCTGCCCAGTGACATATGCAATGGTCAAGCACATCTCATAATAAACGTGCAGATGATGCGTACGGGCATGTATCATGATGCTATACTCATAATCGGTATCAACAACCGACACTGATAATCGCCATCAATAATCGGCCTATACAATCAGCCTCGATAACCGGCCTCGACAATTGAAATCGGCTTCGATAATCGAAATCGACCTTGACAATTAGAATCTTCCTCGGCAATCAGAATCAGCCTTGACAATCAGAATTGGCCTAATAAAGGGCCTAAGAGAAAGTCACAATGAGGACATTTAATCATCGTTGCCCATCAAAGTGGACATTTAACCAACATTACTCCCAAGGAGAGGCCCACATAGAGCCAAACATAAAGTGGGCCAATGGCATCACACAAAGGCCTAATATACATAGCAATGGGCCTCATATAAGGGCTACATACACATCATCATGGGCCACATCACATGGTCCTAATACACATCACGGTGGGCCGCATCAAATGGGCTTAATACTCATTATGATGGGTGTCACGTCCCAAGCTCAAAAACTGGGCTCACAAAATTCCTGATCGCTGAATTCAGTGCTGACAGCCTCCGTAGTACCCCATTCTCAGCTCCCATCGCATATACGCCAGATTCCGATCCTGGGATCCTACAAGGAGGATTTTTTAATGTACATTTATCTCGTAAGAAGCATAACCATAAGTTTACCCAAATCATAAAGGCAACATCATTATCACATATCCACTAATATAAACATTTGAATACAATGCTGAAAGGGGAATACATATGTCAAAATTTAAGCTCCAGAAGGCAACTACATGCTCTAAGCTCCACATTGCTGCAACCTAACATTACCTACACGCATCTATCGTGCATAAGCTTATAGAAAGGTTAGAGGGTGGTGTAAGTGTGTACACAAGGTAAGTGCCAAGTATTCAATACAATGTCATAATCATACAATATCGAAAATGCTGGTAAGATCATGAGTCATGTGACGTCAGAGTAAGTGGAAATACTGACAAGTCCATGAGTCAATCAATATCAGAATACGCAATATAGATCAGCTATGCAAATGAGGAGTCATAAAGAGCCAAATATTAGATACTGAGGATGCAATATAATATATAATTGCTGATGAGTTCACGAATAGCTTCAACCGTATCTAGACCATATAAATTCAGAAATATAGTAAACCAAAATGCCATATGCCGTGGATGTAATGCAATATGCTGTGCGAATGGAATGACCATGCTTGAGTGTGAAGTTGGGATAATAATATGTAGTATCACAGGCTATGGGGTCCATTACAAGGGACTTCTATCCAAACCAGTCCCATACCTAATTTGGATAATCAAACTCAACGTGGTAAACTCCTGATCTCAGGTTAGTCGTGCACCCCAACCAAAATCCCAGCCATTGCGAAGGTACACATAACAAATAGTTGTGCACCACTAGCTAGAGTGGATAATGAATCAATGAATAAATGAGTTACAAGTCCTGCTTAATAAGTCCACATATTAGTACTGTTCATCTCTGGGATCATCACTGGGGTCTAGTACACTCTACACCAGCTTGTCGCCCTATCAAATGCACAACTGGGTAAGTGGAAGAGATCTCACTATCTGCCTACCTAGTAGTCAACCAATATCTACCCGGCATGTCGATAGCAAACCCATTCTCGAGCTAGTCAAACTCAGCCTACTCTCTTAAGCAGGTAAGGTTACACCCCTTCCCAACCGACCATGACACAATGAGAGATGCGGCCTACTAGAATATGGCTCTCATGCGCTCATATATATCCACTCGGTCTCGACGTTGGGGTATCTTCTAGTACCAAGAGGGTTTAGGGATTTTCACCCAGGGCCATTTATGGCGGCCCGATGTTAGAATAGATTTTCGATATCCCATCTGGCCATCCATGATATACTTGTGGAGGCCACGGCCCTGATGTCGTTAGGGCGTATAGTAATCACAACACACAATGCAAGATGCATGAGTCATACAATCCAGTCATGTATCAATCCTGCGCATACTGTGCGCTCATGTGAGATAACCTCGGCCTATCAAGGAGGCTCATAACAACCTGCCCAATGACATATGTAATGGTCAACCACATCTCATAACAAATATACAGATGATGCGTATGGGCATGTATTATGATGTTACGCTGTCACATACTCATAATCGGTATCAATAACTGACATCGACAATCAACCTCGATAATGTGGACATTTAACCAACATTCCCCCCAAGGAATGACCCACATGGAGCATAACATATAGTGGACCCATGGCCTCATATAAGAGCCAAATATATAACACCATGGGCCTCACTCAAGAGCTTAATACACATCACGATGGGCCTTTCACATGGGCCTAATATACATCACAATGGGCTCCATCGCTTGGCCCTCAAATACATCACAATGGGCCTTATTTCATAGGCCCCATATACATCACATTGGGCCTTAAACACAGGCTAAATACACATTACAACGGGCCTTAAATACGGGCCACATATACATCACATTGGGCCTCAAACACGAGCCGAATGCACATCACAATGCGCATTAAATACGGGCTGCATATACATCACATTGGGCCTCGATATCCGGCCTTAACAATTGGAATCAGCCTCGATAATCAGAATCGACCTCGACAGTCGGAATCAGAATCGTCCTCAACAATCGGCCTCGATAATTAGAATCGACCTCGATAATCAAAATCGGCCTTGACAATTGGAATCAGAATCGGCTTCGACAATCGGAATCAGAATCGGCCTCGATAATCGGAATCGGTGTCGACAACCGGAATCGACCTCGATAATCGCCTTGACATTCGGAATCGGCCTTAATAATCGGAATGGGTATCAATAATCGGAATTGCCCTCAATAATCGACCTCAACAATTGGAATCAGAATCGGCCTCAACAATCGGCCTTGACAATCGAAATCGGCCTTGACAATTGGAATCAGAATCGGCCTCAACAATTGGCCTTGACAATCGGAATCGGCCTCGACAATCGGAATTGACTTCGATAATCAGAATCGAAATTGGCCTCAACAATTAGCCTTAACAATTGGAATCGGTGAGAATATGCCTAACAAGGCCTAAGGAAAGGTCATAATGTGGACATCCAACCATCATTGTCGATCAATGTGGACATTTAACCACATCGCTCCCAAGGCTCACATAGCCAAACATAAAGTGGGCCTATGGCCTCACACAAAGGCTTAATATACATCACAATGGGCCTCATACAAGGGCTATATATACAACAGTGGGCCTTGCACATGGACCTTAAATACATCGCATGAGCCACAACCCATGGGCCTAATGCACATCATAATGGGCCTCATTAAATGGGCTACAAAAACATCATAATGCCACACCATATGGGCCGAAAATACATTTCATTGGGCCTTACCAAATGGGCTGAAAATACATCACAATGGGCCACGTCATATGGGCCGAAAATACATCTCAATGGGTCACGACCAATGGGCCTCAGTACATCATAATGGGTCGCAACCCATGGGCCTCAAATACATAACATGTGGGCCCTACACATGGGTCTCATATGCATCAAATGGGCTACGTATCTGGGCCTCAAATACATCAAAAGGGTCACGCATCATGGTCCTAATACATATCACAATGGGCCTTGCCCATAAGCCATGAATACATCACAATGGGGCCTCGCCCATGGGCCTCAGATTCAAGCAGGCGGGCCCCATCATATGGACCTTAAATATGAGGCAGGCAGGCCCTATCACATGGGCCTCAAACGCAAGGTAGGTGGGCCCGGGCCCCGCTCATGGGCCAAAAGTACATCATGATGGGCATCATGGATGGGCCACACCAATGGTCCTCAAATGAGCTTGGACCATACTAAAAATCATTTCAATAGTTGTAGGTGTAAATGTGTATAATTGTACACTATCATTCCATGGGGCACATGGCCCACTAATGATGATCAGCACTGTCCAAACATTGTTCAGGTAAATCAGCACCATCCAAACATTTCCCATGCAAATCAGCACCGTCTAAACATTATCTTACACTGTCCAAACATTGTCCATGTAAATTAGCGGTCCAAACATTGTCCAGTACCATCCAGCAGAATCTGAATAGTGTGGATAATATAAAATAAATACATCAGGGTGGGTCCCGCCCCCCACACATGCCACACATGTGGGGTGGGGCCATGCCCCACACAGGAGGATGGCATGGAAGAATACATACATCATGGGTAGGCTCAACCGTTTGGACGGTGTGGATAAGATACATACAGCATGGTGGAGTCCAGTGTGTGGGTCCTATGCTGCAATGCAGCAGGGATAAAACACATCTATCATTTTTGGTCCATGGACCATGGTGATGTCAATACATTAGCAATATGGTTGATGTGAGGTACGTCGGCCAATCCCTCTGGTGGGTCCCACATGCGTGGCCCATCAAATACAAGATATGTATATATATCATATATACATATAATATTATTTAAGTTTACATGCTCTAGCATCTAGGAATGTTGGACGGACGGCTAGGATGTACAATTCATCCTCCCACCAATCAACATACAATGCATACATCTGTGGGCCCCACCTCCACACATGCAACACGTGCGGAGTGGGTCCCACAGTAGCCCAAAGATGGATGGATAGTTAGATGGTAAATACATCATGGTGTGCACCACCGTCCAGTTGCTGGATGGTGGATACAACACATATATTATATGTGTGGCCCACTAGAAATTGGATCTGCTTCGATCTTGGATGGTGTGGATACACCACATGTGCTAAACAGGTGGGTCCCACGTGATGGACGGCCCTGGTATATGTCATGCTGGTGGACCCACCTAACTTGTTGATGTCCACCATTAGCTATACAGCTGGTGCAGTACTCCACCCAATCTGCTTACCATATCGGGTGGGTCCCACGTAGGGCCCACCACATATATATTTTACTATATATTTTATTTATATATTTTTTTTGTAGTCCATAGTCTAATGTCCAACACACTGTACGGCCTGGCCATGCAGCAAGGTGGGTCCACACACACGTGGCCCACCGCTTTGCATTAAGCTGGTATACATATATATATATATATGTGTGTGTGTGTGTGTGTGTGTATTATCCATTCCTTTCCCAAAAATGGGCAGCAACAAGTGGGCCTCATGATCGAATGGTGTGGATAATACATCAACATCAAGGTGGGCCATACAATCATCATCATCATCAAGAACAAAAGAAAGAGAGAGAGAGAGAGAGAGAGAGAGATCAGATGATGGAGGGACCCCGCCACTATGGGCCCCTTAATATAATGCATACATCAAGATGGGTCCCACCATATGTGGGCCCTCAAATCATCAAAATCAATAAATAAAATCACCTACCTTTGATCTTCTCTTCCTTCTTCTACCAATGCAACCTAGAGTTCCAAGGGGTGCGATTCAACGGTCAAGATGGAATTTAGATGGTGGAGATGGAAGGTAGGAAGGTGGGCCACACCTAGCTCGTTCTCATGGAGAGCTTGGACGCCCAGCTCCCATGGTTGCTTAGGAGAATAAGTTTGAAAATGGGAGAGAGAGAGAGAGAGGAGTGAAGGGATGATAAGGGATGGGTGGAATGGGTGTTGTAAGGAAGGGAATAGAAAGGTATGGGTTTAGTTGAATTTTGGGTAAAAGAGAGATGGGTGGGGAGAGAGAGAGAGAGAGAGAGAGAGAGAGAGAGAGAGAGAGAGAGAGAGAGAGAGAGTTGACTTGTGAGGGGTGAGGTGGCATGGGGCATGGGTGGTATACTTGACTTGTGAAATGATGTGTACTTGATTGATTGATGTGACGGGTCATAGAGATTCTCTTGGAATTCACAACATGTGGCATTTCTTTGGAATGAATGCGGGCCTACATCCCTTGGCCCGGTATCAGATCGATGCACGAGTCGCGGCGTTGGAACTGCAGCGATGGCGCAGTCACTAGGATACAAGTTTCGAGTTGAGTCAACTCCGATGTGCAGGACTCGGCTTAGGATCATGTGAGAACATCGGATACAGGTCGAGGGTCGCTGGAATTCACCGGGAGGACCACGGAACCCTATGGAACAGTACGTTCTAGGATACAGGCCTTACAATGGGCCGCAACCCATGGGCCTCAAATACCACAAGTGGACCTCATCAATGGGCTGCACCTGGACCGCATCGATGGGCCTCATATACACAACAGGTGGGCCCTACTCATAGGCCTCAAATACATAACATGTGGGCCCTATATATCACAATGGGCTGCACGATATGGGTCTAATACACATCACAATGGGCCTCGTGTACATCAAGTCGGGCTTCATCATATGGGCTTCAAATACAAAACAGGTGGGCCCCATCACATGGGCTAAAAATATAAATAGCTCGGCGTAATTAGGAATGCTAGCGCAACACGTCTTAGTGCGGATATCGGGCTGCAACCCATCTAAAAAATGCCACATTTTCGTCTGTTCATCTGTTAGTATTAAAGGAGCGTATCTGGCTAGCTCCGTGAATTTGTTCTCATATTTTGAAATGGTCATCCCTCCCTATCGAAGGCGAAGGAACTCACCCTCCTTTTCATCACGGTAAGTGAGGGGGAAGTGCTTTCCATGGAAGCATGTCTCAAATGCATCCCAGGTCCACACGTGTCCTGTGGGAACCGTTCGTAGGATGCTGTCCCACCATAACCTAGTCTCCTTCTCGAACATATAGGTGGCTAGCTCAACTTGTTCTGCCTTAGTGCAGTGTAACAGCTTCAACATCTTAGAGATGTGATCTAGCCAACAATCAACCTCCTCGGGTCTGTGAGTACCCACAAAAGTGGGAGGACGGAAACACTGAAAGCGCTCAAAAAGTTCACTGGTATTCATGTTCCCAGCAGGGTGCGTAGGTGGTATAGGCGTAACCACACTCACATTCTGGGTAAGGGCCCCTGCTATAGTAGCGAAAAACTGTTGCTGCTGCTGCTGCATCAAGAGCATCATCTGCTCCAACCTATCAAGAGGAGGAGCTGACTGAGGTGCGTGTGGCATCGAGGTAGACGTGCGGTTCTGCTCAGGAACCGGTGGTGTAATAGGTGTTGGCCCATTAGTGGGGCCAATGGCCAGCTGTGAATCTAGCATCATCTCAAAGTCCGGGCCGAAGCTAGGGTCCGTATGGCTACCGTTCAGGGGAGATGCCCTGTCAATCAATCCGTTAAGTGCAAGATGAGTCATACTCTGAGTGGTTTTCGAAGGTATTCTCAATATACAACATAGGGTGCAACACGTGTAAGATTTAGCATAACATCATTCAACTTGTTAAGCATTCTACACATTCCATCATAAAAGGAGCTTCATGCATTTCATTTAACCAAAATCGTCACAATACATGGGATGTAACCTTATATGGATCATGACAGAAGATGCATGTGAGCTAACCTCAACAAGCTTTAAACACTAAAACACACCAACAACCAACCAAGCCTACCAAGGCTAGTACAAACAAAGACTAGCAACAAAGCAATCTAAGAGATGACTACACATATGACTCATTGTCCGAATCTAGTGATGGAGGAGGGGCACCCTTATCCTGAATGCAACACAGGAGAGCCTTCAAGGTATGAGACACCTTCGTGAATATCTATTTCATGAAGGCCCTGGGTTTCTTTAAGCTTGGCTTGGGTCTCTCTAACCTCCTGTCGCAGGGTAACCTAGCCCTCCTCAATCTGAGCCAAACGGGCTTCTAAAGCAGCCCGTTTACTGTTGCGCTCATGTGTAGCAGGAGGAGAGCCCTCATCAGTGTCTTGGGCCTCCTCTTCCTCCTCTTCCTGCTTTTCCTCTTCCTCGCTTTCGTCCTCTATTTCATTTTCGCCTTCTTCATCACTCTCTTCCTCTTCACTCTTCATCTCATCCTCACTCCCATTGAGTCAGGCTTGACATTGTCGTGGGCCAATATTCATGTTGTTGAGAGTGGTGTCGTTAATGAAATGGATCGGCGTAGGAATTTTAACACCAAGTCTGTAGCCAAATTCACATGCAAGTTTGCATATGAGTCGGTCGAATGGGAGTGAAATGGACATCCTAGTAGAGCATGCAGTCTGAACTATCTGTAGTAGTACATACATAGGCATGCACAACTTCTCTCCCTACCCAGCTTGGTACAAAAAGTCTATCATTAGGCGTATGCACTGTCCGTGATTGCTCCACCTGGGATATACATTGTACATGAAGATGTGGTGGAGTAGGCAGAAGTCGTCAGTCATATTAGATGCCAGTAGACTATTGTTTGGATTCCAGTGGGCCAGTTGGCTACAAAGGAATCGCGTGCGATGATCCCTTTCACGTGCACCCCGAAGACTCTTCTCAGTAGCATGGACTTGCTGAGCGGCATTCCCAGGAGTCGGGCTATTAAGCCCACATCAACTGTGGCTTCCCGCCTTCCCACGGGGATTTTGAATTGCAAAGGTTCCAGCGTCGACTCTCGAATATGGGCATAGAAGGCTTAGACAGTGCCGACATTCGCACAAGACTTGCCCTCAAATATGGGACCCCACCCGGCATTCACCAGGCGGTCCATCACTAGATATTCCCCCAAAGAGCTTCTCGTCCACGTGCGCTTCAAAAAGGACCATATGGCCCTCGAATTTTTCATGGGATAGATCCGCCAGTAGAGCTCTCTCAAGGGGAACCTGGGGATCGAGGTCTCTCTTTGTCCTTATCTCTCAATCGATGCTTGTACCCGCGACGGCGCTTTTCGGTCTCTTTGAACAAGTAGAGCGGCTAGGCCCGGCTTCATCCATGGAAGTCCTCTTCTTCCCCATGAGAGAAAGAAGTGTGGAAATTGGGAAAATTGCCGCCACAAGCTCAAAAAGAGCCATGAGAGTGAAATGGAAAGGGGAGATAAAAGGAATTGTTGGACTTGAGGGTTTTGAGACACAAAGGAAGGGTTGTGCACTCAAATGAAAGGAAATAAGGGAGATAGGAGAGAGGTTTTGATAAAAATGGTGGAGGGGTGTATGATATGAAGGAAAAAGAGAAATTTTAAGAATGGAAGGGAGATTTGAGAGGGAAAAAATGATTTTTAGAGAAAAGGGAGAGCTTGGGCGTGTGTAAGAGGGGAGAGGGCAGCAAATGGGGTAGAAAAGGGGGTCCCCACACATTTTGGTGGGCCCCACAGCCTTGGACAAGTGTTGGCCCAATAGGCCCGGACCGTTCGGGTGGCGAGGCCCCGCCGATCTGGCGATGCCATCGCCGGTCCCTGGACCTTTGGGTGAGGGCTCGCCCCTTAGGAGATGGCATCTCCCCCCACCCCCCAGGGTGCTGGAAATGTGCGGGGTCCATTTTAGGTCCCCCCTGATTTGTACAATTTGGGCTCCCGACTCCGTTCGAGTCGTTTCGGGTCCCATCTCGCGTACATTCATATGTCTCGGGTTATTTAAGTGTGAAATTGGTTAAATCTTCACCTAAACCTATCGATTGATGATCTAAAAAGGTGTTGGGGTCACTTCACGTGATCATTTAGGCCTACGGGTCCAATTCCTACGGTCGATTTCGATCAATTTTGCCGTTTGACGAAGTTGGGAATCCTATGACAGTTTCTACATTTTGTCGCACCCTCATAGATCAAAGTGCGTCAGTGTGCGCCATGTGACCATAACCCAGGTCTAGTTTAATCCAAATCATCTCTGATACCAACTTGTAACGCCCTGAAAATTGGGGGTCGAGCAGGAGCCCAACTCCTGAGTTCCAACACATCACTTATGCAACATAGTTAATAATGATTAAATGTTGTCTATGTTAGTT
Source organism: Magnolia sinica (assembly GCF_029962835.1). NCBI lineage: Eukaryota > Viridiplantae > Streptophyta > Magnoliopsida > Magnoliales > Magnoliaceae > Magnolia > Magnolia sinica. The sequence continues at coordinate 65,810,838 of NC_080580.1, forward strand.
CCTTAAACATGAATGAGATTATACCAAATCAGCATATCATACTTCAAAGACAGTTAAATTATGTAAGCGAAAGATTGTGATAGATATATGAGATATATAAGTTGTCATAAGTCCCTAGAGTATGAATGTGCCACCAGGTCAAATAGTTACATGCATAATTCCAAAATATACAACAATGATAAAGTGTAACATCATCTATCCATATCCCTGTAGGCCCGGTGCACAACTCTAGGTCTACATAGACCCGCCAGAGAGTTGCATGTAGGAGAACTCTTCCTCATCATCATAGAAGACAGGCTCCATCTCATAAGCCTTGTCATCACCTGAAACTACAACAGAGCCTGGTTGGTGTTTTAAAACACCATCCCAGAATGTGGGAGTGAGTGATCAACTTAGTGGAGCTATAAGGCAAAGGTTAACATGTTATCAATTCAGTCAAATAGTAATGATAAAGTAATACAACAATCATGTCTTAAATACTCTTGTTAATGTAGGAATGATATGCTGTAATGATGCATGCCCTCGCCTGTACTCCCTCTGCGATCTTCTTCTTATGGTCGCGGCATGCACCCCTTCCTCTATGCTCAACACCAACACCAAAGGCACATGCAATGCGGTGCATGAGCGTGATTACCGAGTTCTTATTAGACCTTTTCATACAGCAGGATTGGGAAGCTAAGGTACCTCCCTTGTATCATTTACCCAAACAATGATCCATCTAGGGTCGTCAATCCTAGTTAATCACATACGATAGGCAAGTTCGAGAGTTTACACTCTAGGTCGCTACGAGAGACTCGTCACTATCAACATAGGCCTATTTTGTACTCGAGGTCACACCACCAACGCCCTACCTATTTCATACTCGAAGTCACTTCACTAACGCCCTACCAACTGGCAGTCTATTTTTGAAAGCTCGTCACCAACCCGACTGGGGACCACAGTCAGGCTGCGCCAGTGTAGCCGACAACTCAAATATAGTGTCTCATACCACCGTATTCAGCTCACGAGTTTGGGTTGCTCATTGATCACTACGGGGAGGCTCGTCGCCCCAGCATAGGCTGACAGCTCGACCATGGTGTCCCATACCACCATGCCCAGCTCATGAGTCTTAGTGGATCGTGGTACCGTGGTTAAACGGGCTTTGCACTGGTAAGTTAACACCTTAGATTCAAGCAGTAGTGTTCATACATGGTAAATACACAATAGGCCAATCGGGTTACTTAACAGGTTCGATTGGTACGAGCGTATGTTAAATTAGATGACATGGTACCACTATCGACAATCATTGTATGACTCGGATTCATTGAACTTATCCAATGTGGCGAGACTAGCTCAACCACTTAAACGGGAAGCATTATCGATTGCCCGGGCTACGTAGTAGCCCCAATCACACTTCAAACGATAGCATTCACAAGTGAAAATCAATGACAACATGTGACCACCAAATCTAAATATAAATCTTAGTTGAGCATTTCAACAAACACATAATACACATGTTATCTTACATAGGCATTTCATCCGCACAACACATAATAGTAAGATAGGTTACATAAAGGGAACTGTAATTATAGAGAAGGGGATTGAGAATCCTATCTCAACACCCTCATTAAATACATTCCAACAAGTATTTCCTCATTCAGGCATTTTATCAAACACTTAGACTAGACATTTTAACCTACATATATTAGACTAGTTATAACATATATCCTTGCAAGCCCTTTTACAAAGGAGTTGCCACATACACAACAAGCATGTATTCATAGTTAATAATCATGGCAAGCACATATCCAAATTCCATATTCATTTAGACATTTTTACAAGCACTTAGACTACACACTTCAGCACACGTGACGTATGTTGGTTATAACAGGTGTTAGGGCAAATCCTTTCACCAAGGAGTTGTCACACTTATGACAACCATATATTCACAACGAATAATCATGGCAAACATAAATCCAAATTCCATACTCATTCAATCATATCAACAAACACATGGAATACACTATGTTCAACATAGTTCATATATATGTGTAAAGCGCAGGAAACATCGTATCTAAGCATGTGATAGCGATGAAGTCAGTCATAAATCATTAACTGACATTAAAAGCCTTGAAAACCATAACCTAAATGTTTATAGTCCGCACCTTTCATTAGTAGACTCGAAACGAACTCAATTTAAACACTAAGTCTTTGTCTACGGCACAACGGTAACCTATAATATGAAATAGGTTAGTTATTTCATCACTTACACTATTGAAAACCCTTAAACAGATTAGGGTTAGGTTTTCTTAGCCAAGTAAGGAGTTAGAATCACCGGAAAGTGATACAGGTGTGGTGGTTAAGCACATGGAGTGATGAGATTGAATCCCAGGAAGAAACGCCGACTCTCTCTCTCACTTCTTTTTTCTCTCTTCTCTCTCTTAGGGTTTTTCAAATTCGGATGGAATGAGAGAGAGAGGATTTAAGGCCCTTGTATAGGCCCAGAAGTGATGGAATGGCCACCGGGCCATGGTATACTTAGGTTATAGCCAAAGACGGACTGTTTCTGTCCAACGGAGCACTTCTGGAGGCCCCTTTTCTGCGTACAATCAGACTTAAGCTACCAGACATTGGATCTAGGTCGAGTTAATTTTTTGGTTCGATCGGATTTACAGATTGACCGTGGTGAACCAGTTTCAGTTCAATGGTCACTGATACTCGATCAGGGCCACAAGTGTATTGTCATGTATTAGAAATTTTCCCTGATCCAAGGGTGTAATTGGGTCAGATTCTGGCAGTCTGAATCCTTAGATTTGTCCTGCAAGTAAAATGACTCAATTCATTTAAGTCTCAGTTCATTTCCTAAAGATATTCGTGTTTCTCACATACTTCGCTCCGGGCTCAAGTTGTGCATTTCTGGATACTGTTAGGACTTGTTCTAAGATGATAGTCAATCCCAGTAAGGCGGTCATAACCATATAGTTTCGTGGTAATCAGACTTTCGATGTGTGGTCCAGGTCCGATACGGAGTTTCGACGTGCTCCTGAGAGCAACTGGGTTTAGAGATTGATCTTAGGTTTCAGGGTAACGTAGCGTCAATGATCCTACTAATTTTGGGTCTTACAGTTCATATTTAAAGTGATTAGTGCTAATTTTACAGGTACTCTAATGTAGCACTAGCTAATTCTCGTCTAATTTCTGAAGGATTTAGTCCTTAGTGATTTCTGCCTGAGATTTTCTTACCCAAGTAATGGACGGTGTGGATAAGTCCCTTACATCACAATGGTCCCACGTGGTAGGCCACCAATAATAGATCAAGTTGAAATTTGTGCTTTTCCTCCATCCAGGTCTGTCCGAGAACGGACAACGTGGATAGGTGAGGTTCACGTGGTGGCCCGCCAATTATACTGATATTTGTATTTTTCCTTCAATCAGGTCTATCCAAACGGACTGCCGGGTGGGCCCACTCGGTGGACGGTATAGATGAATTACATTCATCATGGTAGGCCGTAAAATATGGAAGAGAGAGATAGAGAGATCGGAGTAGCGGAGGGGCCCCGCCACTATGGGCCCTTCTTAATACAAATCATACATCGAGATGGGTCCCACCACAAGTGGGCCCTCAAATTACAAAATCAATTCATAAAATCACCCACCTTAGATCTCTTCTTCATTCCTCCACCAACGGGTTCTAGAGCTCCAAGGAAACAAGATTCAACGGTTGAGATTGATTTTGGAGGGTAGGATTGAGTGGTAGGAAGGTGGGCCACACCTAACTTTCTCCCATGGAAGCTCTCTTGCTTAGACGGTCTCTCTTAGTGTTTGCTTGAAAATGGAGAGAGAAAATGAGAGAGGAGATAGATGCGAGTGAGTGATGGAGTGATGGGTGTGTACTTGACATGTATGGGTTGTAAGAGAAAGAGTTGACTTTAGGGTTGCTTTTGGGGATGAGACATATACTTGAAATTTGATGTGATTGATGGGACATTCTCTTGGGTTTAGCAAATGCATGGAGTTTTTCTCAAACTGAACGTGGGCCCACATCTCCTGGCCCGGGTATCTCCTCGGCGCGTAAGACGCGGTGTCGGAACCGCGGCGATGGAGCGGTCACAAGGATACAAGTCTCGAGTCGAGCCGACTCTGGAATATGGGATACGACTCAGGATCACGCGTAAATGTCAGTTATAGATCGTGGGTTGCCAGAATTCGATCGGGAGGACCGCGGAAGCGTACAAAATGGTACGGGCTAGGATATGGGTCTCACACTGCCAGCACAGTAACCTACCAACCACTGGTAGCTTGTATAAACTCTTAGGCCCTGCCCACATCAGCGTTCGCCCACATGTACAACAGTGATAAGGCATCACATATTGTAACATCACATGCCTACACTGTATGATATTGTCCACTCTGGGCACAGCCCGCACTGTTTTGTTCTCGGGGTTGCCCCCAAAAGGCCTCATACAGTATAGGGTGACAACTCCACATATAGCCACCAATACTTTAGACAACTCTTCTGATGTGGGACAAGTTACGCTACAGTCAACTGCAACAATAGCTCGCCCAGGCATCCAGCCTCACCCACATTGAAGCAATGACCGAGGCGTCACATTATCCCCCACCGAGAGCAGAGCCATCCTCGGCTCTGATACCATTTGTAATGGCCCAACCAACATTGTATGATATTGTCTGCTTTGGGTCCCACTAGACCCGCACGGTTTTGTTCTCGAGGTTGCCCCCAAAAGGCCTCGTACAAGAAAGGTCTGAACCACACATATAACCACCATTACTTCGAACAACTCTTCCGATGTGGGACAAGTTATGCTACAGTCAACTGCAATAGTAGCTCACCCAGCGTGATAGCTCGCCCAGGCATCCAGCCCCGCCCACATCGCGTCCACCCCACCGTGGGGGATAATGTGACACCCCGGTCACTGCTTCAATATGGACGGGCGTGATGTGGGCGAGGCTAGATGCCTAGGTGAGCTACCGTGCTGGGCGAGCTACTATTACAGTTGACTGTAGCGTAACTTGTCCCACATCGAAAGAGTTGTCCGAAGTAATGGTGGTTATATGTGTGGTTTGGACCTTTCTTGTATGAGGCCTTTTGGGGGCAACCCCGAGAACAAAACTGTGCGGGTCCAGTGGGACCCATCACAGACAATATCATATAGTGTTGGTCGGGCCGTTACAATATTGCCTTTAGAGTTTCAAATCTAGAAAATAATAATTTCCTTGAGGAATCGTATGACCACTTTGTTGTCATTGCTCCTACTTAGAACTGCCTCAATACACTTTGAAGCATAGCCACCCAACCAATATATAAAGAAATCTAAAAGAAGATGGAAATGAGCCCATAAAATTAATACCCTAACAATTAAATATCCCTAATGGTAAAATTAGGGATTGTGAGACCCGTATCCTAGCCTGTACTATTCCGTAGGCTTCCGTTATCCTCCCGATCAAATTACAACGACCTGCGATCTATTATCGGTGTTTGCGCCGCCCCGAGACCTGTACCCTAACGACCACACCGTCACTATGGTTCCGATGCCGCGTCTCGCATGCCAAGGTGATACTTAGGCCAAGAGTTGTGGGCCTGAGAATAAATCGAGGAAACACCGTGGGCAACATGTGCACCATTTCTAGGAAGATTCCTGGTTGAGAGAATAAAATCTCTACCCATACCCCCTCTTTCCACCAAGTCAACTAAGACCTTACCTCTCCCATACCTTTCATGCCAACAAAGCAATGCTACCCATACCCCATCTCATCTCATTACCAAAAAAAAAGTCAATTAGCCACATCCCTCACCCATACACTCCATGTCATCCATCCTTACAACTCTCATCACTCTTTCATTTCTCTCTTAACCCCATTCAAGCAATTCCCAAAGGAGGAAACGTCCATGGCTTCCAAGGAGAAAAACAGAGGAGCTAGTGTGGCCCACCTTCCTATCTCCCATCTCCACCATCCAAAGACCATCTTAACCATTAAAATCCACCCCTTGGAGCTCTAGATCGTGTTGGCAGAAGAAGGAAGAGAAGATCTACGGTGGGTGTTCATAGAATTAGATTTTGATTTTTGATTTAGGGTCCACAAGATTTTTGGGACCTATTTTAATGTATGTACTTGCATGGCCCACCTAGGGAGGGCCCATAGTGTCGAGGTCCCTCTATCGCACGCTGTCTCTCTCTCTCTCTCTCTCTCTCTCTCTTTATGATGGCCCACCTACGATGTGTGCATTTTATCCATGCTGCCCGCCAAGGGAGACGCACCAGCTGTCTAACCAGGGCCCACATTATTGTCCACCTTGCGGCCCATTTGGGTAGGCCCTGTTTGAAGGAAAACATGTATATCAGCTTGATCCATGGGCCCCACCATGATTTATGTGCAAAGCCCACGCCGTCCCATGACTGGATGTGAGGCCCATGTGATACAAGTGTTTTATCCTGGCCACCAGTCCAGCAACACGTTGTTGTGCTATTTTTATTTTTTAAATAATAATAATAAAAATAAGCAATACATATTATATGATATAATATATATATATATATATATCCATGCCTTTATAGCTAATGTGGATAGTAGCAAGCTCTGTGGGTCCCACCAGCTAGGGAGCTAACGTGCTGGATGCCAGCAGACCCTATGAGCCACACCCTTATGTATTTACACGAGATCCTGCACTGTCTAGATAGCCAGGACGGTGGGATCCTTGTGATGTATGTGTTTCATTCACGTCATCCATTAAGGTGGGACCCACCATGATGCTTGTGTTGTATTCATATCGTCCAGTGTCCAAGGACGCTGGATGTGGTTACAGTGAGTTATGACCTGTCAGTGGAGTGTACTGACTAATACATAGATATATATATATATATATATATTATATATATGATATATGTGGGCCACGTGTGTGGGACCCACCTCATGTGCGTGGCTGGACAGCATAGATTTCATCCACACCGTCCCTAGAATGAATGTCCGGGGGCTGGGTGTTTGACTATATATATAATAATATATAATAATAAATAATATAATATTATATAGTGGGCCCCACGTGGGACCCACCTATGAAAGAGGCTTGGCTGGTATATGCTTACACCAGCTATATAGATGCTATTCATAATATAATACCATATTATATTATTATATAATATATATTGTTGGTGTATATCTTGTGGGCCACCACGTGGACCCCACCCTGATTTATGTATATGATCTCCACCGTCCAGACATATGGGACGGTGGGACCCACCTTGATGTAAGTATCTTATACCCACACCATCTGTATTTGGATGGTGGTAAGTGCAACACACCATGATGTATGTGTAATCCACTCCGTCCGTCCAATAAGGGAACGTGGACCCCACCTTGATGCATGTGCTTCATTCCATGTTGTCCATCTCAAGGATCCACTGTGATGCATGTATTTCTCTAAGCCGTCCATCTGTTCAGATCAATGGGACCCATCTTATTGTATCCATTTTATGTGTTGTCCATGCACGACACATGTGGCCCACCTTTGATGTGTTTATGGCCCATCCATGAGGCCCACCTTTGATGTGTTTATGGCTCATCCATGAGGCCCACCTTTGATGTGTTTATGGCCCATCTATGAGGCCCACCTTTGATGTGTTATGGCCCATCCATGAGGCCCACCTTTGATGTGTTTATGGCCCATCCATGAGGGTGGTCACCTTGATGTGTTTGTGGCCCACCCATGAGGCCCACTTGTTATGTATTTGAAGCCCATGGTATTAGGCCCATTGATGCGACCCATTGATGCAGCCCACCTGATGTGTATGAGGCCCATTAGTGCGACCCATATCATGTGGCCCACCGTGATGTGTTCGTGACCTTTGGTAAGGCTCATGATGATGTATATTAGGTCCTTATGTGAGGCCATGGGCCCACTGCATATTTGGCCCTATGTGGGCCACTCCTTGGGAGCAATGTTGGTTAAACATCCACATTGATTGGCAATGATGGTTGAATGTCCACATTGTGACCTTTCATTAGGCCTGGTTAGGCCCATTCTCGTCATTCTCTAGTGGATTACCCTAAACGATTGGGCCCTATTGATTTTGCTTGGTCCATCATCGGCTATCCATCCAGGGATCCCACCTTGCGTCGAGGCCGAGTATCGAGGCCGATTCTGATTATCGAGGCTGATTGTATAGGCCGATTCTGATTGTTGAGGACGATTGTATAGGCCAATTTCGATTATCGAGGCCAATTTCAATTGTTAAGGCCGATTGAATAGGCCAATTTCGATTGTCGAGGCCGAGTATTGAGACCGATTATATAAGCCAATTCCGATTATCGGTACTGATTCAGGTTGTTGAGGCCGATTCCGATTGTTGAGGCCGATTTCGATTCGGATTGTCGAGGCCAATTCCGATTGTCGATACCGATTTCGATTGTCGAGGTCGATTCTGATTGTCGAGGCCAATTGTCGAGGTCAATTATCGAGGCTGATTCCAATTGTCGAGGTTGGATATCGAGGCTGAATGTCGAGATCCAATGTGATGTATATGCGGCCCGTATTTGAGGCCATTGTGATGTGCATTCGACCCATGTTTGAGGACCAATGTGATGTATATGCGGCCCGTATTTGAGGCCCGTTGTGATATGTGTTCAGCCTATGTTTAAGGCCCAATGTGATGTATATGAGGCCTACGTGATGAGGCTTATTGTGATGCATTTGAGGGCTAAGCGATGGATCCCATGGTGATGTATGTTAGGCCCATGTGAAAGGCCCATCGTGATGTTTATTAAGCTTTTGAGTGAGGCCCATGGTGTTGTATATTTGGCCCTTGTGTGAGGTGTGGGTCCACTATATGTTAGGCTCTATGTGGGCCATTCCTTGGGGGCAATGTTGGTTAAATGTCCACATTGTCGAGGTCGATTGTCAATGCTGGTTATTGATACCGATTATGAGTATGTGATAACATAGCATCATGATACATGCCCATATGCATCATCTGCATGTTTGTTATGAGATGTGGTTGACCATTGCATATGTCATTAGGCAGATTGTTATGAGACTCCCTGATAGGCGGAGGTTATCTCACATGAGCGCACGGTATGCACAGGATTAATGCATGACTGGATTTTATGGCTCATGCATCTTGCATTGTGTGTTGTGACTACTGTATGACCTAGCGATATCAGGGACATAGCCACCACAGGCATATCGTAGATGGCCAGATGAGATACTGAAAATGTTTGGTTCTAGCATACGGGCGTCATAGATGTCCCTAGATGAAAATCCTTAAAACTTCGTGGCCAAGAGACGCCCCAACGTCGAGACCGAGTAGATATATATGAACGCATAAGGGCCGAATACCAGGAGGCCGCCTCTTCCACTATGTCATGGTCAGTTGGGAGGGGGTGTGGCCTTACCCGCCCGAGGGTAGGGGGCATTGCTAGGCTAAGTTTGACCAGCTCGTGAATGGGTCCGTTATCAACATGCCGGGTATATGTTGGCTGACTACTAGCCAGGCAGATGGTGAGGTCTCTTCCACTCACATGGTCGCACATCAGTGGGTGGCGATTTGCATGTAGAGTATACTAGACCCCAATGATGATCCCAGAGAGGAACTGTACTGATATGTGAACTTATTGAGTAGGAGTTGCATACTCATTCATTCATTCGCTATCTACTCGGGCTGGTGGTGTGCAACCATTTGTTACGTGTACCTTCACATAGCCAGGATTTCGGTTGGGTGCGCTACTAACCTAAGATCAGGAGTTTACCACACTGGTTTGGATAAAATTCCCTTATGATGGACCCCCATAACATGCAATACTACGTACCATCATCCCGACTTTACTCCAGTTTGGTCATTTCATTTGCACCGCATATTACATTACTTCCTCGGCATCTGATACTTGACACTTTATGGCATTGTATTGAATACTTGGCTTACTATGTCTCCACATTGCATAGCTGATACACATTACTTCCTCATTATTTGCCTCATTATGATCTGCCTTGCTTACTTTGATATCATATGATTCATAACCCTATTAGCATGTTTTCGCATTACTCTGATATTGTATGATTTATGGGCTTATTATTATTTCCGCTTACTTTGATTACTTTGATATTACTTACTTGGCATTTACCTTGTGCACACACTTTCACCACCCACTAAGCTTTCTATAAGCTTATGCATGATAGATGTGTGCAGATGGCATTAGGTTACAGCAGCGTTAAGCTTGAAGCATGCAGCAGACCTCTGGAGCTTTGATTTTATCATATGTATTTCCCTTTCAGCACTGTATTCAAACGTTTATATTATTGGATATGTGATGATGATGTTGCCTTTGTGATTTGGGTATACTTGTGGTTATACTTCTTACGAAACAAATGTACATTGAAAAATTCTCCTTTTAGGATCCTAGGATCGAAATCTGGCATATGGGCACTGGGAGCCGAGAATGGGGTATTAAGGAGGCTGTCGGCACCGGATTTGGCAATCAGGAATTTTGTGAGCCTGATTTCCGAGTTTGGTGCGTGACAGGGATAAAGGAATCATGTGCACCGGGACACTCTTCCCAACCTTTGACATCTATTACAAGCAATACAGAAAGCATGAGTGTCTTTAAACATAACGGGCCAGTAAAAACCACACTGTAAGATTTTTACAGTGGTTTTTTAGGAGAAAAATGGTCATCACATGCTTCCATGTGGTAAAAGGAAATAATACTCTGAACTTCATCCTCTGGGACACAACGTGTAAAAATTTGATCAGTCTCATATTTATATAAATACGGGTCATCCTAGAAGAAGTTCCTAACCTCGGTTTCAAAATGCTTCCTATCTTGTGACTTCCAATGATATAACATTTTTCATGTTTCTAGATAGTTCACTATATTCGCATACCAAGGCAATTTGGAAATCACAAATAATTGTTCATCAGGGAAAGTATCCTAGATATGCATCTCCTCAGTGGAATCATCTAACACCAATCTGGAAAGGTGATTGGCCACTACATTTTTTACTCCTTTCTTATCTTTTATCTCTAATTCAAATTCTTGGAGTAGAATGATCCATCTCAAAAGTCTCGGCTTTGCATCCTTCTTAGATAGAAAATATTTTAGAGCTGAGTGGTCTATGAAAATACCGCTTTGGATCCCAGCAAGTACGACCTAAACTTATTCAAAGCAAAAACTATTGCAAGTAACTCCTTTTCAGTTGTTGAATAGTTTGCTTGGACCGAGTTTAGAGTTATACTCGCATAGTGAATAACGTAGGGCCGTTTATCTTTCCTTTGGCACAAAACAGCTCCTATGGCATAATCACTTGCATCGCATATTAGTTCAAAATGAAGTATCCAATCTGGTGGACGTATGATAGGTGCAGTGGTAAGGGATGATTTAATTTTATTAAAGGCACTTACACACTCATCTGTCCACTTAAATGGGATATCCTTTTGGAGAAGATTAGTCAAGGGTCTAGTAATGGCACTAAAGTCCTTGATGAATCTTCTATAGAAACTGGCATGCCCTATAAGTAATCTAATATCTCTAACAGTTAGGGGGATAGGTAGATTAACAATAATGTCGAGTTTTGAGCGATTTGCCTCGATTCCATTTTTGGAGATAAGATGGCCCAAAATAATTTCCTTTTGAACCATGAAATGACATTTCTCTCAATTTAAGACAAGGTGCTTCTCTTCACATCTAGATAAGACAAGAGATAAATTATTGAGACATTCCTCAAAACTACTCCCAAATTGAGAGAATTCGTTCATGAAAACCTCAAGAAACTTCCCAACCATATTTGAAAAAATACTTAGCATATACCATTGGAAAGTTACTTGGTTGTTACACAATCCAAATGACATCCGTTTGAAAGCGAATGTGCTAAATGGACAAGTGAGCATGGTTTTCTCTTGATCTTTTAGGGCTATCTCTATTTGGTTATATCTGAAATATCCATAAAGAAAACTATAAAAGGAGTTACCTGCTACCTTCTCTAAAACTTGATCAATGAATAGTAGAGGAAAATGGTCATTTTTGTGACCTGGTTCAATTTTCTATATTTAATGCAAACATGCCAACCTTTGGTTACACGTGTTGGTATAAGTTCATTATCAAAATTTTGCACGATAGTTACTCTAGAGTTCTTTGGGACTACTTGAGTAGGACTCACCCAAACACTATTAGATATTTGGTAGATTTTCTCACATCCAACAATTTCATCACCTCATTTTTTACAACTTCTATTATGTTTGGATTGAGATGCCTTTGAGGTAGTCTAATTGGTTTGGTATCCTCAACGAGGTGGATCCGATGAGTGCATATGAAAGGGCTTATACCCTTAATATCAGAAATGGTCCAGCCTAAGGCTCCTTTATGGTCCCTTAGAACATTCAACAATTTAATCTCTTGATCCTTGTCTAAAAATGAAGACATGACCACAGGATAATTTTATTTTCACACAAGTATACATACTTAAGGTCATTTGGTAGTGGTTTTAGATCAAACTTTTGAACATTGGTTGGTGATAGCAGAGGTTGCGAGTCATCGATAGATAAGATTTGAGTGTGTAGTCTCCATTAGTAACACCAATGTCCTGGGTGGTAGTGCTCTCATTATCATCACAAATTTCAGCAAGCACTTTTTCTAAATCAGAATTTTTCAAGTCTCTAAAGACTTGAATCAATTCCTTAGTCAGACTAGGTTCCAATTCCTCTTCTTCTATCAAGCAGTACATGAAATTCAACTCATGGATCTCATTATTGTCAATGGGCTGCTTACATAGATTGAAAATATATAGCTCTAGAGTTATATTAACAAAAGACAAGTTCATCATTCCATTCTTGCAATTTATGATTGTATTTGAAGTTCTAGGAATGGGCGGCCTAAAATGATGTGAACTTGAGTGCTAGCATTTACACATGGTATAGTGTCTAGTACAATAAAATCTACGGGGAAGTAGAATTTATCCACTTGGACTATCACGTCCTCTAAAATTCCCCTTGGTACCTTAATGGAGCAGACAATGAGTCAGAGTGTAATCGTAATTGATTTAAGCTTGCCTAACCCCATTTGTTGGTAAACTGAATAAAGTACTAAATTGACACTTGCACCCAAATCTACCAAAGCATGCTCAATTTAGTAATTCCCAATAATACAAGGAATAGTGGAACTTCCTGGGTCTTTGTATTTAGGTACGACCCTTGGTTAAATGATAACGCTCACTTTCTTAGTAAGGAAGGCTTTTTTGTGCACATTTAATTTCCTTTTTATAGTACACAAGTCCTTGAGATATTTAGTATATGATGGAATTTGTCTAATGACATTAAGCAGAGGAATATTAACAATAACCTTTTGGAGCACATCCAATACCTCTTGATATTTCGTGGGGATAGTTGGATTTCGAAGTCTAGATGGAAATGGAACTGGAGGTTCGTATGACTTAATCTATTTATCCTTTTGTTTTTGCGGCTCTTGAACCATAGTCGGTTCATTATTCTCTTAAGATGGTGGCTCATCCTCCGGTATTTCTACCGGTTGCATTATCTTGTTATTGACCTCTTTTCCACTTCTCAAGGTAATGATGGCTTTAGCATGTTCGTGATGTAGATCACTTGAATTTGAGTATCCAATGAAATGTGTGTTTCTAGGGTTTGGCACAGGTTGAGAAGGAAGGGTGCCTTTTTCCCTAGCATTTAGTTGAGTCTCAATCCTAGCCACAACCGTCTTTAATTCCTCATTTGATTGGATTAGAGAATGATTCATTTGAGCTTGAAAGTTCATGAATGCGGTCAATGCATCCTTCACAGATGATCGCTTTGATGAGGGCACATATGGTGCATTGTTAGATGCCCCAAAGAAGTTGTTTTGTGGAGGCATTTGAGATGCATTGGGCGTATTAATTTATGGTCCATTCCTCCAACTAAGATTAGGATGGTTACGCCAATTTGGATTATACGTGTTTCCCATTGGTTGCATTACTAACCTTTGGTAGTTATTTATAACATTTGTTTGCTCATGCTCATACATGATATTTTGTACAACTAGGATTATTGGACAATCATTTATGTCATGGTCCGCACCACCATAAATGCTATAAAAATTACCTAGGGACATGTTTTCTTTAACTATATCAACCTTCCTAATTTCCAAGGCTTCGACCTTTCTAGCCAATGCAGTGAATTTTGCATTAAGGTCGTCTTCCTCTCTTATGACATACATCCACGCTCTCTCTAGGAATGGGTCTAGTTTGGTCGGGTTTAGTAGAGACATCCCATGTCTATGTATTCTCTGCTAACATATCTAGAAAATTCCAAGCCTTATTATGATCGTTGTCAAGAAAGGTTCCACCACACATCATCTCTATGAACTGACAGGTATCCATGGTGAGCCTCTTTCAGAACACATCAATCACGTGCCATGGTTGATAACTATCATGCGGACAGGTAAGTAGAAGGTCTTTGAAGCTCTCCCAAGCTTGAAAAAACAGTTTATTCCCCTTTTAGGAGAACGACATGATTTCCTGTTTAAGCGCATTTGTTTTGTGCTTGGGAAAGAATTTTTTTCAAAACCTCTCTACTTAAGGCTTGCCATGTAGTGATGGTATTAGGTCTTAGACAGCTGAGTCATGCTTTAGCCCGATCCTTTAGAGAAAATGAGAATAACCTAAGCTTAAGTACATCTATATTGCCATTGTTTACTCGTAATGTTGCAATTACTTCCTTAAAGTCCTTGAGGTGCAAGTAGGGGCTTTAAGAATCCAAGCCATGAAATTTAGGAATAAATTAAATCACACCTGGTTTAAAATCAATGTTCCCTATGTGAGCAGGGAACACTATGCAAGATGGTCAAGTTGATTTCTCAAGGAGTAGATGTTCACTTAAAGTCCATGGTTGGTTTAACACATTCCTATAAACTTTATTTTCATCCTCAAGAGAAGCATTAGCTTGATTTTCTCTATTTTGATTTATAGTTGGATATGGTAGATTTGGATTTGGATTATCAACTAGGTTTGCCATGGAATCCAAGTGATGTTGAGTACCTCTTCTAAGTAAATGATCAAGGCCTGGAACTAGTCCGCCTTCAGAAGAGAGTCGATTGTTTTGATCCCTACTCCTACGAGACATAAACCATCCACACCACACAACAAATACCACTAATTCAAATAGTAAGTATGATACTTAAAATAAAAATAAAAACTTAACCAACAACCCAGGCGGCAGGGCTGACCATGAGGGTTCAATCCACAAAGTAAAAATAAAAAATAAATCAACAAAAGTAAAGCTAATACAGAAATTAAATTATGTTAATCTGGAAAATAGATTTAGCAAATGATCTTTGCGATCAAACAGCAACTATAGGACAACCATAGCACTTGGGTGTTAAAATCCTAAGCAGGGCAACCTTATGTCACAGTTAGTACTTGAAAGACCCAACTGAATTTACTTTCAAAGAAAAACAGAAAATCTACAAAAATTTTAAAGGGTTTAAAGGAGAACTTACCTTAGCTATCTTACACAGATCTAATCTATCTCAGTCTCTCCCCGGCAATGGTGCTAAAAACTTAATTGCTTGCCTCCAAGTGCAGAGGTTCATAAGTAATATCCCGTGAATACAGACTCGATCACACGGGGAGATGAATTGCAAGAAAGAGAAAATCAAATGTAAAACAAACTAAGTAATAAAAACTAAACTGATGATTTGATTTTGAGAGTTTTGAATAGATGTAATTCAACTGAATTAAAACACACCCAAGCTTCAAAGTTCCACACATAAGTTAATGTTCAAAAATCATGATGACTTGGATAACACTACTAGGATCCGAGCACTATGGTCGCCCTAATCGAAAAATAAAATAATTTAAACATTTTAAAAAAATGATATAAAAGATTGGAAAATCATAGATTTGCACCATTGATATATATTCTTAAGCGCCAATGATTTTAAAAAATCATGTTTATAAGATAATGAATATCAAACAAATGTAGCAGGTTGAGAACCTCCCTTATCTAGAAAATCTAATTGATTCAGGGTAAGCATATCCATCAATGTGGATCTCATATGATGGAAACATATGGATTTCAAATTAAGATAAAAAAAAAACTAAAACTAAACAATAGATAACATGCATACACCATTCTTCTCATCATTAAAATAATCAATCATCATAACTATGAAAACATTAAACCAATGTTCTTCCCTTCTAGCTTGGGCTAGAAGGAACTTCGAAAAACATAACTAGAATAGAGAAAGACAGCAACAAGAAAGAATAAATATCTAAAAGCTTGTAAAGAAAAATAAATTAAAACTATAATACTCTCTAAAAGTCCTAGATCTTTCTTTGGAATGCCTTGAATGATGCGTAAGAATACCCTGGGAAGCCTTATTTATACGTGGAGAACTCCAACTTTCTCACCAACTTGAAAAACTCTAGAAACTGTCTCAAATTTACGCGGTTTACTAAAATAGACTTTACCATGCACAGTTTCCCAAAATAGACTTTAGAGCTTTAGATTACCCTTTTTCAGGACGATTTCAAGATTCCTTTTCTTCATTTCAAATATTTAATTTTCTTCATTCCTCACTTGGTTTTCTTGGATCTTTAGCATGTGAATTTTTCAATCTTGGTCTCATAAGATCCATCCCTTGCCTTGGCAATTCTTGAGTATCAAATTCATGCGTTTAGCACCCTTTTCAATCCAAGCTCTTAAATTCATCTTGCAACACGAACATGAGTAAAATAGAACATTAAGCTAATTCATGTTCATAAAACTAAGATATAAATGGGAAAAATTATGCATTATTTGAGTCTCAACACGGACTTTGTAAATTTGATCCGATTTTGCCATTTTGCAGAACTTTGCCTATAAATAGGGGTTTCATAAGTCTTTCTTGGATATCTAAGGTTTGAAGAAGTAGCGCAAAAGGAGGGAACTGCTTCCCAAGAGTTTATTTTCCCTTCTTCTTAGTTTTTAATGCTTGTTTCTAGGGTTTTTAATTCAATCATGTTGTTCACAACCCCAAGTGTAGGGTCGCGATGTAGTAATAATCTCGGTGAAACCGAGGTTGAATTTATAGAAACTAATCTCGTGTGTTTTTGGAGAGCAACTAAAATTAGAACTAGAAGAAGATGAAAACCTAAATCTCGAATAAGTGAGATACTAATCATGAAAAACTTATGAAATTCAAAAGTGGGGAAACTAGGGTTTCCAAGGATCCACTTGTAGAGATTAGGGAGATCTATGCTTAATTCACAAACACAACTGGAAGCAGAGTCCCATCTTCATCCAATTGGAAAATATCTTATTAAAAATCAAATTTGAACTTCGTTTGATCTAGTTCTCAATGGACGAAAGATATGAGAACTAGAAGTGATTCCAGTACAAAACCATGCCCATGGGACAAAGCAAATAACAGAATTTACCAATCCACAATCAATCTGAGAGAATTGTGAGAATTAGGGAGGATTTCATCATCCAACCATGCCCAGGGGAAGATGGTGAATAACAAGATTTCCTAAATTCACAATGTAAATAATGAAAAGAACATACTCAAAGCTATCGCAGATTCATTGTAATTTAAGTTACAACAAACCATTAAAAACTAAAAGTATTTCTTATAATTAAACTAGAACCAAAGATAGTTCAATATAAACATGAATTAAAGCAATAGAAATATCCCATTACGCTACAAGCTTCACCTCTTAGCCCTAGCTAAGAGGTTTAGCCAACCATAGACATGATTGAACTAGAATATTTTAAGAAAAGCATAACAAAAACTATTAAGGAAAGGGAAGAACAACTCTTGACAACAACCTCTCCATGCTCGTGCTTCCGTCTTCCTGATGCATCCGGTAAGAAAAACACCTGGTTAGTTACTGTCGTTCTCTCCCTCTCACTTGCTCACGTTTCCTCTCTTCTTCCTTTCCTCCTCCCTTTTACCTTGTCACCGGACAGTACCCCATTTATAGGGGGTGTGTATTTTCTAGATTACTCCAGTGAGATCGCTCGCAGAACCAACGTTCGGCCCCTGTTCCTGCGCAGCGAAAACACAGAACTGCTTGCGTTTAAATTGAGTTCGGGAGGAATGATAGTCCAGACCACTCGATCTGATCATGTAGCTAGGGACAGTCGAAATCCCCATTTCTGAATTTTAGATGGTCTGGATCGATTGTTTGATCCGTGTTTTGATCGCTCGTCTTGCCGGATTGTTCGGACTACTTAGACGGTCGCAGTCTATGTATCACCGATTGCGGTGATACTTGTGGGGCCCGTATTCTCTGCTGGTTTGGGAAATCCACTCCCTCCATTCGCATTCTCTTAAAATCTTGGACCAAGAGAATGCGTTATGGATCGAATCAGTGGTGGCCCGCTGGATCTCTCTCGCTGCCGTCTATCTTACGTTTGAATGTGTGGAAGCCATCCTAGCTACTTCTTTGAAATTTCTTCCTCTAAGCCTTGATTAGATGGCCAATTGGAATTCAATGGATGGTCCTGATCACTCCTTCGGGCAGATCTTGATGGCCCATCGAAACATCCGCAGTCCTTGTCTTCGCAGCGCAGCGGCGGGAATTCTAGGGTTTTGAAAATTTCCTTGAAGTGGTCTGGTGTAAAGCTGGTGCATCCATTTTGGTGCACCTGTTTGATGAGAATGGGCCCCACGGTGATGCTAGTGGGAATCTTATCCGATGCACGGTGGTAGCACGTGCAGGAGGCACACATGCTTCCTAGGTGGGGCCCACCAAGATGTCTTTGGGAAATATACACCGTCCACTCATCTTTCCATCTAACTTAAGGTCTTGAGCCCAAATTTGAAACATATCCAAGGATCAGGAGGGCCTCAAATCAGTGATTGACGACTGATTGGTTGATCTGTCCACTGGCTTTGGTGATTCTTGAGCATTAAATCCATGCTTTTAGCATCCTTTTCAATCCAAGCTCTTGAATTCACCTTGCAACACGAACATGATTAAAATAGAACATTAAGCGTTATCAGGTTCATAAAACCAAGTAGTTAATAACTGGGGTCTAATATGCAATATTTGACCCTTAACACATGTCTATGGTTGGCTAGATCCCTTAGCTAGGGCTAAGGGGTGAAGTTTGTATCATGGTTGGGACGTTTTTCTTGTTTGATTTGTATTATTGTTAAACTCCTTTGATTCTAGTTTGATATTTAAGGAATACTTTTAGTGTTTAATGGTTTGTTGTGACTGAAATTACAATGGATCTGCAATAGCTTGAAGTATTTTCTTTTTCTGTTTCGAGTTTGTAAAAATAAAAAATCCTGTTGTTCTCCATCATCCCTTGGGCATAGATGGGTGACGGAATCTCTCCTATTCTTCACAATTCTCTCATGTTAGTTGTTGCATCTGTATATCCTGTTGTCTACCAATGTCTCCTGGGCATGGTTAGGTGATGGAATCACTTCCAATCTTCAAGACTTTCATCCGTTGAGAATTAGGTAAATGGAGGTTCAGATTTGATCTTATTGAATATCTTCTAATTAAATAGGATAGGACTCCAATTCCAATTGAGTGCCTTGAATCAAATAAGGAAACCTCCTAATAGCTGCAAGTGAATCCGTGGAAACCCTAGTTCCCACTTTTAAATTCTTGAGTTTCTAAATTCATCATCTCATAATTACTTCCTACCTTCCTGATTTAGGTTAGATCTTCTCCTATTTTTTATTTTAATTACTCTCATAATAGACACATAAGATTAGTCCTTGTGGATTCGACCTTAGTCTCACCGAGATTATTAGTATATCATGACCCTGCACTTAGGGTTGTGAACATCTATCTATGTTAACAGACCACGTTAGGATATTAGTTCGAAGAAGTGGCAAATTCAATTACTCAAGTGAGTCGCACAACTTGAAATATACAGTTTAATTGTCAATTCTTAACAATTTAGTATATGATTGTTTCAAATATGATCATTAGTAGTTGTAAAGGTTTCTAGTTCAATAGAGAAAACTTGCAATTGCTTATATAATTAAATTTTCTTATATCTCGGAGAATTATGAATTTCAACGACAAAATTGCTTCATATTAGATTAATAATGATCTTAAGCGTCTTAAAGACTATCCATGTGGAAATCTAGTTATTGATTTTATAATTAGATGATCAGATAGCTCGATCTATGGAGGAAGATTACTCTTGACAACAAGAGTATAGGTGAATGGCTCAAAAAGCTAAGTATTTATGGTAACACCCAAGTATTGAAAAGTACGGAGTGTTATGAGGTCATTGTTTAAAAGAGTTCAACACGAATTCTAATGGCTATATTGTCACACCCCAAACTTGGAGATCGGACTCATACGAATCCCGATCATCGAAATCCGATGCCGACAGCCTCCATAATACCCTATTCTCGGTTCCTAGCGCCTATGCGCTAGATTCTAATCCTGGGATCCTACAAGAAGGATTTTCCAATGTACATTTATCTCGTAAGAAGTATAACCACGAGTTTACCCCAATCACAAAGGCAACATCATCATCACACATCCACTAATATAATCATTTGAATACAATGCTAAAAGGGAAATACATATGTAACGCCCTGAAATTTGGGGGTCGAGCATAACTCAGCTCCCGAGTTCCAAAACATCACTTATGCAACATATTTAATGATGGATGTATGTTGACTGTATTAGTGCATAAAACATGGAATAGATTAAGCCAAAAACACAGATATGATTCAGGGATAAGTGAATAAAGCAAGCGGAAGACTTATAGTAAAATGTGTACAAGTGTAAATCCCTGAATTACATATACAAGCTAGATCGAATGAAAGTGTTATTTATCAAAATTATAAGTATCAATTACATCGTTTCAGTTCCCAAAAATAAACCCAGAGATCCCGCACATCAGACCGAGGCTCGCTAGAACCCGTCTGAAAACTGCATATAGGAGAAGGCAGCCTCGTCATCATCCAGCTCCAGCTCTGCCTCAGAAGTCGCATCCACATCTGAAACATCAGAGCCTAAGACAGAGTCTGGTGGGTGTTTAACACCGCCCCAG
Organism: Magnolia sinica; assembly: GCF_029962835.1. NCBI lineage: Eukaryota > Viridiplantae > Streptophyta > Magnoliopsida > Magnoliales > Magnoliaceae > Magnolia > Magnolia sinica. Next base: position 65,831,834 of record NC_080580.1, read on the forward strand.
AAACGTGGGAGTGAGTGATCAACTCAGTGGAACAATAAGGCACTGGTTAACATGTTATCAGTTCAATCAAACAGTAATGATAAAGCAGAACAATTAAATAAATCCTAAGTACTCTTGTTAATGCAAGGATGTATGCGAAATGATGCGTGCCCTCACGCGTACACCCTCAGCGTCTTCATCTTACGTTACGCATGACATCGCCTCAAAGTGCGCCACATCTACAAAGCACATGCAAATGCGGTGCATGGATATGATTACCGAGTTGTTATTAGTCCATTTCACACAGCAGGATTGGAAAGCTAAGATACCTTCCTCATGTCACCATCCAAACAGTAATCCATACTAGGGTCGTCAATCCTAGACATCTCATACGATCATATATTTGAGGTCGTAGCAAAGGCTCGTCACCAATCAATGCACGCCTTTCATGCCTTTACTACCACAATTCGGCTCGTCACCTCCTTGCGGTATCCAGGTATGCTCGATGTCACTACAAAGGGCTCGTCACCAATCAATGTAGGCCGACAGCACGAATATAGTGTCCCATACCACCATAATCGGCTCACGAGTTTAGTTGCTCATTGGTCACTACGGGGAGGCTCGTCACCCCAGCATAGGCCGACAGCTCGACCACGGTGTCCCATACCACCATGTCCGGCTCATGAGTCTTGGCGGATCAAGTACCATAGTTAATAGAATTTCACTGGTAAGTTCGGTACCCTAGATTCAAGCAATAGCGTCCATACATGGTAAACATACATCAGACAATCGGGTTACTTGACGAACTCGACTAGCAGGAGCGCACGTTGGGTTGAGAGACATAGAGTGCGCAAACACTCCGCGTGGCCAAACCACTGCCGACAACTCTAATACGACTCGGGTTCGTCTAATACGTCCTACGTGGCGAAAGCAATCTCAACCACGAACATAGGGTCAATTACCGATTTCTTGGACTAAGGCATAGTCCCAAACACCTTATGCTACTACAGATACTCATATGGAATATAAAACAGTAATGGAACAACAACTCAAATCATGGTACATACACATCTGAAGAATATCAACTTAACATAAATGTAAGCATAAGAAATGCTTGAATTTAAATAACATGGAATGTAACTTGCATAAAGGAAATCATGCGCATCAATAGGAGTGTTGAGAATCACTTCTCAACGCCCGCTACTAGTGTAATAACTTACACTTTAGATCATTCATGCATTTCTACAAACACTTAGCATACATGGAACAACATTCATGACGTATGTTGAAATACATGCATTTTGACAATTCCTTTTACCAAGGAGTTGTCATACATGCATCTAGCATACATACATGACAAATAATCATGGCAAACATAAGTGCATATTTTATACGTATACGGTACTTTATAAATACACATAGAATACACAAATCTCCATATGGCACATGCATATCAGGAAAGCAATGTAAACACAACATTTGACATGTGAAATCTCATCCATAACAAGAATAAATCACTAACTGGCATTGAAAGCCTTGAAAACCATAACCTATACACTTAAAGTCCGCACCTTAAGCAAAGAAAGAACCACCGAACTGATTTAGACGAGTTGTCTTCGTCAACGGCGCTAGAATACCCTAAAACAAGGATAGAAATGAGATACAACAACACCAAGACTAATCTAAGCTCTAACACAGGTTAGGGTTAGATTAACTTACCCTAAAAGAACTCAGAACCGTCAGAAGAACGATTCAAAGCGAAGATTCAAAGATGAAGAAGAACAAGGAAGAATCCAAGATGATTCACCAACTTATCTCTCTCACTTTCTCTCTCTTTTCCACTCTCTTTCCAAGCTAGGGTTAGAGAAAAATCGTATGGAAAAGAGAGCTAGGGTTTAAGGACTATAAATAGGCCTATTCTTGATGAAAGTAACCCCAGGGTCAAGGTATACTTAGGTTATAACCAAAGTAAACCTTTCTCGATCCAACGAAGCACTTCTGGTGGGCCTATAACCACGAAAGGTCGGACTTAAGCTCATTGACCATGGATCCTAGGTCAAGCTGAGTTTTCATACCGACCGGCTCTTCAGATCAGCCGTGGCGGACCACACTCAATTCAACGGTCACGGAATCTCGATCAGGTCCACAAGCACTAGGATATGCCTGGGCCACCTATCCTAATCAGAGGGTGAAATTGGGTCAGAATCCAACGGTCAGATAGCTTAAAATCGTCGCGCAAGCGACACGACTCAGATTTCATAAAAAGCTTAATAAATTCCAACCGTTCTCACACTCTTCACTCCGAGCTCAAACAAATCGACCCAGAACATCACATGGACTTGATTTTCGAGGAGATGGTCAAGCCCAACTCGGTGACCGCAACAGCCTAAGATCATCGCCATCGGACTTTCGACGCGCGGTCCAGGTCCGATCCAAATCTTCCAAAATTTCTCCAGAATAATTGGATTTAGCGATGGATCCTAGGTTTCAGAATAACATAGCGCTCACTAATCTACACGTTTAGAGCCATGCAGATACAATTTAAAGTGATTGATGCGGATTTCACAAGCAATCGAGTAAAGCGCTAATTACCCCAAAACAACTACTTAAGGAAAGATTAGCACAGAAAATTCTAAGGTCGTTACAATCTACCTCCCTTAAAGAAAATTTCGTCCTCGAAATTCATACCTTCATATAAGCCTCAAGGATCAGAGGATAGGTCTTCCTGACCTCAGCTTCAGATTCCCAAGTAGCCTCTTCCACACCATGATGCGCCCATAGCACCTTCACAAGAGGGATAACCTTGCTACGCAATACCTGCTCCTTCCTGTCGAGAATACGCGTCGGTCGCAGTACATAAGTGGCATCCTCACTCAACTGCACTTGCTCCCAACTGATAATATGCGAAGGATCAGGAACGTACTTCTTCAGCATAGAAACATGAAATACGTTATGCACGCCCGCAAGAGGTGTGGGCAAAGCAAGGCGGTATGCTACCACTCCCACTCGATCCAGAACTTGAAATGGACTAATAAATCTCGGCGTCAACTTCCCCTTCTTACCGAACCGCAGAACTCCCTTCATAGGAGAGACCTTCAGAAAAACATGGTCTCCCACTACAAACTCAAGCGGTCGACGCCTCGTATCAGCATAACTCTTCTGCCTACTCTGCGCTGTCAAAAGTCGACGTCGAATAATGTCAACCTTCTCTGAAGTCACCTACACCAACTCTGGGCCAAGCAAACTAAGCTCACCAATTTCTGCCCAACAATGTGGTGCTCTGCACGGGCGACCATACAACGCCTCATAGGGAGCCATACCGATACTCGCCTGGAAACTATTATTATACGCAAACTCTGCATACTGAAGACAATCATCCTAACTGTCCTTGAAATCCAAAACACAAGCTCGCAACATATCTTCCAGGACTTGATTCACGCGCTCCGTCTGCCCATCTGTTTGTGGATGAAACGCGGTGCTGAACTTCAATTTCACACCCACTGCTTCCTGGATACGAGTCCAGAAGATAGATGTAAAACGCGTGTCTCTATCAGACACAATCTCCAGGGGAACTCCATGCAGACGCACTATCTCCTTGATATACAACCTAGCCAACTCGTCTACAGAGTAAGTGACTCTGATCGGTAAGAAATGCGCCGACTTCGTTAATCGATCGACGATCACCCAAATAGATTCAAATCCCTTCCTCGTCCTCGGCAACCCAGAAATAAAATCCATAGAGATAAAATCCCACTTCCATTCAGCTATGGGCATGGGCTGCAACAACCCAGGAGGTCGACGATGCTCTGCCTTGACCTGCTGGCATGTGAGACAATGAGAAACAAATTCAGCAATCTGGACCTTCATATTGTCCCACCAATAAGACCTCTTCATATCCTGATACATCTTCGTGCTACCTAGATGCATCGCAAGTTTAGAACTATGGGCTAACTCGAGAACCTCACGTCTCAAGTCAGGGATGTCAGGAACACATAACCGGCCACGAAAACGTAGGCCCCCATCAGAACTAACACTCTCCAGTCGGAGTTCTCATCTGTACCAACCCGCTGCCTCATCTTCACTAAAAGCTCATCATCTGCCTGAGCTGCAATGATCCTCTCGTCGATAACGGGCTGTACATGAATGTGTGCAATAACCTCATACGGCTCAACCACCATAAGCTTCTGCTCAAAATCACGCACGAACTCCAACATATCCCACTCTGCTATCATCAGCGGAGCCGCAAACTCAATAGCCTTCTTGCGACTCAACGCATCTGCCACAAGGTTCGCCTTGCCCGGATGGTAAGAAACATCGAACTTGAAGTCCTTCAATGTTTCCATCCATCTGCGCTGCCTCATATTCAAATCACGCTGCGTGAAAATATACTTAAGGCTCTCGTGGTCGCAAAAGAGCTCGAACTCCTCACCATAGAGGTAATGTCTCCAAGGCTTTAATGCGAAGATGACAGCTGCTAATTCCAGGTCGTGCGTAGGGTAATTCTCTTCGTGTTTCCTCAACTGACGCGAAGCATAAGCAATCACCCTGTCCTTCTGCATAAGGACACAACCCAGACCAACACGAGAGGCGTCAATATATATAATATACTTAACCCCTTGCTCTGGCAATACTAGCACAGGGGTAGACGTCAACTTGTCCTTCAGCTCCTGAAAAGCTAACTCCGCCTGCTCACTCCAAGCAAACTTCAAATCCTTCCGTGTCAGCTGTGACAACGGTCTGGCAATCTTCGAGAAGTCCTGAATAAAGCGTCGATAATAGCCTGCAAGACCTAGAAAACTCCTCACCTTAGTAATCGAACCGGTCCTGCACCACAGCTACCTTGGCAAGGTCGATGGCTATTCCTTCCTTGAACACCACATGTCCCAGAACTTGACTTCCTCTCTCCAAAAATCACACTTCTTGTGTGCGAAAAGCCGATGCTCCCTAAGAGTATCCAAAACCGCTCTTAAGTGCTCCTCGTGCTCGTCCCGATCATCGAATAAATCAAAATGTCATCAATAAAGACAATGACAAATCGAAACAGGAATGGCCGAAACACTCTGTTCATCAGATCCATGAACACGGCCGGTGCGTTCGTCAGACCGAACAACATCACAAGGAACTCATAATGACCGAAGCTGGTCCTAAAAGCGGTCTTCTGCACGTCCCCATCCTTGACGTGCAACTGATGATACCCTGACTGCAGATCAACCTTCGAAAAGTACCGCGCCCCCTTCAACTGATCAAACAGATCATCAATCCTGGGCAAAGGGTACTTATTCTTCACAGTTACCAAATTCAACCTGTGATAATCAATACACAATCGCAAGGAACCATCCTTCTTCTTCACAAATAGAACAGGTGCTCCCCAAGGAGACACACTGGGCCGAAAAAAATCCAATTCCAGCAAACCATCTATCTGCTTCCTCAACTCCTCCATTTCACTCGGAGGCATACGATAGGTGGGTAAAGAAATGGACACCGCACCAAGCATAAGATCGATAGCAAAATCAATCTCACGCTGAGGAAGTAATCCAGGAATCGACTCAAACACATCTTCAAACTCCTGAACTACCGACGTACTAACCAACGCCGATTCGGCCGAACTCTCCAACAGAGAAGAATAAAAATCAATACGAAGAGGGTAACTGACCTGAACTGGGAAAGTAACAGTCTTGCCCTTAAGTCCATGGATCGTCACTGATCTAGCTTCACAATCAATCTCAGCTCGCATCCTCGTGAGCCAATCCATACCCATAATAATATCGTAGTAATAAAGCGGTGCGACTAGCAAATCAACACGGATCGATCCACTTCCCAGATCGACCAAACAATCCATACAACGCTTGCCCAAAGCAGAGGACATCCCCGTAGCGGTAGTAAGCGTCACTCCTTGCATAGGAACAGATCTCAAACCCAAATGCCTAACTGCCGCATAAGAAATAAGAGAAGTAGTGGACCCTATATCCACTAGCACAGAAACGGGAATACCTTCAATATACGCTGTCACCTCAAAGGACCTCGGCACCAAGTCAGACATAGGCGCTTCAGCTGAAAGCGCATGAACACGAGCCTGCTGCTGACGATTCGGCGGAGGAACCATGGGCCGCTGAGATGGCCCTGGAACTGCAGGTCTGAAGGATGGATGAGCTGGCGCTGATCGAAGAGGAGGAGGAGAAATAACCTGAGGCATCGGACGGCTAACCCTCTGCGGTGGAGTAAAACCACCTGCTCGCATACGGGAGAAGCAGAAACGGTCCAAGTGCCCCACCTTCCCACAATAAGAACATCTAAGATCAGCTCTCATCTGCTGAGCGGGCGGCGCTGAATGCCTCGGAGGAGAATCAACTCGTGGCCTCTTACCGAGGAAAGGTGCACCCTGAAAGTCCGGTCGCGGCCTAGGAACCATCGGTGCTCGCATGCGGAACACTCTATCTCCGTCCTGCTCTGCTCGCAAGGACATGCTCACTAGCTCCGCATACGAAGAAATGCTAGCACAACAAATCTTCGATCGGATCTCAGGTCTTAGTCCCTCAGAGAAACGCCGCATCCTCATCGGCTGATCACCCAGGATCAAAGGAACATACCGCCCCAACTCAGTAAACCGGTTCTCATACTCCGTAACCGACAACCCTCCCTGGCGGAGGCGAAGGAACTCACTCTCCTTCTCATGTCGGTACGTCACCGGAAATACTTCTCGTGGAAGCGCGCCTCAAACGCCCGCCACGACCAAACAAAGTCCTCTTCGAAATGCGAAGCACACTGTCCCACCACAAACCGGCCTCCTTCTCAAACATGAAGGTGGCAAGCTCAACCTGCTCGACCTCAGAGCAGTGCAGCGGTCTCAGCATCTTAGAGATGTGATCAATCCAATACTCGGCCTCCTCGGGTCTATGAGAACCCGCAAAGTAGGAGGTCGCAAGCGTTGAAATCGCTCGAATGTGCCGCTGCACTGACACTGGCACTCCCGGATGGAGGCATAGGTGAAACAGTTGGAGTCTCCCCCATCGACTGAGCAAAGATGCCACCAGGCAGCAGCAGCAGATGAGAGCTGCCGCTGCTGCTGCATCAACAGCATCATCTGCTCAAACCTATCAACAGGTGGAGTATATGAAGGTGCACGGCTCGGCCCAGGAACCGAGGGTGTGACTGGAGGAGCCATAGGTGTCGACCCAACACCGGCACGAGATGGACCCGCCTGCGGATCCGACTGGCTATCGCTCAAGGGAGGAACCCCGGCAAGCGACTCAATCAGAGAGAGACGGGCCGAAGTCTTCGAACCCTTAGGAGGCATCCCTACATTAAATCAGAGGATGCAACCTGTCAGATTCTAAGTCACATAATCCATCCACACAACAACACAGCACAACACAACTCCAAGGACAAACAACATGCATTCCATTAATCAAAATCGTCACAATACAAGTAGTGCAACAATACATGAATCACGACTAGAAAAGTATGAAAACAACAACATCTACAACTTCAAACAACCACAGCAACTACAACAACCACAAACAACTACCACAACTACAACACTACAACACTCCAACTACAAGCCAACAACGGCTACACACAGAAAGAAAACACAAACAAAGCAAAAGACGGCCACGACGATGCTACTCGTCGGAATCAGGAGATGGAGGCGGAGCACCCTTATCCTGCAAGCAACACATGATAGACTTCAAAGTCCGAGACATCTTCCTAAGCTTATGCTTAACAAAGCCTCGAAGATCAACCATATCCTGGCGTAAAGCAGCTTGCCCTTCTTCAAGCCGTGAAAGACGGGCATCTCTGGCAGTCTGCTCTGCGCCCTGCTCTGGCACCACAGGAGGAGAGCTATCACTCGAATCCTGTGCCTCAATCTCTTCCTCGTCTTGCTCTGTTCCTTCCTCAGACTCCGCACCACTTTCAGCAAAACTCTCTTCATCAACGCTCTCAGACTCAGCCTCACCCTCTGAGGCAAGCCGACCAGAACCAACCTCCATCAGCTTAAGAGTCCTCAAATTGATATAACAAACAGGAACCGGCTTCTCAGCTCCAAGCCTATAGCCAAACTCATGTGCAATCCTGCAAATGAGGCGGCCAAAGGGAAGCGACTCGGTCCTTTTACTCGAACGAGCGATGAGAATAATCTGGCGCAGGACGTACGTCGGCATACACAACTTCGCTTCCTGCCCCACCTGATACAGAAAATCCACCATCAGGCGCGTACACTCGCTGCGGTTGCTCCACCTTGGGTATACATTGAACGTAAAGATGTGGTGAAGCAAACGGAAGTCGTCAGTCATGAAGGAAGCTAGAAGACTCCTATTCGGCTGTCATTCAACCAGACGACCACACAAGGATCGGGTGCGACGATCCCTCTCTCGCACACTGTCCACATTCTTCTCGCTGGCATGCACTTCCCCAAGTGGCACCTTCAGGAGGCGGGATATTAAAGCAACATCGACGATACCCACACGACCACTACCACAAGGAATCTTGAACTGCAGAGGCTCCAGAGAAGGCTCCAGAATGTTGGCATAAAAGGCCCGAACAATGCTAGCATTCGTGCGATACTCGCCTTCGAACAAGGGACCTCAACCAGCCCCTTCTACGCGCTCCAACAAGAAGAACTCACCAAAGAGCCGCGGATCAACATGAGCCTTAAAAAGGACTCTACGCCCTTCATAGACTCCATGCAACAATTTCGCCAACAGAGTCCTACTGACGGGAGATCGAGGATCGAGGTCTCGCTTCGTCTGTAACTCGCGCGTGGCAGACGTGCTAGCGGCGGCACCTCTCGGCCTCCGTGCACGGGTTGGGCGGCTCGGCCCGGCTTCATCCACGGGTGCTCTCTTCTTCCCCATCAAGGAAAGAAGGGAAGAAATGGAAAAGATGGCCGTCACAATCTCAAAGAGGGCCATGAAAAATGAGAGAAAGAAAGAAATAGGAAGATAGTGAAGCTTCCACACAACTATTAGCCAAATAGGGAAAGCAAGGGGCTCAAATGAGAAGGAAAGAAGGAGAAATCAGCAATGGGAAGGAATATTTGAAGATGAGGTGATGGGTTTGCACGAAAAATGGAGGAAGATGAAGATTTGAGAGAGATTTGAGAGGGTTTGGAGAGGTTTTTTGAAGAAAGGGAGAGCTTGGGAGTGGGTTTTGTGAAGGAAATAGGTAAAAGGAATGGGTTTTAAGGTAAAACCATAGAGGGGTGGGCCACACTAGGCCTGAGATGCGTCGGCCCGCTGCGGCCTGGCCCGCTGAGCCCGCTGACCGGTGATCCCTCGCCGAACCGGTGATGGCATCGCTAGTCTCTGGACAGTCCGGCGATGCCTCGCCGTTTTGGCGAGGCCCTCCTGGTCCCCCTTGGTCCAAAACACGTGGTCCCCCCTGGGTCCCATAGAAAATGCCCCGATTGCCCCCTTGCGTAGTTTGACGCCTATCGGGTCATTTTGACAGAAATCTGATCCAAATAACGATTTCTGAAAGGTTTAAAGAAGAAAAAAGGGAAGATAGACCGTCTAAACTCCTTAATAGAGGGTCTAGGAAAGGTTTCGGGTCGCTGTGTGTGATCAGGTAAGAGTACAGACTTGATCTCGGCGAAGGTTTTCAGGAAACTTCCGCCGATAGAAGCTACGGAGCACAAACACAAAAGCGATGATAGACCCATACCCAATTACACTTAAGTGGCGACAACGTGCAGTGTGTGACCATAACCCAGGTCCGGTTTAATCCAGATCATGCTCTGATACCAACTTGTAACGCCCTGAAATTCGGGGGTCGAGCATAACTCAGCTCCCGAGTTCCAAAACATCACTTATGCAACATATTTAATGATGGATGTATGTTGACTGTATTAGTGCATAAAACATGGAATAGATTAAGCCAAAAACACAGATATGATTCAGGGATAAGTGAATAAAGCAAGCGGAAGACTTATAGTAAAATGTGTACAAGTGTAAATCCCTGAATTACATATACAAGCCAGATCGTATGAAAGTGTTATTTATCAAAATTATAAGTATCAATTACATCGTTTCAGTTCCCAAAAATAAACCCAGAGATCCCGCACATCAGACCGAGGCTCGCTAGAACCCGTCTGAAAACTGCATATAGGAGAAGGCAGCCTCGTCATCATCCAGCTCCCGCTCTGCCTCAGAAGTCGCATCCACATCTGCAACATCAGAGCCTAAGACAGAGTCTGGTGGGTGTTTAACACCGCCCAGAAACGTGGGAGTGAGTGATCAACTCAGTGGAACAATAAGGCACTGGTTAACATGTTATCAGTTCAATCAAACAGTAATGATAAAGCAGAACAATTAAATAAATCCTAAGTACTCTTGTTAATGCAAGGATGTATGCGAAATGATGCGTGCCCTCACGCGTACACCCTCAGCGTCTTCATCTTACGTTACGCATGACATCGCCTCAAAGTGCGCCACATCTACAAAGCACATGCAAATGCGGTGCATGGATATGATTACCGAGTTGTTATTAGTCCATTTCACACAGCAGGATTGGGAAGTTAAGATACCTTCCTCATGTCACCATCCAAACAGTAATCCATACTAGGGTCGTCAATCCTAGACATCTCATACGATCATATATTTGAGGTCGTAGCAAAGGGCTCGTCACCAATCAATGCACGCCTTTCATGCCTTTACTATCATAATTCGGCTCGTCACCTCCTTGCGGTATCCAGGTATGCTCGAGGTCACTACAAAGGGCTCGTCACCAATCAATGTAGGCCGACAGCATGAATATAGTGTCCCATACCACCATAATCGGCTCACGAGTTTAGTTGCTCATTGGTCACTACGGGGAGGCTCGTCACCCCAGCATAGGCCGACAGCTCGACCACGGTGTCCCATACCACCATGTCCGGCTCATGAGTCTTGGCGGATCAAGTACCATAGTTAATAGGATTTCACTGGTAAGTTCGGTACCCTAGATTCAAGCAATAGCATCCATACATGGTAAACATACATCGGACAATCGGGTTACTTGACGAACTCGACTAGCACGAGCGCACGTTGGGTTGAGCGACATAGAGTGCGCAAACACTCCGCGTGGCCAAACCACTGCCGACAACTCTAATACGACTCGGGTTCGTCTAATACGTCCTACGTGGTGAAAGCAATCTCAACCACGAACATAGGGTCAATTACCGATTTCCTGGACTAAGGCATAGTCCCAAACACCTTACGCTACTACAGATACTCATATGGAATGTAAAACAGTAATGGAACAACAACTCAAATCATGGTACATACACATCTGAAGAATATCAACTTAACATAAATGTAAGCATAGGAAATGCTTGAATTTAAATAACATGGAATGTAACTTGCATAAAGGAAATCATGCGCATCAATAGGAGTGTTGAGAATCACTTCTCAACGCCCGCTACTAGTGTAATAACTTACACTTTAGATCATTCATGCATTTCTACAAACACTTAGCATACATGAAACAACATTCATGACGTATGTTGAAATATATGCATTTTGACAATTCCTTTTACCAAGGAGTTGTCATACATGCATCTAGCATACATACATGACAAATAATCATGGCAAACATAAGTGCATATTTTATACGTATACGGTACTTTATAAATACACATAGAATACACAAATCTCCATATGGCACATGCATATCAGGAAAGCAATGTAAACACAACATTTGGCATGTGAAATCTCATCCATAACAAGAATAAATCACTAACTGGCGTTGAAAGCCTTGAAAACCATAACCTATACACTTAAAGTCCGCACCTTAAGCGAAGAAAGAACCACCGAACTGATTTAGACGAGTTGTCTTCGTCAACGGCGCTAGAATACCCTAAAACAAGGATAGAAATGAGATACAACAACACCAAGACTAATCTAAGCTCTAACACAGGTTAGGGTTAGATTAACTTACCCCAAAAGAATTCAGAACCGTCAGAAGAACGATTCAAAGCGAAGATTCAAAGATGAAGAAGAACAAGGAAGAATCCAAGATGATTCACCAACTTATCTCTCTCACTTTCTCTCTCTTTTCTACTCTCTTTCCAAGCTAGGGTTAGAGAAAAATCGTATGGAAAAGAGAGCTAGGGTTTAAGGACTATAAATAGGCCTATTCTTGATGAAAATAACCCCAGGGTCAAGGTATACTTAGGTTATAACCAAAGTAAGCCTTTCTCGATCCAACGAAGCACTTCTGGTGGGCCTATAACCACGAAAGGTCGGACTTAAGCTCATTGACCATGGATCTAGGTCAAGCTGAGTTTTCATACCGACCGGCTCTTCAGATCAGCCGTGGCGGACCACACTCAATTCAACGGTCACGAAATCTCGATCAGGTCCACAAGCACTAGGATATGCCTGGGCCACCTATCCTGATCAGAGGGTGAAATTGGGTCAGAATCCAACGGTCAGATAGCTTAAAATCGTCGCACAAGCGACACGACTCAGATTTCATAAAAAGCTTAATAAATTCCAACCGTTCTCACACTCTTCACTCCGAGCTCAAACAAATCGACCCAGAACATCACATGGACTTGATTTTCGAGGAGATGGTCAAGCCCAACTCGGTGACCGCAACAGCCTAAGATCATCGCCATCGGACTTTCGACGCGCGGTCCAGGTCCGATCCAGATCTTCCAAAATTTCTCCAGAACAACTGGATTTAGCGATGGATCCCAAGTTTCAGAGTAACGTAGCGCTCACTAATCTACACGTTTAGAGCCATGCAGATACAATTTAAAGTGATTGATGCGGATTTCACAAGCAATCGAGTAAAGCGCTAATTACTCCAAAACAACTACTTAAGGAAAGATTATCACAGAAAATTCCAAGGTCGTTACAACATATATCGAAAATCAAAGCTCCAGAGGTCCACTACATGCTCCAAGCTCAACGCTGCTGCAACCTAACGCCACTTGCACGCATCTATCGTGCATAAGCTTATAGAAAGCTTAGTGAGTGGTGAAAGTGTATGCCTAAGGTAAGTCTCAGGTAAGCAATATCAGAGTAATCAGAGTAAGCGGAAATACTGATAAGCTCATAATCATACAATATCATAATAATGAGAAAACATGCTAATAGACCCATAAATACCATCAGCCTTATCCAGGCTATGCGATGCAAAAAAATAATAAATCAATATCATATACTGAGGAAGCAATGTAGATCAATTATGCAATGCGAAGATAGTAAGCCAAATACTATGTGCCGAGGATGCAATGCAATATGCGATGCAAATGAAATGACCAAGCTAGAGTGTGAAGTCAGGATGATAGTACGTAGTATCGCAGGTTACGAGATCCACCATAAGGGACTTCTATCCAAATCAGTCCCATACGTAAATTTAGATAGTCAGACTCAATGTGGTAAACTCCTAATCTCAGGTTAGTCGCGCGCCCAACCGAAATCCTGGCCATGTGAAGGTACACAATAATTAATTGCGCACCACCAGCCCAAGTGGATAGTGAATGAAATGAATGCATGAGTATGCAACCCCTACTCAATAAGTCCACATATCAGTATGGTTCCTCTCTGGAAAATCACCGGGGTCTATTATACTCCAAACCAGATTGTCGCCCCCATCGCACGTAACAAGGTGAGTGGAAGAGACCTCACTATCCGCTTGCCAATATCGGGCCCGGCTCATCGATAGCAGACCCATTCCTCAAGCTGGTCAGACTCAGCCTAACGTTGCCCCCTCCTCTAGGGCAGGTAAGGCCGTACCCCCTTCCAACCGACCACGACACAGTGGGAGACGCAGCCTAACGGTATACGGCCCTCATGCGCTCATGCATACACTCAGTCTAGACGTTGGAGCAACCTCTGGAACCAAGAGGATTTAAGAATTTTCACCTAGGGATATCTATAGCACCCCATGTAGAATAGATTTCTGGTGTCCCATCTGACCATCCATGAAATACCTGTAGAGGCTACGGCCCTGATTTCGCTAGGGCTTACGGTGGTCATGTCACACAAATGCGAGATGCATGAGTCACACAGTCCAATCATGCACCAATCCTGCGCATACCATGCGCTCATGTGGTGCATCTTCGCCTATCAGGGAGCTATATGAACAACCTGCCCTATGGCATATGCAACGGTCAATCACATCTCATAACAAACATGCGGATGATGCGTATGAGCATGTATCATGATGCTATACTGTCACATGCTCATAACCAGTATTAATAATCGGCCTCAATAATTGACATCGACAATCGGCCTCGACGATGTGGACATTTAACCAACATTGCTCCCAAGGGGTGGCCCACATAGAGTTTAATATGTAGTGGACCCATGGCCTCATAAAGGGCCTGATATACAATACCATGAGCCTCACTCAAGAGCTTAATACACATCACGATGGGCCTAACATACATCACAATGGACTCCATCACCTGGCCCTCAAAATGCATCATAATGGGCCTCATCACATAGGCCTCGGCAATCAAAATTGGCCTTGACAAACGAAATCAGCCTCGACAATCAGAATCGGCCTCGACAAATCAAAATCGGCCTCGATACTCAGCCGTAATAATCGGAATCGGCCTATACAATTGGCCCCGACAATCGGAATCGGCCCCGATACTCTGCCTTAACAATCAGAATCTATATCGACAATTGGAATCGGCCTCGACAATTAGAATTGGCCTCAATTATCGGAATCGATCGATACTCGAAATTGACAAATCGGTCATGAAATCGGCCTCGATCGATAATCGGCAATCGGCCATGACAATCAGAATCGATCGATAATCGGAATCGGCAATCGGTCATGACAATCAGAATAAATTGATAATTTGAATTGGCAAATCGGTCATGTTAATTGGAATCGGTAATCGGTCAGGAAAATCGGGATCAATCAATAATCAAAATCGGCAAATCGGTGATGTCAATCGAAATCGGCAATCGGTCACGACAATCGAAATCTATCGATAATCAGAATCGACAAATCAGTTACATCAATCAGAATCAGCAATCGGTCATGACAATCGAAATTAGTTGATAATTAGAATCAGCAAATCGGTCACGTCAATCAGAATCGACAATCAGTCACGACAATAGGAATCAATCGATAATCAGAATCGGCAAATCAGTCATGTCAATCGGAATCGACAATCGGAATCGATCGATAATCAGAATCAGTAAATCGGTTACGTCAATCAGAATCGGCAATCGGTAAGAATGGGCTTTACAAGGCCTAAGAGAATGTCACAATGAGGACATCTAACCATCATTGCCTATCAATGTAGACATCTAACCAACATTATTCCCAAGGAGTGGCTTACATAAGGGATTCATACGTAACGTAATGGTCACACATACATCACATCGGGCCTCGTCCATGGGCCTCAAATACACTACATGGGCCACAACCCATGGGCCTCGAATACACCATAGGTGGGCCCTACACCTGGGTCTCGTATGCATCAAATGGGCACGTATCTGGGTCTCGAATACATCAAATGGGTCATGCGTCATGGGCCTAATACACGTCACAATGGGCCGCACAATAAGGGCCTAATACACATCATAATAGGCCTCGTGTACATCGAGTTAGGCCTCATCAATGGGCCTCATATACACCAAGTGGGCCGCATCAATGGGCAGCATTAATGGGCCTCATACACATCAAGTGAGCTGCATCAATGAGTTGCACTAATGGGCCTCATACGCATCAAGTGGGCTACATCAAGGGGCCGCACTAATGGGCCTCACACAAATGGGCCACAAATACATCAAGTGGGCCACGTCTCATGGGCCTCATATACATCAAGTGGGCCGCATCAATGGGCCACAACAATGGGCCTCATATACATCAAGTGGGCCGCATCAATGGGCCACAACAATGGGTCTCGTATACATCAAGTGGGCTACATCAATGGGCCGCACTGATGGGCCTCATACATATCATGTGGGTTGCATCAATGGGCCTTGCACAGATGGGCTATAAATACATCAAGTGGGCGGCATCAATAGGCCACAACAGTGGGCCTCATATACATCAAGTGGGCCGCATCAATGGGCCGCACTAATGGGCCCCATATACTTCTAAAAAAATTGAATTGTATCGAAAGATCATATGGACCATACCACAAATCACAGTGGAGACAATGATTTTCATCGTTTAAAATTTTCAGGGCCCACCATGACGTTTATTTTCTATCCCATCTGTTCATACGGTCACAACAACATGAATCAAGAGGAAAACAAATATCATATTGATTCAGAACTTCGGTTCACCCCAAAAGGGTTTCAATGGTAGCCGTTCATTCTCCACTAATCTTTGCAGTGTGGTCCACTTGATAGACGGTGTTGATAAGGCACATGCATCACGGTGCATCCCACCATCCAGCAATTTGGACGGTGGAGATAAAACACATAATATTTAGGGCCCACCGTCCATCGCAACGGCGCAGATACAACAAATACATCAAAGGCCTGCACCATCCATCCCTGGATGGTGCAGGCGCATCACATGCATCGTGCAGAACCCACGGAACCTACTGATGTCAGATTCAGCGGCTGATCCTGCTAGAGGTCCACAGATCCCTAGATGGACGGCTTGGATCAACGGACACATCACACGTCCCTAGGTGGACGGCTTGGATCAACGGACACATCACAGTCGGTCCCACAGAATTTGGTGACGTCACTGCAGTACCTATATAGCTGGGGTGGGATACACCAGCTAATTATATTCCATGGCAAGTGGGTCCCACGTGGGGCCCACCATATATATAATATTATATTATTTATATTAATATATCATATATCATATACATTAAACGTCCAGCCTCTGGACATCCAATGACGGACGGTCAGGATATAGACCTCCATTGATGGACAGCTTAACACATAAATCGAGGTGGGGCCGCACACGAGTGGATGCAAGGCATCCATCAAGGTGGGCCCACGTCCGTGTATTGGACAAACGGTTGGGATATACCACATACTTCCTGTCAGATCCACAGGACTTCTAACGTTAACCCAGCGGCTAAACTGTTGCTGGACGGTGAGGATTCATGGATATAAAAAAAAAAATACACTGGTGGGTCCACACGTGTGGGACCCACCAGCAATGAATGTAGGTGGAATATAACATATACCTCATAATCAGCCCACGTGGCTAATGTTAAAGCAGTTACCGTGGCTGCTGGCCGTCCAACAGATGGACGGCCCAGATATATATATATATATATATATATATATATATATATATATATATATATATTGAGGTGGGTCCACACATGTGTGACCCACCAGCTATGCACCTAGTTGATATTTGTATTTCCACTCCATCGAGACGTCTTGGACGTCCAGAGGCCGGACAGTCTGGATGGAAGGCGTCATCAAGGTGGGCATGGATGGCATGGATACAACGCACGCATCAAGTGGGTTCCACGTGATGGCCCACTGTGGGTTAGATCAAACCGATATTTATATTTTTCCTTCACCTGGGATCTGCCCAAAAATGGGCAGCAGGAAGATGGGCCTCACGATCGAACAACATGGATAAAACGTACATCATAGTGAGTCCACGATCGGTGTGGATCTAGTGGGCCACATGCATCACAAGAGAGAGAGAAAGAGATAGAGAAAAGGGAGAGATCGGATGAGGTGGGAGGAGCTCCGCCACTATGAGCTCCTCCATGATACAATGCTTAGATCAAGATGGGTCCCACCATATATGGGCCCTCAAATCACAAAAAAATCAAATCATAAAAACACCCACATTTGATCTCCTCTTCCTTCTTCCGTCAATGTGATCTAGAGCTCCAAAGGGTGTGATTCAATGGTTAAGATGAACTCTGAATGGTGGAGATGGGAGGTAGAAAGTGGGCCACACAAAACACAAAGCTCTCTCTCATGGAGCTTGCTTAGATGTGGGTTGCTTGGGAGGAAATGAGAGAGAGCTATGAGAGAGAGAGAGAGAGAGAGAGAGAGAGAGAGAGAGAGGTGTGAGTGATGTAAGAGGGTGATGAGTGAAAAGGTGAGTGATGGGTGATGTGTACTTTGACATGTGAGGGATGGGTTGCTTTGACTTTGGGGTTGCTTAGGAATGAAGTTTTGTACTTGACATGAGAAGTGATTGATGGGATTGATTGATGAGATATTTCTCTTAAGATTGCAACGTGCGGCATTTTTCATCGAACTGAACGTAGGCTCACATCTTCTAGCCCGAGTATCACCTCAGCGCGCGAGATGCGGCGTCGGAACCACGGCGACGGCGTGGTCGTAAGGGTACAAGTCTCGAGTCGCGCTGACTCTGATATACGGGACACGACTCAAGATCGCGCGCAAATGCCGGCAACAGATCACAGGTCACCGAAATTCGACAGAGAGGACCGTGGAAGCCTACGGAATGGTACGGTCTAGGATACGGGCCTTACATATATCCAATATGAAAATAGAGGTTAATGCCTACTATGAAGCTATGTGTTGAGTGTTAAGGTACAATGTCCTCTCATGATAACAAGGATTCATCTAATTCAAGAGCATTGCCTTAAATTTCTTTTTATAAAAAACGAGGATTTAGAATTGTGAAGTGTTTGTGGATATGCATAGACCTACAACTCCAGGCATTACCTCTCATTTGATATTTTGGATTAGCAGGAGTATAGAACCATTACAGTTATATATGCATTCCAATATATTAAAGTTTGGGTGATGATTCTAACTTTATGTTAATATACCTATTGTTATTAGGTTTGTTCTATATGTATATGGTAAATAAACAATGTAATTTGGCTTTCATTTAAGGAATAAAGTATCTCTTGGTAGAAATGGTAAAATTGCTTAAAAATTTACTTTCATGATTACATCAGGGATAAAATTTTCATAACATGCGCCCATGGTATAAGAAATCATATTGTTAGTAATGCTCATATTTATGATTATACCCAATCTATCTTTGATGATGAAGTGACAATTAAACATATGTATATTAGATTTGTATTGTGGAATTGACGGATCGTCTATGCATAAATAATGGAGATTCAATACAGTAATCTTAATGCGTATTCGATTGGGAAGACATTCTAATGCCTCGATGTCGCCATTGAGAATCTTGATCTTCCGTACCTCATACCATTAGGAGAACCTTCAATGGAAGTAGGATTTTTTCTCATGTGCTAGTGAGGAGACCAAGACATGTATATATACGAAAGAGAGCTAAAAGCTTACCCATCACACTTCTCACCTCTAGGGTCTCCACACCATAGGTTTCCATATCCGGCTTAATAACAGTGTATAGGAAACACAGTTCAAGCGTCTCACCCCAAACCTATATACAATGATCACAACTATAGTGGGGCCCCCTGAATCGCTCAATCTGAATAATCTAATGGTCAAATCTGAATTGATGATCATGTGTAGCCCACCTGATAGAGTCTTACATTCTCCGACTTGGGCGACACTGATCTCTAAAAGAAAAAAAACATTTTATTTTAATTGTGAAAACAATTTTGAAAACGTATTTACTTTTGAAAGTTCCTAACGGGCGCCCTACTAAATTTCGAAATAATACCATTGGATAATTATGAGTAACGCTTGTCAGATCCAGTCCATTAAGACCACAGATATTGAATCATGGAAACTTTAATGGACAAAACTCTAAGGCGATGCGAAATTCAACGTACTTGCACAAGTGTTCATCGAATCTACCACATTCATGCATAGATGCTTTGATACCAATTGTTAGATCTGTATTGCGGAATTGATGGATTGTCTATGCATCAATAATGGAGATTCAACACAGTAATCTTAAGGCATACCTGATTGGGAAGATATCCCGATGCCTCGATGTTGTCGATGAGAATCTTAATCTTCCGCACCTCATACCCTTAAGAAAACCTTCAATAGGACTAGGTGTTTTCTCTCTTGTGCTAGTGAAGGGACCAAGACATGTATACACACACACACACACACACACGAAAATGCTCACCTGCGAACTAGTTTGTACGTACGAACTTTTTTGAGAACTCATCTTACGTGATGTGGATCTAAAATCTGAACCATTCATGTGAAGCAGCACCTCGTGAAACCCCCAAGCCCAACTTTTACTTTGATCTAAAACTTTGATGGCCCATGAAAAATGAAAACAGTTTCCTCACTTGATTTGCATTTCTCTTTGCTATGGCCCACCAGAATTTTAGATCAGGGTGAAAATTTGTCACATGGGCTTTCATGGGATTCCGCATCACATGGACCGTTCAGATTAGACACCCATGACACGTGTGAAAAGGTGTGCACGTGCGTAGGTGCGCAGGGGAGCATGACTCTGTGTGTGTGTGTGTGTGTGTGTGTGTGTGTGTGTGTGTGTGTGTGTGTATATATATATATGAAAGATGACTATAAGCTTATCCATCAAATTTCTCACCTCTAAGGTCTCCACACCGTAGATTTTCATGTCTAGCTTAATATCAATGTATAGGAAACACGGTTCAAACGTCCCGCCCTAAACCTATTTACAATGATCACAACTGTAGTTGGGCCCACTGAATCTCTCAATTTGAATAATCCAACGGTCAAATCTGAACCGGTGATCATATGTGGCTTGCCTAATGGAGTCTTACGACCTAAGCTAATATAGAACACGGTACCACATGTGACTCAAGTGAGAATTGACCTATGAATGGGCCACACATGATACACGTGCCAAGACGGAGGATTTAGATGGTTTGGATCAAGAAGCAGAGACCGATTGTGTTTCTCTCTCCCTCGGGTTGTGGAGTTAATGAAAACCGGCAGAAAATATGTGGATGGGAAGAATTCCACCACTAACAAATTTGTAAAAGGAGATTCCTAAGTTCTTCTTTTCTTTACCCTACTTGGGCAGTAAAACTCCCAATTCATCGAAGGATAAAAAAAAAACGGAAAGCCGTTGTCATCATCACCTTTTCTGGCCAGCTTCCTGGCACCAATGGCAGAGACCGGCATGAGTCTCTTATTTAAATCCCCTTAGGTGGATGCATTGATCCGTTGCTGGAAACGCGTCAATGCTTACAATCTTATAATAGGAAAAGTCACTTATTTTTTCTTCTTCTTTCTTTAACTTTTCTTACCACAAAAATAGGAGCTATCATGTGTCACCATAACGACTCCACGAGTTGAATATGAGATGACGTTATGATCAGGACCATTCATATTGTTGGTGGTATATCTTGGAGGCTAATATATATAAAGGCCAGCTTAGGATGTAGAAAAGTTAAGGAAAGAAAGTGACTTTTCTTTGATTCTTATGCTGCAAGAGGATAGATATGGAAAATAAAATAACTTTTACCTGGGGCTTATTTTGTTAGGAAATTTTCTCTTTCGCTTTTCCTTTTGTTTTGGTTTTTTCCTTTCTCTATTTTCCTCTTTAGTCTACATTACAAAATAAATAATGAACCACGCAAATGAGCCCCTTTTTTATATTGAGTAACTTAGCATGTGTACTCAATAAATCTATGGAGCTACACGTGATGTATTTGTCTTATCCATGCTGTCTATACGGTTTTAGAGATAATTTCAGGGCATGAGCCGAATTTGAAGCATATCTAAATACAGTTTTAGAGATAATTTCAGGGCATGAGCCGAATTTGAAGCATATCTAAATACGGTTTTAGAGATAATTGCAGGGCATGAGCTGAATTTGAAGCATATCTAAAGCTCACGTGGACCACACCGAAGGAAGCAGTGGCAAGTGATCGCCTAGTATCATTGAAAACTTCTTGGGGGGCATGGAAGTTTTCGATCAAGCTGATATTTTTGTTTTTATCCATGTCAGTGTGGCCTTATGAATAGGTTGGGTGACAAATAAACATAACCGTGGGCCCTATGAAGGTTTCCACGGTGGACATTATTATCTCCATTGTTTCCTATAGTGTGGTCTACTTGAGCTTTTGATGTAGAGCGGGTCACAGACAGTTTCATGGCCAAGATGGATTAGAATAGGCCCGTTAGGAAGCGGAGGTGATCCGGACTGTCAGAACTCAAAACAAACGTATCTCACAAATCCGAATGAGCTATTTGAGGTACCATATATGATTTTGGAGTTGGACAAGCTACTTTAGCCATCCAACCCTGTTAGGCCGGGTTGCCCACGCTGAATTTGCGAAATACCATTAGATCGACGATCGAAATCCTGATTTATTTTCGTTTTTATTATTTATATTAAGTTTTAGTTTGAGTAAAACTCTTCATCCGATGGGCTTTGGACTTGCACCGAAAATGAAAAGTGCTAAGAATAAATAGGAGAACATCATGCCAAATTGGACACTTACATTTTTGGACGAAGACCACGCAAGACATCCCTACTGTTTATAAATAGTAACTTTACTATTTATAGTAAGTTGCGATTTCTAAGAGTTTTAGTTCTAGTTTGATTCCAAAACTTTTCGTATATTTAGATATCAATTAAATTACAAGTTTTATTGAATTTATTTTCTATTTTACTTGTTTTTCCTCGTGGATTTGAGAAGTCTATGTGAGGAGTTCATATAAGCTCCGTGGATTTGGAGTAGTTATCCTTAAGGAAGATGGTAATGGACCTCATCACATTCATCCCTACGTCAGCTTTGGATATGCTTCAATTTCGGGCTCATGGCCTAAAATGATCTTAAAAAAGGATGGACGGTGTGGATAAAACCCATACATCAGGTGTGGCTCCACAGTGTTTACTAAGTATGCAATCTGCCTTTCCCTTACCATGTGGGCTGCGCTTGATGCATGTGGAACACCCTACAGGGCCACATATGATGGCAAACCTGAGTTTCAAAACAACGCTAAACCAAGGTTGGCCCGAGTTGCAGGCATGATAGTGCGTGTAAAATAAATCTTAGATAAGTGGGCCCACCAACAATGCCCCAAAAGTCTCCTCTGTTGGTGTAGTCTGCATGAGTTTTGATTCATCATATGAAAATTAGAAGAAAGGGACAAATCCAGTCTTTAGATTACTGGACCTGACATTTCTCGTTTGGTCATTGCCCACTGACTTATGTGTTTCAAAAGTCAGAAATCGGAGAGCCCCACAAGCATTGCTTCAACATGACGGTCAGGATTTTCCAACCATAAGGCCACGATAACAACTGCAATGTATCCTTGCTGGTCTCCACTAGCCGATGAACCCCATTTAGCCGGGTTCAGATTAATTCTCTGCAACAAGAAGTTAGGTAAGGCCCACCATGATGTTTGTTAGAAATCCACACCGTCCATCTGTTTTTTCAGATCATGTTAGGGTATGAATCTAAAATGATCGCAGATCCAAAACTCAATTGGGCCACACGACGGGAAAAGATAGGTAGGAAAATTCCTACCGTTGAAACCTCCCTGAGTCCACCGTGATGACCGTTCATAAGCTCATTCCTACTAGAATAAACTAAAACCACAAAAATATTAGCCTGATCCAAAACTTTTGTAGCTCATGAATGTTTCAATGGCGGATGTCCAATCCTCACTGTTTCCTGTTCTGTGGCCCTGTTGAGTTTTGGATCTGCTTCATTTTTGTATCATCACCTAGCATGATCTGGAAAAATGAATGGACAGGGTGGATTTCTCACAAGTATCACGGTGGGCCCCACCTCTCTCTCTCTCTCTCTCTCTCTCTCTCTCTCACGGGAAGTTCTTGCGAGTGCAGGCAATCCGCGTTTGTAACCCTCCTAACTAACAAATAGGGACACTTTTTACCTTTTGTTTCCAATGATTGACGGTAAGCAATTTAACCTTTGAGGTGTCTACTCATCTTTAAATCCAAATCATCCAAATCATGGGTCACATGGATGGGGCATATGATGAAAATGGAACAAATCAGATAATCTCATCGGCCATTGCAGTTGGCCCTTTAGAGCACTTTAATTTTCACCATGTACTTGATGGCATAAATTTTTGACGATTATGATAATCTGGAATGTAAGTTTTCATAGAAATGCTCCATACACATTGATCCCCATAATTTGGACGGTCTAGATTGATGTCCGTGTATGCCACGGAGATGGTGGTGGTTTTCTGGCCTGAAAATGACATGTCAACTTCTTGCAACATTATTTTAGCGGAAGCGCGGCAGCGGATTGCGTAGTAAGTCGTTACGCTAAGCGTACCGAGTAAACTCTGTGAGGTCCACTGTGATTTATATATTTTATTCACTCCTTCCTTACATTTTATCAGATAATTTTATGGTTTGATCCCAAAAATGAAGAATATCTAAAGCTCAAATGTACCACACAACTGAAAACAGTGTGAATTGAACTTCTACCGTTGAAAATTTCTTGAGGGCCACTGAAGTTTTGGATCAAGCTCATATATGCTTTTTTTCCCTTCATCCATGTTTTTTGGATCTTATGAACAGGCTGGATGACACATAAACATCACTGTAGATCCTAGCAAGGTTTCAACGGTAGAAATCGTTATTCCTACTGCTTCCTTTGGTATGGTCTACTTGAGCTTTAAATATACTTAAATTTTGGTCTCAACCCTTTAAATGATCTGGAAAAACGTATGGACGGAGTGGATAAGCCACATACATCCACGGTGGGCGCAACAGAGTTTACTCAGTACAATAAGAGTTCTATTTTAGCTACTCATCCGGCGTACCGTTACAAGTATGCCTATTATAAAATGCTCGACCCAAGAATATTTGGAGCACGGACTTTCCTTGGGTGGGGACCATTGCTCAGTGGTCCAAGCCGGTGATAATATAGGTCCCAATCTCAATGTTACTGCACTTAAAGAAGAAAATGATGGAACGGTCCATATCCAACCACAACGATCCAGTAGCTAGAGTTTTCAAATTCAGGGACTCTTCCGTTGATGGGGTTATACATTGTGCTAGCGTTTATATCAACGGCTTGGATCACTTTCTCCATTTTGCATGAACTGAAAATCCGACACTCTAGATAATAGATAATTCTCAGCACAAGTATTGGGCATTAGAGGATTAGGTGCGGCCTCGGCCTCACCCAACACAGTGCAGCCCTGACCGTTAGGCCCACCTTTATGTATTTATTATCTATCTCGTCCATCCGTTTTAGCAGATTATTTTAGAGAAATTTCCTAAAACTGAAGAAGATCAAAATCTCAGGTGGACCACAGCACAGAAAGTAGTGGTGATTGACGATTACAAACATTTTGTGGATCATAAAAGTTTTGGACCAAGCTTATATTTTCTTTTTTACTTTATCCAGTTTTTTGTGACCCTATCATTAGGTTGGATGGAAAATAAACATTCTGATGTGCATTAAGGTTAGGAAGATTTTTGTGTGGTGGCGTTCAAGTTCAATAAAGAACTGTTTCCTATGCTGTAGTCCACAATAGATTTGGATCTGCCTCATTTTTTGGAAGATAGTCTAAAATGATTTTGGAAAATAGATTGACAGAACTGATATATAATAAATGCATAAAAGTGGGCCCCACGGTCAGTACCGTACCGTGGTATGTGACACGCGTCCGCACTTATTCCTCTGCTCATTGGATAAGAGCGGTTCGCTAGAATACATCATGACATACACCAATACCATACGTCGGGACTCGAACATCTGGATCTGGGGATATTTCAATGATCTAGACCTTTTATACGATAGGGATACCCTTGGAAGGAAAATCGGTGTAAAACGGAAAAATGTCCCAGATTGAACATTTCTACCTTTGGTCATACATAGGCTACAGTCTGTGTTGAGAGCATTTGCGACAAAAGTATGAAAGTGTTGAATTAATTCAAAAGAGAGCTTTTAACGGTTGTTTTTGAATCATAGAAATTGGGAAGCATAATGTAAACGGTTTGGATCATTGGATGAGCATCCAATTCAAAGGCTAAGATCTCGACGTTTCTTATTAGGATGAATATACGTATTATAGTTGTCATTGACTGCTCATGGAAGGAGAGGAAATAAAGAAAGCCTCGCGAATGTTCCAATTGTCATAGATTGAGAGGTGAGATTCTCCCCCACTCACTTGGGTGGAATGGTCTTTTCATAACCACATCAGAAACGTGGCTTAACCCCATTGATTAGCAACAGCCATTCCTTGCTAAGAGCTTGGTGGGCCCTACACTGCCCAACTTGATAGATAAAACGACAAAACCATCCAAAGAATCAAACTGTAGAGCATTGAACGGTGCCAATTGCACCTGCGAGTTCACATTGCCCAATTGCAAACGACCCACAAGTGCCTGTGTGGCCCATCTCTGTGAGATCCAGTACATTCATCAGTTGTGGCAATCAACGAAGGTCTCCCACACTAATAATCAGCCCGGAAAGCTCATCACTTTAACCACACAATTTCCTTGGATATGGACCAAAATTATTATTTCTTCCTAAACGTGTAATCCATCCTGACTATCAAATTTTTACCTCTGTGCCTGCATGATGAACGGTCCAGATCTGTCACTCGTGTGCTTGTTTAGTGCATGCATATCGGCACCTATTGCCAAAAATAGCATTTCTTTTTAATAGCAGTAGCTATCTAATGGATTGTGTTAGCATGTGGTTGTTGGCCTTGCCAACTTTTGCTAACCTAACGGATGGGATCGTTCATTATCATTATCATTATCATCACCGTAGGATATATTTTCGTGGTTGATTAAGGACCGCGTATGCTAGATGGGTGGTAGAACGTGGTGTCTACCTTGTTTGATGGGAAAGCATATACACCGAACTGGTGCTGGTTTATATATAAATAGAGCAGAAGATGATGACTTCTAACCTCTGGCATTAGATACATTTTCAGTCATCAAGCGAGATCCGGTCCATTAATAGGGGAGCGTATGCGATGTATTGCTCTAGCCCAAAATTACACTGATTGCGTAACTCTGTAGAGCCCACCATGATGTATGTGTCCATTCGGTCCAAACATTTTAGGGTATGAGCCCAAAATTGAAGCATATTTAACTGGACCACACCACAGAAAACAGTGGGCATTGATTGCCTATCATTCAAAACTTCTTAAGGGTGTATATATATATATATAGAGAGAGAGAGAGAGGGAGAGAGAGAGAGAGAGAGAGAGAGAGAGAGAGAGAGAGAGAGAGCACTGTACCATAGATGCCTTTGTGCGCACCTAGGCTGACTCATTTAGATGGGTAGGGTTGGGTAGGATGAGTTGGGCCTCACCATAATAAGTTCATGAAATCTATTCTAATCATTTGGTTTGTAATATAAATTTAGCAGTAAGGGTAATAAAACAGAAATATTCGTGATTCAGGTGAACCACATTATGAGAAACAGTGGGTGAGTGAATGCCTATTTTTGAATCTTTACAGGGTATACCATGATGTACATGAAATCCACTCCAACCATTAGTTGATTCGTGAAAATGCATACAGAGGGGGAAAAAATTTAGGCCCATGGGTGATTTACGTGGGCCACACCAAGCAAAAACATTTGGATGGTGGGTGCCCCTGTGCACTATTTCTACTCATATTACCTGCTTGGATCAGCTATTTGGGTAACTTCACATACTCATCACAACACCCCCTCAACATGGATTGCCTACTAATGGACATGGATTGCTAGCTGGTGGTCATGGCCTCAAAATAACCTATTTGTTTTATCCAAGCTGTCCATCTATTCTATCATACTCATTTTACAGCATTAGTTAAAAATTGAGCCAGATCCAAATGTTAGCTAGACCACACCACATGAAAACAGTGGTGATTGAATGCCCAGCATTAAAAACTTCTTAGGTGGACTGTATTGATTAAGTCATACAAACCTAGATGAAGAGAAAACACAAATATCGGCTTAATAGAAAACTTGTAAGGCCTTCAGGAAATTTTTTAATGGGGGTCATTTAATCACCGTCTTTTCCAGTGGTGTGGTCCACTTGAGAATTGGATCTTTCTCATGTTTGAGGTCATGCCCTAAAATGATATGAAAAAAGGGATGAACGGTGGATAAAATATACATATATTATAGTGGGGCCCACATTATGCTTCTATCACCTACCCACAGAGAAGTTTATGTTGGTAGGCCGTTTGGTCAACATGCAGAGATGAGTGGAAAAAATGAGGGAGGGGTGGGGGTGGCCTAATGTGATGTGTAAGTGAAATCCACTCCAAACATATGGAGTGTGATGACAATTTGGTAACAGGGCTCAAACATCATCCACATGTATAGAGGAAATAGTGAATGGGATGCCTACTGTCTAAACTGTTTCACTCAGTGTGGGCCACATAAATTACTTACGACCATAAAATTTGGTTCAGATGCATGAATCTTCATTGGGTGGATATGGTTGAAGTGGATTTCACATAAACATCATAGTACGCCTAGTATAAATTCAATGGCAGTTACTCCCTTCTCCATTGTTTCCTTTGTTTGCCACACCTAAATCATGAATATAACTAATTAATGAGCCTCAGGGCTAATTTTAGTCTGTCCAGCAATAATGGGCGAAGTGGATTCCATGAATACAATATGATGGAGCACACCCTGGCTATATCCTCTAAGCAAGTCCGCCTTGGTGCGCACGGAAGTCTCTTGCGGTACGTGCGCAATAGATCACTACTATATATATATATATATATATATATATATATATATATATAGAAAAGGTACTATACGCTCGACTGTATGTTACCTTCCATACGGTCGAGAGCTGGCAACACATAAGCGGTCGGATGTTGAAAATTCTAACCCAACGGTAAGATTTTAGAGGATAAGTAGAAAAACAAAACTGATGAAACCGGTTATTAAAATATGACTCGGAGTATTTCCTGCAAAAGCCTTTAGCATGAAGTAGTGCACTAGAATCCTGAGTGGGACATACCGTGGGATTTTTTGAGAAATCCAACCCGTCCTTCCGTTTTTCCATATCATTTAAGGGGTTGAGCCTAAAATTGAACCAAATCCAAGCCTCAAGTTGATCCTATCACAGGAAACAGTGGGAATAATGATTTCAACCATTGAAATCATGTTAGGCCCAACATTAATGTTTATTTGTCATCCAATCTATTCATAAGATCAAACAGACATGGATGAAGAGGAAAAACAAATATAAGCTTGATCCAAAACTTCCATGGGCCCTAAGAATTTTTTTAACAGTAGATGTTCAATTCTACTATTTCATGTGGTGTGGTCCATTTGAACATTTTATATGATTAATTTTTGGGCTCAAGCCCTAAAATCATATGGTAAAATGGATGGACGGAGTGGATCAGATACATAAATCATGGTGGACCTCACAGTGTCTACTCAGTACGCTAAGGATAGTGAGTTACTCCGCAATCTGCTTCCATCGAACAGGGGCGCGGATTAGATAATGGCACGCTGAATAGCGAGACTCACTACTAAAGTTACGTCACCAAGTTCCGTGGGCCCCATTATAATGTGTGTTTTGTATCCACTCCTTCCATCCACTTGGAGAGATCATTTTAGGGAAATATCCAAAGCTCCAATGGACCCCAGCTCAGAAAATAGTGGGATAGTGACGCCCACCATTAAAAAGTTCTAAATGCCACAAAAGTTTTAGATCAAGCTTATATTTGTGTTTTCCCTTCTTTCATTTCTTTTTTAACTTTTGAACAGGTTGAATTTCAAATAAACATTATGGTGGGCCTTAGGATAGTTTCAATTGTGGGAATCACTCTCCCCACTGTTTTCTATGGTGGGGTCCACTAGAGATTTTTATCTACCTCATTCTTTGGCTCATGCCCTAAAATGATATCTTAAAATGGATGGACGGTGTGGATACAACACATACATCATAGTGGGGCCTACGAAACTTAGTGACATCACTTTAGCAGAGGAATCGCTACTCAACCTTTCAGTATCTAACTCGCGTTTGTCAAACAGGCCCATTCTGGAAACGGATTGGCTACTTCTTGCCACCGGAAGCCGATTGCGTAGTGAGTACGGATTGCGCGCTTATCGTATTGAGTAAACTCTGTGGGGTCCACTGTGTCCATTCATTTTACCAAATAATTTCAGGGGTATAGCCTAAAAATGAAATATATAAAATGTTTAAATGGACCACACAATGAGAAATAGTTGAATTGAACGTCTACAGTTGAAATTTCTTGGGGACCACAAAAGTTTTGGATCAAGCTTATATTTGTTTTTCCCATTCATCTATGTCTGTATAATCTTATGAAAAGGTTGAATGAAAATTAAACATCACTGTGGGGCCTAGCAAGGTTTCAACGGTGGAAATCATTATCTCTGCTGCTTCCTGTGATATGGTCCACTTGATCTTTGGATATGCTTCAATTTTGGTCTCAACCCCTTAAATTAGATGGAAAAATGAATGGACAGTGTGGATAGATCACATACATTCAAGGTGGGCCCAAGTAACTCAGTACACAATCCGATTTCCCTGTCACATGCTAATGGCGGGTGGTCAGTGCTCTGTGGGCCCCACAATGATGTATGTGTTTCATTCATGTCGTCCATCTATTTTTCTAGATCATTTTCAGGTATGAGACCAAAAATAAGGTATATCCTAATCTCAAGTGGACCACATTACAGGAAACAGTGTTGATTGAACGTCGACCATTAAAAACTTTTTGGGATCCAAAATAGTTTTGGATCAAGATGATATTTGTTTTTTTTCACTTCATCTATGTCTGTATGACCTAATTAACAGATTGGATGTCAAATAAACAGTATAGTGGGCCGTAGGAGGATTTTAATGGTGGGCATATAATCACTATTGTTTTCCTATGGTGTGGTCCACCTGAGATTTATATCCCTTTCATTTTTGGAATAAAGCCATAACATGGAATGTAAAAATGAATAAACGACATGGATGAAACACATACATCATGGTGGGGCCCATAGAGTACTGACCATCACCACTTGGCTAGTGGCAGGGGAATAGCCAATTCGTTTCCGCCTGTTCCGCACTGACACAAAAGAAAGAGGACAGGGATTGTGTCCTACCCGGTAATCTATTTGGTAGGGCTTTGTAGGGCCCAACGTGATGTAATTGTTTTATCCGCGTCATTCAATGCTTTTCTCATATTATTTTATGTTATGATCTTAAAAATGAAGTAGGTCCACAACTCTAATGGACCACACCAAGTGAAGCTGCAGTGATAATGACACCCACCATTGAAACCTTTTTAAGGGACACCGTGATTTTTTTTTACCATCCAACCTATTCAAAAGGTCATGTAGACGTGGATGAAGTGAAAACACAAATATCAGATTGATCTGAAAATTCTTCATCTCTTAAGAAGTTTTTAATGGTGGATGTTCAATCCCCAACTTGTGGTCCACTTGATCCCTGGACCTGACTCATTTTTTGGATCACAACTTAAAATGATATAGGAAAAATGGATGGACAGGGTAGATTTCTCAAAACACCCCACAGTAAGCCCTATCTAGGTTTCTAGGGTAGGACCTTCATACGGATGCTTTTCGTAGGAAATATACGTGAGAAAGAGAGCCGGTTTCACCGGTTTTGTTTCTCCACTCACCTATAAAATCTCACCTTTCTTCCTATAAAATCTCACTGTTCCTTTAAAACTTTCGCCATTTGACTGCTAGCATAGTGTCAGCTCTCGACCGTATGAAAGGTAACATACGGTCGAGCAGCTCTCGCCATTCGACTACTACATACGAACTTTTTTGAGAACCCATCATAAGTGACGTGGATCCAAAATTTGAACCGTTCATGTGAAGCAGCACCTCGTGAAACCCCCTGGGACCAAGTTTTACTTTGATCTAAAACTTTGATGGGCTATGAAAAATGAAAACAGTTTCCTCCCTTGATTTGCATTTCTCTTTGCTATGGCCCACCAGAATTTTAAATCAGGGTGAAAATTTGTCACAGGGGTTTTCATGAGATTCCGCATCACATCCGGCCTGTTGATAAGGTCACACAAATCAATATGTGTGTGTCTCTCTCTCTCTCTCTCTCTCTCTCTCTCTCTATATATATATATATATATATATATATATATATATATATATATGGAAATGGTACTATGAGGTCGACCTCATGGGAACTTCCCATGATATCGAGTTGTGTGGGCCCACCATGATGTTTGTCGACATCTACCCCATCAGCTAGATGCATCATTCCATGTTAGCTACGGGCTTAAAAATCAAGTCAATCCATGACTTGAGTGGGCCACACCACATACAACCGTTGAGAAGGGTTACCCTCCCATTAAAACATTCATAATCATTTATTGGGTGCACGGAGATGCGGTTCATAAATCCAGCCCATCCATTGTGTGTGTCCCACTTGGATGAGGGTCATACCAAGTTTCAACCGCATCCAAAACTCATGTGGACCCACCAAGTTCTTTATATCTATTAGGCATGTCTTCACATGGTTTTAGATGGTATGGCCCACTTGAGTTCAGTATACCGTTGATTTCTGGGATATCCTATAAAATGAAGGGGGCCCATCAAATGCACGGTGTTGATGTTCGATAAACATCATGGTGCAGTGTCACGCCCCAAACTCGGAAACCGGGCTCACAACATTCCCGATCGCCGAATCCGGTGCCGACAGCCTCCGTAGTACCCCATTCTCGGCTCTAGCGCCTATACGCTAGATTCCGATTTTTTTTTTTTTTTTTTTTTACATTTAACTCGTAATAAGCATAACCAAAAGTATACCCAAATCATAAAGATAACATCATCATCACATATCCACTAATATAAACATTTGATTACAATGCTGAAAGGGAAATACAAATATCGAAAATCAAAGCTCCAGAGGACCGCTGCACGCTCCAGGCTCAATGCTGCTGCAACCTAACATCACCTGCACGCATCTATCGTGCGTAAGCTTATAGAAAGCTTAGTGGGTGGTGAAAGTGTGTGCACAAGGTAAGTTCTCAGTAACCAAAATTAGAGTAATCATAGTAAGCGGAAATACTAACAAGCCCATAAATCATACAATATCCGAAAATACTGGTAATCCATAAATCGTACAATGACGAAATAAGCATGAATACTGACAAGATCATGAATTATCAGAGTAAAAGAAATATTGACAAGATCACAAATCATAAGATAACAGAATAAGCGGAGACATGCTAATAGGTCCATAAATAGTATCAGCCTTATCCAGGCTATGTGATTCAAAAATATAATAAACCAATATCATATATTGATGAAGGAATGTAGATCAGATATGCAATGCGGAGGCAGTAAGCTAAATACTATGTGTTGGGGATGCAATGCAATATACGCTGCGAATGAAATGACCAAGCTGAACTGTGAAGTCGGGATGGTAATACGTAGTATCGCAAGCTACGGGGTCTATCACAAGGGCTTCTATCCAAACCAGTCCCATACCTAAATTTAGATAGTCAGACCTAATGTGGTAGACTCCTGATCTCAGGTTAGTCGCGCGCCCAACCGAAATCCTGGCCATGCGAAGGTACACAATAATTAGTTGCGCACTACCAGCCCGAGTGAATAGTGAATGAAATGAATGTATGAGTATGCAACTCCTACTCAATAAGTCCACATATCAGTACAGTTCCTCTTTGGGAAATCACCGGGGTCTATTACACTCCAAACCAGATTGCCGCCCCATCGCGCGCAACAAGGTGAGTGGAAGAGACCTCACTATCCGCCTGCCAATATCGGGCCCGGCTCGTCGATAGCGGACCCATTCCTCGAGCTGGTCAGACTCAGCCTAGCATTGCCCCCTCCTCTCGGGCAGGTAAGGCCATACCCCCTTCCAACCGACCACGACATAGTGGGAGACGGCTAACGGTATACGGCCCTCATGCGCCCATGTATCCACTCGATCTAGACATTGAGCAACCTCCGGAACCAAGAGGGTTTAGGGACTTTCACCGGGGATATCTATAGCACCCCATGTAGAACAAATTTCGGTGTCCCATCGGCCATCCAGGGATACGTGGAGGCTACGATCGCTGGCTAGTGGCATGTCACATAAATGCAAGATGCATGAGTCACACATCAATCATGCATCAAACCTACATATGCACTCAGGTGAGACAATCTCTGCCTATCAGGGAGTCTCATAACAATCTGCCCAATAATATATGCAATGGTCAATCACATCTCATAATAAACATGCAGATGATGCATATGGGCATGTGTCATGATGCTATGGGGTCACATACTCATAATCGGTATCAATATCGATCTCGACAATTGACCTGACAATGTGGACATTTAACCAACATTATCCCTAAGGAATGGCCCACATAGAGTCTAACGTATAGTGGACTCATAGCCTCACACAAGGGCCAAATATACCACATCATAGGCCCCACTCAAGAGCTTAATACTCATCATAATGGGTCTTTCACATGGGCCTAACATACATCACGATGGGCCTCATATAGGTCTCGACAATCGGCCTCGGCCATCGAAATCGGCCTCAACAATCGGAATCGACCTATACAATTGGCCTTGACAATCGGAATCGGATTATACAATCGGCCTCGACAATTCGGAGTCGATACTCGACCTCGTCAATCAGAATCAATCGATAATCAGAATCGGTAAATCGGTCACGACAATCGAGATCGATTAAAATCAAAGTCGCCAAATCGGTCACGTCAATCGGAATTGGCACTCGGCTACGACAATCGGGATCGATCGATAATCAGAATCGGTAAATCGGTCACGACAAGCGGGATCGATCGATAATCAGAGTCGACAAATCGGTCACGATAATCGGGATCGATCGAAAATCAGAGTCGGTAAATCGATCACGACAAGCGGGATCGATCGATAATCAGAGTCGGTAAATCGGTCACGATAATCGGGATCGATCGAAAATCAGAGTCGGTAAATCGGTCACGACAATCGGGATCGATCGATAGTCAGAGTCGGCAAATCGGTCACGATAATCGGGATCGATCGATAATCGAGTCGGCACATCGGTCACGACAATCGGGATCGTTCGTACGTCAATCGGAAATCGGTCACGATAATCGGGATCGATCGAAAATCAGAGTCGGTAAATCGGTCACGACAATCGGGATCGATCGATAATCAGAGTCGGCAAATCGGTCACGATAATCGGGATCGATCGAAAATCAGAGTCGGTAAATCGGTCACGACAATCGGGATCGGTCGATAGTCAGAGTCGGCAAATCGGTCACGACAAGCGTGATCGATCGATAATCAGAGTCGACAAATCGGTCACGATAATCGGGATCGATCGAAAATCAGAAGAAGTCGGTCACGACAATCGGGATCGATCGATAGTCGGAGTCGGCAATCGGCCACGATAATCGGGATCGATCGATAATCGAAGTCGACCGTCCACGACAATCGGGATCGATCGATAATCGAGTCGGCAGTCACAATAATCGGGATCGATCGATAATCGAGTCGGCAATTCGTCACGATAATCGGGATCGATCGAAAATCGAGTCGATAAATCGGTCACGATAATCGGGATCGATCGAAAATCGAGTCGGCACATCGGGATGGGCCTAACAAGGCCTAAGAGAAGGTCACAATGTGGACATCCAACCACCATTGCTCATCAATGTGGACATTCAACCAACATTGCTCCCGAGGAGTGGCCCACATAGGGTTAAACATATAATGGGCTCATGACCTCACATAAAGGCCTAATACACATCAGAATGAGCCTCATACAAGGGCTATATAAGCTTCGCATTGTGCCATGCTCATGGACTTCATGTACATCACAATGGGCCGCAATACATGGGCCGGAATATACATCTCATTAGGCCTTACCAAATGGGCTGGAAATACATCACAATGGGCTACGACCCATGGGCCTCAGATACAACAAGTGGGTCGCATCAATGGGCCACACCAATGGTCCTCATATACATCAAGCGGACCGCATCAATGGGCCTCATACACACAACAAGTGGGCCCTACTCATGGCCCTTAAATACACAATAGGTGGGCCTTACACACGGGCCTAATATGCATCAAGTGTGGGGTCCACGTCCTTAGATGGACGGCGAGGGTTAGATCCCACGTCCTCAAATGGACGGTGAGGATCAAACTCATACCTCATGATGAGGCCCTCATAACTTGCTGATGTGGTACAACAGCTACATAGCTGAAGTGGGGTACACTAGTAAATCTGCTCACAACAGGCGGATCCCACGTCCCTGGATAGATGGACGGAATGGATACAGAATAAATACATCAAGGTGGGCCACATTGGACGGCTTGAATGAAACATATATACCAGGTGGGCCCACACATATGGGACCCACCAATAATGAATGGACCGGGAAATACAACGTATACCTCATGGTGGGATCCACCATCCACGTGGCTGGACGGTGTGGTTAAAACACATACATCATGATGTCCCTCACAGTACACACAGGTGGGCCTCATCCCCAAAAAAAATGGATGGACAGCGTGGATAAAAGCATAAGTGAGGTGGGCTCCCACTGTCCAACAAACTGGACGGTGGATATGCAATACATATATTGTGGTGGGGTCCACCGTGATATGAACAGTGTGATGTAAACCATACATCATGGTCAGGGCCCACTTGGCCTGCTGACGTCTCTGGGCAGCAGCAGCCGTCCGCTGCATGGGACCCACCGTCCAGATGGACGGTGAGGATCTAACACATGTCTCACGTGTGGGTCCCACGTACTGGCATCATACAGCATCTATATTGCTGATTTTGAACATCCAACCAGTCCGCTGCCCACATCAGGTGGGTCCCACGTGGGGCCCATCACACAATATAATATTATATATATTATAATATTTATTATTATCATTATTATTATGCCCAGCAAGGATCCAACGTCCTGGGATATCCAGCGTCCAGACCCTGGACGCTGGACGGTGTGGATTTAATACATGCATCATGGTGGGTCCCACATACGTGGCCAACCAAAACTTGGATCTGCCTCACGTCCAGATGGACGGTGAGGGGAATACATATATCAAGGTGGCTGCCACACACGTGGCCCACCACAGATTTGGATCTGCTTCAATGCAGTCCCAAGCCATAGGACGTGCTCACCAAAAGAATGGACGGTGGATATAACACATCCCATCCCTCACTCAGTAGCAAGTGGGGTCCACGGCTGGATAGAGTGGATGTAGAACAAATGCTTCAAGGTGAAGCTCCACCGTTCAAGCAGTGGACGGTGTGAATATACACAAAACAAGGTGACCTGCCACCGTTCAGTACACTTGGACGGTGCAGATCAGATATACAACTCAGGGTGGGGCCACTTGCAGACGTTGGAAGGTCTGGATATAACACATACATGGGCCCCACGTCCATGCAATGGATGACATGAATATACATCACCGTGGGTCCAGCATCGTCCATAAGCTGCTGGACGGTGTGGATACACCGCACATATGTATACATAGTCCTGGACGGACGGTCTGATATAACATGTACCTCATAATCGGCCCACATATCTGATGCTAAGGCAGCTACAGTAGCTGTTGGCGGTCCAACAGATGGACGGCCCAGATAAAATAAAATAAAATAAAGACCCATCAGCTATGAATCTAGCTGATATATGTACTTCCACTCCATCCAAACGTCCTGAACGTCCAGAGGACGAGCGGTCTGGATGGAAGGCGTCATCAAGGTGGGTCCACATCTGGCCAGGGACGGGTGGCGTGCATACAACGCACTCATCAAGTGGGTCACGCGTGATGGCCCACCGTGGGTTGGATCAAACCAATATTTATATTTTTCTTCACCCAAGATCTGTCCAACAACGGGCAGCAGCAAGGTGGGCCTCACGATCGGACGGCCTAGATAAAACGTACATCATAGTGGGTCCACGATCGGTGTGGATCTAGTGGGCCACATGCATCACAAGAGAGGGATAGAGAAAAGTGAGAGAGATCGGATGAGGTAGGAGGAGCTCCGCCATTATGAACTCCTCCATGATACAATGCTTAGATCAAGATGGGTCCCACCATATGTGGGCCCTCAAATCACAAAAAAAAATGAAATCATATATGAAAAAAAGAACACCCACCTTTGATCTCTTCCTCCCTCTTTCGCCGATGTACTCTAGAGTTCCAAGTGAATGATTTCAACGGTCGAGATGATCATTGGATGGGGGATTGGGTGGTAGGAAGGTGGGCCACACCAAGCTCTCTCATGGAGATTGGAGGAGCTTGGACGTTGGGTTGCTTGGGAGGTAAGTTTGAGAAATGAGAGAGAGAGAGAGAGAGAGAGAGAGAGAGAGAGAGAGAGAGATGTATGAATGATGGGTGAGGGATGGGTGAAAGGTGATGGAATGATAGGTGTACTTGACATGTAAGGTTGCTTTGACTTTGGGGTTACTTGGAAATGAGTGTTGTACTTGACATGTGAGGTGATTGATGGGATGAGATGTGATTGATTTGAAAGATTGTCTTGGGTTTGAAAATGTGCGGCGTTTTCCTCAAACTGAACGCGGGCCCACATCTCCTGGCCTGGGTATCACCTCGGCGCGTAATCCGCGGCGTTAGAACCGCGGTGATGGCGCGGTCGCAATGATACAAGTCTCGGGTCGAGCCGACTCTGGAATACGGGATACCTAGAGGGGACCTAATAAATGCATAACATGGATGACTAACACACATCAAAGTGGGACTTATAGAGCTTGACCTCATGAGAAGCTTCCTTGAGGTCTACCTCATAGTACCATATATATATATATATATATATATATATATATAGAGAGAGAGAGAGAGAGAGAGAGAGAGAGAGAGAGAGAGAGAGAGAGAGAGAGAGAGTCATGCTCCCCTGCGCACCTACGCACATGCGCACCTTTGCACACGTGCCATAGGTGTCTAATCTGAACGGTCCATGTGATGCGGAATCCCATGAAACCCCATGTGACAAATTTTCACCTTGATCTAAAATTCTGGTGGGCCATAGCAAAGATAAATGCAAATCAAGGGAGGAAACTGTTTTCATTTTTCATGGCCCATCAAAGTTTTAGATCAAAGCAAAACTTGGGTCCAGGGGTTTCACGAGGTGCTGCTTCACATGAACGGTTCAGATTTTGGATCCACACCACGTATGATGGGTTCTCAAAAAAGTTCGTACGTAGTATGTACGAACTGGTTCGCAGGTGAGCGTTTCTATATATATATATATATATATATATATATATATAGAGAGAGAGAGAGAGAGAGAGAGAGAGAGAGAGAGAGAGAGAGAGTCATGCTCCCCTGCGCACCTACACACGTGGACACCTTTGCACACGTGCCATGGGTGTCTAATTTGAACGGTCCATGTGATGCGGAATCCCATGAAACCCCACGTGACAAATTTTCACCCCGATCTAAAATTATGGTGGGCCATAGCAAAGAGAAATGCAAATCAAGGGAGGAAACTATTTTCATTTTCCATGGCCCATCAAAGTTTTAGATCAAAGTAAAACTTGGGCCTGGGGGGTTTCACGAGGTTCTGCTTCACATGAACGGTTCAGATTTTGGATACACATCACGTATGATGAGCTCTAAAAAAAGTTCGTACGTAGTACGTATGAACTGGTTCGCAGGTGAGCGTTTCCATGTGTTTGTGTGTGTGTGTGTGTGTGTGTACACACACACACACATTGTGTACACACACACATTTATGTATGCCGGAGCTTATAAATAAGTTGGATGACAAATAACCATCACTTTGCCCTTATCCTCACCACTCGAGTTTTAAATATGTTGAATTTTAGACTCATGCCTTGAAATGAATTGGAAAAACGAATGGACATTGTAGGTAAGAGACATACACCATGGTGGGCACCGTAGAATTTGCTGAATACACTAGGGTACTGAGTTAGTACGCAATCGACATCCGGCCCAAAAGCATACCGGTCCACTCATTAGATGGGCTACATGTACTGACAAAATGATGATTCATAATTTCAAGGTATGATAGCAGCCTACCCAATGAGTTGATCATTTTGATTTTTGGACTAGAGCATGGTCAAGGTGGCACCCACTAGATGAGTGTCCTTGATACGAAACACATGTTACATTCACACTTGTGCCACAATTGTCTCATCAATCTATTCTTACATGCGAATCCCCTCGAATGAAAACATGAAAATTTATGCAAGAAGCGTGCGAAATTCCTAAGCATTTTGATGTGCAACGAAAATGAGGAAATGGCCCACACCCCTCTTTTATTTCCTTGACTTGCAACCTTTCACTCTCATCCCCTTTGAAGTGGGCACATTGGTGTCGAGAAGGTAGGACATGGTGGGCCGTCCAAAATGCCTGAGATGGGACATGACTAAGTGGCCCATACCCACCAGAAGAGTTCATATCTCTAACGTTTCTTCACTCATTGGCTATTCCACACAGCATCACCGAAACTTAATAGGAAAGCCGACCTACCGCCAATGTGGGCACCTAAATTAGGAAATCGTTGGAGATTTTCACTGTTACATCATTGACAGGAAAGTAATGCGACAAAAGTTCTTGTAGCGAATGGATGATTGATGACGAACAATTCCAGGCCCACTTATGATCTTTTTCTATTATTTTAGACCTCCCTGGGGTCCACAAAAATGGCTCGCGGGTGTGGTCTTTTAGTCCAGTCAAGCAGAGTCTTCTCCTCTTTACTTCTCAGTGATTTTATACACCACAAATCCTCAGGACATGATAGTGATTGCCAGTGAGGTATGTGGTGCCGCAGCGCGTCCCACGGCCCAATCTCTGTAACGATAATCTTACAATCCTTACACATGGTTGCCAGATTATGTACAAATTGGCACAAGGAATGCACAAGCATGCCTGATCGAGGGCCTTCACCATGCACTCCATATAAGAAGTAGAATCCAAATTCATTGAAAACGTCCGGTAGAACAGGTATTCTTAGCCATGGGAAGATTCGGTCGACCAAACTTGAGGCTTTTGCGTATAGAACAGAGCTGAGGGAAG
The DNA here is from genome assembly GCF_029962835.1 of Magnolia sinica. Classification (NCBI taxonomy): domain Eukaryota; kingdom Viridiplantae; phylum Streptophyta; class Magnoliopsida; order Magnoliales; family Magnoliaceae; genus Magnolia; species Magnolia sinica. Next base: position 65,872,596 of record NC_080580.1, read on the forward strand.
GTTTCCCTACCCTTAGCTTGAAAACGTCCGCTGTATTCCACACGCTTAACATAGCCCAACTGGTTGGTACACAATCATGGTGCTCCCATGACTCGTCAAGTGGATAAGCAACCCATGTACCCAAGCTCAACTTGTTCTTTAGGATCTGATCGATATCTCGCGGGAAGAATTCGGCCGTGCCCATGAATCGACGGTAGAGATGCTCAGCTTGTTCCATCTTGATCTTCGTGATCTTAATCCTGGATGATATGTGGATACTACGTCTGCGGACAGGATTTACTAGTATCATCGGCGTCCGGAACTTGATAAACCCTAACTTGCCAATGAACAGCTTAAGTGAAGCTTCGTTGTCCTTCTCAGTGGCCATATAGGCGTATTCAACATAATTGGAATCAAACCACTGCTCAAGTTGCCGCACCAAGCTCAAACCAATCCCTCTCCTACGATGAAGGGGTGAGACTCTAAGGCCGAGTATGTAGCCAACCTTAGCTTGATCTTTGGGTGGGCCACTTACTGTTGCGATCTTTATCGAACCACGAATGACCCCTACCACCTCATTTTCCAATTCAGCAACCTGGAGTAATCAAAATCAAGAACCAACATTATTACCACAATGAAAGGGAACAAAAGAAGAACAAGACTAGGGGGTGAAGTGGCCGTACCAGCATTTTGTATTGTGGGCTGTTTCGGACCCTACAGATGGGGTCACCCATGGTGTTAGTGAAGAGAAATGAGCTCTCTCTAGGCCCCACTTCACACTTCCTCTCAAGATCTTCCACCTTTGCAGTGTCCCTATGCTTCTCAAAGTTCCTTATCTTAATCTCTCCGTACGCCATTGCAACCATCAAATACCACACTTAAAAAACACCCAACAAAAGGGGCCTCTTGTAATCCTTTTTTGGTGTTGTGGGGTGCAAAAACTCACTCAAACAAGAAAGAGAAGAAGCTAGACATTGAAAGTAGGATGAAAGAGAGAGAGAGATGAACAAAACATTCAAAACATGAAGCTACTACACTCCATGTTCCACAGGGAAGTTCATGAGCTTCCATGGAGTGATATATGTATGCTATATATATGAATTGAAATGTTGCCCACCATCATAATCTTACATGACTTTAACAATAACAATGTTATAGTGGGGTTAACTCTTATATGCACCTTTTCACATTTCTTAAATGGCGGCGACACATCCACGGTCTACATGGCTTAAATGTACGCTGATCCAGACCTTTTAAACCATGATCCCCACTGTGCATGAAGCATGCCCTGAAAACCACACTGATGGGACAATGCTAACCATCAGATATCCAACCATAAAATGGATAGATACAATCTAGCTAATGGTCAACAAGCCAACGATGGATTTAATTTTTTGGTTGGTGGTGTTTTCATCTAAAATAAGGCCCACGATTTGGACCGTTTGGATTGACCTCAGCACATGCCAAGTGTAGCATGTAAGAGCTGCCACCATGCGAAGAAGATAAAATACTATTCTACTTCAATTATAATATGATTAGTATTAAAAACAAAAATGGACAAAATAACCTATAATAGCATACCTCTGTCTGTCCAATGGATGGTTAACCTAACAAAGGCCATCCACGTTAGGCTAACCTCAGGCTCACGCCACGGGACGTGGAGGAGTCTCAAGCCTTGTGTTGTTGGCGAAGTGGGTTTTTGTGTGTCCAGAATATCCAATGGTATGGAGTGTTTAATCCATGAACTTGAGAGAGCTTTATGCTGTCTCAATCCATCCTACTGTGGTCTTTTTTTCTATTTGTATTTGTCTTGGATTCTCCATGTGTGAAAGGCCCATAGGCCTATGTGGTCCTATAGAAACACTTAGTTTCGAAAGTGAATGCCCACTACAATCGTACCTCCCTTTCAATCATAGACTAAAGAAATATACATAAACACATACACAGCCTTGCTTCCCTGTCAGTTTTTCACCATTAGAAAAATGGTGGTGACTCTCCAATTGTACACATGGTGTAATTGAACGGACATCCAGACCATCCAAGTAGTCATTCATAATGGAAAGATTGAACTAAGAAATTACTAACCATCTGATTTTTATTTTTTATTTTTTGAATTTGGACCACACAAGAATTTTTGTGTGACAATCCATTCGATAGCCATTAATTGGATGGTTGCGGTTACCTTATCAGTGTGATATTTAAATATATTCTCCATAAACAACGGGGTCCACTATTTGGATGTTCTAGATAGATGTACATCAATGAACGTTTGAGGAGGATAAATCACTACCACTTGTATAGACTTCTAATTTTGTAAAGGTACTCCAGCGTAGGGGTTTTTGCTTCTTCTTCTTCTTCTTGGTTTTTTTTTTTTTTTTTTTTTTTTAAATTTTAAATTTTAATTCCTTTTTTCCTGGGTCTCCCCCCTCATAGATGCAATGTTTTCTTCCCATTGAGCATATCAATGCACGGAAGTATGTTGTTAAAAATAATAATAATAATAATAAAGCCTTACCTGTTTCTATGAGCATGCTAACCTAGCTCACTAGGTATTTCGCGCACCGAGAGCTACATGGGTGGAACTTTCACGAGATCCACTATGGCAATCGGTTTGCTGTCTTATATTCATGTTGGAACCTAAAATCATGACCATTCAGGACTCATGTTAGCGACCCCTAAGAAAAAGTTGGAATGGGAAGCCCACCATTAGTTTTGTATGGGGCTCCATGTGGTGCTTATATGCCATCCAATCAATTCACCGGACACCGTCAAGACGAAAGAACTACCCACAAATCATAGTATTCCTAAACTCCACTTGGCCGTACCACTTGAATTTAGAAAATTTTCGGTATTATTTAGATGAAACAAAACAATGCTCGTTTCGAGAATAAAAGCGTCTCATATCCAGAGATAAAGGTCGGCTGAGGACGATTGGCAGCACCATCATGTCGGCCCATGAATACTCTCTTTCTCATTCCCTTGCTGTTCAAATTTTCGATGTCCCTTTGGTCTTATCTAGGAAGAAAGAACTAAGATGGTAATTTCGAACCAACCTTGTGATGGGTGGTTCTTGTTGGGGGACCACGGTAGCACACAAAAATGAATCAAGCAAAATATTTCAATCACATAATCAAGTCTAATCACAAACACTTTGATTTAAGGAGGAAAAACCCATGTGGAAAATACACATGGCACCAAGCGATAGTAATACTCTATAAAAGAAGAAAATTACAAAATATAAAGATTACCTGATTCGAAAAAGCTTCAAAACTCTCTTACAAGCCCTTGAAACCCTTTGGAATGAATTAAAAAGCCATGAGATACACCCTATTCCCAATTACACCCATATATATAGCCTCTATGAAAATTACAATCGAAATAGGAAACAAATCCCGCACTAATGCAACTCTGCGTAACTCTTCGCGATCGTTCGATGGCACTTTGATGACATCGACAGACTGTCGATGGCATCAAACATCTTCAATGATTAAACTAAACACCAAAATGTTCCATTGATAAAACATGAATTTTTCGATAGCATCGAGCAGCCTTCGATGCAATCGAAGTCTGCTCGATTGTATTGAGTTGTCATCGACAAACTTGTTGATCTATTGATTTAATACATTAACCAACAATCTCCACAATGTCTTTAATTGCCAATCTTCATAGCTATTTTTTTCCTTATATGTAATTCTATCTTGCATTATAAATCCACAATCGCTTCTCATGCACACTTTGTCTTCCATTTATGCATTCGTTAAGCTCATAGAAGTTGCACAGAACTTGAACTTCTACGTGTGAACCACCTTACTAAGTATGTCCGCGGGATTCACGCTCGTGTGAATTTTCTCTAAAATTACACTTCATTCCTCAAGCACCCATCAGATAAAATAGTAACGAACATCATTGTGTTTAGTACGTGAGTGATAAATAAATTTTTTAGCCATATTGATTATGCTTTTGCGATTACGATTAACTAGCACGGCCTCCTGCTGAAGCCCTAATTGATTTATCATCCTCATCAACCAAACACCTTCTTTGAATGCCTCTGTCACTGCCATATACTCAATTTCAATTGTGAAAAGAGTCACCACAGATTGATTCTTTGACATTCAATTGAACGCTCCACCTGCTAGCACAAATGAATAACCGGAGGCCGACCTTCTAGTATCCACACTGTATACATAATCAAAATCTATATAACCTATAACTTGACCCCTGATTTCTCAAATGATAAGACGCAGTCTTGCGTACTTCAAATGTATCGAAGTAGCTATTTCACTGCATTCCAATGTTGCTTGTCGGGGTTAGACATGTATCTGCTGACAACAACTACTACATGTGAAATGTCTGGTCTAGTACAGACCATGGCAAACATCAAACTGTTAGCCGCATTTGAATAAGGCACACGAGACATACTTTTCTTCTCAGTTTTAGGACACTATTTAGAATAAAGCTTAAAATAAGCTGCATGAGGAACACTGACTGGCTTTACTTTCTCCATCCCATACTTCATCAACACATTATTAAGGTATTCTTTCTGAGATAACCGAAGCCTGATCTTCTTCCTGTCTCTGTGTATATCAATGCTGAGAACCCTCTTTGCAGCCCCCGGATCTTTCATCTCGAATGTCCCTAATAACTGAGTCTTCATTATGTCGATTTCAGACATGCTATGGCTAGCAATCATCATGTATCAACATACAATACCAGGATGATGAATTTTCTATCATTCAGTGTCTTATAATAGACACAATGATCATATTCACTCCTAGTAAAGCTTTGACTCATCATGAAAGAATCAAATATTTTATACGATGGCCTAGGTGAATCTTTCAAGATGTATAATGAACTCTTCAACCTACAAACCTTGTTCTCTATCCCTTTTACTTCGAAGCCTTCTGGTTATTTCATATAGATATTCTCTTCCAATTCCCCATGAAGAAAAACAGTCTTTACATCAATTTGCTCTAACTTGAGATTGTATTGGGCAACCAACGCCAACACGAATATGATAGATATTTGCTTCACCACAGGCACAAAGATCTCAGTGAAGTCGACGCTTTCTCTCTGATCGTAACCCTTCGCTACCAACCTTGACGTGTATCTATCATATTTCTTCTCGAAGGTCCACTTGCACCCAATCAGTTTTCGTCCGATAGGAAGCTTCACTAGTTCCCACATCTCGTTCTTATATAAGGAGTCTATCTCATCATCTATCGCAACTTTTCACTCTTCGTCATCTAACTCATCAAGAGCCTTCTAAAGAGTAGAAGGATTCCTTCGTATTTCTTAACCCTTTAGTGTAGCTTATCTCTCTCAACTGACGGTACATGGGAGTAAGCATTGCAACTAAATGCTCACAGTCCCAAGTAGTTTACCTACAAACCACTCCACACTTCTCTGTAATCTTACAATCAATGGCCGTAGAAGGGAACCGATTCACCAAGTAACAAGCCATGTTAATCACCTCAGTCCACAGGTCCTTGCCCAACTTAGTATTATTAATCATGCATCGGGCCATCTCCTAGAGAGTTTGATTCATCCACTCAGCCACACCGTTCTACTTAGGTGTGTGATGCACTGTGTTTTGCCTCACAATCCCTTCATCTTTTTAGTATTGATTGAATTCCCCTTGCTTTTGTCCTTAGTACCTTCACTTTTCGTCCTATCTATTTTTCCACCATGACCTTCCACTGCTTAAAGTTGGTGAAAACATTGGATTTATTTTTCATAAAATAAGCCCATACATTCTTGGAATAGTTGTCATTGAATGTGATGAATCATGACGACCCTCTACCAGAAACCATAGGTGATGACCCTCATAAATAAGAATGTACGTAATTAAGAACACTCTTATATACATGTTTTCCAAATTTAAATGATAACCTTGAATGTTTATCATATATATAATGTTGACATATATTTAAATCAAAACTTTTTAACATTGGAATTAAACAATGATTAGAAAGTACCTTCATGCCTTACTTGCTCATGTGGCCCAATTATGTATGCCACTTACATGCAGACGTATAATCTACTACATATATTATAACTCAACTTGATGAAGTGCTCCCGATCAATCTGTAAAGATTTTTATTCCGTTGTGCCTTCATGACTATTAGTTCCCCCTTTGAACTTTAAGGACACGATCAAAATCGATGAATTTGCACCCAAGCGCCTCAAGTGCTCCATGAAAGTTTAGACTGCTATAGTAGAAGTATGAAATAGTCTAAGAGTCCTAGAGGGGGGTGAATAAGAATTTTCAAATATTTTACCAATTTAAAAATCCTAATTGCCTAACTTAAACAATTCATCCATTTTAAGCAAGGCAATGTAACTCTAAAGACTGCCAAGCCAATAGAGGTTCCAATCACAGCGACTACTTAAGATATATGAATAAAGCAACTAGCCTATAACATTGTGAACTTGTGTGTGGAATGTGCTACCTATCAATCCTGGCCATTCATCTAATCATGCATATTCAATTAAGCATTTAAACACATAAGCATAATTAAACAAATGTGCAAATATTAATTTCAAACACAAGCATTTATAGTGGTTCGGCTACATTCCTACTCCATTCTCGACAACAGCACTCTCTCCTAGGATTTCACTATGAATAGTTTTAAATCAGTTCACCATTAACCTTTACAACCCTACACAAAGGACTCAACAATTTATGCTCTACACATGATCAAAGGTCCTACACTAAGAACCTACGTTTAAGCCCTATGGCCAAAGTTCCACACAAGGCACCTCTGTTTAGGCCCACCGGCCACGGTCCCACATAAGACACTTATGTTTAGGCCCACCGGCCAAGGTCCCACATAAGGAACCTACATTTAGGCACATAGGCCAAGGTCCCACACAAGGCACATACACGAGTTTGTTTATATCAAAATCTTAGCCTCAATCCTATACGAGGATAGAGACTAACTTGTTGACTCTTAATAATGACACTTGTCAGAATGAGTCCTCTTTCATTTCTTGTCTTGAGTTGCTTGATCTTCACTCTTTTGTGCTTGAATCAACTCCCCAATGCTCCCCCAATCATGTTGCTATAGTTTTCCTGTTGTCAGATTTACGATCAAGTACCTCGCATATAATGTTCTTATTAAGGTAACCAAGATAATGGGGGGGTGTTGAATCTCCTATCAAGGGTTATGAATGGATTTCCTAAGAGATTCAACTGATGGATGCATTAAAGTATAATTAAGACTAAGAGTATACCTCTAGGTTTGGAGTCAATACTCTAGTGAAGGCTTGAGATCATGTTCTTCATTAAATCGAGCTTTGAATGCTCATTGAGAAGATGAATCACAATGAAAAGAACACGAATCTCATATGGATAGAGTCTAGAAAGGCTAGGATAAGCTTGGGTTGCAATAAGGACTTTAAAATGCCTTAATCCATAATTTTCACAAAGTTCTGGGTCTTGTATTTATTAAGAAAAAGTCCCTAGGGATCTATAACAGCTAGTTATCGATACTACCGAGTGGACCTTCAGTGGTACTGAAATGCAGTCGGTAGCACCAAAATATCACTTGGTGGTACCGAATTAGATCTTAAAGTTGCTGAATGATTTTTGTTCCTTTCGTTGGTACTGAACATTATACATTGGTAGGAATCGGTGGTACCGAATTAACTTTGAAGGCTGCTAGATTGTTTTGGGCACTTTCAATGGTACGGAAGGTAACTTCGGTACTACTAAAGGTGTCATTCGGTGGCACCTTCTCCTGTTGAATGTGAAGAGATTTTCCTGTTTCAACTTCTTGTCCTTTAAATCATTCAACAACTTAGAACTTCTTCAAGCCAAGTCTAAAAGGGTAGAAAATATGAACATAGAATGGCTTTAAATAAATCATCTAAGTGGGCTTTCCTATTTGGGTTAGGATCATCTACAGGCAAGATTACGATTGTAGAAGCTTCTCTTTTCTTTGAACTTGTAGCTTGTGCTTCTGCTTTAGTTGGATTGTCGATCTTCTTTTGCCAAGGACCCATCTGATTACATGACACAACTAATCACGTGATTGACAAACATGTGTGCATGGTGAGTACACTAACACTCCAAGAGATATCAAGCTCTTCCTCATATCAAGAACATGTCTCACCTCAGTTAAGGCATATACTAATCCAACACTCACCACATTACAAGCATTATCATTATCCATAAATACTTGGCTACCACCGCACTCTCTGTAACTGGTGAACTAACTCCGATGAGGAGACATGTAATATGATGCCCTAGTATCTAAAATCCACTCGTCCCTACGATCATTGTGTAAGTGTCTGACCATAGACACTGATAACACATCATAATTGCTCATACCTTCATCAGATTCTATAGTATTAGCCTCCTGTGCCCAGATATTCCACAATTCTAGTACTTCAACTTACCTTTGCCATTGCCCTTGGATTTGGACCTCAATTGAGAAAACCCATTTTCTCTCTCAAAATTCTGCCACCTCGTAACCAATGCATCAATAGAGGCCCTCACATCAACATTTTTCTCTCTCATCATCTTTCCTTAAAGGGTTAAGATAATGGTATCAACGTTAATGGTCGATCTACCTATGCACAATGAGTCCTTGAATGACTCATACGAAGCCGAGAGAGAATTTGATAGGATGTATGCATGATCCTCATCTTTCATCATTTCTTTCACATCCAGCAATTTACAAATGATCATGTTAAAGTTACTAATATGAACCTTAACATTAGCCCCATCCACGGATGAAGTCCTCTATAATGTCATGAGAGAGAAAATTGTAGCAAGTACATGGGAAAAATTAGAGGACATCTACGCGAAGAAATCTCTTGAGAATCTCACATTCTTATCCAACTTGTTCTATGCTTCATCTGTCATAGATTTCAGTCGCTTATTAAGGAGTGCATCATCCAATCCTTACTGAACTAGGAGATCGATCATCTTGACCTTCTAAAGTTCAAAATTATTTTTGTCAAAATATTTCTCAACATCGAACTTATGATTAGAAGCCATTGTTACCATGCTTTCATATTCAATCTGCGCTCTAACATTTTGCTCTGATACCACTTGTTGGGGGACCATAGAAGGACACAGAGATGAATTAAGCAAAGTATTTTAATTGCATAATCAATCCCAATAAAAAACACACTGATTTAATGTCAAAAAACCCTTGTGGAAAAAAACCATGGCACCAAGAAATAGTGATGAACTATGAAAGCAGAAAGTTATAAGAGATAGAGATTACTCGATTCGATCAAGCCTCAAATGTCCATTCAGTCGTTTCTAGTTGTTAGATTGGAAGATCTAATCATTGTATCATCATGGCCGATCTGTTTTCGGACCTTTGTGGCTTTTAAGGCTGCTAGCCATTTTCAGAAATGGTTAGCCATTTTCAGAAATGGTTGACCATTTCAGATTAATAATCTGATCATTCTCAGTCGCTTATAAAGCCCTGGCTCATTTCAAACCCATCTCACCTATGCTCATACTAGACCACTTGCAACATGATCGCACAGTCTCGCGACGGTTCACGTAAGGTCATGAGGGAATGACCACTATGCGACACGATGCACATGTACAAAGTGCATCAACTAGTGCTACTACAACCACATTGCCCACACCCTCGCCTGTGCGTGTATGCGAACACGCAACCCGAGTGTCTTAACCTCCAAAGCTCTAAGTAGGAATACTACACACACCACCACATATAAACCCCAAATCTTCTCCCATCATTTCTTATGTGGGACAAAACACACCGCACTTTTTCATTTGAAATTTCCAAAATCATTTTGGCGGTAAAATGAAAATCCCAAAATATTTTGAATATTTGATTTTTACAAAAAACCACAAATTTCAATAGACGGCCTAATGCATAAGTGCTTATTATTGCAAAATATATCTTAAGGCTCTTTCTTGGTTGTATTCCTTGTGTTTTTGGCTAGTTCGCAAAGGGTTGTGCGAGCCTAGTAGGAGTGGTGTTAGGTGCAGTGGGTGGCTACTTGTGGTGCCTGCTAAGTGTGTGAATGGCCCATGCTGAGCACTTATCCCGACAAAGGCTCAGCCAACATGGCCCTGTCCTTTGGATGTTGGCAATGGTTTTGGGAACTTGAGTTGTTTTCTTAGGAGGTAAGGGTTTCTTCAATGGTGGATCTTGCAAGATCTAGAGTTCCTTTGGGTGTTGTTTTCCATCTTCTCCAACCATTTTATCGGTATTGTAAATTTCAGAGCTTGTTTGTAAGGCGAGGGCTTTTTATTTATTTATTTTTTCCTGCAATCTCTGGTTTGGATCTAAAAGTTGATTTTCATATGAATAAAATTATAGGTGATGTGCTCCCACCTTTCTCCATTATTAATAAATAAATAAAAAGGAATAATTTTGTAGGTAGTGCACTTGATTGTTGAATTAATGTTATTTTGGGATCAAAGCTACACAAGGGCAGATTTTAGGCATATTGAGTTGTTTCTACAAGTAAGAGAAAGTGATCTTAGTAGGTACCTACCAAGGTTTCCACAATTTATAAGGTGAGAGAGATCGGAGTTAGGCATACACACAAAAGCAATACTTGAAGTGTGATCATTAGAGGTTTGCTACAATACATCCTATAGTATTAAGCGACCAAATGTTGAATTTTCGGTCATGTTGCAATGATCTTAAACAATTTCACGATTCATCTTAACATGGATGGGTGGAACTAAAACTAAATGTATAGGAGTGGAAGAATTTTTAATGGCACTACAAACACCTCACCCAGAGCTAGATTAAACTACTCTTTAGGCTTTAACTAGGCTTTAATAAAATATTCTCCAAGCAATTGAAGAACCATTGAAATACCCAAACCAGTTTGTTTCGACAAGAAACGAAATGCATCATATTTAAGGGATTTTAATTCAATGACAACAAAGAAAGAATAAGAGAACAATTATCACAAGATGTTTATTTAGTTGAGTTCATTTACATCCTCGCATATCCCTTGATTCTGAGACAGATTATAATGAACAAGCACAATGAATGGAAGAGAAGATAGTTTAGTAGCAATTTTTGTAGCATTTCAACGCTTTTGATGTTCACTGCAAAGGCAAATGGGTTATGTGAACTCAAAGCTCTTGATTCTGAGTTGTGCGGGTGCACAATTGAGAAAATGCTTGTGGGCCACACAGTGCTCCATCAAAAGGATTGTGCGCTCCCATCTGTTGTGCACCCAACAATTGAGGAATTTCTATCTCCTCTGTGGGCTTCTTGAGATTCTTTGACTCCTATCTTCTCTCACTTCTCCTTCTTACTTCTCTCTCTCACTACCCTCTCCAAATGGAGGTAAGAGAGAGGTATTTATAGACATTCAGTAGGTGTGGAGGTCATCTGTCTGAAGATGAAAGTGCACAAGCTTAGACAGGGAATGTGGAGTGCACAAGGCTTACTTTAGGACAAAGTCCATGAAAAATAATACAAGAGGCCTACATTAGGACAAATTTCCATAGATAATGACACAAAAGGCAGGTTTAACACAAAGGAGAGAGAGAGAGAGAAGTAGTGCATGGGGCTTTCATCAAGACAACAAAAGCCTTACCTTAAGACAAAGGAGAGATAGAAGTGGCGCATGGGGCTTCATCAAGACAAGAAAAGCCTTGCCTTAAGACAGAGGAGAGAGAGAATTGGCACATGGGGCTTCCATTAAGATAAGAAAAGCCTTGGCTTAAGACAAAAGAGAGAGAGAAGTGGCATATGGGGCTTCCATCAAGACAAGAAAAGTCTTGCTTTAAGACAAAGGAGAGAGAGAAGTGGCACATGTGGCTTCCATCAAGACAAGAAAAGCCTTGTCTTAAGACAAAGGAGAGAGAGAGAGAGAGAGAGAGAGAGAGAGAGAGAAGTGGTGTACTGGGCTTTCAAAGTGGTATTGCACCGGTGGTGTAAAAGGCTGGGTTTTGCGCAGATGGCGAGAAAGGACTTCCCTTTGCGCGGATGGTGCAAAAGGTTTTCCCTAAAGGGGATTTGCACAGATGGTGCAAAAAGATTTCCCTCTCTCTTCCTTTCTTCTTTTCACCTCTTGTCTTCCTCCCTTCTTGTCTTCCAACCCCCTTAAATGAGGTATGGGGAGGGGTATTTATAGACTTTCCTTCCTTATATAGTGGTGATCACCACCACTTCTTTCTTCATATAACTTCCACCACACAAGGCACATACACGAGTTTGTTTATATCAAAGTCTTAGCCTCAATCCTACACGAGGATAGAGACTAACTTGTGGACTCTTAATAATGACACTTGTTAGAATGAGTCCTCTTTCATTACTTGTCTTGGGTTGCTTGATCTTCGCTCTTTCATGCTTGAATCGGCTTCCCGATGCTCCCCCGATCATGTTGCTATGGTTTTCCTGTTGTCAGATTCACGATCAAGTACCTTGCATATAATGTTCTTATTAAGGTAACCAAGGTAATGGGAGGGTGTTGAATCTCCTATTAAGGGTTATGAATGGTTTCCTAAGAGATTCAACTAATGGATGCATTAGAGTATAATTAAGACTAAGGATATACCTATAGGTTTGGTGTCAATACTCTAGTGAAGGCTTAAGATCATGTTCTTCATTAAATCGAGCTTTAAATGCTCATTGAGATTATGAATCACAATGAAAAGAACATGAATCTCATATGGATAGAGTCTAGGAAGGCTAGGATAAGCTTGGGTTGCAATAAGGACTCTAAAATGCCTTAATCCATAATTTTCAAAAAGTTTTAGGTCTTGTATTTATTAAGAAAAAGTCCCTAGGGATCTATAACAGCTAGTTATCGATACTACCGAGTGGACCTTCAGTGGTACTGAAATGCAGTCGGTAGCACCGAAATATCACTTGGTGTACCAAATTAGATCCTGAGTTGCTGGATGATTTTTGTTCCTTTCGTTAGTACTGAACATTGTACATTGGTAGGAATCGGTGGTACCGAAATTCCAATCGGTGGTACCGAATTAACTTTGAAGGCTGCTGGATTGTTTTGGGCACTTTCAGTGGTACTAAAGTTAACTTTGATACTACCAAAGGTGTCATTCGGTGGCTCCTTCTCCTGTTGAATGTGGAGAGATTTTCCTATTTTAACTTCTTGTCCTTTAAATCATTCAACAACTTGGAACTTCTTGAAGCTAAGTCTAAAAGGGTAGAAAATATGAACTTAAAATGGCTTTGAATAAATGATCTAAGTGGGCTTTTTGATTTGCGTTAGGATCACCTATAGGCAAGATTAAGATCACAAAAGCTTCTCTTTTCTTTGAACTTGTAGCTTGTGCTTCTACTGTAGTTGGATTCTCGATCTTCTTTTGCCAAGGACCCATCTGATTACATGACACAACTAATCATGTGATTGACAAACATGTGTGCATGTTGAGTATACTAACACTCTAAGAGATATCAAGCTCTTCCTCATATAAGGAACATGTCTTGCCTCAGTTAAGGTATGTACCAATCCAACACTCACCACATTACAAGCATTATCATTGTCCATAAATACTTGGCCACCACCGCATTCTTTGTAACTGGTGAACTAACTCCGATGAGGAGACATGTGATATGATGCCCTAGTATCTAAAATCCACTTGTCCCTATGATCATCGTGTGAGTGTCTGACCATAGACACTGATAACACATCATAATCGCTAATACCTTCATCAGATTCTATAGTATTGGCCTCCTGTGCCCAGACATTCCACAGTTCTAGTTCTTCAACTTACCTTTGCCATTGCCCTTGGATTTGGACCTCGATTGAGAAAACCCATTTTCTCTCTCAAAATTCTGCCACCTCGTAACCAATGCATCAGTAGAGGCCCCCACATCAACATTTTTCTCTCTCATCGTCTTTCCTTAAAGGGTTAAGATAACGGTATCGACGTTAATGGTCAATCTACCTATGCACAATGAGTCCTTGAATGACTCATACGAAGCCGGGAGAGAATTTGATAGGATGTATGCATGATCCTCATCTTTCATCATTTCTTCCACATCCAGCAATTTACAAATGATCATATTAAGGTTACTAATATGAACCTTAACATTAGCCCCATCCACGGATGAAGTCCTCTATAATGTCATGAGAGAGAAAATTGTAGCAAGTACATGGGAAAAATTAGAGGACATCTACGCGAAGAAATCTCTTGAGAATCTCACATTCTTATCCAACTTGTTCTATTCTTCATCCGTCATAGATTTCGGTCACTTATTAAGGAGTGCATCATCTAATCCTAACTGAACTAGGAGATCGGTCATCTTGACCTTCTAAAGTTCAAAATTATTTTTGTCAAAATATTTCTCAACATCGAACTTAGGATTAGAAGCCATTGATACCATGCTTTCATATTCAATCTGCGCGCTAACATTTTGCTCTGATACCACTTGTCGGGGGACCGTAGAAGGACACAGAGATGAATCAAGCAAAGTATTTTAATCACACAATCAATCCCAATAAAAAGCATACTGATTTAAAGTGAAAAAACCCTCGTGGAAATTAAGGAGTGCATCATCCAATCCTTACTGAACTAGGAGATCAGTCATCTTGACCTTCTAAAGTTCAAAATTATTTTTGTCAAAATATTTCTCAACATCGAACTTATGATTAGTAGCTATTGATACCATGCTTTCATATTCAATCTGCGCTCTAACATTTTGCCCTAATACCACTTGTCGGGGGACTGTAGAAGGATACAGAGATGAATTAAGTAAACTATTTTAATCACACAATCAATCCCAATAAAAAGCATACTGATTTAAAGTGAAAAAACCCTCGTGGAAAAAAAAACCATGGCATCAAGTGACAATAATGAACTATGAAAGCAAAAAATTATAAGAGATAGAGATTACTCGATTCGAAAATGCCTCGAATCTCCATTACAAGCCCTTGAAATCCTTTGGTACCAATTAGAAAGCCCTGAGATAGACCTTATTCCTGATATATATATATATATAGACACACATACACACACAAACACTATGTGAATCACAATCCAAATAGGAATCAAATCCCACACTTATGCAACTCTGCATAACTCTGCACGGTCATTTGATGACAGTTCAATGGCATCGACAGACTATTGATTTACAAATTTAAGACATCAATCAATAGTTCAAACTTACTGTAAGTTGATCATCTAAAGTAGCCCGTTTCCCAGGGTTGCTAGGGGTGTTAGTAGAGATTCTTGTGGTAGGATACTTTTTGTCGGCAACAATCAATATACGGTGGTGACTAATAATGTAGTGGAAGGTAGAGCCCTAGTCAATGGGATTTCAAGATGCTTGGATTTTGGGTGCTTTAACCTTGAAAATGAAAGCAGCTAGAAACTTGTTATGACTGTATGAATTAGGATGCAATGTCCCATGAACAATTTGGTATTGGTGGGTGGCTGTAAAATTAAATCTCAATTTTGTTAACTTCAAGGAAAACTCAATGGTGGATGGTCATGCTTGCCTGGGGAGCTTGTGTAATATAAACAGTGGTGTAATTTGGAAAACCATTCATGCTTGAATCGTATGGATCCATTGTATTAAATAGATGTAGTTGGTTACAACATGATAACAAAGAAATAACAAGATAACAAGGATGTTTGAAATATTGTAATCCTATATTTGAAAAATTGCAACCGTCTCTTTGTTGGGAGATAATCATGAAGATACGTTCACAATAGAAGTAGTCTTCTTTTTATGAGAAAATAGGATTTTCCCCAGGATATTAGAAGTTGCTTCATAATAGATAATCTGGAATAGTTCTAACTAGGCGTGGCTGATGGTTGTGTTGGGCTTTGGTCAAATTTCAATCTATGCTCCTTACCAGCTGCGGTTGATCTTCAAGCTATGGTTATGATTAGTTTAGTAATCATGGATGAAATTGATTCATTTGCTTTAGAGGGGTAATGGAGAAGTTGTTGGAAATACCAAAAAAATAAAATAAAATAAAATTAATTATTTTCGTTTCACTAGGCTGAATCATGTAAAATATACGCTATCCTTTAAACGTGATTCGCCCCCTTAGCTATGGGTTACAGGCGAATTGCTTCCAAGATAGGACAAGCTTGTTTGGATCCTACGTTCAACAATCATGAAGGGTCCACCTAGGAACAATTCAATGCAGCAGATCTTCTGGCATAATCAAACAGAGGATGTGTTAACTGTATTCTAAAATGGAGATGAAATCTGAAGGATCTGATGGATGAGGAGAGATGTGAGTTTGAAATGATGGAATTTGGACAAGAATGGTCCAGTTTATATAGGCACCAGGGAGTGGATTGTTGTTAGGTGGCCATCAATGGTTCAGAACGTTTGAAAAATGTTTCTGACCCTTGATCATTAATTTCAGTCGTTTCTGGTTGTTAGATTAGAAGATCTAATCATTGTATCATAATGGCCCGTCTGTTTTCGGATCGTTGTGGCTTTTAAGGCTGCTAGCCATTTTCAGAAATGGTTGACCGTTTCGGATTAATAATCTGATCATTCTCAGTCGCTTATAAAGCCCTGGCTCATTTCAAACCCATCTCACCTAGGCTCATACTAGACCACTCGCACCATGATCACACCGTCTCGCGACGATTCATGTAAGGTCATGAGGGAATGACCACTATACGACACGATGCGCACGTGCAAAGTCCGCCAACTAGCGCTACTACAACCACATTGCCCACACCCTCACCTATGCGTGTATGCGAACATGCAACTCGAGTCTCTTAACCTCCAAAGCTCCAAGTAGGAATACTACACACACCACCACATATAAACTCCAAATCTTCTCCCATCATTTCTGTTGTGGGACAAAACACACCACACTTTTTCATTTGAAATTTACAAAATCGTTTTGGCGATAAAATGAAAATCCCAAAATATTTTGAATATTTGATTTTTATAAAAAACCACAAATTTCAATAGACGGCTTAATGCATCAGTGCTTATTGTTGCAAAAGGTATCTTAAGGCTCTTTCATGGTTGTATTCCTTGTGTTTTTACTTGGTTTGCAAGGGGCTATGCGAGGCTAGTAGGAGTGGTGTTAGGTGCAGTGGGTGACTGCTTGTGGTGCCTGCTGAGTGTGTGAATGGCCCATGTGGAGCGCTTATCCTGGCAAAGGCTCAGCTAACATGGCACTGTCCTTTGGATGTTGGTAATGGTTTTGGGAACTTGAGTTGTTTTCTTAGGGGGTAAGGGTATCTTCAATGGTGGATCTTGCAAGATCTAGAGTTTCCTTTGGGTGTTGTTTTCCATCTTCTCCAACCATTTTATCGGTATTGTAAATTTCAGAGCTTGTTTGTAAGGCGAGGGCTTTTTATTTATTTATTTTTGCTTGCAATCTCTGGTTTGGATGTGAAAGTTGATTTTCATATAAATAAAACTATAGGTGATGTGCTCCCACCTTTCTCCATTATTAATAAACAAATAAAAGAGGAATAATTTTGTAGGTAGTGCACTTAATTGTTGAATTAATGTTATTTTGGGATCACAGCTACATAAAGGCAAAATTTAGGCATATTGAGTTGTTTCTACAAGTTAGAGAAAGTGATCTTAGTAGGTACCTACCAAGGTTTCCACTATTTATATGGTGAGAGAGATCGGAGTTAGGCATACACACAAAAGCAATGCTTGAAGTGTGATCATTAGAGGTTTGTTACAATACATCCTATAGTATTAAACGACCAAATGTTGAATTTTCGGTCATGTTGCAATGATCTTAAACAATTTCACAATTCATCTCAACATAGATGGGTGGAACTAAAACTAAATATATCGGAGTGGAAGAATTTTTAATGGCACTGCAAACACCTCACCCAGAGCTAGATTAAACTACTCTTCAAGCTTTAACTAGGCTTTAATAAAATATTCTCCAAACAATTGAAGAACCATTGAAATACCCAAACCAGTTTGTTTCGACAAGAAACAAAATGCATCATATTTAGGGGATTTTATTCAATGATAACAAAGAAAGAGTGAGAGAACAATGATCACAAGATGTTTTATTTAGTCTGAGTTCATTTACATCCTTGCATATCCCTTGATTCTGAGATAGATTACATTGAACAAGCATAATGAAAGGAAGAGAAGGTAGTTTAATAGCAATTTTAGTAGCATTTCAACGCTTTTGATGTTCACTACAAAGGCAAATGGGTTATGTGAACTCAAAGCTCTTGATTCTGAGTTGTGCGGGTGCACAATTGAGAAAACCTGTGTGGGCCACATAGTGCTCCATCAGAAGGATTGTGCGCTCCCATCTATTGTGCACCCAACAATTGAGGAATTTCTATCTACTCTATGGGCTTCTTGAGATTCTCTGACTCCTATCTTCTCTCACTTCTCCTTCTTGCTTCTCTCTCTCATTACCCTCTCCAAATGGAGGTAAGAGAGAGGTATTTATAGACATTCAACAGGTGTGGAGGTCATCTGTCTGAAGATGAAAGTGCACAAGCTTAGATAGGGAATGTGGAGTGCACAAGGCTTACTTTAAGATAAAGTCCAAGAAAAATAATACAAGAGGCTTGCATTAGGACAAGTTTCCATGGATAATGACACAAAAGGCAAGCTTAAGATAAAGGGGAGAGAGAGAGAAGTGGTGCATGGGGCTTTCATCAAGACAAGAAAAGCCTTGCCTTAAGACAAAGGAGAGAGAGAAGTGGCGCATGGGGCTTTGTCAAGACAAGAAAAGCCTTGCCTTAAGATAAAGGAGAGAGAGAATTGGCACATGGGCCTTCCATTAAGACAAGAAAAGCCTTGACTTAAGACAAAGGAGAGAGAGAAGTGGCGCATGGGGCTTCCATCAAGACAAGAAAAGCCTTGCTTTAAGACAAAGGAGAGAGAGAAGTGACGCATGTGGTTTCCATCAAGACAAGAAAAGCCTTGCCTTAAGACAAAGGAGTGAGAGAGAGAGAGAGAGAAGCAGTGCATAGGGCTTTCAAAGTGTACTGCGCGGGTGGTGCAAAAGGCTGGGTTTTGCACAGATGACGCAAAAGGACTTCCCAAAAGGAGTTTGCGTGGATGGTGCAAAAGGTTTTCCCCAAAGGGGGTTTGTACAGATGGCGCAAAAGGATTTCCCTCTCTCTTCCTTTCTTCTTTTCACTTCTTGTCTTTCTCCCTTCTTGTGTTCTAACCCCCTTAAATGAGGCATTGTAATGCCCTGAAATTTGGGGGTCGAACATAACTCAGCTCCCGAGTTCCAAAACATCACTTATGCAACATATTTAATGATGGTTGTATGTTGTCTGTATTAGTGCATAAAACATGGAATAGATTAAGCCAAAACACAGATATAATTCAGGGATAAGTGAATAAAGTAAGCGAAAGACTTATAGAAATATATGTGTACAAGTGTAAATCCCTGAAGTACATTCACCAACCAGGTCATGATGAAAGTGTTATTATCAAAATTACAAGTATCATGATTACATCATTTAAATCCCAAAAATAATTCCCAGAGTCCCACGCATCAGAACAAGCTCGTTAGAACCCGTCTAAAAACGGCATATAAGAGAAAGCAGCCTCATCATCATCCATCTCCCGCTCTGCCTCAGAAGCCGCATCCACATCTGTAACATCAGAACCTAAGACAGAGTCTGGTGGGTGTTTAACACCGCCCCAGAACGTGGGAGTGAGTGATCCACTCAGTGGAACAATAAGGCACTGGTTAACATGTTATCAGTTCAATCAAGTAGTAATGATAAAGTAGAAAATTAAATAAATCCTAAGTACTCTTGTTAATGCAAGGATGTATGCAAAATGATGTGTGCCCTCACGCGTACACCCTCAGCGTCTTCATCTTACGTTATGCATGACACCACCTCAAAGTGTGCCACATCTACAAAGCACATGCAAATGCGGTGCATGAATATGATTACCAAGTTGTTATTAGTCCTTTTCATACAGCAGGATTGGGAAGCTAAAGTACCTTCCTCATATCACAATCCAAACAGTGATCCATTCTAGGGTCGTCAATCCTAGACATCTCATACGATCATATGGTTTCAGGTCGTAGCAAAGGGCTCGTCTCCAATCAATGCACGCCTTTCATACCTTCGTTACTACACCAAGGCTCGTCACCTCAATGCGGTATCCAGGCATGCTCGAGGTCACTACAAAGGGCTCGTCACCAATCAATGTAGGCCGATAGCACGAATATAGTGTCCCATACCACCATAATCGGCTCACGAGTTTAGTTGCTCACTGGTCACTACGGGGAAGCTTGTCACCCCAGCGTAGGCCGACAGCTCAACCACGGTGTCCCATACCACCATGTCCGGCTCATGAGTCTTAGCGGATCAAGGTACCATGGTTAATAGGATTTCATCGGTAAGTCCGGTACCGTAGATTCAAGCAGTAGCGTCCATACATGGTGAACATACATCGGACAATCGGGTTACTTGACGAACTCGACTAGCATGAGTGCACGTTGGGTTGAGCGATATAGAGTGCGCAAACACTCCGTGTGGCCAAACTACTGTCGACAACTCTAATACGACTCGGGTTCGTCTAATACGTCCTACGTGGCGAAAGCAACCTCAGCCACGAACTTAAGGCCGATTACTAATTTCCTGGACTAATGCATAGTCCCACACACATTCCACTATAACAGATATTCGTATTGAATGTAGAACAGTAAAGGAACAACAACTCAAATCATGTGATACACAAGCATGTGAAGAAATATCAACTTAACATAAATGTAAGTATAAGTAACACTTGAATTTAAACAACAAGGAATGTAACTAGCAAGAAGGAAATCACACACACTAGTGGGAGAGTTGAGAATCGCTTCTCAATGCCCATACTAGGTTGAAACATCACACTTTAGATCAGTCAGACATTTCTATAAACACTTAGAATACATGAAACAACACACATGACGTATGTTGAGAAACAAGCATTTGGACAATTCCTTTTACCAAGGAGTTGTCATACACAGATCTAGCACACATACATGACAAATAATCATGGCAAACACAAGTGCATATTTTATACGTATACAGTACTTTATACATACACATAGAATACACAAATCTCAATATAACACATGTATATCAGGAACGCAACATAACCACAACATTTGGCATGTGAAATCTCATCCATAACAAGAATAAATCATTAACTGGCATTGAAAGCCTTGAGAACCATAACCTATACACTTAAAGTCCGCACCTTAAGCCAGAAAAGAAACACTGAATTGATTTATACGAGTTGTCTTCGTCAACGGCGATAGAATACCCTAAAACAAGGATAAAAATGAGATACAACAACACCAAGACTAATTGATACAATGGTCACAATACCACGAAAGGTCAGACTTAAGCTCACTGACCATGGATCTAGGTCAGGCTGAGTTTTCATACCGACCGGCTCTTCAGATCAGCCATGGCGGACCACACTCAATTCAACGGTCACAGAATCTCGATCAGGTCCACAAGCACAAGGATATGCATGGGCCATCTTCCCCGATCAGAGCTGGCATGGGTCAAAATCCAACCGTCAGATAGCTTAAAATCATCACGCAAGCGACACGACTCAGATTTCATAAAAGCTTATTAAATTTCCAACCGTTCTCACACTCTCTACTCCAAACTCAATCAAATCGACCCAGAACATCACATGGACTTGATTTTCGAGGTGATGGTCAAGCCCAACATGGTGACTGCAACAGCCTAAGATCATCACTATCGGACTTTCGACGCGCGGTCCAGGTCCGATCCAGAACTTTAAAAAATTCTCCAGAATAACTGGATTTAGCGATGGATCCCAGATTTCAGAGTAACATAGCGCTAACTAATCTACAGGTTTTGAGTCATGCAGATCAAATTTAAAGTGATTGATGCGAATTTCACAAGCAATCGAGTATAACACTAATTACCCCAAAAACAACTACTTAAGGAAAGATTAGCACAAAAATTCCAAGGTCGTTACAGGCATGGGGAGGGGTATTTATAGACTTCCTTTCCTTATATAGTGGTGATCACCACCACTTCTTTCTTCATATAACTTCCACCCTCATTCCTTACACAGTGGTGTTCAACCACATTGCCTTAAATAGTGGTGTACATTCCTTTCTAAGTCAAGAACCATACTTTCTCCCATCATACATGGCAACGCCCATCCACTCCTTTTTACAAAAATAACCCCATTCACTCATTTTTACCAAAATAACCCCATTCACTCCTTTTTACCAAAATAACCCCATTCACTCTTCTATTCAAAACATGAAGCGTACAACCTCTTCTAACATGGAGCGACGCTTCAGAAAGCTCCTATACTACTATATATTTTTTTGTGCCTCAACAGATGCCCCCTCGGTCCTTCTTTGATTGATTCATGAAATCATATGAAGGATCGTTCTTCTTCCAACCGAAGAACCCACTACCAAAAAATCAAGCAAAGGCTATGGACTTTGAAAGCTTCTAGCCACGGATTAAATCCGTAGCAATTATACTATGGATTAAATCCGTAGCTAAAGCCTAATTGATTTGTAGCTAAAACGTACCTCCTCACCTAAACCTTATTAAACATAGATGATGCTTAAGGGGTTCCATGGGGTCCATTGGAATATATGTGTTTGATCTAAGCCACCCATCAATTCTGATATATAATTTTAGTGGATGAGCTCAAAAATTATGTAGATTAAATGTTTAAGTGGACCACACCATAAGAAATAATAAAAATTAAATTTCTATTATTAATATGTTGTGTGGTCTCCTTACAGATTCGATCTAACTCATTTTTTGTATCAACACTTAAAATAATAATTTAAAATTAATGGATGGAGTGGATATATAAAATACATCACAGTAGGCCCCACGGTCCTAAAACCCAACGTCCTAAAGGGGTCGTCCGTCACGCACCCCTCCAAAAACCAATGTGCCCTCCCAAAACCAAAACCCATCCATCTGTCCTTTTCTCCCACGTACAGCAGACGAAAACCCATCTCTCAATCTCTCTCTCCATCTCTCTCTTGCACTCAGCCTCTCTCTTTCCCTTGCCCTCTCTCAATCTCCTGCTCTCCCTCACCTTCTCTCCTTGTCTCTTGGCCACATTCCCCTCTCTCTGTTTTCAAAACCCCCTTTCGCCGCAAGAAGGAGAAGAAAAAGGAGAAGGAGAAGAAGAAGCACAGTTTGTTTCTCTCTCTCTCTCTCTCTCTATTTCTGAAATTTGTTGCGTTTAGATGCTCAATCCTTTAATCCCTATGATTCCCTATGAATGGAAACTGATCATGTCGCCTTGAATCCTTCAATCCCTATGCATTCTTTCAATCCTTCAATCCGCATTCCCCTCTATTTCTGAAATCTAAAAATGCTTTGTGGGCTCTACCATAATATGTGTATGCGGGCCATTCATTTTTTCCAACTCATTTTAGGGACAAATCTTAGGTGGACCACACCATAGGAAAATGTGGTGATTGAACGCCTGCCATTAAATACTTCCTAAATTCATAAGAATCCCTCGTTTTGTGATTTTTAAATTTTTTTAAAGGTGTGTTTTTAGATCTGTTGTCATATACACAATAGCGTTTGTGTATGTGCTTGTTTACTTTTTTTACATCATGGGTTATTCTATAGACGGGTAGTTGGGTGTATGTAGTATTGGGATTAAAATGTCCGCCCCATTGGCTGATATGTTGTGTGCCTCATGGGATGAACATGTCCCTTACATAGGACTCCCATCTGATTCACTTTGTTAGCTAATTTCTATCTGGTATTTAGTTAATCATAAATGATGGGATGTTTCATTTTCTATTTTGTTTGTTTAACTGATACTCTGGTAATGCATTCTTGATACACAGGCACATTGAATGAATTGTGGAGTTGTGAGTCAGTTCTATTGAACATTTCTAGCTCGTTTTCATCTACTATAGTTTTTCGGGTGTTTTTCATTTTTGACCATCCAATACTGTCCCTCCTATCCAATGATTAGGTACCCAAATAAGAATGATTGTTGTTCATGACGGATCTAGATTGGCACATGGATCATCTACCACCCTCTGCCAGAGTATCAAAGTTTTCTCTTTGGGTTGTTTTACATGCTGTCCATGTGCGTTTGATCTGATAATCCAATAAACTCTGATCAAAACAGAGGAAAAATGCTTGTGGATGTGTGAGATTCGTTTAACCCACATGGTGATTGTGTGAGATTCAGTTCAATTTACATTGAAATTCAGAATGGAAATGTCCCAGTGAAGGGATGAATAACCTACTACAAGATTGGTTTGCTTTAGGTTCCCTCACTGATTATAAAAATATCTATCAAAAATCAGGTTCCCTCATTATGAAAAAATCTAGCTTTCTTCTCCAATTTAGCCCATTGGAGGTGGTTACTTCTATTTATAGTCATGTTAGAACTATTCGAAGCCCGGGCCAAATTGTTTATGGCTGTTTGAATTCTGAAGGAAACAAAGGAACCATGTAATCTGAAAAATCTTGGCATGGCATTCCTTAGTAAATCATTACAAATGAGCAGCTTTTTTCAACATGTCTCTAGTTGTTTGCATTGCAGGATTAAAGTCAACCTTGGGAGGTACTTCCATCTGTAGCGAGGTCTATTGTTTATGGTGTGGTCTGCACCCTTAAAAATTATGGTGAAACAAACCATGCTAACCATGAAAACTTGTTTGATTGGTTCCAAGTGTAGTTGACTATAAATGAGTAGTAATTATTTACATTTTCATTATGCATGAATTAAATTAATTTGCATTATGGCATGTTATATAAGTTTTGGATTTAAAAAAAAGGTCCAGTGCAATGTTTATTTGCTATCCAACATGTTGATTTATGTTAGACAGATTTAGATGAAGGGAAAACATAAATATCATCTTAATCCAAAACTTTATTGCCCTAATAAGTTTTTAACAATGGGTGTTCAATTACCATCTTTCCTTTGGTGTAGTCTACTTGAGATTTGAATCTACCTCATTTTTTGACAATTAGCTGGAAAAATGGATTGACTGTTGATGCGAATGCTAACAGGTTCAAATATAACCATGTGCCGCATGTAGCATTCGATCAATTTTCCTTTAAGATTCAACAAAAAGAGAGAGAAAGAAAAAGAAGAAGAAGGATTCCACTCTTCACTATATTACTTTTCTAATGGGTATCTTTAGAAGATTGGAAGATTGGAGCTTTAGGATCATCATGCTCTATGCATTGGAATAAAGCAAATGATTATTCAAATCCCTAAGCACACAATTCCAATGTTTATAGAATAACATGCCTGCTTCCATTGGTAGATACTGCCCTCACCCAATTTGCTTGAGATGATACTAAATGTGGTATCCACTTGGGAAGTTGCTAAAGATCATGTGAAGAGTATAAGTCTGTATGAAAAAATAATAATCTTGGACATACTAGGTATTTAAAAAAAATATCTATGGGTGTGAATACTCATGTTTATTCAATAAAGATTTTACAAGTACTTAATATATTAGAATTGCATGCGAGACTTTTCATTTATGCAAGTAGTTTAAGATTTTACTTATAAATTACATTATTAATTTATTGTAAAAATATAATGATTACAAACTCCTTAATACATTGGATTTGGTAGATACTATTTTTCTAGGTCCAATCATCTGATAGCACTTCCTTCATTTCCAACTTTGAGGAGGATGGTGCATTAGGCTAATTTTCAACTTTAGTTTTTTGTAAGGTGCAGGTTGAAAATGGACCACTTGGTTAATCGAGATTTGCTGCAATGAATAGGGAGTGCATGACAGTAAGTTTCCCAGACCCACATTTTATTTCTGGAATAAGAAGTTTTTCAAAGTTTGCATAAGAAAACCTTCCTGGTAGAGAATCCATTCCTTGTCCATGCACCACTTGCAGATGTGCACGTTTTCCAGTTTCTTATGATGATATGGAAATACATCGAATAAAAATGGATTTGACCCAAGCTATAGGGTTTGGAACATGCATGGGGAGCATGTATCACCTAAGTGTACTATACGTGAATCAAGTTCCCAACAATACCATAGTGTTATACAACCTGGCGCTCCTTTGTCGAAAGAAGATGGGTTCGCATCTACACTTGGAGAGGTCGTCTGGGATCATTTGTGCAATGGGGGAAAGAGGCTTTGAGAATTCAATAATTTGAAAAAATTTGGTACTCTATAATTGAACATGTGTAGTGTGCATGTCTTTTTTAATTACATTATATGATGTTTGGCTTGTTTGTTTCTTAATTTTGAACTAATTTGGCACTTGTTTATATATATATATATATTGAATGAATTCTGTGCTCTATATTTGAACGTATTTATAGTCTTAGGCTCCATTTGGTCATCACATTAGCATTTATGAAAACATTTATAAAAAAAAAACCAAATGGAGCCTAAGCCCTTTTTAACTTCGCTAATGCAACTCCTTGCATTGCCGGTCCCAAGCCCGGGTAAAGGAGGAGGGAGAAGGGCTTTAGAATGAGATCGTTAACGATGGAGGAGATCCTGAAAATGCAGTGAGGATCTCTAGTTTTATGGTTTTACTTGTACATTCCCGTATTGATTACTCAAGCATGACGGTTATGCGCATTCTTTCAAGTGGATGTTGCATGTGGGAGGATTGGAACTGCATATTTCAGATTTAAGCATCTGGTACATCTCTTGTCAAGAATGCACATGTATAGTTCATCAAATAATACACTACGTGATTATAATTACATTTATTTGTTGCAACAATATGTTCATGATATCGTGTGTATGATATTTGTGTTGTAATTACAGTTATCTATAATAATAATTTGTTCATTATAGTGCATTCACAATAGTTATCATTGTGGTTACAGTTATTCATTATGTGACAGGTTTTCAGGTGAGATGAACGAGTTTTAAAAAAAAACAGTTTGCGGTTTTGAAAAGCGATTCCCAAGATGTATGTGTGTTTCAGGGGCCATTTGCACATTGGAAGCATACAATGGAAGGTAAGGAAAACCCTTGAATTTTCTTCTTTAAATCATGAAAAGGTATTTGTGCTCTTTTCATTGAGTGATGAATTGCCATACTTTTAAATTTGTTCACATGGGTTCTGGTAGAGACTATTGTGGTGTTCCTTATCTGAGCCCTATTGTATTGTTCCTTATTCTGGTAGAGACTATTGTGGGTTCTGATGAGTAAAATACTCTAGTAGTATTTTGTAGATAAAAAATATATACTTCTATCTGAAATCGGTGTAATCAACCTGTAGTCTTTGGTTTCATTAGTGAAATTCAAGCTGGATATCTATGACAACCATATAAAAATCTGCATGTCTCGTTGAAATTGAGGAGAATTTTAATTTAAAATTTTCTATTCTTGGTTTTTATATATTTTATATGATAGATGTGAGTGGAGCCCATGTCTTAAGACTTTGATTTGATGAAGCCCACCACGATGCTCAAGGGTGAACATTATAGCCATTTGAGATTTTAGTATATGGTGGTCCATCCGATAAACCGAACTGTGGGCTTGACATGTGTTGAATCCCACGCATTGACAATATTAGGCATACTCATGAGTAGGACATGCATAATTCTTCATTTAAAAATGCACATCATTTTGAGTTGGTTTAGTTACATTTCGTTCCCATATGTGAATCCATACATGTTTTGTAGGTGAAGAGCGATTTGTAAAAAGAATCTCGGCTGCAAGGATAGTGAAGCTGTCCATCACCACTTATTCAACGGTTAGCCATTTTCATGTTTTCCTTGCACCCCAATGTAGGTGTTTCTGGCAAGTATGTTGGACTGATGGTTATTCGAGCATACCATATGGCAAGTGATCCATACTCATTTGCAATTGAATTGTGCACTGAATCTGAGAATTAGATGTGGATTCTGCATTCAATCTGCTCTCATGGTACAAACTCTCCATTCTAAGAATTGGATGTGGATTCTACACTGAATTTGTGGATCTCTGTGTTCCAATCCATGCACTTGAGGAAAATTGTGGGGCCTTGCCGAGTCCTAGCAGATTCGATTCTCTGGAGTTTCAACATGAGGTCATGGGTTCGAGCATACCTTGTGGTGTGAGTGTGTAGTGTAGGGCGGGGTATGTGAGTCATGGTCTATGCCTCTTACATGCATGCATGGTGGGCCCTGCATGCCATCAAAGCTAATACTCTACTAGCATCACTCATATTTTCTAGTTAACAAAACCATGCTGCCAGTTTCAACATGCATTCTTCCAAAGATCATCTGCATTTCTGTTCTATTACATGAATATAGAGCTGATGTTCTGTTGTGGTTTTGGCATCTGTAGGTTATGGACTATGCCTCTCTCGCTCATTGTGACAAATCGGAATGCAGGTTTTTCTTTGTTTTGTTGACTTGATGAACATAACTGAGGAGCCTTCATTTGGGATTATTTTCCTTTTCATTTTCTGCGTTGCAGAAACATTCATCAATTATGGAGTGAGTATCCAACATAAGATCCGATCATTCATTCCTAATGTTGGATTACAGGTAACTTAATGATGGTTTCTCTCTTATTCATTTGATTTCAAAAACATTGTTGCATTAGAACCCAATGCAGGAATAGGTGGTAACTACCTTATATAGTCAGTGTTATTTATGGTCTACCATACACAACACCTTTTCTTTTAAAAGAACAACCATCTCTTTCTTCTTGCGGTGAAGATCTGTGTCATCGTTAATGTAGTTGCATTTGATTACTCTTTTGATGAATTTGATATTAATGTACATGCCTTGTTTTGTTAAAACAACCAGCTATATGCTCGTAGGCACTTTTTGTTTCCTCTTTAAGTATTGAGAAATATACAATGAACATGTGATGGGAATGGTGAGTTGTTCCAGACTATGGTTTTAAGATTCATCTGAACCAGGTGTGACTCGGACGAGGCAACTCGTATTGGGTGGGACCCAATCCAGTTCAACACCCCACGACTCAACCCTCCAGGTGAACCCTGACTCGGGTAAGTTGAGCAATTCATCCCCAACTAGGGTGAGTCATGACTCGACTTAGGGCGAATGAGTTGATCCCAACTGGATATTTTAACCATGTTACGAGAATTCCCAGTTAGGGCTTTTCTAAGCTGACATGCATGTGCAAGTCAGCTAATATATGCCAGCTTGGCACACAGGTAAAATATCTAAGCCCCACTCATTTTGTGGATGCATAGATGCTACTGGTGAAAGATAAAGGTGGTCTGCTTAGTAGTTGTGCCATGATATTAGAAATAAGTGGATGTGTTAGAGAACTTCAGGCAGGTCTTTCATAGCTATAGATTCATTCAGTTAATTGTGGCCCAACTAGAGGACTGACCTGATTCTTGGGATATGGAATTTACAGTTTACCCTTTTGATGGATGGCTTGGATATTACACCTGTTTGGCATGCCGGCATGTGGTAGTGTGTGCATTAGCTCACTTATACATGTAGGTGAGCTTAGCAAACCTCTTTCTCTTCCTTAGGTGGGCTCTACTAAGAAGGTGCACATTTCTTTAGGCGGTGAACCTGGTTTTGAACATCATTAGATTATTTTCTGATGGTGAGCTTTTCTCTATACAACATGATGCACTGTATACCCAAAAACTATCTAAAACTCGAGGCATTGCCACTAATCACTGGCATGTCCTACTCATAATTGACAAGCAAATGGAGATTTTGTTTTCATGATGGTCATCTTTGCTTGCACATTTTTCAAGTCATAGATACTCATGGTTAGTATCTGTTCCACTTGGGAAGTGAGTACTTGTGGCTATCGATGGTCCTTGCGGAAATCGTCCAGACGTTTATTTTGGCCCTACAAACCATATGGTGAGACCATTCCTTTTGTGTTAATTTCATTCCACTTTGAGTTTTTATTAATTCAGTAAGCAAAAAAAAAAGAAAATGGTTATACATGATGCACTTCTTTCACTTTGTCTTTGTTTCCCCCAATGGTCATTCTGATTTATGAATGCCATGACTATTTGTAGGATGATGGAATATACGAAGCTGTTGCAGGAAGTGACTTTGTTATTACTAGAGTTGCATTTCAAGACAACTCTTCAAAGTACTACATAAATAACTGTGGAAGTAATTTTACAGTGGTTACTAAGAAATTGAAAGGAAAAGGAGTGGACTTGGACAACAATCAGTTTTTGATTCTTCAGGTGGGTGACGGGATGATGGCTGAAAAAGGCCTATTTACTTGTGAAAAAAATATCATACCATCAAAATATATCTTCTCTTTCAATTCTTTATCATTGAAATTTCAGGGTGAAGTCGAGCAAGTTTCTC
The DNA here is from genome assembly GCF_029962835.1 of Magnolia sinica. Classification (NCBI taxonomy): domain Eukaryota; kingdom Viridiplantae; phylum Streptophyta; class Magnoliopsida; order Magnoliales; family Magnoliaceae; genus Magnolia; species Magnolia sinica. The sequence continues at coordinate 65,902,751 of NC_080580.1, forward strand.
TAATGAAACCAAAGATTTGTATTTTCAGTATTATTGTAATTGTAATTGTAATTGATTAAATGAAGGATTGTAATTGATTGTAATTGAATGAATGAATGATTGTAATTGAATGAATGAATGATTGTGATTGATTGTAATGGAATGAATGAATGATTGTGCAGGTGGTAATTGAATGAACAAATGATCATATATATTTTTTTAATGTACGAAATAGCTATGGATATTGACGATAGGCGGTAATCTAACAGCTATAGCCATTTTTAAATTTGGCATATTGCTACGGACTTTTAGCTACAAATAATATCCGTAGCTGTTTGTGCTTTTCGCTACAGATATAATTGCTACGGATTATATCTGTAGCTTTTGTAATCTATAGCTATGGATTAAATCTGTAGCCATAGGTTTAAGACCTATTGTTACGGCACCAACGACTACGTTTGTGCTACGGACTAAAACGGTAGCCATAGATCTACGGCTATGACTTTTATCCGTAGCCTTTGCCTAGTTTTCTGGTAGTGGCCAAATGAACTGCAACTAAAGGATGACTGGATGATCATGCTTGCATGGAAGACTGAATGATCACACTCGAATGGAAGACTGAATGATCTCGTTCGAATGGAAGACTTGAATGCTCATGTTTGAACAGAACACTTGAATGATCGCGCTCAAACAGAACACTTGAATGCCCCTAGTCAGCAGTGTCGAGCGGATGTTTCATTATAGAGGATAGAATTCTCTTTGCATCGAAGCCTGTCACTGTAACAGCTGAGGCGACTTCATCTTTAAGTAACTTGACCAGAGAACTATCTTGCAATATTGTTGCTGCTGTAACGGTCTCTTTGATTAACTTCGGCGACTCTTTCTTTGAACTCTGCGTTTAGGAAGTTGTTTTTTAATGCTGCTCCTATTGTAAAAACTTTTTCGATTGTCTCCTTTATTCATGATTTGCACAACCTAAGCTTTCGAATGATAGTCTTTCCTGCCAAATTAATCGGAATTAGTATCTCAAGATATTATAACTTTCCAATTTAGTTTCATAAAGTATTGATAATTTTGAAATATATTGAAAACTTCTCCTCTTTTTTAGGCTGATTGTAACATTTGCAATATGATAATGATTTAATCATTTCATCTTTGTGCTTATCATCATGCTTCGCATTGCATTTGTTGCATTCTTTGCTCGTGCTTTCAGAGATGTCATTTCTGGCTCTAAAGGTTCAACTACTGACTCTTTTGCCGAGTCTTTTCTAGTTTTCTGCTCCTTGGCATTTCTTCAGTCTTTTTCTTGGATCTTTGCCGATTCTGAAAAATAGATAAGTGTTCTTTTAATTTCCATTTAATAGCTTTCTGAAGGCCATAGAAGTTACTGATGGTGATTTCTCTCCATCAAATCTAGTACTTAGAATCTTACGATATCATTATTAGAACAGTGAGAAGTTACAGGCCATATAATTAGGCCTTGATATAGAAGCAACACTTGAAAGTTCACACTGGATCATGCTTCATAATTCTCGACATATGAATTCCTCCACCGTGCATAAGAAATTATTAGAAAGACCAAGGCATAGATTACTTTGAAGACATAGATCATGCCTCCTCTCCAGGCCAATCTTCGCATAAAGATTTCTTCAGAAGATAATATTTTTGAAGTGAAGCTTGCTGATACCCTTGAAGGATGGATAATTTTTACTGCTCTTTTTAAAGAATCCATAGAATATATCTGAATCTTTAAATTGTCCGGAAGAGAATGATAATTCTTCACTAGTTTATTCTCTGTCACCTTTGAGAATCTTGTGCGTTAATATTTCTCTATCATTAAGAAGGCAAGAGACAAAAAGACCTCACGATTCTTGTCAATATATTAATTGATCTTAAAGATTTGAACTTTTGAGTAGATAATTGCCAATATTTTGAAGGCATTTGCTGTTGCTGTAATTTGAACTTGATTCAAGAGAAACACAGTTTTGTATGTATATATTGTGTATATTGTTTAATCAATGTTTAAGATTTTCATCAAGCAATTGTATATTTGAGCCGATCTAAAGTGAAATATATATCTACAGCATTTTGATGCTACACATAGTTGAAGCTCTTGAGCTATCGAGTTAGTGTGCTTTCGACTGACCATACTTTGACTGGACAAGACTGAACTTGACTTGATCAAACTAGATTAAACTGGACACGACTTGACTAGACAAGTCTTGGGCTCAAAGAGCAATTATAGTTTACTGCCGATTTCGGGCTGGGTTCAGAGGGCAGTTATAGTTTACCAGTGATTTCATGCTCTTTAAGTCATTGAAGCTTTGTATATAAACTTACTCAAGCATTCCCTGTTGTCATATATAGACGATGATGATAAGTCTTATGAGTAATTGGTCATATAGGGCTTGGCTAGGCTACCTTAAATGATAAGTTGCCATCTTTGTCGTCAACTTTATATAAGGTTGGCCATATAGTTTTATTCCATTGTCAAGAATGGTGAATCAATAATTGATATTTCACCGCTGCTTATAATGTTCTAAGAATACTCATATGATGGTTAAGATAGTGAATCGACTTGGTGATGATAGCAATTTCAATAAGACAATCTCATATGGGCGATTGATGATGACAACGATAATTGTTAATTCTGGCGATACCCATCGATACTTGACGAATTTGATGATAATCATCAGTGTTTGACAAAAATCATTGACACTATGCTCAATCTTAATATGCCTGATATGCTTGAGAAGCTTTGCTCATGCCTTTTTTATTCATTCACATGAAAAGGAATACATGACTTTGTCTTTTGTAGTCGTTTCATCTTTCTACTTGTCATGCCCCCTTTTGATTAAGAAGTATTATTCTGATAATCTTCGTAATCAAAATCACGATGTCGCAATCTTTAACAAGATGCTGATGTCACATCACCTCATACCGATCATCTGAGATTAGTATTGCCCCCAGTCTTTGAACTAATCAGGCGTGTGTACTCTTATTTCTTCTTGCGCATAAGTATGATGAACCATCGAGAGATTATCAACATTTTGGAATCATCATTCTTCTCTTTCTGTCATATTCTTCCATCACAATTTCTCCCCTATTGATAATCTTTTGTAGCTTTTTTCCGAGGACATTACAATTTTCTGTATGATACCCAAATGTACGGTGATAATGACAATAAGCCATTCCTCTTGTATTTTTAATTTCTTCGAGGTGTTTTAACCAAGGTAATTCAATACTCTTTATATCCAACAATTGTTTCAGCATAGGAAGTATGTCTTTTCTTGCGAATGAATACTTCATATGGTTTTTATTTTGCCTGGACCTTTTATATATCATTATAACCACACGACCATTTTTATCTTCTTCATCGCTATCTCTTTCACTATTCTAATAATTTTCTTTATTTTCTTTTTTCATGTTAACTGATGTTGGCTAAAAAGCAAACACTCTTCCAATCATATTTTCAAGAGCATAGACCTTTGTAGAAAGATCATGAAAAGTTTTCCAATCTTTACTAATCATGTGGCATGTCAGTTCTGGTCTCATGTCTTCTAAACATAGTTTTACTTGTTTTGATTCCTATAGAGGATGTCGACATGATGCCCCCAAGTCCTTCCATCGACTGATGAATTCTTTGACTGATTCATTTTCTTCTTGGCGAATAGAGGCCAGTTTAGTTAAACTAACTTCTCGGTTAGAAGAGAAAAAGTTCGACATAAAAGCATCCTGCATTTAATCCCAAGTATGAATAGATCCTGTGATTAAACCTGCATACCATCTGAAAGCTCTTCCTGTCAGAGAAGATCCAAATAATCGCAGATAATATTAAGGAACTCTAGAGAAATTTCCCATCTTTGTTATGAAATACATCATATGTTCTTCTAGTGATCCATTCCTATTAAATTTCTGAAAGTTTAGATGTTTGAAACTGGCGGGAAATGAAATTTCTTCTATTTCATGAGGATACGGTGTCTGGTATTGAAATTTTTTATTCTGACCCCGCTTCTTCTCTAGATGAATGGTTTCAATGACCATCTGTTCGATTTCTTTCTGTGGTATATTTTGAGTAATATTAGGCATTGGCTCTTGAAATTTAACCGCTTGTAGTTGTGGCCTTTTACTTAGGGTTTCAATGTTATTCACAACAATCACTATTGGAAAATTAGGGACTCCATCAACTATGTGCTTATCTGGTGAAGGTTGGTTAGGCTGATTGATGTCTGCCGATAAAACTTCTATTTTCTTATTCTTCGATCGTCTTGATATTGAAGGAGGAAACAAATGCTGCACTGCTAACGTTGTTGAAGAAGATGAACTATTGTTTGGTTTAATTAACCAGTGTATTGTCATTTCGAAGGACTAGCTAACTCAAATTGTGACATTCTCAATGCATGAGTTTGCTTGAAATCTTTTACAGGAGGTGCTATGAGCGAACATTTGCCAATCATGATGGCTTTCCCTTTATTTTTCTGAATTCGTAATGATTCTATGGAAGATGTCTTTACAATTGTAGTTAACGGTATCAGAAGACCTTTTGGAGTGATGGGCCTTTCTGCCTTTCTGGAATGAGATGATTGCATGACCGAGGCAGGACTGCGTCTCATGTCACTTCGCATAATTGACCCTATACTTGGCGAGATGATGCTTCTTGTGGAGGTAGATAGAACTTTTTGTCTTTTAGATGTTACTATCCCCCATCTTCTCTTATCTTGTTGAACTACTGGTGAAGCAGAGATCATTCCATCCATTACATGAAATTCTTTACTCTTGATCATAGCGGATTTTGCTTTCTCTAGTGCTTTCTTCTTACCCTTAGACAAAATATAAAATTACAATTAGTATCCAAGTGATAAAACATTCTATCTTAAAGATGAAGGGGAGGATGTTCCTGTCGAGAATCGCCATTTTGGTGTCTATACAGACGCCAAAAATTGATAAATATTCTCTGAATATTTTCTAAGTTATCATTGAAAAGAATTCCTAGCAGAGTCATCATTGTGTTTCGACAAGAAATGAAATGCATCATATTTGGGGGATTTTATTCAATGATAACAACGAAAGAATAAGAGAACAATGATCACAAGATATTTTATTTAATCTGAGTTCATTAACATCCTCGCATATCCCTTGATTCTGAGATAGATTACAATGAACAAACACAATGAATGGAAGATAAGGTAGTTTAATAGCAATTTTAATAGCATTTTGACGCTTTTGATGTTCATTGCAAAGGCAAATGGGTATGTGAACTCAAAGCCCTTGATTCTGAGTTGTGCGGGTGTACAATTGAGAAAATGCTTGTGGGCCACATGGTGCTCCATCAGAAGGATTATGCGCTCTCATCTGTTGTGCACCCAGCAATTGAGGAATCTTTATCTCCTCTGTGGGCTTCTTGAGATTCTTTGACTCCTATCTTCTCTCACTTCTCCTTCTTGCTTCTCTCTCTCACTGTCCTCTCCAAATGGAGGTAGGAGAGAGGTATTTATAGACATTCAACAAGTATGGAGGTCATCTATCCGAAGATGGAAGTGCACAAGGCTTACTTCAGGACAAAGTGCATGAAGAATAATACAAGAGGCTTGCATTAGGACAAGTTTCCATGGATAATGGCGTAAAAGGCAAGCTTAAGACAAAGGAGAGAGAGAAGTGCATAGGGCTTTCATCAAGACAAGAAAAGCATTGCCTTAAGACAAAGGAGAGAGAGAAGTGGTGTATGGGGCTTCATCAAGACAAGAAAAGCCTTGCCTTAAGACAAAGGAGAGAGAGAAGTGGCGCATGGGGCTTTCAAAGTGGTATTGCGCTGGTGGCGCAAAAGGCTGGGTTTTGTGCGGATGGCGCAAATGGACTTCCCCAAAGGGGGTTGCGTGGATGGCGCAAAAGGATTTCCCCAAAGGGGGTTTGCGCAGATGGCGGAAAAGGATTTCCCCAAAGGGAGTTTGCACGGATGGCGCAAAAGGATTTCCCTCTCTCTTCCTTTCTTCTCTTTACTTCTTGTCTTCCTCCCTTCTTGTCTTCCAACCCCCTGAAATGAGGTATGGGGAGGGGTATTTATAGACTTCCCTTCCTTATATAGTGGTGATCACCACCACTTCTTTCTTCATACAACTTCCACCCTTATTCCTTACGCAGTGGTGTTCAACCACTTTTCCTTAAATAGTAGTGCACATCCCTTTCTAAGTCAAGAACCACACTTTCTCCCCTCATACAAGGCAACGCCCATCCACTCCTTTTTACCAAAATAGCCCCATTCCCTCCTTTTACCAAAATAACCCCATTCACTCCTTTTTACCAAAATAACCCCATTCACTCTTCTATTCAAAACGTGGAGCATACAACCTCTTCTAACATGGAGCGGCGCTTTAAAAAGCTTCTATACCACTATATATTTTTTTGTGCCTCAACATAGTTAATGGACATGACACCGATGCGTTACAAAGGTAACCCATGGACCCAATCGGCATATCCAAATTTCGGGAAACCTAGATCTCAGCTTATGCTCAGTCCCCTTTGAAAGCCCTTACCATACATCTCTCTGCTAAAATTGAACTTTGCCGGACTGGTAAACAAAATAATAATAATAATAATAATAATAATCCAAATGGGTAAGGCTAATGGGACCCTAACACCTCCTGAAAGCACCCAATGGTTCCAATCGAACAACCCCATACCAATTAGGAAGGAAGTAAGGAAGAAACCCAACCCTCTAAAGGCTCAGAAATACCTGTGCTAGGTGGAAATGCCCAAAGTAGATGAAGTAGACTATCAACTCGTCGCATGCTAATGACCACCTAACATGCTTTACACTTAACCAAGATCCTAACTTGGCCTCCTAAATGCTGAAATTTCAAAATAAGGACAAGCTTCATACTGTTGGTCCACTACGAGTCGATGATCTCCATTTATAAATTGCGCCTACATCCTACCATTCTAGAGCTAGAGGGAGAGGGTGAGCTAGAGGCTGGGAGGGACTGATAGAGAAAAGAAGAAGGGGTAAAGAAGAGAGAGTTGCGGGCGAGGTCCTCTCCACCAAGGACTTTAGGGACTTCCGAGGTCTTACCCAATCGTAGAATTCAAATTTGAAAAGAAAATCTATTTAAGAAACCAACAAAGTCAAAGAGTGGAGTTAGAATCGGGGATATTCGATCATTCCTTTTTGATATAGGATGAGAATCAAGAAAGTTCTTAACACACATGAGTTGAAAGAAGCCCAAGGAGAAAAAAAATCAACATAGTTTGATCGGTTGACCTTTATGGTCAATAGGTCGAAATTTTGTTGGAAATTTCAGATAGCTTGCTAGCTGATTTCTGCTAATTTAGACGGGTTGAAATACTATTCAACAGGCTGAAATATTCTTCAACAGGTTGACAGATCGGGTCGACAGGTTGAAAATCAAAGAATTTTCAGTTTAAATCTTTCTACACCTTTTGGTCGTTTCGACTTGTTAACTCGACCTATTGACGACAGGTTAACGAATGCAAAAAATTTGTGTGATTTTCTGAATTTGTTTCCTAGTTTGATTAGAACTCTTTAATTACGTTTTAAGGATTTATTTTAGATTATTTAAAGTTGTTAAACTCATTTTTTATGATCAGTTATCAATTAAAACTTCTTAGAAAAATTTTATTTCTTCTCGTGGATTCGAGATTTTCTCTTGTTGATTTAAGAACACCTTGTAAATTCAAGGTATTTATCGATTGAGGAAGACGTTGATCAAACTCATCACTTCCTCCCCTGCATCACTTTCGCGTGGAAAAGGGTGTCTGATTAGTCATTTTCTTTTTTACATCTTAACCAAACTCAAAACATATATTTCACTCCATACATTTCTAGCATATTTACAACCTCGACTTGCATTAGTCTTCTTATTTATTCTACATCTCGTTTTCTTATTCATATTTTTCTACGTAGGATTCTAAATTCTATGTTGTAAGGTTAGGATTGCATTTCATTAACTGCATTTTTATTTTGGTTATTATTTTTGCCTACTCTAAGCCACCCAACTCTGTGAAGTAAAGCCAAAAAATTTATGCTCTTTCTTCCTGCCTAGTCTCTTATAGGTTATGTGAAGCATGACTAGATACATATGTTGAAACTCTAGTAAATCTCCTTAAAAATTTTTATAGAATAGATACTGCATATTGTGCAAGTAGAAGAGGGTGCCTAACCCCTTCTTCTTCTATCACCAAGACCCGTACAAAAAAAAATCTACGATTGCAGATTAATTGTAGGACTTATTCAAATCGGAGAATTTCACGATTTCTCAGTTTGTAAGCGATTCTATGGTTTTTACCTTACCATAGATTTAATAGCTACATTGGCTAGTGGCAAGTCCAAAAACTTGAAGCATACCTTTTGTATCCAAATTGTATTCCTGAAATATTGTACAACCAAAGAAAAAAAAGTGAGCCCAATCTAATCAAGAACGTTCCCACAAAGAAGGGCGCAGGTGTGAACCATAAAGTGCGGGCGACGTTCACAGGCATACAAAACAATGGTTAAATGAGATGGTCCATATACAAAGAGTTGATCTATAGTAAACATAGGCACATCCATAATAATGTTATGATATTCAGTCTTACCTTCGCCCATCCAAAAACATTAACAAGAAAATAGTTGCATGATAAAAGAGTTAAAATATTCCAATCTGACCGCATGTTTTAGGCATTCCTTTCCATTAGTGAGACCAATCGTATAAATGCTTTGGATCATTCATATATATGACCCAAACCCAACATCTACTCCCCCATGTGAAAAGAGCAGTAGCTAGGTCCGGCCACAGCGTACAAACCTCCACTCACTTCACCTCACTGACAAACTGCAGTCTCACATTGAATAAATGGCTCACACTAATCAAACTGTCATTTTCTTCAGCTTTCTGAGCTCACTTGCAAGTCCGTAACTTTATTTACAGTCCTCCAAAGACGCACGTGCACATGCACGCAAGTAGGGGCACATGATGTGAGCGACACGTGCGTACACCAGGGTGGTCGGCGTGGCGCACATCCTCAGCTCGACAAGTGGGGCCCACCACTACCTACAGAATAGATGCTAACGTGACATCTTTATACATGTGGCCCCAACTCTCATCATTCATTTCCCACAAGTGCTCTTTCAAGTGTACCATCCGATCCGTCGCCTCACGAATCGCGGTGGAGATCTTTGTTGGTGTCTTTTCCCATGTATGGTGGGTCCCTAGACATCCATCTATTGGTGGGCCCCACATGGGCCATGCGAATCCATTTCTGGCCCTCGTTTTAATCATTTGATGATTGGGTTCATGGGTCCACACCGGGTTTTTTGGCACTTGCAATCAATAACACATGGCCGCTGTAAAAGATAGTGGCTAATGCCAAATATTGCGCATTAGATAAGTATTCTCATCTCCTAATTATAAAGAGAAAATAAGAAAGTATCTGTCCACTTCTAAACGCATACAAGTATTTCTGGTGTCTCCATGGGCATTGCATTTTTGTGCCTCTCTCATTTAATTTCTTCAACATATGGCCTACGTGGCAAAGATCCGAACCGTTCATTTCATTTTTTTCATTAGAGGGTGGACCCATGAACTAAAAATCATAATGTTTGGATGATCTTGGCCCTCTAATGATTGCAAATAAATGAAAAACATAAAGAAAAAAAGGAGCAACCATCTCCCATTCTGTGAGAAAAGCATAATTAATTTGTTTGGAGGTTAAGATAGACCCGACAAAGAGATTTTTGGTCAGTGGCCATTAACTGCGGATCTAAACATCAATTAGTGGTTGGGCGTCTGTATCCTAGATTTTTTTGGATAAGCTATATCCAAGATAGGTCCCTACAGATGCAAGGTCCAGATCTCGTACATCTATGTAAGTGCTTTGATGCCTTGTATAAATAATGCTGATGGCATTGCATCCACTCATTGGCATGTGTACTTACATGTTTCCTGGACCCTAGGACTGCATAGTATCCTCAGGTTTCCATCTTTTCACATGTAGATCCCATGGGTCAATGACTCAGATCTGATGGGCCTCTTAGCGGACGAAACCTCACCAAAAAGGAAATCGGATTGCATGCTGAGTTACTCATCAATGTTTTATCTTACTGAGCAAACTCTGTTGAGCCCACCGTGAATATACGTGGTTTATCCACGCCTTTCATCAGTTTTTGCAGCTCTTTTTAGGGGTTGAACCCAAAATTGAAGTATATCCCAGGCTCAACTGAACCACAAGTAGGAAACAGTGGGAATAGTGATTTCCACTGTTAAAACCTTTCTAGGGCTCACAGTGATGTTTATTTGTCATCCAACCAGTTCATAAGATCACATAGACATGGATGAAGGCAAAACGCAAATATCGACTTGATCCAAACTTTTGTGGCCCCCAGGAATATTTCAACAGTAAACCGTGATGAGGATTAAAGGGGATTAGGTGGGAGTGGGTTTTAAGATTCCATGGATCATTGAAAGGTCCTGTTTGGGACTCACAGTCATGGGTTGTGAAGCCCCTTCTTGGAATCTGCGCTGGAGCAAGAGATTTCTGTAATCCAGCTATGGATTTCATGTGCCTAGTGGTCGGTGCTATGTGGGGCCCACCATGATGTATGTGTTTTATCCATGCCCTCCATCCATTTTGAAATATAATTTTAGGACTTGATCACAAAATTGAAGTAGATATAAATCTCAGGTGGACCACACCATGGGAAAATAGTAGTGATTGAATTACACCATTAAAAATCTCGTAGGGCTAACTGTAATGGTTATTTGACATCTAACATGTTGATTAGGTCATAAAGACTTGGATGAAGGGAAAAAATAGTTATCAGCTTGATCCAAAACTTTTGTGGCTTCCAAAAAGTTTTTAATGGTGGTTGTTCAATCAACACTGCGATCCACTTGAGATTTGGATCAAACTCATTTTTGGGCTCATGCCATAAAATGATTTGGAAGAATGGGTGGACGGCATGATTGAAACACATACATCATGGTGGGGCCCACAAAGCACCAACCGGTAGTGACAAGGTGAGTAGCCAATCCGTTTCCATTCTACACGTCTTCTCTTCCAAACACAAAGTGGGATGGCCTCCAAGCCATGGGATTACACGACAATCCCTGACACAATATAATTATTACGTTTTGCTAATCCCATCACACTTAAACACATCTTATCCCATGCTCCAAACATCCCCTCAGTTCACACTTTCCTGTAGTGTAGTCTACTTAAGCATTGAATATGCTTTAATTTTTGGCTCAAGCCCTAAAATTATCTAGTAAAATGGATGGATGGAATATATAGGATTATATAGAAAACATAAATCATGGTGGACCTCACATAGTTTACCCAAAACCCTTATCCTATAGTTACTCGGTAAGTAATCCGCTTCCAACCAAAAGTCACTTATCAGCTATTAAAACTTTTTAACTCTTTTCAGCTAAAATGTGGGCCAGTGCTTCATTTCTTTTCTTGGCCACCTATTTCGAGGCCACGAGTTGAAGTTCCATCAACTGCTAGGCTTGGATCATAGTCTACAAATCAGCCAAATCTACTGAGCCCGGTCACCCACCTGGTCGCTGGGTCAGGACCAGGGATTTACAGGTCTTGGACGTGGTTTTCTAAGCCAGAGAATGACCCGGTTGAGCTGCCTTAGTAAGATGTGTAGGGTACAGAGAGAGAGAGAGAGAGAGAGAGAGAGAGAGAGTTCAAATTACCTCCCATTTTGGTATGGAATTTTCCTTGGAGAAAAAGGAGGGGAAGGATAAGGAGAAGAAGATGATCTAACTTTGTAATTTTTAAAACTTTCTTATTATTTTTCCGGAGGAATACGAGGAGAATGATTTTTTTTTTCCCTATTTTTTCAGTTATTTTACTGATTTTATTTTATTTTTGGTTTTTTTAAAAATAATATTACTTGTAGTAGTAGTATTAATAAAACATGTTTAGTTTTTTTTTTTTAAATTATTTAATTATTTATTTTTATTATTTATTTATTTTTTTATAAAATAAATTAATGTATAACAAACATAATAACATATTATTTTTTAACCCAATTGGTTGACCTAGACCAAATGACCAACCGACTCCCAAGCCTAGTGCTCATTGTCGAGTCACAGTTTGCAAAGTAGGACTGAACTGGTTGGCCCAGACTCAATGACCAACCGACTCCCAAGCCTAGTGCTCATTGGCAACTATGGTCGAGTCATAGTTTGCAAAGTAGGACTCAACTGGTTGGCCCAGACCCAATGACCAACAGACTCCCAAGCCTAGTGTTCATTGGCAACTATGGTCGAGTCATAGTTTGCAAAGTAGGACTCAGCCCGAGAATAAGGTAGCCACTGGTTTAGATCGACCAGGTGAGTCTCAAGTTGACTGGGTGAGACAGAGAGACACAGGTAGCATGTTTAGTTTGACCAGGTGAGTCTCAAGTTGACTAGGTGACACACACACACACACACACACACACACACACACGCACACACAGAGGAAATGGTTCTACGTGGTCGAGCTGTGTGGGCCCACCATGATGCGTGTCGAACATCTATCCCATTAGTGAGATGCACCATTCCATGGTGGGCCTAGGCCAGCTTAAAAATCAAGTCAATTGATGATTTTTGTGGGCCACACCACATACAACAGTTGAGAGGGGTTACCCTCCCATTGAAACATTCATAATTATTTTGTTGGGTCCACTGAGGTGTGGTTCACAAATCTAGTCCATCCATTATGTGTATCACTTGGATGAGGGGTCAGGCCAAGTTTCAAACGCATCTAAGTTTTAGGTGGGCCCCAATAAGTGCTTGTATATGTTTTAGGCATGTCTTTACATGATTTTAGATGGTATGGCCCACCTGAGATTCGTATAGAGCTGATTTTTGGGATATCACATAAATTAAAGGAGACTCATCAAATGCATAGTGTCGAACATCAACATGCTTCATGGGGGCCCACACAGCTCGACCTCATGGAAGTTCCCATGAGCTTGACCTCATAGAACCATTTCCATATATATATGTGTGTGTGTGTGCGCGCGCGCGCGCGAGTGGGCGTATTTATCCAATTAGGACTGTCAATCTATGCCACACACACACACACACATTATATATATATATATATATATATATATATATATATATATATATATATATATATATATATATAACCCTTTGTATAATAAAAATGTAGAAACAAAATTATTGGAAGAATAAAACTTGAAGGAGGTGAATGACTAATAATGATTGATTCCAAAATATGTATTTTCTTTCATTTCAATATAATGTATAGAGAACACGGGAAGAAACCATCTACTAAACTCAGGGAGCAAAAAAGGAAAAATATACAATACATTACCCGGATCTTAGAAAGAACTATCATAAGATTAATGGAGCAAAAATGAAAAAAATGTACAACAAATTTGACAAGATTAGACAAAATCAATTATTAAGTTTCTTAATATTGTCCTTCAAGTTGGCTTATGAAAATGCATTATGCCTAACTTGCCAAGTAAAATATAAAAGAACTTCTGCTAAGTCCTTTTGTGAAGATGTTCACCAGTTGATAATGAGTTAACATATAAGGGTATGTGAATATCATAAGGTATTTTCTACGTATAATGTAATAGACAATTTTAATATGTTTTGAATGCTTATAGGAATTATGGTTGTTGGCAATGTGAAGTGCAGCTTAATTATCACTATAAAGTCACATGGGTTAAAAATATTAAACTCCTCTTTAAAAAAGATCTTTTATCCAAACAAATTCACAAATAACGTTTGTCATCCCACTAATATCTTAATAAAATTATATATATATGGGAAAAGGCACTATGCGCTCGACATATATATATTGGGAATATAAACTTGATGACTCTAAACGAAAGGAGCAAAATCAAAAATATATAACAAAATTGCCAAGGTATTTGTATTAGTGAGTTTCCTAAATGTTAGATAATTAAAATCTCACCTTACTCTGCTTTCTCTTTTTTGCTTCACTTCTCCTCGTCATCTTTTCAAATTTTATATTTTATTCATCTCAAATGCCACTGATTTTACTTTGGTTTTCATTGACGTGGGAGTAGTGGACATTTTTGGGCTTGAATATATAGCTAAGCATGTTTTGGTTATGGTAATCATCATCAGCTCTATTTTCATCTTGCTCCTCTTCTTCGTCTTCTTCTCAAATCTGAACTATTGGGTCTGGATTTTTTTTTTTTAATTTTATTATTATTATTATTTTTTCCATCATCTTCGTCATTGCAATCGTCATCATCATTACTTCTTCCTATTCTAAATTTACAAAAAGAACTCGGTGTCCAATTCAGCTAATTTGAAAGTGGGTTTACTCAGTGTAGGCCTGAAAAACTGGATTGGAGTCAAGGTCTGCCTAGTTTTCCAACCTAAGAAACCAGGCCCTTGATTGGCCAGGTCGACTAAGGCGAGTCCCTAGGTTGACCCACCTCGTTTGCAAATCGCAGTCTGGATAACCAAAATATGGACGGCACAGCAAAGTTAAATTAACCCTGGGACAGTACTGTGCGTATCCTCAGGTTATATATATAATAGCTGATATGGTATTAGTTAACAAGTGGGATCATGGTGTGCGCATCTAAGCCATGGATGAGCCTAAAATCTGGAGTGAGAACCTGATGGACGGAAGGGATGTGACACACACAATGCAATAGGTGTTGTAGAGGAGCATGGTCCTAACAATTCCATGTCCCCTCAAATTTCTTCCTTTCCCACGTGCGAGACTTTTTTCGTGGCAATCTCTGGTTCATCTATCTGTATCCATCTCGGCTCATCACCACGCACCGTGACAGATGCCTTCATGGTTGGTGGACCCAGGTTGGCCAAATGGTGCTTTTTTTTTAAACCCTCTCATGGATGGTTAATATTACAAAAACCATATCCATGGATGACATGTTGGTGTCAGATCTGTGCTCTTTTAGCATTTTATAAAAGAAATGAAAAGGTCAAAGAGAATATATTAGTTATCACTGCGGACTCTGTGTTGGTCTCTACTTCGGTAATGTGATACATGTGTGAGGTTTGTGGGCATGTCGGAACTGATCGACTCCGATTTAAATTGTGACCACCAACTTCTAACATGAAAATAAACCCATGTTCAGTTATGATTCGACGATTCATCTATTTAGCCAACTATCGAATGTGCACAGTATCTAGCGATTTGTAGAGGTTGGAGCTCTTCCTTCAATTAGATCTTTTTTACCTGGAAAATTAAGAACTTTTGAAGGTGCAACAATTGTATGGTCAAACAGAATAGATAGATGGTGGATAAAAAAATGAGTGAGACTTACTACTAAAATGGGATCACTAATATGACTAAGAGCAACAGGGCATTTCGAACAGTAGCGTGATGGTGAGAAAGATTAAAATTATAATACCATAAATTATAGGTATGGTTGGCTCAGCATATGAGCATGAGCATAGGCCGATGATTCCTAAAGCTAAAGTTTTTCTTTAGATCCAACACACAAGCACAGATGGAAGGGAAGTATAGCTATTGGTTATAGGTAGAAGTCAGTTCAGTGTGATCGCAGGGACGAATTTGAACTAGACTATTCCCAGAGACTAAGTATCTCACGGCTGATGATTGATGGAGATAGTAAGCTAAACTAAAATAAACAGCGTTGTGTTGGTTGATTGATTGGTCTGAGTTTGATTGTGTTGTTGGATATTTCTTCTCTTCGCAAATGCCTTCGCCATTTATAGCTTTCTGTAAGATAGATGCAAGAGTAACTACTTGTCCACATGGTGCTTTCACGTATAACTAGTTGGGAAAGAGCAGTCACTTCTTGATTGTAATTTTTCTTTCATTGAAGGTCCCAAACATGCTTTAGTGCTGACATGGACTTAATGGTTATTCATCCTTATTTGAAGATAGCTTAAACATTAAGGGCCTGTTTGGCCAGACCGATCCCACGGTATTAGGAGGGATGGGATTGCGATATCCAGGGATATGCATGACGAGCCAAACAGAACCGTATACGGTCCCAGGATATAAGCAATCCCATGGATTTTAAAACAATCCACTGACATCACCATCATTACTTTAAAATTGATCCCATCCTTTGGTTGGACGGATTGGAAAGTAAAATCCTGGGATATGCCGGGCATGCCAAACAGACCCAGTGAACTTGACCCGGGATATAGCAATCCCATGGTTCTTAAACCAATCCACTGACACCACCATCATTACCTTAAAATCCATCCCATCCCTCCTAATCCCATGGGATTCGCTTGGCCAAACAGGCCCTAAGGTTTCATGAACATATATCTATCCTCCATATGTTTGGCGCATGCTATAAAGATATCCATGTGGCTCAATTTGCGTCATTGGTATGATTCTGCCAAATTTTGGTATAACCATGTTGGATCAATGGTCTTGAGCTACGAGAATCCAGGACCATGCATTGCAGACCAAGACAGCAAGATTGATAATTACAAACCGTTGCATCATTAGATAAAGATCAAATTACAGCGATGCAATGGTAACAATGAAGGGAAGATTCATGTTGCCTTCTGAGCTATCCAAATTTCATTAGATGTCATTTAATAACGAGAAATTAGCAAGTGCAAACATTTTCACCACAGTGGTGTAAAGGAGTGCTATAAGCTCCACAACGATGTCTTGATGACATCGATTTCGACTATCTTTCACACTCTAGCTGCTTCACGTGGCCATGGACCCAAAAACATAAGGCTGAATGATCCATAACTCTTCTGGGCCACTTCAGCAAGAACAATTGAGAAGGAAACTCACCCTTGATTTGCCTAGTGGGCCCATTTGTTATGTAGATTCTATCATATCCATTCATGGGAAAAAATCCAGCCAGATGATGACACATATAAAAAAAATTATGCCATACTAAAGCTTCAGTGGGTCCCAATACAAATCAATGTGGGAATTATCCTCTCAACTGTTCTACCAGTGTGGCTCACATGAGTTATGTATTGGCTTAATTTTTGGGCCTATAGCTGAACGAGAGAGGGGTGGATATCGTCAACATGTCATGTCAGAGCCCACAAGAACTATTTTTAATACAATTATAGAGAAAATGTTTGCAATTGTAAGACCCTGGTCCTTAGAAACATGGCCGGAGTACACCCATGATCAGATCTGCACGATCGATTAATTGTACCCAATACCCTTGTTTACCCAACAACCCTATGCAAGTGATTTGTGTTGGATGCCTTCGCAACCCCTGCCATGTCGACCGCGTCCTCACTACGGTCGCAATAGTGAAAACCATATGTCTATCTTACGCTCCATTAGTGAGATACGGCCCGTTGAATTACGACATAAATTATGTCTCATGTAACACAAGCAACCTTTATTATGCTAGGCCTATTGAACTTGGGCTCACGTAGGCCTAAATCCCACTTTATATAATATAAGAATTATCGAAATATAGGACAAGCACTACATAATAAATAAAGAACTAGTACATATGAGATAATGCACTATAAGACAAAAATGGGTTCTACCCAAAAATCCATCATTGGCCCTCTCTCCTTATGCCTTAAAATCTAATTTTAACCCATGGCCACGTTATCTTACACATGCATCTACTGCATGCTTTGTTTTATACCACATCACTTTAAACAACCAATTAAAACACTATACTTCACCTACAAGACACAATCCTTATCTATCCACTAGCCAATACATGACAAGATTTTATCCACCTTAGCCAATGTATGCTTAGTACCATCCACCTCATCCATCCACTTCCCATAATATACACCACATTTCACTCTAATTTTAGCACCAATAATATCCCTAAATTTGCCACATCATCTTGCAACCTCAGCCCCATTCTTTATAAAAGAGTAGTGGATCTCTTACACTTACACTTTTTCTACATTTAGAAAATCTTTGAAATTGAGAGAGAGAGAGAGAGAGAGAGAGAGAGAGAGAGAGAGAGAGAGAGAGAGAGAGAGAGTGGTGTGAAGGTGTGGCCCACCATTAAACCTAAAGGGAGTGGACCACTCATCATCATCCAACCATCCATCAATTTGAGGTGAGTCTACGCCCCCCTCCTTCCCTCCTCTTCCTCCTCTTTCTTTCTTTGTTTCTTGTTTTATTGATGTGTATAGGGTCCACTATTATGAGGCTCTTGCGTGCATGTATGGCTAGATATGGTGGTAAAAGAGGTGGTCCAAGTCGGTATGGTCCACCAGTATGTACGTTATATCAACACCTTTCACGTGTAATCATGTTTTCCTATTTGGATAACAACTTTTAAAAATTGTATAAAATCAACCGTATTAAGATATGAAGTGAAACTTGGTGGTAATATGTATCACACTATCCTCCAATTATGGACCAACTTTCATGAATATCTGACAATCCAATCCCCCCATAGCATCAATTTTACTAGCCTATTGTCCAATAGTGCATAGATGGTTCTAATTTTACAAAACCCGACCCATTTTTTGTCCCTTTAAGGACCCAATAGAAACATACGATCCATTAGATTCATAGAAAATTAGAGTAGCTTTCCAACGGTGTATATACACATCGATCAGAACTTAGATGACTGAGATCTTGGCCTCATACAAAAATGTATTTAGGGGCTTTTTGTGGCTACACATTGTGTTGGCCATATCCGTGATTCCAACGGTCAGATCTATTAAAAATTTTTCTTGTTTTACTTGAGTTATTATTATATGGTCAGATTCTTTGCTGATAGAATTTAGGAAACTTTGGAAAGATAGATGCTTCCATAATAATAAATCTTGAATTGTTATATGTGGTCCATATGGATTCAAGACCTTGTATGCTTAGAAACCTATATGTAGCCTAAATAACATATCGTAAAACCTTCCGTTGACTCAGATTTTTCAATAGAGATTATGATCATAGGGATTTGATCAACACAACTCATGTGCTACTTGTTGAGTATTT
Organism: Magnolia sinica; assembly: GCF_029962835.1. Lineage (NCBI taxonomy): Eukaryota > Viridiplantae > Streptophyta > Magnoliopsida > Magnoliales > Magnoliaceae > Magnolia > Magnolia sinica. Next base: position 65,921,642 of record NC_080580.1, read on the forward strand.
TGTATGTATGTTGTACATGGCGTTCATTCTCTTATTGTGGACCCACTTGGGAGTGAGATTCACTTTTGATATATGTGATTATTTAGGCCATCTAATTTGAACATTCTTGTTACATGATATATGTGTCTCTTCCATACCTTTCTAGTGAATGGGCCCGACTTGCCTTGAATCCATTCCTTTTGTATTTTTATTATGTTTGTTAAAATTTTACAAGTACTGGATTGAAATTGCAAGTAGGCCTCTTGGACACCTCATGGTGGGCCTCATTCTGCGTAGCAAAGGGTCTCACCATAGGGGATGTTTATTTCACATGTCAAAGTATTGAAATGTCCCACCACTTCATCAGGAATACCCCCTAGTGATGTAGGACAATTAACCACTTGCTCTAAAAACTCGAACTGTTAGAGCATGATGAATCAACCCCTTTATCTTATTGCCCAATCACCACATCTCATGGTTTGGGATCTCGGCTGAACACCTCTCATGGGCCTCAAATCACATGGGTACCGCCTCACACGAGCTACCCACCTCACACAAGCCGCTCGCCTCACATGGGTCGTGCACCCCGAGTGTGCCCCTGCATCCCACAGGCAACCCCACTCGATCCCGGTGTGAAAATGTCCCTACATTACCTAGTGTTTGAGAAGTGGGCCTAAAGTTGGGACAGATCCATTCTTGAAACTGCACATGAATTTCTAGATTTTGGACCAATTGTAGCCTTTGTGGTGGATCCCACGTATAATATAGGTGTGGGACACCACCTAGAATTTCTAGCCTATACCTATCTCTAGAGAAATAGTATTTTACTTGGGCGAAAGAGGACCCCACATGATCAGGGAGCGGATCTCAAAATGGGGTCAAGGACAATTGCGTAGAAAATTGAAATGCTTATGTACGGGATTGGCCCAAAAATTATGTATGTGCATCTCTAAGGGCCCACATTCGGAGTTTTGGAGGCAATATGTACTACTAACATGCGCACTTGACGGCATGCCAGAAGGGTGGCCCCATGTGAATGTCAGACGTACTCAAAATCGGGCCATAACTATTTCTGCATTGTATTTTCTGCATAGTTTCTCCAAGTATCCATGTTTGGGCCATCACCGTAAATTGTGCGCACTCAACCAATGAGGCCCGCCTTATGGGTTTTAATGCACATATATTGATCTATCATATGACTCTTTCCTTTTACTAGATGTGGGCCCACATGATCATGAAACTGACTTAAAATTGACCAGGAACCACCTATCAACCAAAAATCTGTTTGACATAAAATTAATGTGGGGCCACATCTGTGAGGTCTAACACCTTCTTAAGGCATTTAATGTAGCATCTAAACCTTAAAAATGAATTCTTAGGTAGTGGTAAGCCCAAGACCTTAAGTGGGACATTTATTGTAGGTTGTCTTGTATGGGCCTTACCCTTGCCTAGTGAGGAGCACCTGGCATGCTACGCAAGCGTATCATTTTCTAATGGTGTAAGACATGTGATGGACAATCTCATTGTCCATTTGTTTCTTCTAAGTTATATGCAGCTTTGGGCCCATTCAAATGAAGAAAAAATAAGGCCTAGTTGGGCCTAATACCAAGATAAACACTTTGGCGTAGGATGCCTATCATCGTAACCCTTCTCAGGCCCGTTAGGCAGGCCAATTGCCTAGTAGGCAAGGCGCCTTGCATACTACCACTAGTCAGCTGAGCCACACTTAGTTGGGCCCATTTGGATTGTATATGTTGTAATATTCGAGCTTTCTTATTTTACTTGTGCATAAGACTTGTGGGCCCAACATGATGTGGAATTTGTACAATATTGGCATGTGGCTCTTATGTTTAAGATTGTGATTTATTTTCTAATTAATGGTGGAATGTGTGGGGCTGAGTTGTGTTATGAGATCCACAAGGTGAATGTGGAGGTCACACCAAGGTGGGTCCCACCTATTGATGGTTGAGATGATGAGGATGATGATGATTAAAATTTATGTTGGATGTGGTAACATTTCTTTGAGAAAGGTTAATTAGCTAATGATAATAAGTATGATGTTGCTTTTATGGAGCGTAATATGTTTGTGCTGATATGGTCGATGGTAGATGAGTTAATGATAGTGTGCATATTAATAATGATGCAATGATGATGATATGCATGTGGATGGTCATGACACACACACACACACACGATAAGCATACTCTTCTTGATGTTATTCACATTATAACACCCCAATTCTTGAAACCCGATCATACTACTCATTTTGTAAAAACCCAAGTGTTAACCTTTAAAGATAGGTAAATTTCACGTGTGTGTGTGTGTGTGTATTCTTTTTCTATCTTTTTCAAAGTAAGTTGTTTAGCGGAAGAGAAACAAATCAAATATAAAGGAAACCTTGCATACATGTTTAAATATATGAGCGGCTGCCCATAGGGATTATAAAAATTAATGTCTTAATGCTAACAAATACAGGAAGGAAATGATTTTAACACATGAAATAGGTAATAATGTAACTAGACTTGGGCTGCAAGATCACGCAACTTCTCTTGGGCAGATACCATCATACATCCTTGGGATTAGTACCTTACTCCTCATCGGTATGAACATGAATATTATTTAGATAACCTATGTCACCTGTACAGTTATATATTCAAAGGATGATTGGCCAGTTCAGTGTGAATTCCCCTAAAGATTACACACCACCGTATTAGTTAAGCATAGTTTAAACAAGAAAACATATAAAAACAATCGATGATGAAATCTTATTTAAATACATGGATGCATTAATGCACATCAACTAGGGATGCTCGTCCAGTTGAATAAATGAGTGGACATTTCAAACAATCAATCTATTCATGCAAAAAAAGGGTCTTTCAAACAGTCAATCCATTTAAATTGTAAAAAGACCCATTCAAATAGTACAATATCTTTTAAACAGTCAACCAACCACCCAATAATACCCACATGCCAAATGAATGGACCTTTCAAACAGTTGGCCCATTCATGTAAAAGAATATGTATTTCAAATAGTCGACCCATTCAAAATGCAAAAAGGGTCGTTCGAACAGTACACTGATCTTTCAAACAGTCATCCAGGCATCTGATAACACCCACGTTGTCACACCCCAAATCCAGAGATCGGACTCACATGAATCTCGATCATCGAATCCGGTGCCGACAACCTTCGTAGTACACCATTCTCGGCTCCTAACATCTATACGCTAGTTTTCGATCCTAGGATCCTATAAGGAGGATTTTTCAACTTACATTTTTCTCGTAAAAAGCATAACCACAAGTTTACCCAAATCACAAAGGAAACATCATGATCATATATCCACTAATATAATCATTTGAATACAATGCTGAAAGGGAAATACTGACAAGTATATAAACCATACAATATCAAAGTACACAATATAGATCAGTTATGCAAATGAGGAGTTATAGAGAGCCAAATATCAGATGTTGAGGATACAATGCAATATGTAAATCCTGCTGAGTCTGTCTAGGCCATATAAGTGTAGAAACATAACAACCCAAAATGTCATATGCTTGCGGATGTAATACAATATGTGATGCGAATGAAATGACTAAGCTGGAGTGTGAAGTCGGGATGATAGTATATAGTATCGCAGGCTATGGGGTCCACCACAAGGGACTTCTATCTAAACCAATCCTATACCTAAATGTGGATAGTCAGACTCAATGTGGTAAACTCCTGATCTCAGGTTAGTTGCGTGCCCTAACTGAAATCCTGGCCATTATAAGGCACACGTAACAAATAGTTGCGCACCACCACCCTAAGTAGATAGTGAATGAATGAATGAATGAGTATGCAACTCCTGCTTAATAAGTCCATATATCAGTACGGTTCCTCTCTGAGAAATCACCGGGGTTTAGTACACTCTACGTAGCTTGTCGCCTCTATTTGAGCACACAACTAGGTAAGTGGAAGAGACCTTACTATCTGCCTGTTAATCTCGGGCCCAACTCGTCAACAGCGGACCCATTCCTCAAGCTGGTCAAACTCAACCTAGATATTGCCCCCTCACTCAGGCGAGTAAGGTCACACTCCCTCCCAACCGACCACGACATAGTGGGATACGCAGCTTACTGGTATACGGCCCTCATGCGCTCATATATATCCACTCAGTCTAGACTTTGGTGCATCCTCTAGTACCAAGAGGGTTCAGGGCCATCTATGGTAGCCTGATGCTAGTAATAGATTTTTAATGTTCCATCTGGCTATCCATGACATGCTTGTGGAGGATACAACCCTGATGTCACTAGGGCGTACAGTAATCACAATACACAATGCAAGATGCCTGAGTCATACAATCCAGTCATGCATCAATCTTGTGCATATAGTGTACTCATGTGAGGCAATCTCCACGTATTAGGGAGTTTCATAACAACCTTCCCAATGACATATGTAATGGTCAATCACATCTCATAACAAACATGCGGATGATGGTATGGGCATATATCATGATGCTATGCTGTCACACACTCATAATCGGTATCAATAACCAGCCTCGATAATCAACATCGACAATTGGCCTCAACAATGTGGACATTTAACCAATATTGCCCCCAAGGAGTGGTTTACATAGAGCCTAACGTATAGTGGGCCCATGGCCACACAAAGGGCCTAATATACAACACCATGCGCCCCACTCAAGGGCTTAATACACATCACGATGGGCCTCTTCCATGGGCCTTATATACATCACAATGGACTCCATCACCTGGCCCTCAAATGCATCGCAATGGGCCTAATCACATATGCCTAATATACATCACAATGGGCCTTCAACACAAGGCTGAATACACATCACAATGGGCCTTAAATATGGGTCGTATATACATCACATTGGGTCTCATCAATCGGCCTCAACAATCAGAATCGGCCTCGATAGTCAGAATCAGCCTCGACAATCGGCCTCAACAATTGGAATTAGCCTCGATAATCAGAATCGGCCTTGATAATCATAATTGGCCTCGATGATCGGCCTCAACAATCGGAATCGGCCTCAACAGTCGGCCTCAACAATCAGGATCAGTAATCGGCCTTGACAATCATAATCGGCCTCAACAATCGTAATCAACATTGACAATCGAAATCGGTAATCAGAATTGGCCTCGATAATCAGCCTCAACAATTGAAATCGGCCTCAATAATTAGCCTAACAAGGGCCTAAGGGAAGGTTATGATGTAGACATTTAACCATCATTGCCCATAAATGTGGACATTTAACCATCATTACTCCCAAGGTGTGGCTCACATAAGGGATTCATGCACAACGTATCGACCACACTTATATCACATTGGGCCCCATTATAGGCCTCCCATATATCGCGTTGGGCTTCATACAAGGGCCTCAAACGAATCACAATGGGCCATGCCCATGGGCCTTGAATATATCACAATGGGCCTCACCCATGAGCCTCTAATGCATCACAATGGGCTTCGCCCATGAGCCTCGAATACATCACAATGGGCCTCGCCCGTGGGCCTCATCACTGGGCCTCATATGTCAAGTGGGCCACATCACATGGGCCACATTATTTTGGCCGCACTAATGTGCTTCATGTATATCAAATAGGCTGCGCCGATGGGCCTCATGTATATCAAATCAGGCCCACCCTTATGTATTTTTGAGATCCGACCAATTCATAGAGATAAATAAAGTGAAAACCAAATATCAGCTTAAGTGGGAACCATAATGGCCCTTAGAAATTTGAATGGTGGATGTCACTGTGCCCCACTATGATTGCAAATGGTGGGGTACACTTGATCTTTGGATCTGACTCACTCCTTTACCCCATGCCATAAAACGATCTTACAAATGGTTGGACGGTTTGGATACAACACATGCATCATGGTGGGTCCTATAGATTGACAGTGTGGACGAAACAGGCGGGACCCACGGAACTTGCTGCCGTCTGTACAACAGCTAGTGGTGGGGTCCACATAGCTGGACAGTGTGGATTACACCCACACGTGCAGCAGGCCCTGCAGACCATGCTGATGTTAATGGCGCAACTGTATAGCTGCTGTACATGCAGCTTGCTGCTTTAAAAGGCAGAGGTGGGTCCCACGTAAGGCCCACCACAACATTAAATATATAATATAATATTATATTATAATATAATAATATATTAATATTATATTTAATATATTGACAACGTCTAGGCCCTGGACGGCCTGGATAGACGCATACATCAGGTGTAGCCCCACACGTGGGGTGGGTCCCACTGTCCAAGGATGATGGGTACACCACACGCATGATGGTGTGGCCTATTTAAATGGATGGATGACGTGGATGGGTCCCACAGACCCCACGGTTAGTTCACACTTTACTATTAGCCACACCCCACCATCAGTCACACCTCACTGTCAGCCACACACTCCACTGTCAGTCATACCTCACTATTAGCCACCCCCACCGTCAGTGTTGAAATGAGGTATCTTTCACTTAGTCTACCACCTAAGCTATGGGTCTGGGTGGATCAAAATAAATACATCAAGGAGGGCCCCACCCACATGTGTGGGGTGGGCCACGTTCTAGATGGATGGTTGGGATGACACATAAACATCATGGTGTGTCCCACACGGATGGGGTCCACCGGTAGATGGCATGGATGTAAACATCATGGTGGGCCACACACCTCATCATCATCATTACCATACAAAGAAGGAAAAAAGAGAGAGAAAGAGAAAAAAAGAGAGATCGGATGGTGATGGAGGGACCCCGCCACTATGGGCCTTCCATGGTTACAATACATACATAAAAATGGGTCCCATTATAAGTGGGCCTTCTAATAGAAAATCAATGGTGGATCACCCACCTTTGATCTCCTCTTCCTTCTTCCGCCAACATGATTAGAGCTCTAATGAAATGATTCCGATGGTTAAGATGGACTTTGGATGGTGGAGATGGGAAGTAGGAAGGTGGGCCACACATGGCTTCTCATATGGAGGCTTGGATGTTGGAGTCTCATGGTTTGCTTCAAAATGAAGAAATGAGAGAGAGAGAGGCAGAGCGGATGGAATGCAAAGAGAGAGAGGGATGGGTGAGTGAGTGATGGGTGTACTTGTGTAAGGGAGAGAGTTAACTTTGGAGTACTTGTGTAAGAGAGAGGATGGTTGCTTGTACTTGACATGTGAAGTGATGGATGTGTACTTGATTGAGGTGATTGATGGGATATTCTCTTAGGATTACAATCACGCGGCGTTTTCCTCGAACTGAACGCGGGCTCACATCTCATGGCTCAGTTATCGCCTCGACACACAAGATGATGCATCGGAACTATGGTGACAACGCGGTCATAATAATATAAGTCTCAGGCCAAGCCGACTCAGATCTACAGCATGCAACTCAGGGTCGCGCGCAACTACCGATAACAGATTGCGGGTCGCGAGAATTCAACCGGGAGGACCGCGGAGACCTACGGAACGATACGAGCTAGGATATGGGTCTTACACACGTGCCATGAATGTATGATTAACCCAACTATTATTATTTCAATTGCCAACAGCCAATTTAAGAAAACTTAAAGGTCACTATGGGGGGCTTGTCACCCAGCATAGGCTGACAGTTCGAGTACAGTGTCCCATACCACCATTCTTGGCTCAGAAGATTTCAACATTATGATGTTTAATGGTAACCTCCTCAACTAGTGACCAATCATAATTTAACAAATGGAACTTACCATCGCAAGGTTATATGAAAATTATTAATCAAGCCATGCAGGGCAATATATTTAATCAAAGTCATATGGGGTAAAAATCAAATCGAAGCCACATAGGGCAAATATGAAATTGAAGCCACATAAGTCAAATATTAAATTAAAGTGATAGAGGGAAAATAGTCCATCAAGGAGTGTGATAAAAAGGGTTATCCCTAAAAGCCACATAGGCACAATCCGCAAGATGGTAAGTCCACAATAAAATTCCATTTAATCCATTAGGCAAAATGGAAACTAGGTCGAGGGTCCATTATAATAACAATCATTTAAGTTATATCCCAAGTCTGGATGTACATATATAAGTAGAGTTTTCCACTAATAGATGTAGCAATTAAAGTTCTACAAATAATCCACAAGTATGAGAAGATATTCAATTGCAGCATGTAAGTGTTTATATAAGATAAATGTTGAGCATATAATTTGAGGATCAATTCCAATAACTAGTACAAGTAATTATGAAATAGAGATACCAATTATCAGTTGAAATTAAAATAAAAACTATCACTGAAGCTAACATGAAAGCGGGAAGTCCAATGGGAAAAGTCATCACCTTACGAGTCAAATCGCCTACTAATGTCACTAGGAAATGTGCGCACCCTTATGATCGAATCCTATGACAACTTGAACCTGACTTAGTTCCAATTTGAATATGTTCTACTTAACCTAAGTTAGCAACCAAAATCACTAAACAAATCTTGAGCCTTCCCATGAACTTGGTGACCCAACTTACTTCAACTCAGTCCCAACGAAGGATGTATACAAATGGAATTTAGGTATATCTATAGAAATCTATTGACATAGATCTAATTAGGACTAAAACCCTAAAATTTTCAGGGTTGAATCACCTTACCTAATTGAGTTGGCTTGGTTTCAAGTCTAGCAAAATCAACTCTGTCCTAAAATTGAGCTTACTCTCAAATCCAGCCTCCATACCACAATCCTCTTAAACATAACTCCTAACAAAACTTCCAGACATTGCTGGATGAAAGTAAACCCCAAATCTAGACCCTTATGATGCTAAACTCAGTACAAATTACCGAGCCAATTCGGTAGTGAGTTGAATAATCAAAATTTGGGTTAATTAAGCCAACTCACTACTACATGATGATGTAATAGATTTTATGAAGCCATAAATTATCCCAAACCTAGATCACTTGTCAGGATCACATTGGAACTGGCCTTCCATGGATCTGGACCGAGTTGACTCAGACTCAAATCGACATTGAGTTAATGTAAATCGACCTATCTCTCTCTCTCTCTCTCTCTCTCTCTCTCTCTTGTTTCTTCTTCTTCCTCTGACTTACTGCTCCTTTCCCAACCTTTCTGGACCTCCAGTAAGAAGCTTGGATAGATTAGGAACTCGACTCGATCAAAACTCGACTTAACACCTGCTCAACTCATCAATGACTTAGTGGAGTCGAGTTGATGCAGTAAACCACACACTCTTCTCTCTCTCTCTCTATATATATATATATATATATATCCTATTCTTCTTCTTTTTCTATGGACAACATTAGAGTCATGACTCGATCAAGACTCTGCAGAACCTAACTTGACTCAGCGAGTCAGATGCCACACTCGACCCAATAGATGTGGAGCTATGAGAGGGCTTGAACCAATAACCTTTTCTCTTCGATCATCCCTTTTTTCCCTCACTTTCTATGGACTACAAAGAGCCCAGACCTGCTCACACTAACTCGTTTTGAGCCGGACTTAGTGCAGCACGAGCCTGAGTCAACATTCCTTACTTCTTCCTTTCTTTTACTTTTCTTCCTTCCTCCCTCTCTATTGAACACTCTCAGATTTGTAGAGGGTCCAGACTCACATGGACCGCAACCAAACTCGGCATGGCTACAACAATGGTGGAGAAGAAGACTCAATGATAATGGGATATCACAAATCATTGAGTCTTTCTTTGATCTAACTATTGGGGAAGGTTCAAATGCTTACTAGGGAGCTTGTGGGATGGGGATTTCAAAGGTTAAAGGAGGTTGGGTCGGTGGGTTCAAAGGAAGAAGGAAACGGCCGATTTTCTCATACTGCCATGAGAACATGAGAGAAATTCATTATCATTTGACTCTCTTACCTTATTTCATGCCTTAACTATCTTAGGGCCATCATATTGAGATTTAACAACCTGAATTCATTTTGTTACTAGGAGATGGTTGTAAAGAGTTGGTGCAGCTAAACCAGGCGTTGTTTGTTTTCTAGTATAGAGGGAACCCTAAACCACATTGCTATGAATGGAGGGCTGAGAATACATGAAACAGATGGTTGGGATTGAGGAGAGGAGATCATGCAGATTACTAACGAGGCGATAGGAGCGGTTTTCATTTCGTAAATGCACCGCACACGCACCTGCTTCGCTGGGAATCATGTACATGCACACGATTTCAGCGTGCGAAAGGGGATGGGGTTTAGTTGGAGATGCCTCCTGGTCACGATGGACGGTCCTGATCACATTGATGGCATGATGGTGGGCCCTGTTGAGAGTGAAATATTGTATATTTTCCCTTGTTATGCATTGGTTTTATGCACATGAATATGCTTAATTAATCTAATTACACATGTTTTCTCTTATGAGGTGATTTTGAGAGCTAAGGAGAAAATGATGCTTAAAGAATGGATTTAATGTTTAAAGAATTACCAAGTGAAGTATTGGATCTATGAAGGTTTAGATTAAAGAATTCAAGAGTCTAAATTTCAAGATAACCAAGTAAAGAGGGAAGAAAATCGAGTCAAAGTGCAGAAATCAACCCTTGGATGACATCGATGACACCTTTGATGCCATCGAAGTAAATGTGGATGCCATCGAAGCCACTTCGATCCCATCGCAAAATCTGATTTTGTTGCTAGACATTTATGCATTTTTTGATGCCATTAAGGACATGTTTGATGTCATCGAAGACGATTTCGATCGCATCGAAGGATGTTCGATGACATTGAGAAAATATACAATTTCGAAAGTTCATTACTGGACATTTTCTCAATTTCACCCGGACTCTTCGATGGAAGCTCGATGTCATTGAAGTTGCGATAGCTGCATAAAATCAAGTCAGTTTTGAAGTCGATACGAATCAAGCTTATATAGCGGAATGTTTTAGGAGTTTCTAAACACGAATTAGTATAGAAGGAGTAGAGCAAGGAGTTACAGAATTTCTAGGAGTCGTCTCTCCTCTTCAATTCTTCAATTCTAATTAGCTTTTATGTTTTTCTATTTGAGTTTTAATTCAATCATGTTTATGATTGGATAATCTCTTAGCTTGAGCTAAGAGGTGAAGCTTGTAGTTCTTCTTAATATTTATTTTACTTTGATTTAAGTTATTTGGTTTTTATGTTGAATAATTGATAGATATTGGTTAGAATGAAGAAGTATTTTCAGTTTACTTTAATCCATTGTTGACTCTGGGCACTTTAGATACATTAGAAGACTATCGATATTATCTTACATATTTTACAATTGTTTGGTCTGTAAAATCCATTTATTTATCATTGACTCCAGGCATGATAGATGCTTTGAATTCCTTGTGATCAATACGTTGATGCTTTATGAGGGAACCGAATCAATGGAAGTTCAAATCTATTTTAAAGTTATATGAATGATGATTTAACTACTCCATTATTCAGCTGGATAAGACACTGTGCCAAAACATTGAAAAAAGGACGGTCCAAAACCGTCTCAAATGACCAAAAAGGACGGTCATGGACTGTCGCATGGGCCGTCAAATTTTGATGTGTCGTATTACTTAAAGGATGGTCGAAAACTGTCGTTCTTATTGACGAAAAAAGGACGGTCATGGATCGTCTCTGATGAGCCTTCAAAGGACGGCCATCGACCGTCCTTTAAAAGGACGGACATGGACCATCCTTAAAAAGGACTCATAGACCGTATCTGATGAACCTTAAAAAGGATTGTCATGGACTGTCTCTGATGAGCCTTCAAAGGACGGCTATGGACCGTCTTTTAAAAGGATGGTCATGAACCGTCCTTAAAAAGGACTGTCATGGACCGTCTCTTATGAGCCTTCAAAGGATGGCCATAGACCGTCCTTAAAAAGGACTGTCATGGACCGTCCCTTATGAACTTTCAAAGCACACTTTCAAATTTAAGAGGGTCAATATACACCTATTACAATATATTTCATCGCATTCTTCCTGATATACACCTGTTATATAATATATTTCATAATATTCACATTCACATCCATCTAAACCCAAACCATGTAAATCTAACATAAAATACATTCATCCAAACATAAGCTACATCCATCCAAACACAAACAATCTTATCCACATTACATTCATCCACGCATAAATACATATAAGTTTAACATCATAAATAAAAAAAGAAAAAAATTAGCAATAATTTTCTTTGTCTTTCATCTAAAAAAAAATTAAACCAACAAAACATTATAATTCAAAATCATGAAGAATTGCATAAACTTCTTCCAAAAAAGTGGGACACTTTTTTAAAATAAAACTGATCATTAAAATAAAACTAATGCAAGTAAATAGTGCAAAAAAGTGTTTCAATTCAAGTTAATAGAAACAACAACAAAAATTAAAGCTTTGTAAAAAGGGGCAAGTGTTAAAAGGGATATGTTCTTGTTTCTTGCCATGTGATTGGGCTACATTATTACAGAAATCGGGTTCGGGTTCGGGTTCGGGTTTAAGTTTGGCTTTCAAGTTTAGGTTTAGGTTTAGGTTAGGGAGTTGAGATTAGGATTAGGTGTAGGTCTAGGTTTAGGGATTTGAGAATACATTCAGGTTATAGGTTTAGGTTTAGATTTTAGGTTATAGGTGTAGGTTTAGGTTTTAGGTTATAGGTTATAAGTTTAGGTTATAGGTTATAGGTTATAGGATAAGGTTTAGGTTATAGGTTTTGGTTTAGGTTTAGGTTTAGGTTTCGGTTATAGGTTTAGGTTAAGGTTTAGGTTTTAGTTATAGGTTATAGTATATAGGTTATAACTTTAGGGAATTGAGAATAGGTTAAGGTTAAGGTTAAGGTTTAGGTTTAGGAAATCGGGTCCGAGTTCGGGGGTTTAGGTTTGGGTTTTTAAGTTTAGGTTTAAGTTTAGGTCAGGGAGTTGAGATTAGGATTAGGTGTAGGTTTAGGTTTAAGGATTTGAGAATACATTTCGATTTTAGGTTTAGTTTTTGGTTTTAGGCTTAGGTTTAAGATATAAGTTTAGGTTATAAGTGCAGGTTATAGGTTTAGGTTTATGTTAGGTTATAAGTTGGTTTAGGGAATTGAGAATAGGTTAAGGTTTAGGTTTAGGAAATCAGGTTCGGGTTTAGGTTTGGGTTTTCAAGTTTATGTTTAAGTTTAGGTTAGGGAGTTAAGATTAGGATTAGGTGAAGGTTTAAGTTTAGGAATTTGAGAATACATTTAGGTTTTAGGTTTAGGTTAAGGTTATAGGTTATAGGTTTAGGTTAAGGTTAAGGTTAAGGTTAAGGTTATAAGCTATAGGTTCAAGGAATTGACAATAGGTTAATGTTTAGGTTTAGGAAATCGGGTTCGGGTTCGGGATAGGGTTTAGGTTTGGATTTTCAAGTATAGGTTTAAGTTTAGGATAGGGAGTCGAGATTAGGATTAGGTGTAGTTTTAGGTTTAGGGATTGAAGAATACATTTAGGTTTTAGGTTTAGGTTTAGGTTATAGGTTTAGGTTTAGGTTTAGGTTTAGGTTAAGGTTTAGGTTTAGGTTTATGTTTAGGGAATTGAGAATAGGTTAAGGTTTAGGTTTAGGAAATCGGGTTTGGGTTCGAGATTGGGTTTAGGTTTGGGTTTTCAAGTTTAGGTTTAGGTTTAGGTTAGGGAGTTGAGATTAGGATTAGGTGTAGGTTTAGGTTTAGGGATTTGAGAATACATTAGGTTATAGGTTTAGGTTTAGGTTTAGGTTTAGGTTATAAGCTATAGGTTTAGGGAATTGAGAATAGGATAAGGTTTAGGTTTAGGAAATCAGGTTCGGGTTCGAGATCAGGTTTAGGTTTGGGTTTTCAAGTTTAGGTTTAGGTGAGGGAGTTGAGATTAGGATTAGGTGTAGGTTTAGGTTTATGGATTTGAGAATACAATTTAGGTTTTAGGTTTAGGTTTAGGTTTTAGGTTAAGGTTTAGGTTTAGGCTATTAGCTATAGGTTTAGGGAATTGAGAATAGGTTAAGGTTTAGGTTTAGGAAATCGGGTTCGGGTTTGGGATCGGGTTTAGGTTTGGGTTTTCAAGTTTAGGTTTAGGTTTAGGTTAGGGAGTTGAGATTAGGATTAGGTGAAAGTTTACGTTTAGGGATTTGAGAATACATTTAGGTTATAGGTTTAGGTTTAGGTTATAGGTTATAGGTTTAGGTTTTAAGGTTTAGGTTTAGGTTACAAGCTATAGGTTTAGGGAATTGAGAATAGGCTAATGTTTAGGTTTAGGAAATCGAGTTCGGGTTCGGGATCGGGTTTAAGTTTGAGTTTTCAAGTTTAGGTTTAGGTGTAGGTTAGGGAGTTGAGATTAGGATTAGGTGTGGGTTTAGGTTTAGAGATTTAAGAATACATTTAGGTTTTAAGTTTAGGTTATAGGTTATAGGTTTAGGTTTAAGGTTAGGTTTAGGTTATAAGCTATAGGTTTAGGGAATTGAGAATAGGTTAAGGTTTAGGTTTAGGAAATTGGATTCGGGTTCGGGATCAGGTTTAGGTTTGGGTTTTCAACTTTAGGTTTAGGTTTAGGTTAGGGATTTGAGATTAGGATTAGGTGTAGGTTTAGGTTAAGGGATTTGAGAATTCATTTAGGTTTTAGGTTTAGGTTTAGGTTATAGGTTATAGGTTTAGGTTTAGGTTATAAGCTATAGGCTTAGGGAATTGAGAATAGGTTAAGGTTTAGGTTTAGGAAATTGGGTTCGGGTTCAGGATCGGGTTTAGGTTTGGGTTTTCAAGTTTAAGTTTAGGTTTAGGTTAGGGAGTTGAGATTAGGATTAGGTGTAGGTTTAGGTTTAGGGATTTGAGAATACATTAGGTTTTAGGTTTAGGTTTAGTTATAAGGTATATGTTTAAGTTTAGGTTTAGGTTTAGGTTTAGGTTTAGGTTATAAGCTATAGGATTAGGGAATTGAGAATAGGTTAAGGTTTAGGTTTAGGAAATCGGGTTCGGGTTCGAGATCGGGTTTAGGTTTGGGTTTACAAGTTTAGGTTTAAATTTAGGTTAGGAAGTTGAGATTAGGATTAGGTGTAGGTTTAGGTTTAAGGATTTGAGAATAGATTTCAGTTTTAGGTTTATGTTTAGGTTTTAGGCTTAGGTTTAGGTTATAGGTTTAGGTTATAGGTGCAGGTTATAATGTTTAAGTTTAGGTTAGGTTATAGGTTAAGGTTTAGGGAATTGAGAATAGGTTAAGGTTTAGGTTTAGGAAATTGGGTTCGGGTTCAGGATTGGGTTTAGATTTGGGTTATCAAGTTTACGTTTAGGTTTAGGTTAGGGAGTTGAGATTAGGATTAGGTGTAGGTTTAGGTTTAGGGCTTTGAGAAATCATTTAGGTTTTAGGTTTAGGTTTAGATTTAGGTTATAGGTTATAGGTTTAGGTTTAGGTTTAGGTTTAGGTTTAGGTTAAGGTTTTAGGTTTAGGTTTAGGTTTAGGTTATAAGCTATAGGTTTAGGAAATTGAGAATAGGTTAATGTTTAGGTTTAGGAAATTAGGTTCGGGTTTAGCTTTGGGTTTTCAAGTTTAGGTTTAGGTTTAGGTTAGGGAGTTGAGATTAGGATTTGGTGTAGGTTTTGGTCAAAGGATTTGATAATACATAAGGTTTTAGGTTTAGGTTTAGGTTATAGGTGATAGGTTTAGGTTTAGGTTTAGGTTTAGATTAGAAGCTATAGGTTTAGGGAATTGAGAATATGTTAAGGTTTAGGTTTAAGAAATCGGGATCGGGTTCGGGATCGGGTTTAGCTTTGGGTTTTCAAGTTGGTTTAGGTTTAGGTTAGGGAGTTGAGATTAGGATTAGGTGTAGGTTTAGGTTTAGGGATTTAAGAATACATTTAGGTTTTAGGTTTAGGTTATAGGTTATAGGTTTAGGTTTAGGTTTAGGGTTAGGGAATTGAGAATAGGTTAAGGTTTCGGTTTAAGAAATCGGGTTTGGGTTCGGTTTCGAGTTTAGGTTTAGGTTTTCAAGTTTAGGGATAGGTTTAGGTTAGGGAGTTGAGATTAGGATTAGGTGTAGGTTTAGGTTTAGGGATTTGAGAATACATTAGGTTATAGGTTTAGGTTTTGGTTTAGGTTTCGGTTATAGGCTATAGGTTTAGGGAATTGAGAATAGGTTAAGGTTTAGGTTTAGGAAATAGGTTTCAGGTTTGAGATCGGGTTTAGGTTTGGATTTTCAAGTTTAGGTTTAGGTTAGGGAGTTGAGATTAGGATTAGGTGTTGGTTTTGGTTTATGGATTTGAGAATACAATTTAGGTTTTAGGTTTAGGTTTAGGTTAAAGGTTATAGGTTTGGGTTAAGGTATAGGTTTAGGTTTAGATTTAGGTTATAAGCTATAGGTCTAGGGAATTGAGATTAGGTTAAGGTTTAGGTTTAGGAAATCGGGTTCGGGTTTGGGATCGGGTTTAGGTTTGGGTTTTCAAGTTTCGGTTTAGGTTTAGGTTAGGGAGTTGAGATTAGGATTAGGTGTAGGTTTAGGTTTAGGGATTTGTGAATACATTTAGGTTTTAAGTTTAGGTTTAGGTTATAGGTTATAGTTTTAGGTTTAGGTTTAGGTTAAGGTTTAGGTTTAGGTTACAAGCTATAGGTTTAGGGAATTGAGAATAGGATAAGCTTTAGGTTTAGGAAATCGGGTTCGGGTTCGGGATCGGGTTTAGGTTTGGGCTTTCAAGTTTAGGTTTAGGTTTAGGTTAGGGAGTTGAGATTAGGATTATGTGTGGGTTTAGGTTTAGGGATTTAAGAATACATTTAGGTTTTAGGTTTATGTTATAGGTTATAGGTTTAGGTTTAGGGTTAGGTTTAGGTTATAAGCTATAGGCTTAAGGAATTGAGAATAGGTTAAGGTTTAGGTTTAGGAAATCGGATTCGTGTTCAGGATCGGGTTTAGGTTTGGGTTTTCAAGTTTAGGTTTAGGTTTAGGTTAGGGAGTTGAGATTAGGATTAGGTGTAGGTTTAGGTTTCGGGATTTGAGAATACATTTAGGTTTTAGGTTTTGGTTTAGGTTTTAGGTTATAGGTTTAGGTTTAGGTTATAAGCTATAGGTTTAGGGAATTGAGAATAGGTTAAGGTTTAGGTTTAGGAAATCGAGTTCAGGTTGAGGTTTAGGTTTTCAAGTTTATTAGGTTTAGGTTAGGGAGTTGAGATTAGGATTAGGTGTAGGTTTAGGTTTAGGGATTTGAGAATACATTTAGGTTTAGGTTTAGGTTATAGGTTATAGGTTTAGGTTTAGGATATAGGTTATAGGTTTAGGTTTAGGTTTAGGTTTAGGTTTCAGTTTAGGTTATAAGCTATAAGTTTAGGGAATTGAGAATAAGTTATGGTTTAGGTTCAGGAAATCAGGTTCGGGTTTGGGATCGGGTTTAGGTTTGGGTTTTCAAGTTTAGGTTTAGGTTTATGTTAGGGATTTGAGATTAGGATTAGGTGTAGGTTTAGGTTTGTGGATTTGAGTATGCATTAGGTTTTAGGTTTCGGTTTAGGTTATAGTTTATAGGTTTAGGTTTAGGTTTCAGTTTAGGTTATAAGCTATAGGTTTAGGGAATTGAGAATGGGTTAAGGTTTAGGTTTAGGAAATCGGGTTAGGGTTAGGGATCGGGTTTAGGTTTGGGTTTTCAAGTTTAGGTTTAGGTTTAGGTTAGGGAGTTGAGATTAGGATTAGGTGTAGGTTTAGGTTTCGGGATTTGAGAATACATTTAGGTTTTAGGTTTTGGTTTAGGTTTTAGGTTATAGGTTTAGGTTTAGGTTATAAGCTATAGGTTTAGGGAATTGAGAAGAGGTTAATGTTTAGGTTTAGGAAATCGAGTTCGGGTTTAGGTTTAGGTTTTCAAGTTTATTAGGTTTAGGTTAGGAAGTTGAGATTAGGATTAGGTGTAGGTTTAGGTTTAGGGATTTGAGAATACATTTAGGTTATAGGTTTAGGTTTAGGTTTAGGTTATAGGTTATAGGTTTAGGTTTAGGTTATAGGTTATAGGTTTAGGTTTAGGTTTAGGTTTAGGTTTCTGTTTAGGTTATAAGCTATAAGTTTAGGGAATTGAGAATAGGTTATGGTTTAGGTTCAGGAAATCGGGTTCGGGTTTGGGATCGGGTTTAGGTTTGGGTTTTCAAGTTTAGGTTTAGGTTTATGTTAGGGATTTGAGATTAGGATTAGGTGTAGGTTTAGGTTTGTGGATTTGAGTATGCATTAGGTTTTAGGTTTAAGTTTAGGTTATAGTTTATAGGTTTAGGTTTAGGTTTCAGTTTATGTTATAAGCTATAAGTTTAGGGAATTGAGAATGGGTTAAGGTTTAGGTTTAGGAAATCGGGTTAGGGTTAGGGATCGGGTTTAGGTTTGGGTTTTCAAGTTTAGGTTTAGGTTTAGGTTAGGGAGTTGAGATCAGGATTAGGTGTAGGTTCATGTTTAGGGATTTGAGAATGCATTAGGTTTTAGGTTTAGGTTTAGGTTATAGGTTATAGGTTTAGGTTTAGGTTTAGGTTATATGTTAAGGTTAAGGTTATAG
The DNA here is from genome assembly GCF_029962835.1 of Magnolia sinica. Taxonomy (NCBI): domain Eukaryota; kingdom Viridiplantae; phylum Streptophyta; class Magnoliopsida; order Magnoliales; family Magnoliaceae; genus Magnolia; species Magnolia sinica. The sequence goes on from NC_080580.1 coordinate 65,940,033, forward strand.
GTTTAGGTTTAGGTTATGGTTATAGGTTTAGGTTTAGGTTAGGTTATAGGTTTTTGGTTAAGGTTTAGGTTATAATTATAGGTTTTAGGATTTGAGAATAGGTTATAGGTTCAGGTTATAGATTATAGGTTGTAGGTTTAGGTTAAGGTTTTGGGATTTGAGAATAGGTTTAGGTTATAAGTATAGGTTTAGGTTAGGTTATAGGTTAAAGTTTAGGGAATGGAGTTTAGGTTATAGGTTTAGGTTGTAGTTATAGGTTTTGGGATTTGAGAATAGGTTTAGGTTATCAGTTAAGGGTGTGGTTCCTGCCAATACAGATATAAACACGGCCTGCTCTAATTGGCCAGGCCCTTCCAATGTTGTCCATAGGAAATGGACAACTTCATCATGGTCATAACAGCGGTTCCCATCTCCAGGGACCCCCACTCAACATCCAGATAGCTCCGACGCATATCTGGGTCTGCTCCATCATTTTCAAGTAAATACATAAATATGGTCTGTCCAAATGGTCAAGCTACTCCAATGCTGTCCATAGGAAATGAACAGCTCCATCATGATCATAACAGCGGTTCCCACCTTCCAGGGACCTCCACTCAACATCTGGATAGCTCCGACGCACATCCGGGTCTGCTCCATCAATTTTGAGCTAATACATTTAAAAATAACATAATTATATCTAAAAGCATTTGAATACTTGGGAAAGGCCTCCCATATTCGTATTGTTGGTTACTCATCCCTTATCTATAAGCCACAATCGACCAACACTTTCTATTGCTACCTGTACTCTGAAACCAACACAAATATAACTGGGAAACAATATAAGGAATAAGAAAAAATGAATTTACATGTACACATCATTAAATGTTTCCGTATAAGGAGGTGATATTATATCTTTGATAGCCACAACCTGTATGACAGAAAAAAATGCAACTGATATAGTCTGTTACGATTCATAGGAGAAAAAAGATTTGTGGCTGCACCAATATTTTAGTAAATTACGAACGGCTGCCTACGTACCCAAAAAGTTAGATTGGGATCAAGCCACTACGTAGTTCTTTTTAATTAACCAAGTTACTAAAGGTCATAAATTTCATATTTAACAAAGTATCATTGAACGTTGTCTCAAATCGTTTCTGGTTGGGATTTGAGATTAGGTTTAGGTTAAGGTTATAAGTTTAGGTAAAGGTTATAAGTTTAGGTTATAGGTTAAGGTTTAGGTTTAGGTTATAGGTTATAAGTTAAGGTTTAGGTTAGGTTTTAAGTTTAGGTTAAGGTTATAAGTGTAGGTTATAGGTTTAGGTTTAGATTAGGTTGTAGGTTAAGGTTTAGGGAATTGAGAATATGTGTAGGTTTAAGTTTAGGAAATCAGGTTCGGGTTTGGGTTAAGGTTTTAGTTATAGGTTTTGGGATTTGAGAATAGGTTTACGTTATAAGTATAAGTTTAGGTTATAAGAATAGGTTTAGGTTTAGGTTTTATGTTTAGGTTAAGGTTATAGGTTTAAGTTATATGTTTAGGTTTAGGTTATAAGTGTAGGTTATAGGTTTAGGTTGAAGTTAGGTTATAGGTTAAGGTTTATGGAATTAAGTTTAGGTTTTAGGTTAGGGAGTTGAGATTAGGATTAGGTGTAGGTTTAGGTTTAGGGATTTGAGAATACGTTATGGTTTAGGTTTAGGAAATTGGGTTCGGGTTCGAGATTGGGTTTACATTTAGGTTATAGGTTTAAGTTTAGGTTATAGGTTATAGGTTTAGGTTTAGGTTTAGGTTAAGGTTTAGGTTTAGGTTTAGGTTATAGGTTTTGGGATTTGAGAATAGGTTATATATTATAAATTCTTTATTTTTATTTACATTCGCAAATACATTCATCATCCATCTAAGAAAATTGAGACAGGTGAAAGATACACATAAAAGAGCGGACATGAAAAAAAAAGATTGGAAAGAAAAGCAGTAGAATCTCACTCTGCCATGTAGGGGATTGGTTCATAAGAGTAAGGTGGATTGACCATTTTAGCCTGACCATTGTAATTTTATCAGGAACCCAAATGAGGTTTTAAAAAAAAAGAGATCTTTACTTAAGGTATTTGGAACCCGCAGTATTGTATTAGCTCACCCTTTGCAATACCAACTTAAAAATCAAGATGTATTTGCGAGTTGACGCATGTAAGGCATGTTGGAGGCTTGGTTCATGAAACAAAGGTGATTGATAATTGTACTGTGGCCTTGGCAATTTTAACTAGAACCCAAATGCATACAACTCTTTTGAGTTCCAAAACTATCAACTCACAAGCAGGAGGGTTATCACCATGTCTCTTTGTTTTAAACTAACCCAACTGATATACAACATGTGAAACTATCAATAGAAGAACTTGAAACTTTCCCATCCTCAAATGTATTGAAACTCAAATAAAATCTCCAACATAATCTATCATCATAATCATCTTCATAATCTAAACCTTATCCCAACAAATTGGGGTTAGCTACATGAATCTCGTTCACGCCATTCCACTCTATCAAGGAGCATATCCTTAGTTAAACCATTGGTCGTCAAGCCTATATTAAATAATCTATACTACCTACCACTAATGCTTGGTGACAAAAGCTTTTTGACAAGATATGCTGTAATTAGTTATGTGCAAGTCATTAGTAGTCTTCTATTTTGGGAGATCCGTGCCTTTATGGATTTTTAATAGGATATATCATATAAGAAAGAGATCAGCATAAGAAAAACAAAGAAAGGTAGAGATTTAGATCCATATTTGTGGCACTTAAGTATTTTCTTTTTTCCTGACAACTTGGAATAATAATGTTATTTATACATCATTTTTTAGGATATATAAAAATAAGAGAACATCTGGATAGCTCTGACGCACATTCGGGTTTGCTCCATCAATTTCGAGCATATACATTAGTTTTTGTTGATTCCACTGCATACATGCTAAAAATTATATACATCTAAGCCATTTGGCCTTTCATACAATGCTCAGCCATTTCTGTTTTTTAGTTTGTACAGATGCGGCTAGTCTGACAAATAGTCGCATGAGAAAGAAAACTCAGCAATGGTTTACATTCAACCTGGAAAAGGCCAAATATTCTATAGCTAGGATCTTCCAATCTCAGGATCCTTCCATATGTGGCCCATCTATGAAAAGTTTGGATTACTGAACCATGGACCCGACTTGTATAAATTGACTCACCTGAACATACTGTACAAACTCAGCTTGAGCATTGTATAATGATGCCTCAAACATTCAAGAACTTAGCTTGAGCATTCTATAATACCTCAAACATTCAGGAACCATTTGTTAATCAAATAAAAGAAGACACTGTGATCTCACTGCCTTATACCATCTTTGCACCTTACAATTCGAATCTCACAGCCCACCAATCAAAATGTCTCCTTCATCAACAAACAAACAAGTAGAGAGAGAGGAAAAAACACTAATGATGTTGAAATCTCTCCTAGCTTGACTTTAAAAAGATTTTAAAAAAATGGAATCTGATCTGAGAAAAATCAAGTCTCTAAAACAGAATCTGATGTAGCATTTTTACACTTGAATGTGAGAGGAACTCCACTATCTCAACATCATCTTTCAAGACTTCTATAAAGCGTTTCCAATCAAAAGGGTCCTTAAAATCACTACAAGATTCTATTGAAACTACATTTAAGCCCTGTTTTTTCAGTTTTCTAGTCTACCAAAACCAGTGAAAGATACTCATGGTTGTTGTAGCAAGAGTTCATACCTCAGATCTATCCAAAAGGACTTGTGATCAAGAGAAGGAAGGACCAATGTTGCATTCATTATCTTTACTATTGCAACCATATTCATATCTGCACAATTAAATCCCAAATCAAAGATAAGCCACTACATAATAGGGTGAAAGGTGATGAGTTTGGTAAACTAACATGCACCTCTACACCCACCTTGTTAGATAACCTAACAAGAATATTGAGTGATCCAAAAGGATAGTGAAATGGAACTAGCCAGTAGTATGAGTTTAATGAATTTCCATGCTCAAAGATCAAGAGTATTAAAAATTTGAGTTAATGTATGCCTTTGCCACTTGATAAAAATTTTGAGTACCTGCACATCAATCGTGACACACTGCAAGAGTACCAATTAACTCCCCTTCTATAAAATTCCAAATGATCCAACTCAATCATAGGTGGGACACTTAAGCCCCACACAGGAATTCACAAACTTCAAACACAATAAAATTAACCCTATTCAATGCATCCATCAAAACATGCCATTTACAAAAGGAGAAAAAATAATCAAAATCCAACATCTAATGAAAAAAAAGGTATACTGACACCACAAACCTCTTGTGGAAACTGAAATAGAAGCCCAGAATAGTATCTCTTAAATGAGAACCATTTTTAAAGTTCAATTAATACCCAAATCCAAAACAGAAAAAAGGATAGGGAAAAAAATAGAATCCTATAAGATTAAAAAACCAGAAAAGAATAGAACATAACAGAGTTATGATATTTATATAGAAACACATTAATAGAATCCAGAAAACCATTGAAGCCTGTCAACTCTGCATTCTCTAACAGGTTATTAGATGCTTGTGTTGGACACTAATCAATGCTTTTTCTAAAAAATCTAGAAATAAATTCAGTTTTTAGAAATAATGCTGAATTTTTGCAACTGTGATTACATGAATGAATGTGTGATTTCATTCAAATTGCCCATGATACTTGCACATAAAGGGCTTCTATTCCAACAGAATAAAGAATAAAGTGGATAAAACACACCAACAGGCTACAACACAGTAACAAGAATGCAACGAAGCAATGAATCTTTTTGTTGAGGGAAAAATCCACATAATCCAGAAGGAAAGAAAGGATGAGAAAGATTCAGAAGTATACAATAGAGAATAAAGAACAAAACACCACCTCTACAAATCATATTCAGACAGGAGTGGACTACGAAATGAGTTTTCCATAGAAAGTATACACAGAATCATGTACATCAATCCATACTGGAAGGACCCCACCATGAATGGAGTATGGCCTTAATCTATTCATCAAATGTATAATGTCCAACCACAATGGGGTCCATGATTTGTGGACAATCTGGATTATCGTACATGTATGAAATGTGTATTGTAGGTGTGTTGCCAACACTCTGTTGTAAGTGTAGATCTGCAAACTAAATCTCGATAGTGCCATAATAACAAACACAAAACCATCAATTCAAAAGATCTACTAAGTTAAATGAATGAACTAGAGCTAATACATGTAACATAAATCAAATATGATCTGTGAAGCACAGAAAGCTATAAATCAGAGAAACAAAGGCAATCATAGATTTGGAAAACATTAAAAAAAATAATCCAACGGAATGAAATCGATATAGCTAGATCTAACGCTTGTAAGAAGCTTTTGAGCTAGATATATAAGTCTTGACATATCTAGATCCGGATCTATGACTTAAAAACACAGATCGGTAAAGAAAATAGCATAAAATGAGGAAATTCAAAGTAAAGGCAAAAATAAGAACAAATCAAATATCCACCATTGAAAAGAACAAACTCAAAACGGTAACCTAGTCGTTGTAGCCCATCTCTGCTTCGAATATCAATCTGAAAACCCCCAAATTTGGAAACCTCTAAATCCAAAAACCTCCAAATTCAAAAACCCCCAAATTTGGAAACCCCTAAATCCAAAAACCTCCAAATTCGAAAACTCCCAAATTTGAAAATCCCTAAATCCAAAAAAACCTCCAAATTCAAAAACCCCCAAATATATCAACCTTTCACTTTCAAATCAACGGCCTTAACATTACCATTGTTGCTACCTCCTAGCTGAGGAATAAGCTAGAGTGGTTGCCCCTCCTTCGAGCTGCGAGCTAGAATGAGAAAACCCTAGGTAAGTGGTTCACCAAAACCCTAGGGAGAGGGAGATGCGTGGGCTGTTTGAGGGAGAGGGAGATGTATGCGCTGTTAGAGGGAGAGGGAGGGAGAGATGGAGGAGAATGAGAGAGATGGAGCAGAGACAAGGAGGGAGAGAGAGGATTGGAAAACGGAGAGAGAGAGAGAGAGAGAGAGAGAGAGAAATAACCCATTTTGGGTGTGGCTCTATTTCGAGCGCGCACCCAAAATGGGTGATGTTTCATGATACGGACCATGGACGATCCTGACAGGGGCTTCGTGGGACCCACCATGATGTATGTGTTACATCCATGCCGTCCATCTCTTTTTATAGATCATTTTATGGTATAAGGCCAAAAATGGGGTATATCCCGATCTCAAGTGGACCACATTACAGGAAACAGTGTTGAATGAGCGTCGACCATTAAAAATATTTTGGGGGCCATAAAAGTTTTGGATCAAGCTGATTTTTATTTTTTCCCTTCATCTGGGCCTGTATGACCTAATCAACATGTTGGATGTCAAATAAACAGTATAGTGGGCCTTAGGAGGATTTTAATGGTGGATATCCAATCACTGTTGTTTTCATATGGTGTGGTCCACCTTATATTTATATCCCTCTCATTTTTAGGATCAAGCGATAAAATGATCTTTAAAAATGGATGAACAAAATGGATGAAACACATACATCATGGTGAGGCCCACAGAGCACTGACCACCAGCCACGGGGCTGGTGCCCGGGAGAGTAGCCAATCCGTTTCCCAATTTTGGCTGTGGATGGGGTAAGACGGACATGGATGTCCTGTCTAGAGCTTTGTGGGACCTATCATGATGTATTTTATTTATCTATTCCATCCATTAATTTTAATAAATAATTTTAGTACATGATACCAAAAATAAAGTAGATTGAAGGCCCAAGAGGACCACACCATAAGAAGCACATGTGATTTAATCTCCATGTTTCCTACCGTGCGGTCCACTTTAGCCTTCAATATACCTGATTTTTAGTTTCATGATCTATAATAATATTTCAAATAGATGGACAGCTTAGATATAAAACATATATTTTTGTAGGCCCTATAGAGCCCTATAATAATATTTCAAAATAGATGGATGGCTTCAATATAAAACATATATTTTTGTAGGCCCTATAGAGCCCTATAACCTAATCTTTTTTCTCAGATCATTATAAGGTATCATGTAAAACATTAGGCAGGAACAAGGCTTGAGCGGACTACAAATTGGGCATTGCACTTCCACCATTAAAAACTTCTTGGGAGCTGGAGAAGTTTCGGATCAAGCTCATTATGTGTGTCCCACTTGGATGAGGGGTCAGACCCAGTTTCAGCTGCATTCAAAACTCATGTGGGCCTCACCAAGTGCTTTTATATTTTTTTAGATGTCTTCACATAGTTTTAGATGGTATGGCCCACCTGAGTTTCTTATACGGATGATTTTTGAGATATCTCATAAGCAAAAGGGGACACATCAAAACTATGTGTATGTCCCACCTTATTCCATGTCTGTATTAACTTATAAACAGGTTAGATCTCAAATAAACATCACGGCAGGCCCTAAGAAGGTTTCAATAGTGGGTGTCACTATCCCACTCTTTTCTATGGTGGGTCCACTTGAACTTTAGATCTGCCCCGTCAGTCAGATGCACCATTTTATGGTGGGTCACGACCTTAAAAATATCATTTTTATTATAAAATATTTCAAAAAAAAAAAATTAAAATACAAATTTTGAATTTTTATTTTCAAAATCTCAAAAAATTTCTCATATTTTAATTTTTTTCTTAAAAATTTCAAAATTTCAATTTTTTCTTCAAAAGCATCATTTTGTTCTCAAAATTTTTCTCAAACATAGTTAAAATTTCTAAACTTTTCAATATTCTTTTTCATATAATATTTTAAATCATTTAAATATTATCTTTTAATTATATATATATATATATATATAAATTTAGATATTTTAAATCATTTAAATATTACCTTTTAATTATATATAAAATATTACCTTTTTAATGCTAATTTTAGGGGTTGATCCTAAAATTGAAGTAGATCCAAAGCTCAATTGGACCATTACATAGGAAATTAGTGTGGAATAGTGATTTCCACTATTGAAACCTTCCCAGGGTCTAAAGTAATTTTTATTTGTCATCCAACTTGTTAATATGATCACAAAGACATGAATGAAGAGAAAGCATAGACATCAGCTTGATCCAAAACTTCTTTGGGCTCCAAAAAATTTTCAATGGTAGATGTTCAATCAAACTGTTTCCTATGCTGTGGTCCACTTGAGATTTTAATTTTCTTCATTTTTCAGATCATGCCCTAAAATTATCCGTTAACATAGATTAATGGAGTGGATAAAACAAATAAATAGCAGGTTCTCACGAGGTCAATAAGTTGGGTCACAATTTTGACCAGAATATTTGGCCCATTTTACATGTCTGGTCCATTCACTCTAATTTATTGATCATTACCCTCAAATTGACTAGTTACTCGCCCCGATCATGCTACATATGAGAGAGATATTGGGCAAACAAGATTGATCAACAATTTGAGTGAATTTTGATTTAAACATCTGAAGTTATTTACTTTTCAATCTGGACTGATCAGATTGTCCAAAAATGGTTAAAGGTTGTTTATGATATCAAAAATATATGAATGAATAGAAAACACAAACATCAGCTTGATCCAAAACTTCTATGGCCTCCAAGAAATTTTAAATGGTAGAGGTTCAATCACACTAGCTATTTCCTGTGGTGTGGTCCACTTGAGCTTTGGATATGCTTCCTTTTTGTTCTTTAGACCTCAAATTATCTGTTAACATGGATGAATGGAATGGATGAAATAAATAAATAACAGTGGACCCCACAGAGTTTACTCTGGTAGAAGTAATGAGTAACTCACCTAAATGTAGTGGAGAAGGGTTTCCTTAAAACATTCATAATCATATATTGGGCCTGCCTGAATGTGATTCACATATCCAACCCACTCATTATGTGTGTCCCACTTGGATGAGGGATTTCAGACCAAGTTTCAACCGCATCCATGTCTGTATTAACTTATAAACAGATTGGAGCTCAAATAAACATCATGGCGGGCCCTAAGAAGGTTTCAATAGTGGGTGTCACTATCCCACTCTTTTCTATGGTGAGTCCACTTGAACTTTGGATCTACCCCGTCAATCAGATCCACCATTCCATGGTGGGCCACGAGCTTAAAAATAAAGTCAATCCATGACTTGGGTGGGCCACACCACATACTATAGTTGAAAGGGTTACCCTCGCATTAAAACATTCATAATCATTTATTGGGCCCACCTTAATGTGGTTCATAGATCCAACCCATTCATTATGTGTGTCCCAATTGGATGAGGAGTCAGACCAAGTTTCATACACATCCAAAACTCATGTGGGCCCTACCAAATGCTTTTATATGTTTTAGGGATGTCTTCACATAGTTTTAGATGCTATGGCCCACCTGAGTTTCGTATATAACAGATTTTTGGACTTAAAGGGGACACATCAAATGCATGGTGTCGATGTTCTACACACATCATGGTGGGGCGCACACAGATTAACCTCAAGGGAAGTTCCCATGAGGTGACCTTATAGTACCATTTCATTATTTTAGGTAACTCTTTCATGGGTGTTACTCTAACCGTGTAGGGCCCACCTTGATATATTTTATGTATATTGACACTGTTCATATATTTTTCCATCATATTTTAGAATGTGATTTTAAATCATAAGAACTAAATAATCTTAGGTGGGCCATACCAATCAAAATAATATGATGAATAACCATTAAAAACCTTTTGAAGGCCACAAAATTTTTGGATCAATTTGATCTTTGTAGTTTACCTTCATCTAGATCTTCTTTACATTATCAACAAGTTGGATTACAAATAAACATTACTAAAACCTTACGATGGGCTCTTTATAATTTTTAATGGCGAGGTACTATATTATCATTCTTTCCAATGGTGTGGTCCACTTAAGATTTAAATCTACACAATTTTTTATACCCGGCCAAAAAATGGGTTGAAGAAACGTATGGGCGGCAAGGATATACAACACATCATCAAAATCTTACTTTTGTTATATAACTTTTCAATTTTTCTTGTCAAAATACAAAATCTAGTTTTCTTTTTTAAAAAATATTTTTTTTTTTTACAATTTGACAATTTTTTCACAATTTTGTTTATTTTTAAAATTTCAAAATATCATTTTTGTTAATCGAAATCTCACTTTTGTTATCTAACTTTTCAATTTTTCTTGTCAAAATAAAAAATTTAGTTTTCTTTTTTAAAATATATATATTTTTTACAATTTGTCAATTTTTTCACAATTTTGTTTAATTTCTTAAATTTTCTTTTTTTAAATATCATTTTTTTAATCTCACTTTTGTTATATATAACTTTTCAATTTTTCTTGTCAAAATACAAAATCTAGTTTTCTTTTCTAAAAAATATATTTTTTTCAATTTGTCAAAATTTTCACAATTTTGTTTAATTTTTAAAATTTTCTTTTTCAAAATATCATTTTTTTATCGAAATATTTTTTTTTTTCAAAATTATCTACATTTTTTTTTTAATTTAAATTTTTCTTAAACATTGTTAATTATTTTTCTAAGTTTCTTAACTTTTTTTTTTTTTTTTGAAATTCATACTTTTTTGGAGTAACTTAATTGAGCATTAGAGATGGATTAGGACCATCTCTAATAGAGACGGTCTTTGACAGGGCTCTAAGACGACTAAGGACCGTCTTTAATAGAGACAGTCTCAGATTGCAAGTAAAAGACGGCCAATGATCGTCTCAGATGACCGCATATAAGACGGTCAAGGACCATCTCTAATGCGGATGGCCAATGACCATCTTAGATGACCCATATAAGACAGTCAACGACTGTCTTAAATGATTTGTGGACGTTTAAATTTTTAAGACAATATTAAGGACGGTCAGGGGCTGTCTAAAATTTTAGAGACGGTTTACGGCCGTCTCTAAAGCGTCTTTAAACCAAGCAATTTTAGAGACGGTCCAGAACCGTCTCTAAATCCATCCTTTTTTTCCATTTTTCACGTAGTGAGATATGATTTCAATTTCTGTTGTATGATCTGATTGAATCAAGTAAAGTAACATCAAAGAAGCTATAAGTGAATCCTTGGCACTCTAATATTTTATCTTTGATAGTTTCTTTCACAATTACTCTTTAAACAAAAATTTAATAGTTAGTTTAGAATATAGTTCTAGTTCTAACGTATTTTAGAAATCACATAATGGCAAGTCCCTGTGGGTACGACCTTGGTCTCACCGAGTTATTACTACATTGTAGCCCTGCACTTTGAGTTGTCATAACAGGCCCCATCTTGAGCAAATAAACGTCGTTCATTTCAAATGACGTTCAGGCATGAAAAGATGAAGAAACCCTTCCTCTTATGGGTTTCCTCGGGTCAGTACTCTGTTTGACCTACTAGACAATTCAATGCATGACGGGTGTGTACACACTGTGTACACGCTTAACCCCAAAGCGATGCTTTGTACAGTACATACTGTCCATTCACTTTAGAACTCCCAAGTAGGGTCTTTAATCGAAGTTCAGGTAGATCCACAGCTCAAGTGGGCCATACTTTCTAAACATATGGTTATTTTATGATCTATGAAGATTTGATAGTCAGATCAATTTTAAATCTGATCATTGGTGATTTTTAGGGTTCCTAGTATATTTTATGTGAAAATCATTAGTAAATTTAGTGATCAAATGGGTTAATTGTAATGATTATGTCATCTATCATATGATGGAGTTTTGAAAACTAGATGAATGATGGATCTGTTTATTCAAGGATCGAGATTCATGATGGATAGTTGGATTAGGTTAGAATGACATTTACATGTATGTATTAAATTTAGTTTTCATGAGGACACTCGGGTATTGGAAATCTAGCCCCCTTAAGAAAATCTCATCCTCGAGATTTGATAACATACATTCCAAATATTGCTATTACAAGTAGGAAGATCATCCTACGATGTACCTTATCTCAAGTCTATTTAGATGTGCAATTACAATCTAGATTAATAAAAAGTATATAAATTTTCATCACAATTCTTAAATCTTTTGTAAGTGCTTATAGTTTTAGTACACTTAAGGTTGTCAAATTTTGCAAGACAAAAATGATACCAGACAGATCGCAAGAACTGCCAGATAGCAACTACCCTATATGTTTGAAGAGCAGCTCAAGATCGGCTTATCATATCAAGAGAAGATGTCGCTCTATTTCAAGTTTATTTAAAATCTATATTTTCTAAATAACAGGTTGTATAACCCTATAAAGACCTTAGGTTAGGCTCTTTAAAAAATTCATTCATTTTGGGTTATCTATAGTGTCCTTATTTTAGAGTTCGACCAGTCCAACTTCTAGTTCAACCAGTCTAACTTCTGGTTCGACCAGTCTAACTTCCTCGGCTAACCTAATTTCAAGTTCTAGACAAAAAATCAAAATCTATTGAAAATTCGGCAAGTCCAACGTTTGGTTCTGCTAGCCTAAGCTTGAAATTCGGTCAGCACGAGTGAAGTTCGGGTCAAATTTCAGCAATGTATTTCTTTAGAATCGTAGGAATTCGGCCTATCGATTGGCAAATTTGGCCAACCAAATTTCACCTTGGGCTAGCCAAATTTTAGATAGATCTTATCTCACGCAATTCGATAGACGTTGAAATAAATCAGGTGAAATCCGTCCACCTGAACCTATTCTTAAGCTACTCAAATTTCTAATATCTTTGGTTATAAATAGGGACTTTCTCTCATTCATTTTAAAAATGAAAAATCACTCTAAACCTTCTGCAAATGAGAGAGAAGCTCAGGTCCTCGATAAGCTAATTTTGTGGTATTTCCTTTAAGCTTATTCAATTCTCTTTCTCAAGATCATTTCAATCTTATTTTAAAAGAGTAATCTATACTCCTCTTGAGATCTAAGAGAATTAAATAAGTAGTATTTGATTTTTTTATTTTTAAAATACTATAAAACCCTATACTCTTTCATTTGAGTGAATATTGCCTCATATACATACAAGAAAGAAAATCTACTACAAGATTTGATTACTTCTTCGAATCGACATTTGAAGATGAGTTCTTTATTACTCTATTTTATTTAGGTTTTTCTGAGATAACTTGTGAAAATTTTAATGGGTTGATTTGTGATAGCTCGTGAAAATCACAAAGTGCATTTTTGTTTGTGATTGCCTGTGAAAATCACAAAGTGAGTTTTTATTTTTGATAGCCCATGAAAATAATAAAAGGGGTTTTATTGTGTTAAATCCATGAAAATAACAAGGAATGTGAACATGTGAAAACATTGTTATAGTAAAAGCCAAAATTATGAGTGTAGTAATTTTGGGAGTGGAGTAAGTGTGGTTGTTTTAAGCACCGAACCACTATAACCCCTTGAGCCTTGTGGTGAATGATTTATTCTTTTTGTAGTAAATGTTATTTATTTTATTCTTGTGGTGAATGTTATTTATTTCATTCTTTTGATGAATGTTGTAATTATTTTATCTTCTCCTACTAGTTTGAAAAAATTGATTTTAAAGACATTCGTGAAATGAGGTTGTCTTGCCTAGTATTTTATGTGAGGGTTGGAATTATTTTTAATCAAGGTTTCAATACTTGGGCGATTGAGATTTAATATTCTGTATATATTCTGCTTTTATTTCGATTATTTGGCATTGTCCTATTCACCCCCTCCTCTCTAGGACATCGATAGCTCAACTTTTAAATTGGTATTAAAGCGGGGTTTTTTTTTTAAATTTTTTTTATTTATAAAAATCTCCTTGAGCTAGATCCAGAGCTATAAGATGTAAAATTTTAAAATTTTATCCATTACCAGGTCACCTCCCTTTGATGGCTCTAACTATTCATATTGGAAAACCTGGATGAAGATTTTCCTCAAATCCATTGATGAAAGTATGTAGCAAGCCACTGTTACCCAATGGATCCCTCTTATGATGGAAGTAGTAGCTGAAAATGGAACCATGTCCATGAAAGAAATTACATACACATTTTAGATTACCATTCAGAAAAGTGAAAGCAATGCTAATGCAAAAGCCTTAAATACAATAACTTGTGCTCTATTGCCAAATGAATTCGAATCATTTCATGCAGGAATTAAACAAGCATGGGATATTCTCGAAATGACACATGAAGGAATTAACATTGTTAAAAAAATGTAAGATCCAAATCATCGCAATCAAATTTGAGGAAATTCATATGGAAGAAAATGAGTCTTTTATGGACTTCCATACGAAACTAAATGACATAGTGAATTCCATGTGGGGTCTTGGAGATATAATCCTTGAAACTAAGGTTTGCGTAAAAATCCTGCGATCACTTCTTGATAGGTTTAATTAAAAATTTACTGCTACACAAGAATTGAAAGATCTATGAAGGTTGAGTTAGTTGGTTCTCTTCAAACTTACGAGCTGAACTTCAAAGCTCCTAAGATCAAGTCCATTGCTCTTAAATCTTCTAAATCTAATTAAAAGAATTCTAATGTAAATTCTGATATTGAAGAAAATGAAGATGATATGGATATGTTGGTAAAGAAATTCTATATAATTTTAAAAAATAAGAAAAGAACAAATTTTTAAAAACCATTTAACAAAAGAAAAGGAAATTCAAACTTTTGGAAATCTAAAATAAAAGACACCCAATGTTTCAACTATTGTGAATAGGGGCATTTAGCTTCTAAATGTCATAAAAAGGATAAATCTAGAAGAAAAGACATGATAGCTACTTAGGATGAATCATCAAAGTCTGAAAGTAATTCAAAAACTGATGAATCAGACTAGGAAAATGCAAATGAATTGAAAGCCTTTATGACTATAACCAGAATCACCTCTTCGGATGACTGTGATATGTCTGATTATAAACTCTAATAAATGACTCTGAAAATGAAGATGATCTGCAAGATGCATATGATACCCTATACAGAGAAATTTGTAAGATTGTGGATAAATTGAAAATTCAAAAAGAAAATTATGCTAAACTACAATTAGAACTTGAAAAGGTTGTTTTAGAGAAATCTCATTTTTTTGATTGTTTTGAAAAAAACTAAGTTAGAATTGAATTTAAAAATTTTTGAATTGTAAAACTTAAATCTGAAAACGAGAAATTAAAACTTGAAGTTTCCTCCCTTCAGAGTTCAAAGGACACGTGGAAACCCAAGGTGACCGGAAACTTGAAAAGCTGTTAACTTCATCTCGACGATGTGGTGACAAGTTTAGATTGGGTTATATTAAAAATAACTCTTTGAAATCTAAGGATTTTGCTCCTACTTTTGTAAAAGGAGAGTCCTCGAACTTTAAAGTAGAAACTTTTAAAAAATCTAATTATAAATAGAATGACTTCAAAAATTCAAAACTTTTTCAAACCTCTAATTAAAAAAATAGTGTCAATTATCACAAATATTAAAGAAATAATAATAGAAATCCTCCTTTAGCTGATAAAATTGTGGACTTACTTAAAGAGCTATTGAAATCTAACTTTGCTAAGAATGAAGTATATAGAAACATGAGAAATCCTAACTCCCAAACACAACAAAAAGCAAGAGATCCTCCTATACCTAAAACCATAATGAAATGGGTTCCAAAGGTTAGGTGTCTTGTTATCCACATAGCTTTCAAAGCAAGTAACCATTCAAGATGGTACCTAGATAGTGAGTATTCGAGACACATGATAGGTGATAATGCTATACTCTGAAATATCAACCAAATTAATGGCGGCTTAATTACATTCGAAGATGGAAGCAATTATAAGATTATCGGCCAAGGTAATGTACAAATTTCCAACTTACCTCTCTTTGAAAATATTTTATATGTTGAAGGGCTAAAACATAATATTCTAAGTATATCATAATTTTGTGATAACAAACATAGTGTAAAATTTTCAAATCACGGATGTGAGATTAATGAGAAAGGACATGTAAGTTAAATGGTTGCAGAACGTCTGAAAATTGCTATGTAGTTGATGACTCTTACTCAAGAAATCATTCATGCTATATGTTCCAAACAGACGAGACTGGATTATGGCATCAATGTCTTGGACATGTAAATTATAGATACTTACATAGATTGAGTAAAAGAGATCCATCTACGTGGTTTACCCAAATTAAAAAAGATAGAAAATAAAGTATGCGGTTCATGTCAAATAAGTAAGTAAATTAGGAGTAGTCACAAGAAAGTTAACTTCTTACCCACTGCAAGACCTTTTGAACTACTCCATATGGATTTAGTTGAACTAACTAGAATGGAGAGTGGAGGTGGGAAGAAATATTTTCTAGTTGTAGCAGATGACTACACTAGATATTATTGGGTTTTCTTTCTAAGAGAGAAGTCAAATGCTCTTGACGAAGTCTAAAAACTTATATAAAACGCATCCAGACTGAAAAGGAACTATCTGTGATTAGAATTAAAAGTGATTATGAACTGAATTCAAAAAAATCAAATTTGAGAAATACTGCAATGATCATGAAATATTGCATGAATTTTTTTCTCATAAAACACCTCAATAAAATGGGATTGCTGAAAGAAAAAACATAGTTTTACAAGAAATGGCTAATATAATGGTAAATAGCATGAATTTACCTAAATATTTATTGGGTGAAGCTATTAGTACTACATGTTATATAATTAATCATGTTTATATTAGAACAATTAAAAACTAAACAACTTATCATGCTTTAGGAAAAAGTCCACTGTTAAATATTTCTGAACTTTTGGAAGCAAATGCTTTATTTTGTGACCGTGAAAATTTGAGAAAATTTAAAGCCAAAAGCGATAAGCGAATATTCCTAGGTTATGCTTTAAATAGTCAAGCATACTTGTCAGGCTTGTGTCCAAGTTTCTCACCGTTATGTAGGATCCCGCAGTCCTCTCGGTCAAATTTCGGCGACCCACGACCTGTAGACAGTATTTGCGTGCGACCTTAAGTCGTATCCCGTAAACTTGTGTTGGCTTGACCTAAGTCCTATGCCATTTTGTTCATGCCGTCGTCACAGTTCCAAGGCCACATCTCGTGCGCCAATGCAACAGTTAGATTGAGAGATCCAGCTAGTACATTATCCCGGCCATTGGTCGCATGTTGCGAAACCCGAGGTGTCCAAGTAAAGAAATATCTCTACAACACATCATGATGGTGACATCATCTTAAGCTACCTTACCTAGCCTAGGGTGACATCATCCCTACGCTTAGCCTCCGCATGCTTCTTACAAGCTATGATTGCTAGCCCATGCCTTTTTACACCCCTCTTACAACTAATGATTACCTAGCTAAGAGAAGCTAGCTATCTTCATCTCTCTCTCTCTCTTATCTCTCTCCCTCCCTCTCTTCTTCTTCATTTTCCATTGATAGCAACCTCCAACTGTCTATGAGGGCTCCATTTTCCATCCCATTGCAAGCTTAACACCTTCCAATCCAACCATAAAAAACCCATCCCCACCATTAAATCAACCATCTTTGAGCTCTAGAACCTATAGGTGGAAGAAGAAGGGGAAGATCATAGGTGGGTTCTTTTCTAGGATTAGATTTGTGTTTCCTTGCATGGATTTTCTAATTTTTCTAGCATGAGGCAACTAGGACCCACTAATCAATGGTGAGGATCCTACCTTGACCTCTAAGTGTGGCCAATGGCCCACCTTAGCTTGCATGCATGAATCCATGGTGGGGCCATTCTCCATAGAGCCCACCATGATGTTTGATTTAATCTCCTAGTGCATAAAGGCCATCTAGGCCCTGATTCATGGTGGGAAGGAAATCTCCACCCTTGATTTTGTTTATGTGCCCACATGTTTGGGACCTATCTTGATGTATGTATTGATGCATGTATTAGAGGGGCCCAAAGTTGCGGGGCCCCTCCATCACACATTTCTCTCTTTCTCTCTCTCTCTCTATCTTCTTCTCTTTTTCCTTATATGATGGCCCACTTGATGGTGTATGTATCTTATCCTAGCTATCCAAGCAGTGGGACACCCACTATCTAGCAAATAGGGCCCATCTTGTTGCCCAGATTGGGCCTACATGGATGGACAGATGTGTGGACCACACCTTGATGAACATCCATACTGTTTAGGGCCAACAAGCCCATGGGGATGTATGTGCTATACCCACACTGGGCCCACCTTGCTGCTTGTCCGTTTAGACGGGCCTGCATGAAGGAAAACATAAATATTAGCTTGATATCAGAAGCTATGGTGGGCCACCACGTGGACCCAACTTGATATATCTGTTATATCTCCATGTCCAAAGGTAGGGATGGTGGGGCCAGGTGTGGCACATGTGTGCTATCCACACTGTCCAACGTGGGACGGTGTTGGACGCACCATGTTGCATGTGTTTTATCCAAGCTGTCCAATCCAGCTAGACGTGGACGCCACCTTGATGTTGGGTGTTATCCACACCGTCCAGTCCAGCTGGGACATAGACCCCACCATGATGATTGTGTTGTATGTCCACACTGTCTAACCTGCTGGATAGTGGGACCAACCATGTTATTTACATAGTATATCCATGTCGTCCAGTCCTTGGACATGGGACATGGACCCCACAATGATGTATGTGTATCATCCTCACCGACCAGCTGTTTCGAATGGTGGGATCCACCGTGATGTACATGACCCACACCGTCCAGGGCAGTGGCCCAGTCTGATGTATTTTATTCATGCGTTTAGGGCAGACAACCGACCGAGATGTACACATTGTATATCCATGTTGTCCATCTGGTGGGGCCCATCTGACATGTGTTGGCCCACCTACTGCATGTGCAGGGCTAACCTTGTTGTGCATACATATTGACCATCTATTTTCCAAGATTATGGGTTGTCCTATGAGGCCCAATATGATGCATGTAAGGTCCTTGTATGAGGCCCATGGTGATGTATATGAGGCCCTTGTATGAGGCCTAATATGATGTATATGAGGCCTGTGTAGTGAGGCCCAATATGATGCATGTAAGGCCCTTGTATGAGGCCCATGGTGATGTACATGAAGCCCTTGTGTGAGGCCCATTATGTGGTATATGAGGCCCTTGTGATGAGGCCCATTGTGGTGCATATGGGGCCTATGTGATAAGGCCCAATTGTGATATGTGAGCCCAGTACAATGTGTGTGATAATCTTTATGATGCCCATCCATCTCTTAGTTAGTATAAAGATCATGGGCCCCATTATAGGATAGGTTCTAAATGGGCCATACCTTGGGAGCAATGATGGTTAAATGTCTACATTGTAAGAGCAATGGTGGTTAAATGTCCACATTGTAATCCTCCCTAGGGCCCATTGATTTGGCCCATTCTTATCTCACCTTATTATGCTATCCCAATTCATTGGGTCCCCATTAACATTAGCATGATCCACCTCATTGGGCTTACCTCAAACCGTTGGGCCCCTATTATTGTTGATGCTTCCATTATGCCTTGTAGGTTGTCCAAATTATTAAGCCCATCTTACGTCTATTGGGCCACTTAGGAAGCTTAATTTACTACATGACGGAGCAGGTGGGGAAGCCCACTCCTCGTTCTTGGGCCCATTCTTGATGTGAGCAGGCCATCTAGGCCCATCGTTGATATGAGGAGAGTACATCATCACCATAGATGGAAGGATCCGTGGTATCGGATTTGGTATATCTACTGATGAGGGCTGATCTCGGTGTTATGGATTGGATCTACTGTCCTCTTATGGACACCGCCATGTATATAGGGTGATTATTTATTTATACCCCATGCTTGTATACTTCATCTGGTAGGACTCATTGAGGATTCATACTTATGCGCATCATATATATGCTTAATATGAGGAGTGATTGATAATAACATGTACTATTGGGTAGATTGTTTATGGGACTCCCTGATAGATGGAGTTGCACCACATGAGTGCGCGATACACGCAGGATTGCTGCATGACTGATAGTATGACTCATGCATCTCAAATTTATGTGACATGATTACTGTAAGCCCTAGCGACATCAGGGTCGTAGCCTCCCCAGGTATAGCGTGGATGGTAGGATTGGATATTGTTACTAGCACGGGGGCGCCATAGATGTCACAGGGTGAAAGTCTCCAAACCTTTATGGTACTAGGAGGATGCTCCAATGTCTAGACCGAGTAGATGTATGAGCGCATGAGGGCCGAATACCAGTTGGCCGCGTCTCTCACTGTGTCGTGATCGGTTAGAAGGGGGTGTGGCCTTACCTGATCAAGTAAGGGGGCAATGATTAGGCTGAGTCTAACCCAGCTTGAGGAATGGGTCCACTATCGACGAGTCAGACCCGATATTGGCAGGTAGATAGTGAGGCCTCTTCCACTTACCCAGTTGCATGCTTAAATGGGGTGGCAAGCTGGTGTTGAGTGTACTAGACCCCGATGATCATCCAGAGATGAACTGTACTGATATATGGATTCAGATGACGATTGGTATGACTGCATTACAGCTTGCATATGACATTTGGCCATGTAGGCCTTACATTGCATTGCCTTGGTATGACTGATAATATTCATGGACTTACCAGCATGATTCTGCATTACTCTGATATTACATTCTTGGCATATACCTTGCGCACATACTTACACCACCCTCTAAGCTTTCTATAAACTTATGGACGATCGTTGCATGCAGGTGACACTACAATGCCGCAACAGCATTGAGATTGGAGCGTGCAGTTATCTTCTGGAGCTTTTGATATCGATATTGTATTTTCTTTGTGCATTGCACTTAA
Organism: Magnolia sinica; assembly: GCF_029962835.1. Lineage (NCBI taxonomy): Eukaryota > Viridiplantae > Streptophyta > Magnoliopsida > Magnoliales > Magnoliaceae > Magnolia > Magnolia sinica. Next base: position 65,960,680 of record NC_080580.1, read on the forward strand.
AGTTTTTAATCATAGTGGATTTTGTGTTGGTGTTCTTGTTATTGTTCATGGGTTTGCTTATGGTTATGCTTATTATTAAATAAATTCATATTGAAAATCCTCCTTGTAGGATCCCAGGATCGAAATCTGGTATATGGGTGCCGGGAGCCAAGAATGGGGTACTACGGAGGTTGTCGGCGTCGAATTCAGCGATCGGGAATTTTATGAGCCCAGTTTCTGAGTTTGGGGCATGACAGGAGTTGGTATCAGAGCATAACTTAGGAATAATTGAGAACAACATCACATATCTACTATGAGCTTAGGATAATTAGGTCCTGAGTGTGTAATCTTCTGGTTTAATTCCCTAACGTCTGAACCTTCAAGGTTCCTCAAGGTTGATAGGTGCTTTTGTTCTTTTCGTAGACCATGCTGCATAAGCGAGGCACCCGAGGCGCCCGAGCGGCTCCCTCTCCACCTCCTATAGTTCACATTCCCCCACCTGAGCCTCTTCTTCCCCCACCCGAGATTCTTGTAGATCTCGCGCATCCGTCCGTGACTAGAGCAGCCCCTAATGTATCAGTTAGTGCCGATCAGTTGCAGCAAAAGCTCCAGGCCGTGACAGACGCCCTCCAAGGGTAGGGCAGGCGCCCCACTAAGACCCCGGAGTAGGTAGAGCAGGAGTGTGCAAGTGCCCTACTATGAGAGTTTCTATAGCTCGATCCCCTACGATTTCAGGGAGAGCCTGATTCCACTATGGCCGAGAGATGGCACTCTCGAGTAGAGAAGATGTTCAAGACCATAAGATGTATGACCTAACAACGAGTCCTATTAGCAGTGTACATACTTGAGGGTGAGGCCGAGCATTGGTGGCCCTCCGTCGCCCGTGTTGTAGGCCCTGATTTTATTTAGACATGAGAGGACTTCATGGACCAATTTGACCAGTAGTATTTCTATGACCACATTCTTCAGCACCGTGCGCTGGAGTTCGAGACTCTTATACATGGAGATATGACCGTGGCTCAGTAATGGCTCGCTTTATCGCGCTTTCCAAACATGTGACATACTTGGTAGATGATGAGGGGCGGATGGCCGCCATTTTGAGAACGACTTACGTTTTGGCCTCCGAGGCCGTATCACTAGGCACATGCTTCAGTCATTTAAGGAGGTAGTTTAGAGAGCCTAGGTCTACGAGGCAGTGGGCTGATTCACAGAGGGTTCGTGGTCCGAGGAGAGACCGGAAGAGGTAGGCCCCCTCCGGTGGCTCCTAGCATCAGCAGCACCGATCACGATAGAGACACATAGGCTGCCCAGCCGCTAGAGCACCAATAGCACCAGCAGCATTGGCAACACCTCCAGCACCACCTCTACGACAGTTTCTAGGTTCTTGCTTTGGATGCAGTGCGATGTGACATCATTGGCACGAGTGTCCCTATCCACAGCAGTAGCGACAACAACACCCTTTGCCACAGTAACAACGACCATAGCCACCTCAGCCACTGAGGCCCCAGCAGCAGTTTAGGCCGCCACAGCAGTAGCAGCAACAGTAGCATGGACCTCAGAGGGAAAAAGCACCTCCCTAGCCAGCTCAAGCTAGATTCTATGTGGTTCATCAAGACTCACAGTCTTCAGGAGGGGTCGTTGAGGGTATTCTTTCCGTCTCTACATGCATCGCTTGAGTATTATTTGATTCTGGTGCTTCGCACTCTTTCATGTCCGAGAATTTCTATCGTTCGACTAGATTACCATTAAAGTCTACCCGTGAGGGGTTGTCATTGTCGATGCCCTTGGGGAAGACCATAGTATTGGGCCGCTTCTGTTCGTCATGCCCTATTTTAGTAAGGAGACCTTCTTGCCCGCCTACTTGTTTGTACTATGTTAGGTTCGACGTCATCCTGGGTATGGATTGGCTCACCGAAGACCACGTCATATTGGACTACTTTGCGACGACAGTCACATTCTATATACCCGGCTTGCCGTAGTTCTAGTTCATTGCCGAGCCCAGAGGAGAGCCGATGTCTTATTTGATGTTATGTGCAATAGAAGATCCCATAGTAGTGAGCATTGACCAGTTGCCGATTGTCTGTGATTTCCCCCATGTATTCCAGGAGATCTCAGGGTTACCGTCACGCTGGCATATTGGGTTTCAGATTGATCTTGTGCCTAGTACTGCACCTATCTCGAAGGCCTCATATCGTATGGCACTGATGGAGTTGCGGGAGCTGTAGCAGTAGTTAGACGAGTTACGTGAGCTAGGCTTTATTCGTCCGAGCAGTTCACCGTGGGGAGCACTGGTACTATTCGTCAGGAAGAAGGATGACTCATTGAGGCTCTACGTGGATTACCGTGAGCTTAACTAGGTCATGATCAAGAATAAGTATCCGCTCTCGAGGATAGATGATTTATTTGATCATCTGCAGGGTGCACAGTTCCTTTCGAAGATTGACCTGCTGTTCGGTTATCATCAGATTCGGGTTCGAAAGGAGGACATTGCGAAGACAGCTTTTAGGATGTGCTATGGTCACTTTGAGTTTTAGGTCATGTCCTTCGGAACGACCAATGCGTCCGCAGTCTTCATGCAGTTGATAAATGAGGTCTTCCATCCTTATCTTAATTAGTTTATTGTGGTTTTCGTTAACAACATTCTGATCTATTCGAGGACCCGCAAGGAACATGATCAACATCTGGAGATTACATTGCAGACCCTCCGTGCCCACCAGCCTATGTGAAGCTGGAGAAGTGTGAGTTTTGGCAAGAGGAGGTGAAGTTCCTAGGTCATGTGGTGGTGAGGGAGGGTGTCGTAGTGGACTCCTTGAAGATATATGTAGTGCGTCATTGGGGCCAGCCCATGAACGCCTCCAAGAGCCACAATTTTCTTAGTTTGGTAGGATATTATCAATGTTTTATTGAGAGATTTTCTTTTATTATAGCACTGTTGACCAAGTTGACCCGGAAGGGCGTAGAGTTTGTGTGGAGTGACGCCTGTGAGTGAGCATTTATGGAGTTGAAGGACCGCCTCACGTCCGCTCCTATCCTCACTCTTTCCTCTGGGAGTGAAGGATTTATGGTGTTTACCAATGCCTCACGTGTTGGCTTCGATGTTGTCTTGATGCAGCACGGGAAGCCAGTGGCTTATGTGTCTCGCCAGCTTAATGTCCATGACTTGAACTACCCCACACATGATTTAGAGCTGGCAGCAGTTGTCTTCGCACTGAAGGTGTGGAGTCATTATCTCTATGGGGACAGGTTCAAGCTCTTCTCCAACCAGAAGAGCTTGAAGTATCTATTCTCTTAGTTCAAGTTAAACATGCGGTAGAGACGTTGGATGAAGCTCTTGAAGAACTATGATTTTTATCTTCAGTATCACACGGGCAAGACAAATGTGGTGGCAAATGCCCTTAGCCGTCAACCATGAGGCTTGGTGGTGTATATGATGATTTAGGAGCAGAAGATGCTTGAGGATATTATAGTATATGACTTCGAGTTTGACTTACAGTCTTCTATCGTTCAATTATCGAGCCTGTCGATTCAACCCTCTCTTGTCGTAAGGGTGATCGAGGCTCAGCAGTCAAATGAGTCGCTTCAGAGTTATCGAGCAGAGACAACATCCGAGAGTCAGTCAGACTGGTGGATTGGTTTTGATGGTGGACATCACTTTAGAGGCCGATTAAGTGTCATGGATATTCCAAAGTTGTGCAGAGATCTTATGACCAAGGCACATCGATCGAGGTTTTCTATCCACCCTGGCTCAACGAAGATGTACCGTGATATGAGGCAATAGTATTTTTAGGCAGGGTGAAGCGCTAGATCACCAGTTTTGTAGCCAAGTGTGACACTTGCCAGCCGTCGAGTGTCCCGACGTGGAAGTGGGACCACGTATCCACCGATTTTAACATGGGATTGCCGAGGACTCAGCACAGTCATAACACTATCTAGGTTGTCGCGGATCGTCTGATGAAGTCAGCACATTTTCTCATTATTCGTGTGACCTGGCCTTTGGACCGACTTGCCAGATTGTTTGTTGATGAGATTGTAAGACTGCACAGTGTTCTGATTTCGATCATTTTTGACCAAGACCTGAGGTTCACATCTCATTTTTGGAGGAGCTTCCAAAAGGTGATGGGGTCTAACTCGCAGTTCAATACCAGATATCATCCACAGACCAATGGGCAAACCGAGAGGGTCAACCAGATCTTGGAGGATATGCTCAGAGCTTATGTGATCGACTTCTCGGGTAGATGGGATGAGCATTTACGCTTGGCTGAGTTCTCATATAATAATAGCTATCAAGCGACTATTGGTATGGCTCCCTTTAAGGCCTTGTATAACAGACCATGTCGATCTCTCAGTTGTTGGGCCGAGATTGGAGAGTACCATCTCCAAGGCCCCAAGCTTGTGCAGCAGACATCAAAGGTTATCGATATCATTAGGCAGAGGATGTGTACAACTCAGAGCCGGCAGAAAAGTTTTGTTGATCGTCGGCATCGTCCCTTAGAGTTTGCAGTTAGGGATAGAGTGTATCTCAAGGTCTCTCCCATGAAGGGTGTGGTTCAGTTTGGAGAGAAGGGCAAGCTTGCCTCGAGATTTATTGGACCTTTTAAGATCACTTGGCGTGTTAACGCCGTGGCCTATAGGCTCGCCTTACCACCTGAGTTGTCCAGCATCCACAACATTTTTCATATTTTTATACTGCGAAAGTGTGGGTTAGACACCATTTCCATGATTGATTAGTAGCCTCCAGAGGTCTGTGATGATGCTTCCTACATTGAGCAGCTAGTTCGCATCCTTGATCGGAAGAAGCAGGTCCTCCGGACTAAGGTCATTCATTTAGTGAAGGTACAGTGGGGTCATCATGGTACTGATGAGGCGTCTTGGGAACACAAGGCTGAGACTAGAGAGTGTTATCCCCATGTTTTTGTAGATTGATTGTGCTTGTATCGTGCTTTATATTGTATTGATGATATGTTTATATAATGTCATGTTTTCTTTTCTTTCTTGCTTTGTTCTACGTGATAGTAAATTTTGAGGATGAAATTTTTATTAGGAGGGAAGAGCTATCAGGCCTATGTCCTAGTATCTACCCATTCCATAGGATCTTGCGGTCCTCCCAGTTAGATTCCGGTGACCTGCAACCTGTAAATAGTATTTATGTACGACCTTAAATTACATTCTGTAAACCCAGGTTAGCTTGACCCGAGACCTATGCCATTATGACCATGCTGTCACCGTGGTTCCAACGCTATGTCCCATGCGCCAATGCGATGGTTAGATTGAGAGATCCGGCCTATGCATTGTCCCGACCATTGATCGCTTGTTGCGAAACCCGAGGTGTCTAGGTAGAGAAATATCTTTACAACCTATCATGATGGTGACATCATCCTAGGCTACCAAACCTAGCCTAAGGTGACATCACCCCTACCCTTAGCCTCCTTATGCTTCTTATAAGCTAAGATTGCTAGCCCCATGCCTTCTTACACCCCTCTTACAACTAATGATTACCTAGCTAAGTGAAGCTAGCTCTCTCTCTCTCTCTCTCTTATCTCTCTCCCTCCCTCTCTTCATCTTCAATTTTCATTGTGAGCAACCTCTCACCATCTATGAGAGCTCTATTGGAAGCTCACGCCTTCTAATCCAACCATAAAAAACCCATCTCCACCATTAAATCAATCCCCTTGGAGCTCTAAAACCTATAGGTGGAAGAAGAAGGGGAAGTTCATAGGTGGGTGCTTTTTTAGGATTAGATTTGTGTTTTCTTCCTAAGAGAAGCTAGCTATCTTCCTCTCTCTCTCTCTCTCTTATCTCTCTCCCTCCCTCTCTTCTTCTTCATTTTCCATTGACAGCAACCTCCAACTGTCCATGAGGGCTCCATTTTCCAGCCCATTGCAAGCTTAACACCTTCCAATCCAACCATAAAAAACCCATCCCCACCATTAAATCAACCATCTTTGAGCTCTAGAACCTATAGGTGGAAGAAGAAGGGGAAGATCATAGGTGGGTTCTTTTCTAGGATTAGATTTGTGTTTCCTTGCATGGATTTTCTAATTTTTCTAGCATGAGGCAATTAGGACCCACTAATCAATGGTGAGGATCCTACCTTATCTTCTAAGTGTGGCCAATGGCCCATATTAGCTTGCATGTATGAATCCATGGTGGGGCCATTCTCCATAGAGCCCACCATGATGTTTGATTTAATCTCCTAGTGCATGAAGGCCATCTAGGCCCTGATTCATGGTGGGAAGGAAATCTCCACCCTTTATTTTATTTAAGGGCCCACATGTTTGGGACCCATCTTGATGTATGTATTGATGCATATATTAGGGGGGCCCATAGTGGTGGGAACCCTCCATTACCCATTTCTCTCTCTTTCTCTCTCTCTCTCATTCTCTTTTTCCTTGTATGATGGCCCACTTGATGATGTATGTATCTTATCCTAGCTGTCCAAGCAGTGGGACACCCACCTTCAGCAAATAGGGCCCCATCTTACTACCCAGATTGGGCTTGCATGGCTGAACAGATCATGTAGGCCTGGTTGAGGGAAAAATCCAAATACCAGCTTAATCGTTTTGAAGTGGGGTGGCCCACTGACATGTGGACCCCACCTTGATGAACATCCATACTGTCTAGGGCCAACAGGCCCATCGTGATGTATGTGTTGCACCCACACCGAGCCCACCTTGCTGCCTGTCCAGCGGGCAGGCTTGTATCCTGTCCATTTGGATGGGCATGCATGAAGGAAAACATAAATATCAGCTCGATATCCCGAGTTATGGTGGGCCACCACGTGGACCCACCTTGATGTATCTGTTATATCTCCACCGTCCAAAGGCATGGACGGTGGGGCTAGGTGTGACACATATGTGCTATCCACACCGTCCAGCGTGGGATGGTGTTGGACACACCATGTTGCATGTGTTTTATCCAAGTTGTCCAGTTTAGCTGGACGTGGACCCCACCTTGATGTCGGGTGTTATCCACACCGTCTAGTCCATATGGGACGTGGACCCCACCATGATGATTCTATTGTATAGCCACACCGTCTAGCCTGCCGGATAATGGGACCATCCATGATGTTTATGTTGTATATCCACACCGTCTAGTCCTTGGACATGGGACGTGGACCCCACAATGATGTATGTGTATAATCCTCACCCACTAGTTGTTTGGGACGGTGGGATCCACCGTGATGTACATGACCCATAGTGTCCAAGGCTGCGACCCACTTTGATGTATTTTATCCATGCCGTTCAGGGCAGACATCCGACTAAGATGTATGCATTGTATATACATGCTGTCCATCTGGTAGGGCCCATATAGCATGTGCTAGCCCACCTGCTGCATGTGCAGGGCCCACCTTGTTGTGCATACATGTTGACCATCTATTTTGCTGGATTATGGGCTGCCCTATGAGGCCCAATATGATGCATGTAAGTTCCTTGTATGAGGCCCGTGGTGATGTATATGAGTCCCTTGTATGAGGCCCAATATGATGTATATGAGGCCCATGTATTGAGGCCCAATATGATGCATGTAAGGCCCTTGTATGAGGCCCATGGTGATGTATATGAAGCCCTTGTGTGAGGCCCATTATGAGGTATATGAGGCTCTTGTGATGAGGCCCACTGTGGTGTATATGATGCCTATGTGATCAAGCCCAATTGTGATATGTGAGCCCACCGCGATGTATGTGATAATGTTTATGATGCCCATTCATCTCCTAGTTAGTATAAAGATCGTGGCCCCATTATAGGATAGGTTCTAAATGGGCCATACCTTGGGAGCAATGATGGTTAAATGTCCACATTGTAAGAGTAATGGTGGTTAAATGTCCACATTATAATCCTCCCTAGGGCCTGTTGATTTGGCCCATTCTAATCTCTTCTTATTAGGTTGTCCCAATTAATTGGGTTCCCATTACCATTAGCATGTGTAAGTGCTATGCTATTGTAATGACCCTGGGAAATTTTGTGCTTTTCTTTCCCTAAGTAGTTGTTTTTGGGGTAATTAGTGCTATACTCGATTGCTTGTGAAATTCACATCAATCACTTTAAATTCGATCTGCATGACTCAAAACCTGTAGATTAGTTAGCACCATGTTACTCTGAAATCTGGGATCCATTGCTAAACCCAGTTGTTCTGGGAAATTTTTGGAAGTTCTGGATCGGACCTGAATCGCGCATCGAAAGTCCGATAGCGATAATCTTAGGCTGTTGCGGTCACCATGTTGGGCTTGACCATCACCTCGAAAATCAAGTCCATGTGTTGTTCTGGGTCGATTTGATTGAGTCTGGAGTGGAGAGTGTGAGAACGGTTGGATATTTATTAAGCTTTTATGAAATTTGAGTCGTGTCGCTTGCGCGATGATTTTAAGCAATCTGACCGTTAGATTCTGACCCAATTTCACCCTCTGATCAGGGAAGGTGGCCCAGGCATATCTTTGTGCTTGTAGACCTGATCGAGATTCTGTGACCGTTGAATTGAGTGTGGTCTGCCACGGCTGATCTGAAGAGTCGGTCGGTACGAAAACTCAGCCTGACCTAGATCCATGGTTAGTGAGCTTAAGTCCGACCTTTCGTGGTTATAAGCCCACCAGAAGTGCTTCGTTGGATCGAGAGAGGCTTACTTTGGTTATAACCTAAGTATACCTTGTCCCTGGGGTTATTTTCATCAAAGATAGGCCTATTTATAGTCCTTAAACCCTAGCTCTCTTTTCCATACGAATTTCTCTAACCCTAGCTTGGAGAGAGAGTGGAAAAGAGAGAGATAGTGAGAGAGAAGTTTGGTGAATCATCTTGGATTCTTTCCTGGTTTTCTGCATCCTTGAACCTTCACTTTGAATCGTTATTCTGAGTTCATCTTGGGGTAAGTTAACCTAACCTTAATCTGTGTTAGAGCTTAGATTAGTCTTGGTGTTGTTGTATCTCATTTTTATCCTTGTTTTAGGGCATTCTATCGCCGTTGACGAAGACAACTCGTCTAAATCAGCTCAGTGTTTCTTTTCTGGCTTAAGGTGCGGACTTTAAGTGTATAGGTTATGGTTTTCAAGGCTTTCAATGCCAGTTAATGATTTATTCTTGTTATGGATGAGATTTCACATGCCAAATGTTGTGTTTATGTTGCGTTCCTGATATGCATGTGTTATATTGAGATTTGTGTATTCTATGTGTATGTATAAAGTACCGTATACGTATAAAATATGCACTTGTGTTTACCATGATTATTTATCATGTATGTGTCCTAGATGTGTGTATGACAACTCCTTGGTAAAAGGAATTGTCCAAATGCTTGTTTCTCAACATACGTCATGTGTGTTGTTTCATGTATTCTAAGTGTTTGTAGAAATGTCTGAATGATCTAAAGTGTAACTTATTACACTAATTGCGGGCGTTGAGAAGTGATTCTCAACACTCCTATTGATGTGTATGATTTCCTTCTTGCTAGTTACATTCCTTGTTATTTAATTTCAAGCATTTCTTATGCTTACACTGATGTTAAGCTAATATTCTTCAGATGCTTGAGTACCACATGATTAAAGTTGTTGTTCCTTTACTGTTTTACATTCAATACCATTATTTGTTGTAGTGTAATGTGTTTGGGACTATGAATAGTCCAGGAAATCGGTAATCTGCCTTAAGGTTGTGGCTGAGATTGCTTTCGCCACAAATGACATGATTAGACGAACCCAAGTCGTATTAGAGTTGTCGGCAGTGGTTTGGCCACGCAGAGTGTTTGCGCACTCTATGTCGCTCAACTCAACGTGCGCTCGTGCTAGTCGAGTTCATCAAGTAACCCGATTATCCGATGTATGTTCACCATGTATGGACGCTATTGCTTGAATCTAGGGTACCGAACTTACCAATGAAATCCTATTAACCTTGGTACCTTGATCCGCTAAGACTCATGAGCCGGACATGGTGGTATGGGACACCGTGGTCGAGCTGTCGGCCTACGCTGTGGTGACGAGCCTCCCCGTAGTGACCAGTGAGCAACTCAACTTGTGAGCCGATTATGGTGATATGGGACACTATATTCGTGCTGTCGGCCTACATTGATTAGTGACGAGCCCTTTGTAGTGACCTTGAGCATGCCTGGATACCGCATTGAGGTGACGAGCCTTAGTGTAGTAACGAAGGTATGAAAGGCGTGCATTGATTGGTGATGAGCCCTTTGCTACGACCTGAAACCATATGATCGTATGAGATGTCTAGGATTGACGACCCTAGAATGGATCACTGTTTGGATGGTGATATGAGGAAGGTATCTTAGCTTCCCAATCCTACTGTATGAAAAGGACTAATAACAACTTGGTAATCATATCCATGCACCGCATTTGCATGTGCTTTGTAGATGTGACGCACTTTGAGATTATGTCATGCGTAACGTAAGATGAAGATGCTGAGGGTGTACGCGTGAGGGCACGCATCATTTTGCATACATCCTTGCATTAACAAGAGTACCTAAGATTTATTTAATTTTCTGCTTTATCATTACTGCTTGATAACATGTTAACCAGTGCCTTATTGTTCCACTGAGTTGATCACTCACTCCCACGTTCTAGGGCGGTGTTAAACACCCACTAGACTCTGTCTTAGGTTCTGATGTTGCAGATGTGGATGCGACTTCTGAGGCAGAGCGGGAGATGGATGATGATAAGGCTGCTTTCTCTTATATGCAGTTTTCAGACGGGTTCTAGCGAGCTTGTTCTGATGTGCGGGACTCTAGGATTATTTTTGAGAATTTAAATGATGTAACCTGATACTTGTAATTTTGTTAAGCAATACTTTCATACGACCTAGTTGGTGAATGTACTTCAGGGATTTACACTTGTACACATATATTTCTATAAGTCTTCCGCTTGCTTTATTCACTTCAGGGATTTACACTAATACACATATATTTCAAGTATACAAGTTCAAGCTTCAAATTCTTCAAGAAGAAGATCTATCGGATCTACCAAAGCTACTTATTTAATGTTCAACATTTCAGGTATAAATGACCCTAGAAAAACCTTAGGTTTAGGTCATTCATATTGCACAACTAATTTGGATTATTGTGCTTATTATAGGCTTTGCTTCGACTAGTCCTAGTCAATGTTCGACTAGTCCAAGCTCTGGCTCGACTAGTCTAGGGTTTTTCTCGACCAGTCCAGATTTAAATTCAACATTTTGGAATTTTCTAGTAGGTCCTCGACCAGTCGAGCACCCTGATCGACTGGTCGTGGAGACTGGCTCGACATGAACTCTAGCAAGCATTTTGAGCTCCACTCGACCAGTCGAGCAGGCCACTCGACGAATCAAGAGTCAGTTTTATCCGATCACGCCACAATTTTTGAAATTTGGCTACTCCCAGGACCAGTTGAGGGAACTGTTTTTTAGCCTATAAATAGAGGACGTTTGTCAGCTTTTTTTATTCATTCCAAGCCAATTCAAGCCATCACTCTGAGAGATAAGTTCTCATGATTGTCAAGCTATTGTATGGTAATTTAAGATTCTTTTTTATAGCTTTTTGATTTCTAATTTTTTGATCTCTTGCTACTTCAATCTGATTTGATAAAAAGGGAATTATGATCTACCCCTTTTAAGATCTAAGAAATTAAATTAAAATAGCCCAAGGTTGGATTAATTTAAAATTTATTTTGATTAGAACCCTTCCATTTGTGTGATTGAACATTGGACATCTTCATCTTTTAAAAAGTGGTTCTACTGGGCTACATCAAAAGAGAATCTACACATAAGTATTTGATTTACAGTTTTTAGTTTTTGAGATAGCTAGAAAATCTCTTTTGTGGTTTTGACTGAGATAGCCATAAAATCTCAGCTTGGGGTTTTTAATTGTGGTAGCCCATTAAAAATACAATTGTAAAGGTTTTAAGGTGAACCTTGGAAAACCTTCTTTTATAGCGAAAGCCAATATCACGTGGGTTGTGATTATTGGGAGTGGAGTAGGTGTGGTTGTTTTAGAACAATTGGTGTACACACCGAACCACTCTAATTCTTGGAGTTTAGTGGATGATAATGTATGTGATTTATGTGTGATGAATGCTTATATTTATTTCATGTACTTGTGGTGAATGTTGTAATAGCTAGATTTGTTTCAATTGCTTCTTGTATTAGTTTGAGTGTTTTTTATCCTTACTGAGTTCAAGAAATTAGGATGTCATACCATAAACTTTGGTTTTTGGTGTAAGGTTATCCTTTGAACAACGTTTGTATCAATCTCTTAATACTAGTGCAATTGAGGTGTTATTTGTTTCAATTATTTGCATTTATATTCCGCATTTATTTTTTATTTAGCATAGCCCTATTCACCCCCCTTCTAGGACTGAGAGCTCGCCCTTTTCAAGTGGTATCAGAGCTAAGTGGCTCATTCTATTGGATTCATTTCCTGAGCGTATCGATTTAGAGCTTTTAGTATGTCAAATTCTAATAGCCTATCTATTACTAGGCCACCACCGTTTAATGGCTCCAACTATGCTTATTGGAAAGCCAGGATGAGGATATTTCTGAAATCCATTGATGAAAGCGGGTGGCAAGCCACAGTGACTAGATGGAATCCACCAATGTTTGAAGTTCTAGGCAGTGATGGAACCAAGTCCCTAAAGGAAATACCATTTTATATGTGGACTACTCTTCATAAAAATGGGAGCAGTGTGAATTCTTGTGCACTATCACCTGATGAATTCAAAAGAATCATTTCTTGTGATACTGCTAAACAAGCTGGGGACATCTATTGTTAAAAAGTTTAAAGTTCAGATCCTCACCACTAGGTTTAAGGAAATTCGTATGGAAGAAAATGAGTCTTTCATGGACTTCTATATGAAACTAAATGATATAGTCAACTCTATATGGGGTCTTAGAGATGGTATCCCAGAAAGCAAAGTCTGTGCAAAAATACTATGATCACTTCCAGAGAGATTTAATTCCAAGGTGACTTCCATTTAGGAACTTAGAGACACAGATTACATGAAGGTTGAGAAACTTGTTGGTTCACTTCAAACATACGAGTTAAATTTCAAAGCTCCAAAAGGTAAGTCTATAGCTCTTAAATCATCCAAATCTATTTCTCATGATAGTAATGATAATTCTGATTGTGAAAACTCGGAGGATGATATGGCTTTACTGGCGAAAATTTTTTACTAGATTTTTAAAAGTAAGAAAAGAGTCGATTTTCAAAAACCCTTTGAGAAGAAAAATGGTAAATCTAAATCATGAAAATCTCTAAAAGATATCCAGTGTTTCAACTGCCATGAATATGGGCATTTGGCAAATAAGTGTCCAAAGAGGGACATGCCAATGCGAAAAGGCATGTTAGCCAAATGGGATGAATCATCCAGCTTTGAAGCTTCTTTTGAGTCAGATGAATTTGAACCCAGAACTTCAAATGAAGTCAAGGCTTTAATGACTCTTGCCAGAGTCACCTCCTTTAATAGTTACGACGCATCTGAATCTCTAAGGAGTGATCCTGAAAATGACAACGAAGATAATCTTCAGGATGCCTATAATGCCATATACAGGGGGAGTTGTAAGATTGCTGTCATGCTAAAACTTCAAAAAGAGAAATTTCTGAAATTGACAAACGAATTTGAAAACTCTATTTTAGAAAAATCTCATAGTTTCTGATTGTTTTGAAAAAACAAAATGTGATTTGAATTTCAAAATATCTGAACTTGAAAAATTAAGAATAGAAAATGAGAAACTAAAACTTGAAGTTTCTTCCCTATTGAGTTTAAAGGATACATGGAGGTATGCACATGGAGACCCTAAACTTAAAAAGTTATTAACCACATCTAGAACAAGCAGAGACAGATCGGGTCTAGGCCATGACAAATACATGCCTCTGAAAAATAAGAGTGTATCTCTGACATTTGTCAAAGGATAATCCTCTAACTTAAAAGGAAAGGGCTTGAAATATAATAATCAAAACAACTCTAAAAATGTAAAAACTTTTCAAGCTTCTAAAGTCAATAGTAATAATGTCAGCTTTAGAAAACAATGCTATAATCCTTTCTGAAAACATTGTGGACTTACTGAAGGAGCTTCTCAAATCTAACTCTAATATGAGAGTTAATAATAATTTCAAGTGAAAGAAAACCAACTAGTGCTCCAAAACCCAAAACTACAATGAAATGGGTTCCTAAGGTTACTTGTTTGGTTGCCCACACTGCCTTCATGGCTTCGAGTCAATCAAAGTGGTACTTAGACAGTGGTTGCTTAAGACACATGACAAGTGATAGAGATTTGTTCACCAAATACAAAGAAATGACTAATGGCTCAGTCACTTTTGGTGATGGAAGCAACTGCAAGATAATTGGCCAAGGTACGGTTCATATTTCTAACCTTCATCCTTTTAAAAATGTTTTATTTGTAGAAGGACTTAAGCACAATCTTTTAAGCATATATCAAATCTACAATAATAAACATAGTGTTAAATTTACAAAGCAAGGATGCGAGATCTCAAATGAGAAAGGTTGTGTAATATTAAATGGTCGTAAAATATCTAAGAATTGCTATATTGTGAATGAATCTTGCTCATCTAAATTATCTTGTTACATGGTCTAAACCGATGATAACGAATTATGGTACAAACGCCTTGGACATGTGAACTACTGAAATTTATATAAACTGAGTAAAGCCGATCTTATTATACTTGGGTTGCATTCATTAGAGAAAAATCTAAAACTCTTGATGAAGTTAAAAGAATTCTCAAGCGTATTCAGACTGAAAAGGAAATGAATGTTGTTAAGATCTAAAGCGATCATGGATCGGAATTCAAAAATAGCAATTTTAAGAAGTTTTGTAGCGATAATGGTATATCGCATGAGTTTTCTACTCCTAAGATGCCTCAACAAAATGGGGTTACTGAAAGGAAAAATAGAGTGCTACAAGAGATGGCTAATGTAATGTTAAATGGCATGAAGTTACCTAAAAATATATGGGTCGAAGCTATTAATACTGCATGTTATATCATAAACCATGTTTACATTAGAAAATCTAAAGATAAAACGGCTTATGAATTGTGGTTTAATAAGAAACCTACAGTTAAATACTTTTAAAATTTTGAAAGTAAGTGCTATATTTTACGAGACCGAGAAAATTTAGAGAAGTTTGATACTAAGAGTGATGAAGGGATATTCCTAGTTTATGCTCCGAATAGTCAAGCATATCATGTTCTTAACAAGTAAACTAGTGTTATTTAGGAATCTATATATGTTGTTATTGATGCACCTGAACACACCAACATCTAATTTAGAAGATGATGAAGTCACCGTAATTGATAAACCTGAGTCTTCATCTTGTTAAATCAATACTAAACTACGATAAGTTAAAGACCATCCTACTGATCAAATACTAGGTAACCCTCTCACTGGTGTGCGTACTTGAAAACAACTGAAAAACATATGCAATTGTGCATGTTTTACTTCCCAAATTGAACTAGCCAACGTAAAATAGGCACTCACTGATGAAAATTGGATAGTTGCCATGAAAGATGAACTGAATCAATTTGTTAGGAATGATGTATGGTATTTAGTTCTAAGACCATCTGATAAACATATAATTGGAACCAAGTGAATTTTCAAAAATAAATTTGATGAGTTTGGGAATATAATAAGAAACAAGGCTAGACTGGTTGTAGAAGGGTACATTCAGATAGAAGGAGTCGATTATGATGAAACCTTTGCCCCAGTAGCTCGTCTTCAATCCATCAAATTATTCATATCCATTGCATGTTTCAAAAAGTTTAAGATCTATTAAATTGATGTTAAAAGCGTGTTCTTAAATAGTGATCTACATGAAGAGGTTTATGTTGAATAGACTAAGGCTTTTGGGGACCCTAAACACTCCAATCATGTGTATCGCCTTAAAAAGGCACTTTATGGTTTGAAACAAGCTCCCAGGGCATGGTATGAGAAATTGACTAAGTTCTTACTAAGTCATAATTTTGTTATGGGGAGTGTTGATAAAACTTTTTTTGATAAAAATTTAATGAACACATACTAATAGTACAGATCTACGTCGATGATATTATCTATGGTTCTACTTGCTCTAACCTATCCATTGAGTTTGCAAAGTTGATGAAATCTAAGTTCGAAATGAGTATGGTGGGAGAATTGAACTACTTTCTAGGTTTACAAGTTAAACAATTAGAAGACGGCATCTTCATTTCTCAAACCAAGTATGCTTTAAACCTGGTTAAGAAATTTGGATTTGAGAATGACAAAAAATTCGATACTCCTATGAGTACAACTCTTAAGATTTCAAAGGATACAACAAGTAAAACTGTAGATCGTCAGTTATATCGTAATATGATTGGTAGTTTGTTATACTTAACTGTGAGCCGACCTGATTAACATTCAGTGTAGGTATCTGTGTTAGATATCAATCAGATCCTGAGGAATCTCATCTTATTTCTATCAAGCGTATTATTAGATATGTCACAAGTTCGACTAATCTAGGCCTCTAATATCTTCATGATACAAATGTTCAATTAGCTGGATATACGAATGCTGACTAGGCTGGAAACATAGATGATAGAAAATCTACTAGTGGTGGATGTTTTTATGTTGGGAATTATTTATTTTCCTGGCACAGAAAGAAACAAAGTTCCGTATCATTATCCACAGCTGAGGCTGAATATGTTGCAGCCAGAAATGCTCGTACCCAGCTTGTATGGGTGAAAAGGATGCTTAATGATTACATTATTGCGCAAGATATAATGATATTGTATTGCAATAACTCTAGCGCAATTAATATTTCTAAAATTCCCATCCAGCATTCCCATACCAGACATATTAACATTCAATATCATTATATTCGAGAATTGGTAGAAGATAAAAGCATTTCGTTGGAAGGTGTTCAAAAGGAAAATTAGCTTGCGGACATATTTACTAAACCACATGACAGGAATAGGTTTTCTAAGTTGAAAATGTATATTAGTATGTGTAATTCTAACTGAGTTTATCATGTTTGCATGTTTTATTTTTTTATACAAATAATTGTTGAATAATTATTGAATAAAAATTTAAATTTTTAGAGGTTGCACAACCGATCGAGCACATACTCGACCGGTCGTGGCTCGACGGGTCGAGCAAGTACTCGACCGGTTGAGTTACATGGTTGGGACCCCTTTATGAGTGAGAAAATCACTTTTTCACCCATTTTCTCATCTTCCTCACTTGCCCCCTCTCGGACCCGTCAAACCCATCTTCGATTAGTGCTTGGTAAGTGCTCCATTTTTTATTTCCTTTTATATTTGGGATCTTTGGATCATATATTGCTAGATTCTTGGGTTGATTTGAGCTTTTCTTGCTGTTTTTAGGGATTTCTAGCTAAAAATATGTTGGGTTTGAAGTCCTTATTTCCTTTATTGTATTTCTTCCTTTCAATGTTGCAATGGAAGGTCGTACTAAGAAGAAAGCTACTCGAGCTTCCTCTTCTCGATCCACATCTCTTAGGGTTTGAACCCTATGACCTCCCGAAGAAGACCCGAAATACATGTGGGATCTTCAAAATCATGAGATTATTATTGAGCGTACTGTTAATACAAATCATTTAACTCAATTTCAGCTCCTTCCCGTCCTTACCGCTGTAGGTTGGGAGAACATCTTGAATTGGGGGGGACTGGCATACCGCTCCATTGCGCAAGGGATGTTCGCTTGCATTAGCGATGTATCTTTTGATGAATTGACATTCAAAATTGTCTTTAGAGAAGGATCATTTCTAGTCGATCATTACTTAATTTTGGGCTTATTTGATGTAAATGTCAATGATAATGGTATTGCAATACCAACGTTAACCGAAAGATTGAATGAATCAGAACAGCGTACATTAACTTATAAATTATGTAACATGGACTCGAAATGGAGTGCGGGAAATGCGCTCTGGGCCAACCAATGTTGCCCAAATATAGGGTTTTGCATCGCATTTTTATTTCAATTTTCTATCCCCGATCTAGCAACAAAGCTGAATTGACATCATTTATGGTTTATATTATTCACTCCATTGTGTCGGGTATTCCTATTTATCTTCCTTCTTTGATCCGTTACATTATTATTCAATTTCATCTTCACCCAGGCCACAGCTATATCCCATTTGCTTACTTGATGACCACCCTAGCTTTGCATTGTAATGTGGTCATGCCGCCTAGTGAGTCTCCTATTTTGTTTCTTCTATTCAATAATTTAAATATAAAGAAGATGAACCTGAAGCTCAATCCTAGTCAAGGGGATGGGGAAGCAAAAGAAGTTAAAGAAGACGATGCACTACCAACCGACACCATGATGGAAGATATATTTGATGAGTTAAAATTAGATGAGTTTGAGGCTGATCCTGATTATCAGCCACCTAAGTATGATGAGCGCCTTCGTATTTTAAAGGAAAAGGTAGATGCATTGAAAATATCCCAGGATAGTCAAATGAAATATATGCGTAAGTATTTTCAACACATAACTAAGAGACTACATCAAATTGATCCATCCATTCCACCTCCTTCTTCATCTGGATCAGATTAGTTTTTCTTGATATTTTGGGCATGTATTAATGTTAAACTTTAACTTTGACTTCTTTTTGGACTTGTTATGTATAACTTGCTGATGTTGATGCTCTGCTTAATTATGCTCTTAACTTTAACTCTTTTTTCTACTACTCTCTGTTATTATCATAATCACAGCTATGTTTGACTCTATTATTTAGCTTCCTTTTTCAAGTTGTGACAAAAGGGGGAGAATTTAGTAGTTATGTGGTGGTTGTGTTTATGAGATTATATGGTGTATGGTGTAGAGTTGCATTTTTTTGGAAATATGTATTTGTTAATAAAGGTACTCTACAAGTCACCAAGCTCAAATTGAGGGGGAGTAGATTGAGGGGGAGTTTTTTTGAAAGAGTGTCATATCATGAAGTGGAGTTTTGATGTTTGTGGACTTGTGTATTATTGTGAAATCTTCTAAGTTGGTTTTGTCACAAATTTGACAGAGAGGAAGATTGTAAGTGCTATATTGTATATCAAACACCCTGTACTGTCAAATTTTATACTGACAAACCACTTAGGAATAATGGACTTGTTCATGATGGAAAGTTCACCTTCAAGTGACCTTCGGGTGATGGAAAGTTCATCTTCATACAAGATGTTTTACAAGCCATGTAGACTGTTCTATCTACATCAACTTCTTGTCCAACATCAACTTCAAGTTTAAGACCAAGTTCAATTACATGTTTAAGTTCTAGAACAAGTTCAAGTGTTACTTCAAATACAAGATCAAGTTCAAGTACCCTTCATAGTCAAGAAAAAGATCAAGTTTCAAGTATACAAGTTCAAGCTTCAAATTCTTCAATAAGAAGATCTATCAGATCTACCAAAGCTACAAGTTCAATATTCAACATTTTAGGTATAAATGACCCTATAAAGACCTTATGTTTAGGTCATTCATATTGCACATTTAATTTGGGTCATTGTGCTTATTATAGGCTTTGCTTCAACTAGTGCTAGTTAACTTTCGACTAGTCTAGGATCTAGCTTGACCAGTCCAGGGTTTTTCTCGATCAGTCCAGATTTAAATTCAAAATTTTATAAATTTCTGGTAGGTTCTCAACCAGTCAAGCACCCTGCTCGACTGGTCAAGGAGACTGACTCGACCACTCGAACTCCAGCCAGGCTTAACTCGAACTCCAGCAACCATTTTGAGCCCCACTCAACCAGTCAAGCAGGCCACTCGATCAGTCGAGGATCAGTTTTATCTAATCGTGCTAGAATTTTTAAATTTTGGTTACTCCTAGAACCAATCGAGGCTGACCTTAGACCAGTCGAGGGAACTGTTTTTTGGCCAATAAATAGAGGATGTTTCTCAGCTTTTTTCATTCATTCCAAGGCAATTCAAGCCACCACTCTGAGAGATAAGTCCCCGTGGTTGTGAAGCTATTGTACGGTAATTTAAGATTCTTCTTATAGCTTTTTGATTTCTAATTTCTTGATCTCTTGCTACTTCAATCTGATTTGATAAAAGGGAATTATGATCTACCCCTTTTGAGACTAAGAAATTAAATCAAAGTAGCCCAAGGTTGGATTAATTTAAAATTCATTTACACCTAGAACCCTTCCATTTGTGTGATTAAATATTGGACATCTTCATCTTCAAATAAGCGGTTCTACCTGGCTACATCAAAAGAGAATCTATAGATAAGTATTTGATTTACAGTTTTTAGTTTTTAAGATAGCCAGAAAATCTCTATTGTGGTTTTGACTGAGATAGCAAGAAAATCTCAATGTGGGGTTTTTAATTGTGGTAGCCCATTGAAAACACAATTGTAAAAGTTTTAAGGTGAACCTTAGAAAACCTTCTTTCATAGTGAAAGCCAATATCACGTGGGTTGTGATTATTGGGAGTGAAGTAGGTATGGTTGTTTTAGAACAGTTGGTGTACACACCGAACCGCTATAAGCCTTGAATTTTGGTGGATGATGATGTATGTGATTTATATGTGATGAATGCTTGTATTTATATCATGTAATTGTGGTGAATGTTGTTATAGCTAGATTTGTTTTAATTGTTTATTCTATTAGTTTGAGTTTTTAATCCTTGCTGAGCTCAAGAAATCAGGTTGTCCTACCATAAACTTTGGTTTTTAGTGTAAGTTTATCCTTTGAAGAACGTTTGTATCAACCTCTCAATACTATTGCAATTGAGGTTGTTATTTGTTTCAGCTATTTGCATTTATATTCCACATTTATTTTTTATTTGGCATAGTCCTATTCACCCCCTCCCCCCTCTAGGACTGAGAGCTTGCCCTTTTCAGTATGATCCACCTCATTGGGCTTACCCCAAACCGTTGGGCCCTCATTATTGTTGATGCTTCCATCATACCTTGTAGATTGTCCAAATTATTAAGCCCATCTTATGTCTATTGGGCCCCTTAGAAAGCCTAGTTTACTACATGACAGAGCGGGTAGGGAAGCCCACTCCTTGTTCTTGGGCCCATTCTTGATGTGAACAGGCCATCTAGGCCCATCCTTGATATGAGGAGAGTATATCATCATCATAGATGGAAGGATCTATGGTATCAGATTTGGTATATCCACAGTTGAGGGCTAATCTCGGTGTTATGGATTAGATCCACTATCCTTTTGTGGACACCGCCATGTATATAGGCTGATTATTTGTTTATAATCATGCCAGTATACTTCATCTCGTAGGACTCACTGAGTATGTGCTTGCATAACTTCATAATTCATGCACATGCGCATCATGTGTATGCTTGATATGAGGAGTGATTGATCATAGCATATGCCATTGGGCAGATTGTTTATGAGACTCCTTGATAAACAGAGTTGCCCCACTTGAGCGCGCAATACGCGCAGGATTACTACATGACTGATAATATGACTCATGCATCTCACATTTAAGTGACATGATTACTGTACGCCCTAGCGACATCAGGGCCGTAGCCTCCACAGGCATAGCATGGCTGAAAGGATTAGATAGAAAATACTTGTTGGTAGCACGAGGGCGCCGTAGATATCCTAAGGTAAAAGTCCCCAAACCCTAATAGTACTAGGAGGATGCTCCAATGTCTAGACTGAGTGGATGCATGAGCGCATGAGGGCTGAATACCAGTTGGCCGCGTCTCTCACTATGTCGTGGTTGGTTGGAAGGGGATGTGGCCTTACTCGCCCTAGTGAGAGGGCAATGACTAGCCTGAGTCTGATACAGCTTGAGGAATGGGTCCGCTATCGACAAACCAGGCCCGATATTGGTAGGTGGATAGTGAGGTCTCTTCCACTTACCCAATTGCACGCTTAGATGAGGTGGTAAGCTGGTGTTGAGTGTACTAGACCCTGGTGATCATCTAGAGATGAATCGTATTGATATGAAGATTCAAATGAGGATTGATATGATTGCATTACATCTTGCATATGACATTTGGCCATGTACGCCTTGCATCACATAGCCTTGGTATAGCTAATATCATTCATGGACTTACCAGCATGATTCCGCATTAATCTGATATTGCATTCTTGGCATATACCTTACGCATACACTTACACCACCCTCTAAGCTTTCTATAAGCTTATGCACGATTGTTGCATGAAGGTGAGGCTAGGACGCCAAAGCAGCATTGAGATTGGAGCGTGTAGTTATCTTCTGGAGCTTTTGATATTGATATTGTATTTCCATTATGCATTGTACTTTAAGTTTTTTTATCATAGTGGATTTTGTGATGATGTTCTTGTTATTATTCTTGGGTTATGCTTATGGTTATGCTTATTATGAAACAAATTCATGTTGAAAATCCTCATTATAGGATCCCAGGATCGAAACCTGGTATATGGGTGCCGAAGCAAAGAATGGGATACTATGAAGGCTGTCGGCGCTGGATTTGGTGATTGAGAATTTTGTGAGCTCGGTTTCTGAATTTGGGGCGTGACAATACTGGGTTCTAAACAAAAGAACTAGAGTTATAAAAGAATCAATAAATGTTATAATAGATGGTCAGCCGATCACATCCAGTCTTAATCAAGATGATGATGATATCAAATTGGTTAGTCAACCTGAATCCTCATCTAAATATGATAATATTGAGTTAAGGTTAGTTAAAGACCATCCGACTGATCAAATACTTGGTAACGATCACACTGGTGTTTAGACCAAAAGACAGCTTAAAAATATATGTAATCATGTTTTCTTTACTTTCCAAATTAAACTGGGTAATGCAAATGAGGCACTTGCTGATGAAAGTTGGATATTGGCCATGCAAGATGTAAGTGCTATTATATTAAGCAGACTTAGGTTATCAAATTTCATAAGACAAAAGCGCTTTAAGGTCAGATCACAAGTATGGAATCACAACTATTATACATGCTTGAAGATTAGCTCAAGATCGGTTTATGATCAACTCAAGATCTGCACATTCTCTTAAGAAATTCACGCCCGTATTTAAGATGTGATTAAGTCAAAATTCAAGACAAGGTGTCTCATATATTGTCTAAAACACAGGTGGTATAACCCTAGAAAGACCTTAGGTTAGGATCTTTAAAAAGTTCATTAACTTGGGTTTTAATAAGTGTTTTTACCCTGTAATTCGGCTAGCTAAACTTTTAGTTCGGTTAGTCTAACTTCAAGCCCGAGCAAAATAATTCTGTTGAAAATTCAGTTAGCCTAAGTTTTGGTTCGGCTAGCCTAAGCTTGAAATTCAGCTAGCCTAAGAAAGTTCAGGTGAAATTCCAGTAATGTAATGTTTTGAAATTTGCAGGAATTCAGTTAGGCGATTAGCAAATTCGGCTAGCCAAATTTGACCTCAGGCCAGCTGAATTTTGGATAAATCTTATCCTGCGTGATCCAAAAGCCATTGAATGAATCTTGTGGAATCCAGCCAGTCGAAGCCAGTCTTAGGCTAGTCAAAGTTACAACCTCTTTGCTTGTAAATTGAGGTCTTCTCTCATTCTAAAGAAAATGAAAAATTTCTATAATCCTTCTGTAAGAGAGAGAGAGAAGCTTAAGTCCTCGGCAAGCTATCCGTTGGTATTTATAGATTTTAGTTTATAGCTTATTCAATTCCCTTTTTCTCAAGAGAGTTTAAGTCTTATTCTAAGAGAGTAATCTATGCTCTTCTTTAAGATCTAAGAAAATTGAATCAAGTAGCATTTGAGTTTTTCATTTATAAAATCTACTGAACCCTAAACTCTTTCTGTCTCATTGAACACTATGCCATCTACATTCAAGAAAGAAGTTCTTCTACCACAAGCTTTTGCCACGTCTTCGAATCTCGATTTGAAGATAAGTACATTTACTTTATTTCATTTTAGGTTTTTTTGAGATA
The DNA here is from genome assembly GCF_029962835.1 of Magnolia sinica. Classification (NCBI taxonomy): domain Eukaryota; kingdom Viridiplantae; phylum Streptophyta; class Magnoliopsida; order Magnoliales; family Magnoliaceae; genus Magnolia; species Magnolia sinica. The sequence continues at coordinate 65,984,459 of NC_080580.1, forward strand.
GCCTCTGAAAAGCTTAGTGAGGTTTTTCTGAGATATCTTGTGAAAATCTTAGTGAGGTTTTTTTGAGATAACCTATGAAAATCTCAGTGGGGTTTTTTCTGAGATAACCTGTGAAAATCTTAGTGGGGTTTCTATTTGTGATAACCCGTGAAAATCACAAAAGCGTTTTTTTTTATTGTGATAGCCCGTGAAAACCTCTTTTGTGAATTAAATTAATTTGTTAGAAACGATATATGGTATCTAGTTCCCAAACTTCCGACAAACATGTGATTGGAACCAAGTGGATTTTAAAAAATAAAATTGATGAAATAGGAAATATTATAAGAAATAAGGCATAACTAGTTGTATAAGGTTATACTCAGATTAAATGTATTGATTACGATGAAACCTTTACACCTGTTGCACATCTTGAATTGATGAGATTATTTATTTCCATTGCATGTCATAAAAAATTCAAAATATATTAAATGGATGTAAAAAGTGCTTTCTAAATGATGATCTAAATGGGGAAGTTTATGTTGAACAACCAAAGGGTTTTGAAAATCTCAAACTCCTCGATCATGTTTACCGTCTTAAAAAGGCTCTTTATAGTTTAAAACAAGCCCCCAGAGCATGGTGTGAGAAGTTAACTAAATTCTTACTTAGTCATAATTTTGTCATGGGTAGTGTTGACAAAACCCCAGTTGTCAAGAAATATAATGATGATATCCTGATTGTTCAAATTTATGTTAATGATATTATTTATGGATCTACGTGTGCTAATGAAAGATCTCTATCTTTTGTAACACCACTTGTGCGTACACGTGTCCCAACTCACACTGTTAATAGAACATACATTGCACCCCAGCGCAATTAGAAATCCCAACTAAGTGATTTTTTTTTGAATAACTGTGAAACCTCTGTTATGTGGACTGCGGAGTCGCTGCGGTCGCCATGGCAAAAATCGTGTGTCAATTCAACGCTCCGTTAGTGAGATATGACCTGTCGAATCCATGACCCAAATTGTGTATCCTGTAACATAAGAAACCTTTATTGTATTAAGCCCATTGGATTTAGGACCATGTGGGCCTAAAGCCCACTTTTAGAATATGGAATTACCATAAAATAGAACAATTGCTACTTGACAAAAATATGAGCTAATACATATAAGGCAAGTACACCCCCTCAACTCTTGTGGTTTGTTTTCTTTCTTGATTATTCAGATGATTAATTGTGGTGATGGTGTGATAATAATGATGATGTAGGACCCATTGATGGTAGGGCCCATTATGATATATGGTTATACACATATAGATGATGGGATGAAACAAATATTAGCTTGATCTAAAGCTTGTGTAAGACCCACTAGCCGTTGGCCCACAGTGATGTAAACTTACCATCATACATGGGTACATGGTCACAAGGATGTGGATGAAGAGAAAACATAAATATCAACTTGGTCAGTAAAACATGTGTAAGTGCTATAGTTTATATCCCTGTCTGTTGTCAAATTTGTGGTGCCAAAATCACTGTTATGTTATATATTACTTGCATAAGTGAAGTTCTCTCAAGAATCAACATTCATGAACAAGCTAAGCTCACAACAAGCAAAGCTCACAAGTACAAGAATCAATCTTGAATGAAAGAACTGCTCATAAGACAAGACTCAAGCTGCAAGACTTCAAGAAGAGTACAAGGCAGTTGGTAAAGAACTCAAGACCCTTTCAAGATTGAGCTACATCAAGATTTCAAGAATGAACTACATTAAGACTTCAAGGCTCATACTTCAAGGTCACTGGTTCCTAATGTTTCAATGTCCATACTTCATGATTGAGGTTTGACTGACCATAGGTTGACCTTAGAAATAGGTCATTTCGGATACATAAACCGAATGTTTATTTTACATGAGTTTGCTCTGTTCTTCGACTAGTCCTAGGTCTTCTTCGACTAGTCCTAGACTTACTTCGACCAGTCTAAGAAATTCCTCGATCAGTCGTGAGTTTGTTACAAATTTTGGATGAAATCTGTTATGCTTCGACTAGTCCAGGAAATTGTTCGACCAGTCGTAGGAACAGTGTCGACTGCATCTTCGACCAGTCGAACATCTTCGACTCGAATTCCAGTGAAGTTTTTCAGGACCTACGACCAGTAGAAGGAAACCTACGACCAGTCGTAGGTGACCTATGACTAGTCGTAGGAGACCTTTGACCAGTCGTAGAATGGTCAGAGCTTATCCCGCCGGATCTTTCAAATATCTATTACTGCTTCGACTAGTCGAAGAGCTCCCTAGATCAGTCGAAGACGCGATCTGCTCACCTATAAATAGTGCACGAATCTCAGAAGAAATTATCGAAATAATTAATCTATTCAAGCCAATCGTCGTCGAACTTCTGAGAGATAATTCTGTGCTCCATCTAAGCTAAGTGTGCTTATTTAATATTCTCTTTCCTTAGCTTTATTTTAATTGATTTTGTTTCTGCTATTCCAATCTGATTTGATAAGAGGAATTATTATTCCCTTTCTTTGGAATCAAAATCAATTAAGGCAAGCCCTGTTCGGTTTAATTTAAAATCTATTAGAATTAGAACCATTGTAATTGAGTACTGGACATTGAACTTGGACATTCAATTCTCTACTTTGACTTGGTCTACCGGGCTGCTACAACGAAAGAGATAATCGTATTTTACATTTAATTGTAAATTCCTTTCTGTTTTGGTTTCTTTTAAGATTTCAGAAAAATCTTATTGTATTGGTTATCCGAGGAGAGCCAGGAAAACTCGTAAGTGGGGTTTTTAATTGTGTAAGCCCACAGACAAAGACACAATTGTAAAGGTTTTGGGTGAACCTGGGAAAACCTATTTTTAGTGAACGCTAATATCCCCTGTGTGAGGATATTAGGAGTGGAGTAGCATTTTGTGTGGCTGTTGTTTAACAGTTGGTGAACACACAGGCGAACCACTATAAACCCTTGTGTTGTGGTTGATTGATTTATTCTTCTAATCTTTAATTATTCTTTTGTGGGATGTATGTATGGTGGTGAATGTTGTAATCATTTAATTCAAGCATTGTGAGAATGTTGTAATAGTTTAGAATTTATTTTCTGTTATTCCTTTATCAACTTGATATTTAATTTCTTTTAAAAGTTGTTCCAGCAAGGTTGCCCTGCCATTTTTATGGTGTATGGCTGTCCTTAGAACAATACATTTTTTATTACAATTTATTTCAATTCAGTTTGTATTTGTTTCTGTATTCCTCTTCGATTTAAGATTTGATACAAAGACCTTTCTAGAAATAAGGTTGTCCTACCATAAACTCTGATTTTTGGTGTAAGGTTGTCCTTAGAACGACATTTGTATCAACCTCTCAAGATCTGAATTTTGAGGTTATTTTACTTTCCTGCATTGTGATTTACTTTGGCTATCATATTCATTTTAAATTCCGCTATCATAAGTTTTATTTGGCATTATCCTATTCACCCCCCCTCTAGGACATATAGCTTGGCCTTTTCAAGTGGTATAAGAGCCTAATAGCTCCTTTTTAATTCTTGGATTTAATTCTTGAGCTAACAATTTAAGTTATTTAAGATGTCAAATTTTGATAGCCTTTCAGTCACAAGGCCTCCACCCTTTGATGGCTCCAACTATGCCTATTGGAAAGCCAGAATGAGGATCTTCCTCAAATCAATGGATGAAAATGTGTGGCAAGCCACAGTGACTGAATGGAATCCTCCTATCATGGAAGTTACTGGGGTTGATGGTTCAAAATCAATGAAAGTCACACCATATTACCAATGGACCACCCTTCAGAAAAGTGAGAGTAGTGCAAATACTAAAGCACTAAATGCAATTACTTGCGCACTATCACCGGATGAGTTCAAAAGAATCATTTCCTGTGATACTGCAAAGCAAGCTTGTGATATATTAGAAATGACACACGAGGGTACTACAATTGTCAAAAAATCTAAAGTCCCAACTCCTCACAACCAGATTTGAAGAAATTCATATGGAGGAAAATGAACTGTTTATGGACTTTTACACTAGATTAAATGACATTGTAAACTCAATGTGGGGTCTTGGCGATAAAATTCCAGAAAGTAAAGTGTGTGCAAAAATATTACGCTCACTTCCTGAACGGTTCAATTCTAAAGTAACCGTGATCCAGGAACTTCGTGATACGGATAATATGAGGGTAGAAGAACTAGTTGGTTCACTACAAACCTACGAGTTAAACTTTAAAGCTCCTAAAGGAAAATCTATCGCACTAAAATCTTCTAAAAGTAATTCAGAAGAAAATTCTGATTCAGAAGATGATATGGCTCTTTTAGCTAAAAAATTTTACAAGATTTTCAAAAGCAAGAAAAGGGTTGATTTTCAAAAATCAAATGATAAAAAGAAGTTTAGACCCAAATTTTGAAAAACTTTGAAAGATAGTCAATGTTACAACTGTCAAGAATATGGGCACTTAGCAAATAGATGTCCTAAAAGGGACAAACCCAAGAAGAAGGGTATGTTAGCTACATGGGATGAATCATCTGATTCTGAAGGTTCTTCTGAATCAGAAGAACCTGAAACTGAGTCGGGCAATGAGATTAAAGCTCTTATGACTCTAGCCAAATTCACATTTTCAGATAATGACTCTATAAGTGAAGAAAATCTGAATAGTGAATGTGAAAATGAAGATGATCTTCAAGACGCTTATAATGCCCTATATAAGGAAAGTTGTAAAATTGCTGTCAAACTTAAACTTCTCAAAGAAAAGTTTTCTAAACTCAAAAATTGTTTTGAATCACTTGTCTTAGAAAAATCACAAATTTCAGATTGTTTTGAAAAATCAAAATGCGATTTGGAATTCAAAAACTCACTAATTGTTGATTTAAAATCTGAAATTGACAAACTTAAAATTGAAGTATCTTCTCTTCTGAGTCTAAAGGACACATGGAAATATGCCCAAGGTGATCCAAAGTTAGAGAAACTTTTATCCGGATCAAGAAAATGTGGCGATCGATCCGGGTTGGGCTATGATAAAAATATGCCTCCTAAACAAAAGTATACTCCTCCTATGTTTGTTAAAGGAGAGTCCTCAAACTCAAAAGGGAAAAGTACTTATCAAGATTTTTCTAGAAATTTAAAAACTTTTCAAAAACCTAGAAGCAGCCATGTCAACTTTAATCAAAAACGAAATCTACTAGCTGAAAAGATAGTTGATTTACTTAAGGAGCTCTTAAAATCTAACTCTATAGGTCATTCCTACAAATATACACAAAAGAAGACCAACTATGTTCCTAAACCTAAAATAGTTATGAAATGGGTTCCTAAAGTCACCTGCTTGGTTGCTCACACTGCTTTCAAAGCAACAAGTCATTTAAAGTGGCACCTAGACAGTGGATGCTCCAGGCATATGACAAGTGACAAAGCTTTATTCACGGATCTGAAAGATATGACTGATGGTTCAGTCACATTTGGTGATGGTAGCAATTGCAAGATTATAGGCCAAAGTACGGTTCAACTTTTTAATCTTCTTGTGTTTAAAAATGTTTTATACGTTGAGGGCTTAAAACATAACTTGCTTAGTATATCACAAATATGTGATAATAACCATAATGTTCGGCTTTCTAATCAAAGCTGTGAGATTCTAAACAATAAGGGTTCTGTAATATTAACTGGACGTAGAACGTCTGAAAATTGCTATATTATTAGTGAATCCAGCTCATCTAATCAAACATGTTACATGGTCTATACAGACGAGACTGATTTATGGCACAAACGTCTTGGACATGTACATTATCGAAATTTATATCGATTGAGCAAACGAGAACTTGTAAGAGGTTTACTCAAACTTCAGAAATTAGATAAAATATGTGGTGAGTGCCAGATAGGCAAACAAACAAAGAACTCATACAAAAAGGTGAATTCAAATACCACATCAAGACCACTTGAACTTCTCCACATGGATCTGATAGGACCTACCAGAACGGAAAGTCGTGGTGGGAAAAAGTATATCTTGGTAATAGTTGATGACTTTACCAGATTTACTTGGGTAGTCTTCTTAAGGGACAAATCTGAAACCCTTGAAGAAGTAAGAAAAGTTCTCAAAAGGATTCAAACTGAAAAATCTTCTCAAATCAGTAAAATTCGTAGTGATCATGGATCTGAATTTGAGAATAGCAATTTTGAGAAGTTCTGTACCGACCAAGGAATATTACATGAATTCTCTGCTCCCAAAACTCCACAACAAAATGGAATTGTTAAAAGAAAGAATAGGGTGCTTCAAGAAATGGCTAATGTCATGTTGAATAGCATGAAGCTCTCTAAAAATCTTTGGGCTGAAGCAGTCAACACAGCTTGCTATATTATTAACCGAGTCTACACTAGAAAAGATAATAATAAAACGGCTTACGAATTGTAGTTCAATAAAAAGCCTACTGTTAAATACTTTTGATCAGTCGAAGTGCTATATTTTACGTGATCGTGAAAATTTGGGAAAATTCGATACGAAGAGTGATGAAGGGATTTTTCTAGGATATTCCTTAAACAGTCGAGCTTATAGGGTTCTGAACAAAAGGACTGGTGTGATTCAAGAATCCATTAATATTGTCATTGATGATCATTTAAACACACCAATTTCTAATTCAGATAATGATGAAGTACTAATCATTGATAAACCTGATACTTCATCGAATCAGACTGATTCTGAATTGAGGACTGTTAAAGATCATCCAACCACACAAATTCTTGGAAACCCTCTCACCGGTGTTCGCACCCATAGACAACTTGAGGATATATGTAATTATGTATGTTTTACATCCCAAATAGAACCATCTAACGTAAAAGAAGCTCTTGCTGATGAGAACTGGATTGTTGCGATGCAAGATGAGCTTAACCAATTCGTAAGAAATGATGTTTGGTATCTCATACCAAGACCTAAAGATAAACACATCATTGGAACAAAATGGATTTTTAAAAATAAGTCTGACGAATGTGGAAATATAATTAGAAACAAGGCTAGACTAGTGGTACAAGGTTATACTCAAATTAAAGGGATTGATTTCGATGAAACCTTTGCACCAGTAGCACGTCTTGAATCTATCAGACTATTTATATCCATTGCTTGTTTTAAAAAGATAAAGATCTATCAGATGGATGTAAAAAGTGCTTTTCTAAATGGCGATTTACATGAAGAAGTCTATGTTGAACAGCCAATGGGTTTTGAAGATTTCAAAAATACTGATCATGTATATCGGCTTAAAAAGGCACTTTATGGATTAAAACAAGCACCTAGGGCTTGGTATGAGAAACTAACGAAATTTCTTTTAAGTCATAATTTTCAAATGGGATCTGTTGATAAAACTCTGTTTGTTAAGAAACATAATGATTATATCTTAATGGTACAGATTTATGTTGATGATATCATTTATGGATCAACTTGTACTAACTTCACTACTAAGTTTGCAGATTTGATGAAATCACAGTTCGAAATGAGCATGGTTGGGGAATTGACTTATTTCCTTGGATTGCAAGTAAAGAAACAATCTGAAGGAATATTCATTTCTCAATCTAAGTATGCTTTGAATCTAATCAAGAGATTTGGATTCGAGAATAGCAAGAATTCTGATACTCCTATGCGTACTACCCTGAAACTATCAAAAGACTCTAATGGTAAAAATGTTGACTCAAAACTTTATCGAAGTATGATTGGTAGTTTGTTATATTTAACTGCTAGTAGACCTGATATTTCTCTAAGTGTTGGTATTTGCGCAAGATATCAATCTGATCCAAAAGAATCTCACTTGATTGTTGTCAAGCGAATTATTAGATATGTCGCAAGTACTATAAATCTCGGTCTCTGGTATCCTCATGAAACTAGTGTCCAATTAGCTGGGTACTCGGATGCTGACTGGGCTGGTAATTTAGATGATAGAAAATCAACCAGTGGTGGTTGTTTTTACATTAGAAATTGTCTAGTTTCCTAGTTTAGTAAGAAACAAAATTCTATATCACTTTCAACAGCTGAAGCTGAGTATATCGCAGTTGGTAATGCATGTACACAGCTTGTTTAGATGCAACGAATGCTAAGTGATTATGGAATTAAACAGGATTCTATACTATTACATTGTGATAATTCCAATGCGATAAATATTTTAAAAAATCCTATTCAGCATTCTCGTACTAAGCACATTGACATTAGATTTCATTATATAAGGGAATTAGTAGAAGAAAAAGTTATATCTCTAGAATATATTCCTACTAAAGATCAATGAGCTGACATTTTCACAAAACCTCTCGATAAAAGCAGGTTCAAAAAGATGAAATTTGATCTTGGCATGTGCATTTTAAATTGATAATTTATGCCTTCTTGTATTATAGTGTATATATTTACTAGATTAAATTTCAATTTTTGTAGAATTTGCAAGAAATTTGAATTTTTGGGGTTTATTCGACCAGTCGTGAGTATACACGACCAGTCGTCCTACGACCGGTCGTAGATACCCACGACCAGTCGTGGAACACGGGTTTCACTTAAATTGGGGATTTTTTCCTTTCTTCCTCATTTCTTCTTTCTTCTCCTTGGAGCCGTGCTTCAACTTGTCGAACCCATCTTTCTTGTTCTTCAAGGTTAGTGTTCCAAATCTCATTTTTATTGCAGATTTGTGTCTAGTTTATTTTCTTTTCAAGCTTGAAGCTTTCTATTTTGAATTTCATTGAGATTTGGGGTTTGAATTTTGAAAAATCTGTTGTGAGCAAACCCACTTCTCAATCCTTTGCAACTTCTTGATTCCTTGAAATCCTTGTTGCAAATGGCTTCTAGAGGTAGAAAAACTACTTCATGTGGTCCTTCTTCTTCCTCCAGATCGACCGCTATCTCTAAACGTCATCTTCTTGTTTCCAATGATGATCCATCATATGTTAGGGACATTAGATCACGTAATGTTATCGTTGAACATCCTGTTGATGTTAATCATATTGCACCTTTTGACATCCTTCCTATACTTGAAGTTGTAGGTTAGGTTAACTTATTATATTGGGGTGGGCCTGCATACCGGTCCATTGCCCAATCCATGTTTACATGTATTAGTGCTTTCACACAGGATAATTTAACTTTTCAAATTTCTACTAGAGAAGAGCCTTTTGACGTTGATCGTCATTTAATTTCAGCCCTTATGGAAATTCCTATGAATGATGAGGGTATTCCTATCCATAATTTAACTGATAAACCCTCAATGGCTGAAAAACGCATGCTCACTAGAGACTTGTGCAACATGGATGTTCAATGGACTCAAAAAGGGAATGCGCTTCCCGCAAAGTATTTGTTACCCAAATACAGAATTCTCCACAGAATCTTTGTATCTAATCTGTATCCTCGTTCGGGTAATAAATCTGACTTGACTTCGTTTATGGTTCATGTTATCCATGCTATTTCCAATGGTACTCAGATTTGTTTGCCATCCTTAATCTATCATTTCATTATTCAGTTTCGACTCCATCCTGGTCATAGTGACATTCCTTTTGCCTATTTAATGACTGTATTGGCTACTCATATGTTAGTCGATATGTCGGTTGATGAGGCACCAATCCATCATCTGATCTTCAACAATACTAATATCAATAAGATGAAGCTGAATCTACTTCCTGAACAAGGTGGTGGTGGTGGTGGTGGTCATGAAGAAGCTGGTGTTGACATTAATATGGATGACATTTTTGAGGAACTGGATTCTGACTCAACAAATGATCCAGATTTTGTACCATCTGATGTTGATACACGTCTGAGTGCATTAGAGGGTAAAGTTGAGAATATAAATGTTAAGTTGGAAAACATGTCTGTTGCTCATGATTTGCAATTCAAGTACATGCGCTAATATCTTAGGCGCTTGAACAAAGGCATGCACCAACTTGATCCCTCTATTCCTGCTCCTTCATCTGGTTCTGGTTCTGAGTAGTTTATATGAGACTTCTGGTCTGTAATAACCGTATTACTTAGCACTTGATTGACTTTGAGTTTGATACTATCTATGTTTTATGCTGGATATTTATTCTATGTGATGCTGAGTATCTCTATCACTCTTTTGCTATAATCTCTTATCTCCTCATGTTTATTCTCATATATTCCTTTATTTAGTTCTCCTTTGTCATATTGTGACAAAAAGGGGGAGAATGGTTTGTTCTTAATGTGATTGTGAGAGGAGTAGCATTGATTATGTTACTCAGGGGGAGTCAGAGGGAGTATATGTTTGATATTGGTTGAATGAAACTCTGGTTGAATGTTGAATATTGAATTGAATATTGATTTGCAGGTATTAACCAGTTGTTTTACTTTTGTTTATCTTGGTTATGTGTTTTGTCACTAATTTGACAAAGGGGGAGATTGTAAGTGCTATAGTTTATATCCCTGTCTGTTGTCAAATTTGTGGTGCCAAAATCACTGTTATGTTATATATTACTTGCATAAGTGAAGTTCTCTCAAGGATCAACATTCATGAACAAGCTAAGCTCACAACAAGCAAAGCTCACAAGTACAAGAATCAATCTTGAATGAAAGAACTGCTCATAAGACAAGACTCAAGCTGCAAGACTTCAAGAAGAGTACAAGGTAGTTGGTAAAGAACTCAAGACCCTTTCAAGATTGAGCTACATCAAGATTTCAAGAATGAACTACATCAAGACTTCAAGGCTCATACTTCAAGGTCACTGGTTCCTGATGTTTCAATGTCCATACTTCATGATTGAGGTTTGACTGACCATAGGTTGACTTAGAAGTAGGTCATTTCGGATACATAAACCGAATGTTTATTTTACATGAGTTTGCTCTGTTCTTCGACTAGTCCTAGGTCTTCTTCGACTAGTCCTAGACTTGCTTCGACCAGTCTAAGAAATTCCTCGATCAGTCGTGAGTTTGTTACAAATTTCGGATGAAATCTGTTATGCTTCGACTAGTCCAGGAAATTGTTCGACCAGTCATAGGAACAGTGTCGACTACATCTTTGACCAGTTGAACATCTTTGACTCGAATTCCAGCGAAGTTTTTCAGGACCTACGACCAGTCGAAGGAAACCTACGACCAGTCGTAGGAGACCTTCGACCAGTCGTAGAACGGTCAGAGCTTATCCCGCCGGATCTTTCAAATATCTGTTATTGCTTCGACTAGTCGAAGAGCTCCCTAGACCAGTCAAAGACGCGATCTGCTCAACTATAAATAGTGCACGAATCTCAGAAGAAATTATCGAAATAATTAATCTATTCAAGCCAATCTTCGTCGAACTTCTGAGAGATAATTCTGTGCTCCATCTAAGCTAAGTATGCTTATTTAATATTCTCTTTTCTTAGCTTTATTTTAATTGATTTTGTTTCTGCTATTCCAATCTGATTTGATAAGAGGAATTATTATTCAAAATCAATTAAGGCAAGCCCTATTCGGATTAATTTAAAATCTATTAGAATTAGAACCATTGTAATTGAGTACTGGACATTGAACTTGGACATTCAATCATCTACTCTGATTTGGTTCTACCGGGCTGCTACAACGAAGGAGATAATCAGGTATTTTACATTTAATTGTAAATTCCTTTCTGTTTTGGTTTCTTTTAAGATTTTCGAGAAAAATCTTGTTGTATTGGTTATCTGAGGAGAGCCAGGAAAACTCAGAAGTGGGGTTTTTTAATTGTGTAAGCCCACAGACAAAAACACAATTATAAAGGTTTTGGGTGAACTTGGGAAAACCTATTTTTAGTGAACGCTAATATCCCCTGTGTGAGGATATTAGGAGTGGAGTAGCATTTTGTGTGGCTGTTGTTTAACAGTTGGTGAACATACAGGTGAACCACTATAAACCCTTGTGTTGTGGTTGATTGATTTATTCTTCTAATCTTTAATTATTCTTTTGTGGGATGTATGTATGGTGGTGAATGTTGTAATCATTTAATTCAAGCATTGTGAGAATGTTGTAATAGTTTAGAATTTATTTTCTGTTATTCCTTTATCAACTTGATATTTAATTTCTTTTAAAAGTTGTTCCAGCAAGGTTGCCCTGCCATTTTTATGGTGTATGGCTGTCCCTGGAACAATACATTTTTTATTACAATTTATTTCAATTCAGTTTGTATTTGTTTCTGTATTCCTCTTCGATTTGAGATTTGATACAAAGACCTTTCTAGAAATAAGGTTGTCCTACCATAAACTCTGGTTTTTGGTGTAAGGTTGTCCTTAGAACAACATTTGTATCAACCTCTCAAGATCTGAATTTTGAGGTTATTTTACTTTCCTACATTGTGATTTACTTTGGCTATCATATTCATTTTAAATTCCGCTATTATAAGTTTTATTTGGCATTGTCCTATTCACCCCCCCTCTAGGACATACAGCTTGGCCTTTTCAACATGGCCCCACTATGATCTTTATAGTCATCCAACCGTCCAAGCATGGCCCATTGGGCTAACCAAACTCACACACACCTATGCACACATGCGCACACTTCAAAATAAAAAATAAAAAATAAAAATAAAAAGAAAAAAAGAGAGAGAGGTGAGTGCATGTTGTTGCTGCCAGCGTCCCTGTTTATTGTTATAAGCTATGACTTGTGACAGACCCATAAAGGCCCCACCATGATGTATGTATCTGATTCACACCGTCCATTCAATTTCCCAGATTATTTTAGGCATTGAACCGAAAAATGAAGCCAATCTAAATCTCTAGTAGGCCACACAATAAAAAAGATCGTATTAATGGTGATAGACTATTAAGGCCTGCTGTGATGTTTTTGTACGCCAAAAAATGTTGAATATTAGGCTTATTGTGTCTGTCACGAGTCATAGAATCTAACAGATGGACTGGATCGTGCTCATGTGGGCCCCACCTATGAAAAACTACAAGAAAATAAAAAATAAAAAATAAATAAATAAGCAAAGGGATGTTGGACGTTGTTGCTGCCAGCATCGAGTCCTGCTACTTAAAAACATAGACAAGGACAATGGGTCCCACCACAGGCCCCATCGTGATGTATGTCAAATATCTACACCGTGCTTTTGATGGGTCCCCTTTAGAAATTGGGATACCCCAAAAATCAGCCGTAGATGGAACTTAGGTGGCCCACACCATCTAAAATCTTGTGAAGAGTAGGTAAATCATATAAAGGTACTTACTGGGGTCCACCTGAAATTTGAATGCACATGAAACTTGGACTGACCCCTCAACTAAGTGGGACACACACAATGGTTGGACTGGATCTCTCAAGTGGCCCACCTCAACGAGAAATATACAAAAAAAAAAAAAAAAGGAAAGAAAGGGCATGGAGGAGGTGACGTCCTCCCTGGACGTTGTGCGTCCAGAGGGGGCGGTCCCTGCCGACCTTCGGGGTAAACTTTTGTGGGGCTGATCATGGCCACACCATGTGTATGTGCTAAATCCACATCGTTCATCCATCTTACATGCGCCATTCATCATATGGTCCAAAAAATCAGGCCGATTAGAAGCTCATGTAGGCCATGCCACTTGGACAGTGGAAATTGTACTAAAAATGCTTAGATTTTTTTGGGGCCCACCTTGGTGATGAAAAGTATATCCGGACCATTCATCCATCCCTTCAAACCATTTTAAGAAATGAGTGAAAGTATGAGGCAAATCCACACTTTAGGTGGACCACACCATAAGAAATAGTGGGAATGAAAATCCCTACCATTAAATCCCTTGAGTTTTGCCATGATGTGTAACTGCCACCAAAGTTGGGTCAGTCATTGGACAATGGAGCCAACTCGTTACATGTATTTTATATCCAATTCATCCATCATTTAGACCATCCATGTGTTGTGGCCCCACCCAATGTAAGTACCTTATAGCCATGCCATTCATCTAGTGGGTGGTATCAACTATGATGTTGTGTGTTGTACAAACTATTCATGGGGTGGACCCCACCATGTCAATGGGACCCACAATTATATAAAATATAATAATAATAAGGAAAGGGAATTGCATGCTTACTAATAAAAACTTCCCTGGACATAATGTGATACATGTGGAGCTCACCTAGGTGCATGTGTTGTATACTTACACTGCCTATATTTTCCAGTCACTTGGGAAGTGGGCCCACCTCCTGCCCATGGACGTAAGATGAATGAGAACTCAATTTTAGGTGGGCCACGCTGCAAGTAGAGACAGTGTTAATAACCATTAGAAATTCTTAGGCTCCAGTGTGCCCCCTATATGTTGGGACTCTTCCTTGACCATGGACTCCACCTTGTAGTATGATGTAGATCCATGCCATTCATCAGTTTATCCTTATCATTTTATGGTATCGTCCCATACACTAGTAAAATCCAAACTCATGCTACGGGAGCAATATTGATCACTTTTCCACCATTAAATATTTCCTAGAGCTGCAGAAATGTTTGTGAGAAATCTATCCATCTATCCTTTTTAGCAGATCATGGGCCACCTAATATACATGTTTTACCAGCCGTTCATCTATTTTGTTAGATCATTTTAGAGCGTGGGGCTGCCTATATATTTATTACAATCTAAGTCATTTCCATGGTACCCATTATAATGGTTATTCCTCATTTAGACTGTTAGTTGGTAGAAATCATGTGGATCACTACGCCATAGGAATTTGGGATTTTGGGTGGACCAACTAGTCATGTGGATTGGTGGAAGTTTTGTGGGCCACCACACCATTTGAGTGTGTGATTTTTATAGCCCACCTAACTATATGAAATTGGGGCAATTGTGTGACTACTTGTCTAAGTGGATTTACGATTGTTATGGTCCTTAACCATATGATCACTAACAGGATGAATGGCAGCTAGATTTGGCAAAATAGTGTTGAATATGTAGCTCATAAATCTTGTGATCATGCATGACATGGATAGCCATAAATCGGATGGGTATGTGGGGAATGTGTGTCCCAACCATATAATCATGTGGTGCTTAGGTGACTGCTAAAGTATGTGAAATTGTGGTACTGGCCGCCTGACTATGTGAAAGTTTAGTAAAGCGGTTGCTCCATTATGCGAGCTATGGTATAATAATAATAATAATAATAATAATAATAATAATAATAATAATAAGTAACCATCTCACCTTAAGTCCCTTATTATGACAAGTAGAGTGATATTTGTGGGGCCATTCAACCATATGGACTTCTGATAATGGAGTGGCCATAAGACCATGTGGGCATATGAGAATTGTGTGATTACTCAGACTCATGGACTATGCTAATGGTGTAACCTCATGGGTATGTGAACTTATGACATGCATCAGATTGATTATGGACCCTACCTTGATGTAAGTGTTGCATATTTCACCACTTAGGCTAGTTAATTCTAGAACATGATTCCAAAATGTCCTAGATCCAATTCCTAAATAAGTCAGACGATATGAAATAGTGTTAATGGAATGTATAACTTTTGAATACTTTTGAACCCACTCAATGTACGTATTTTATCCGCACTGTTCAATTGTTTTACTAACCAAACATTTTGATGATGGAGCCTGCTGACGTGTGCCTTGTGCATCTGAACTGTTCTTCCTTGTACTACCTTAATGTACGTGAATTACCTATATTATCTACTTATTGGGACCCACCGTAATATTTTTGTGTGGACCCATCTGCTTGTAGGACCACTTGGAACTAGGACCCACTACGTTGTATGATACAAACCCACATCATCCAACCGTGACTAATTCTTATGTGTATATTATATACCAAGTTGTTGAACTTAAGGCTCACTGCATCTTATGAGGTTTATCTGTACCTTCCAAACCATTGCAAAACTACTATGATAATTATTTGCAAATCCAACCTGCTAACAACCCACTTGAAAGTGAAGCCCTCTACATTATATGAGTTTCACCAGCACCATCCATCCTTTGGCTCATTGACTATATGTTATATCTATGCCTTTCATCTCATAACCACTTGGTGCATGTACTTTCCGTCACCACCACTCATTAACCATAAGGCCCAGTTAGGGTATAACCATCTGGTCCCAATAGAAGAAAATCATGTCAAGCCAAAGCCGTTAATGGAATATCTATCTTGCGAAGGATATGGTGTAATTTTGAATACAATTAATGCTCATGATTATGATAGCCATGGATGATATTAGTGATGTTGGTGATTATGATTAATAGAAGTATGTGATTTAATATCTTGATTAATGTTGTTCCACTTCATAGTATACTAAAATCATCTACTTAATCATGTTGATATTGATCGTACTCATGTAACATGGAATGATGGTATGTGCAAGTGTACTTCAATACATTTGCTCATGTGTAAGACATGTCCTCTTCAGTTTAGTCACATGACCATGGATTGATATAGTTAATAGTGGCACATGATGATTATATGTTATTTTTGTCTTAAAGGTTAAGCAAACTCTAAACTCATGGCATTATATGCATACCACATGTACTTAAACGTATTCCTTATCATAATTGCTTGAATTCATGCATAATCATGACATACATGATTATCGAAATACCACAGTCATGCCGTATAAGATGAGTTGGATCTTGACGATGAAATGTACATTTATGATGATGACTTAGGTTATCCCTGAAAATGAATGGGACACTGAAAGTGTGGAAAAAGTAGGGGATGATGTGCCCCTTGGGTTGAAAGTCCCTAAACCCCGATGCTAGCTAAGGATACATTACCGTCGGGCCGAGTGGATACATTGGTCATGGATTTGACTCCCACTGATGAGGTCGGGTTGAGAAGAGGTGGGTCCAACCTGTTTAAGGGAAGAGGTGTAAATAGGGACCAGTCTGACTCGCCGGTGAGGAGAAGCACAAATGAGGTGCTACTAGTATACCAAATGGCAGTTGTAACCCCATTGGTGGGTAGCGAGGTCAATTACTGGTGTCTGGTGCATGATTGTCGACCATAGTGTTTTTCCGAGATATATAGTTATGATATGGCATGACAATATGATGATGATGATGTGATCACGAATGTGTTAATACGGTTATGGCTGTGGTATAGAAGAAATGGAAATATGACTTGGTGATGCTGGTAGCATTAACTCGGAGTATTACTATGATGCATATGCATTGCATTGGTATTGGCATCATACCTTACGTAGGACACGCCTTTCACCATACATGATTTCTTCATGACATATTTATCTTACTTGCATATAGGACACACTGCACACACATGTGTACTCACTAGGCTTTTTGCCTAAGCTTCCTATTTCCCATTTTTTTAGGGCAAGAGTAGCTTGGAAGACTTGGCTTTCTCGATACATTGTATCTATTTTTCGATTTGAAATTTTTGTCATTGTGTACCTTTTGAAAAGCATTATACTTGTAACCATCAGGATTTATAATGGAGAGTGTTGCTTGGTACTTTAATCATAAATCTTCATGCTCAGGTGTATATATATACACACACACACACACACACATATATGTATGTATGTATGTATATATATATATATATATGTATATATATATGTACATATATATATAAATATAAATATATATATATATATATAATTTCAGTCAAAAATCTTCCTTGTGGTGCGCCGAACTCAGGACTTCGTGTATGAAAGTCAATTGCTAGATTCGGGGCATCACGGAAGCTGTCCATCCCTGGATTTGGCACGTGATAAGCTGACCATTAGTGAAGCACATCATGTGCGTATATCGCATACCACATAACGATTGTCTATCGTACATCACTTACGTCAATAAATATACCATGTATGCATGATTAGCCAAGCCATTATTAGTCCAATTATAATCAGCCAATTTAATAATACTCAAGGTCACTATGGGAGCCTTGTCACCCAATGCAGGCTGACGGCTCGGGCATAGTGTCTCACTCCACCATCCTCGATCCATGAGTCTACCACCTTAGGGTGCGTATAAAACCCATCAACACGTGGCTAATCAACTCTCCATGTAAGGGAACTACCATCTTATGCCGACTAGGAATAAGATATTGAAAACTTTAAATATAGCGACTAAAGTGAGACGAGATATATGATTTAATCGTGAGTAAACAATGGTAATAACAAGTGTTGAAAAGGGGCATTCCATAATCTGGTAGGCGGAATCACTCCATAGATGGTAAATCCTATGAATTAAACTGCCACTAACAATGACCTCCATGTTGAGGGTCTAATCTTACCACAATCCATTCTGTTACACCCTAAGTACGAACTCTCTTTAAATAGAGGCTCCCATAGAGAGATTTCAAATAATAAGTGACTTGTAACCATCACAATCATATGGGGATTCAAGCATGATTCAAGGTAAAACTCACGTATACATATAATTCAAGAGTCATGTGTTCATAACTTATCAGCTTATAAAGCATGTTCCTCATGGAAGCCAATGAAGTGATTCATATACTTGAATAGTTAGTCAATCAATTATTAAAACATGTGCTCAAGTAAACTAATCGAGCGTTTTAATAAATCGAAGGCATGCCAATCGAGTATTCCAATTAATTCTAGGACATTTGATTAAATAAACTAATTAGGTATCCTAGCAAATTCTAAGTAAACTAATCTGGTGGTTTAATCATTTCTAAGACATATGATGAAGTAAACAATTTATATGATTATTCCTAGTACATATGTTCAAGTAAACTAATGACTTAATCACTTCTAAGATATGTGTACAGTAAATAGCCAATAGTTAAATATATTATAAGGCATGTACTCGAGCAAGCAAATCAAATGATCATCCACTTCTAGGACATCATTGCAACTATTATAAAAGACTATCCTTAATCCAGTTTACAGATGGAAAGCTCAAGGGGAAGAAAATCATCACTTGGAGAGTTGCGGTGTATTTGATTCATGTTCCCGTGAATATCTTGTGGCCCAAAATCGCGCAAGTAGCTTCTTAGAGGACCAATTGCATTACTCATGTGTCCCTAAGGTTTTCATCTACTAGCATATTGAAAGCTTTGTGGGTTTTCAAAGCATTTATAATGTGGGAATTTGTCTTGGGCCCACCAACTATGGCCCGAACAATGAGGCTTGGGTTAGGCCTAAAATGAGCCAAAACTAGGGCATGAACTGGGCCTGATTTGGCCCAGCCATGTTGTATGGTAGTGGTGCAAAAATGGGCCTGAACTAGGCCTGGTTTGCCCACCTTGTACTGCCCAACAGGGATCCAGGAAACTGGGCTTTTCCCTAATCCCTAAGGCCCACTGATCCCAGCTCAAACGTGGCCAACTTAAGTGTGTCCCACCTTATGTATTGTGGTCTGGTCCACCAATTGTGTGGCTGGACTGGCAGTCTGGCCCACCTGCGTGTGGCTGGACTAGCAGTCTGGCCCACTAGATTTGTCCGCCTATAGTTTAAGGTGATGCCCACTGTTATGTGTGGTGTGGTCTTCCTGAAATCTGCAGGGCCTACTGCCTTAATGTGGTGTGGTCCATTGAGTTCTAAACTCAAGTGTGATCGACCAAGATTTGATTTTGGCCCATTTTTGGGCTGGTTTTCAGCCCATATTGCTGCCCAATGAAAGGCCTACCTGGAGCTCATTTTTAAGGCAACATTCGGCCCAGAACTAAGGTCCAATTTCATCCTTGACTTAAGGCTAGTTTGGTCCTAATTCCAGCTCTTGTCATGGCCCGGATGATGGATGCTTTTAGCCCCATTCATGGCTTGATGAGGGCCTGATTTCACCACAATCTGGAAGCCATTCTTAGCCCACTACAGAGCCCAGTTAAGGGTCTGTTTTCAATGCAACTTACAGCCTGGTATCGGTCTATATTGCGGCCCAACCAAGGGTTATTTCTCAACCCAAATCAGGGCTTATTTGGGACCTGATTTCAGTTCAAATCAAGGCCCAATTGTGAGCTGTTTTTAGCTCCTTACATGGCCCATTTATAGGCCTATCTTCAGCTCGTTGCACGGCCAGATCTTGGCCATGTTTTTAGCTCAGCAAAAGGGCATTTTTCAGCTTGTTGCAAAGCCTTATGAAGATGTGTAACGCCCTGAAATTCGGGGGTCGAGTATAACTCAGCTCCTGAGTTTCGAAACATCACTTATGCAACATATTTAATGATGGATGTATGTTGTCTATAAGAGTATATAAAACATAGAATAGATTACGCCAAACTGCAACATGATTCAGGGATAAGTGAAGAACGCAAGCGGAAGACTTAAAGAAATATATGTGTACATGTGCAAATCCCTGAAATACATATACATACCAGGTCATACTTACAAGTGTTACTATCAAAATTACAAGTATCATATTACATCATCTATCCCAAAAAGAAATCCCAGAATCCCACGCATCAGAACAAGGCTCACTAGAACCCGCCTGAAAACTGCATGAAAGAAAATGCAGCCTCATCATCATCGAACTCCTGCTCTACCTCAGGAGCCGCATCAATATCTGCAACTAAGACAGAGTCTGGTGGGTGTTTAAACACCGTCCCAGAGCATGGGAGTGAGTGATCAACTCAGTGGAACAATAAAGCAAAGGTTAACATGTTATCAATTCAATCAACTAGTAATGATAAAGAAGAAAAATCAAACATGTCATAAGTACTCTTGTTAGTGCAAGAATGTATGTAGAATGATGCGTGCCCTTGCGCGTACACCCTCAGCATCTTCATCTTACGTTACGCATGACATTGCCTCAAAGTGCGCCACCTCTTCCAGGCACATGCAAATGCGGTGCATGAACATGATTACCAAGTTGTTATTAGTCCTTTTCATACAGTAGGATTGGGAAGCTAAGGTACCTTCCTCACATCACCATCCAAACAGTGATCCATTCTAGGGTCGTCAGTCCTAGACAATCCCATACGATCATATGTTTTCAGGTCATTGCAAAGGGCTCGTCACCAATCAATGCACGCCTATCATACCTTCGTTATTACAATAAGGCTCGTCACCTCAATGCGGTATCCAGGTATGCTCGAGGTCACTACAAAGGGCTCATCACCAATCAATGTAGGCCGACAGCACGAATATAGTGTCCCATACTACCATAATCGGCTCACGAGTTTGGTTGCTCACTGGTCACTACAGAGAGGCTCGTCACCCCAGCGTAGGCCGACAGCTCGACCACGGTGTCCCATACCACCATGTCCGGCTCATGAGTCTTAACGGATCAAGGTACAATGGTTAACAGGATTTGCACTGGTAAGTTTAGTACCTTATATTCAAACAATAGCGTCCATACATGGTGAATATACATCGGACAATCGGGTTACTTGACGAACTCGACTAGCACGAGCGCACGTTGGGTTGAACGACATAGAGTGCGCAAACACTCCGTGTGGCCAAACCACTGCCGGCAACTCTAATACGACTCGGGTTTATCAAATCACGTCCTACATGGTGAAAGCAACCTTAGCCACGAACTCAAAGCCGATTACCGATTTCCTGGACTATTTATAGTCCCAAACACATTCCACTACAATAGATATTCATATCAACAATTTGGAATAGTAATGGAACAATAACTCAAGTCATGTGATATGTAAGCAATTGAAGAATATCAACGTAACATGGATTTGAACATAAGTAAAACCTGAAGTTAAACAACAAGGAATTTGACTTGCATATAAGAAATCATACACCACAATAAGAGAGTTGAGAATTGCTTCTCAACACCCGCAATTAGGTTAATACATTACACTTTAGATCATTCAGACATTTCTACAAACACTTAGAATACATAGTTCAACATACATGATGTATGTTGAAATACACGCATTTGGACAATTCCTTTTGCCAAGGAGTTGACGCACATACATCTAGCACAAATACACGATAAATAATCATGGCAATCACATGTTCATATTTTATACGTATATGGTACTTAATACATATACAAAGAATACACAAATCTCAATATAATACATGCATATCAGGAACGCATAATAAACATAGCATTTGGCATGTGAAATCTCATCCATAACAAGAATAAACCATTAGCTGGCATTGAAAGCCTTGAAAACCATAACCTATACAATTAAAGTCTGCACCTTAAACCACAAATAGAACACCGAACTGATTCAGACGATATGTCTTCGTCAACGGCAACAAGATAACCTAAGGTAAGAATAGAAATGAGCTACAACACATATAAACCATTCTAAGCTCTAAAACAGATATACCCAAGGATGAACTCAGAATCGCCGGAATAACGATTCCAAAGTGAAGGTTTAAGGATGAAGAAGAATAGGAAAGAATCTAAGATGATTCACCAACTTTCTCTCTCACTTTCTCTCTCTTTTCCTCTCTCTTTCTTAGCTAGGGTTAGGAAATTCGTATGGAAAAGAGAGCTAGGGTTTTAAAGGTCTATATATAGGCCTAACATTGATGAAAATAACCCCAGGGCCAAGGTATACTTAGGTTATAACCAAAACAGGCCTCTCTCGATCCAACGAAACACTTCTGGTAGTCCTTTTTTCACGAGAGGTCGGACTTAAGCTCACTGACCATGGATCTAGGTCAGACTGAGTTTTTGTACCGATCGGATCTATAGATCAACCGTGGCGGACCACACTCAATTCAACAGTCACCGAAACTCGATCAAGACCACAAGCACTATGACCTGCCTGGGCCATCTTCCCTGATTCGAGGGTGAAATTGGGTCAGAATCCAATGGTCAGATTGCTTAAAATCATCGCGCAAGCGACACGACTCAGATTTCATAAAATCATATTAATTTCTCACAGTTCTCACACTCTTCACTCCGAATTTAAACAAATTGACCCAGAACATCATCTGGACTTGATTTTTGAGGTGATGGCCAAGTCCAACATGGTGACCAATACTGCCTAAGATCATCGCTATCGGACTTTTGACGCATGGTCCAGGTCCGATCCAGAACTTCCAAAAATTCCTAAGAGCAACTGGATTTAGCATTGAATCCCAGATTTTAGAGTAACATAGCGCTAATGATTCTATAGGTTTTGAGTCATGCAGATCAAATTTAAAGTGATTGATGCAAATTTCACAAGCAATCGAGTTTAACACTAATTACCCCACAAATAGCTTCTAAGGAAAATAGAGGTAGTAATCGGGTCTTGGCACAAAATTTTTCGGGTGATTACAATCTACCCCCCTTAAAGAAAACTTCGTCCTTGAAATTCATACCTTCTCATATTCCTCAAGGATCTGAGGATAGCTCTTTCTGACCTCAGCTTCAGATTCTCAAGTAGCCTCTTCTTCACTATGATGCATCCATAGAACCTTCACAAGAGGGATGACCTTGCTACGCAATACCTGCTCCTTCCTGTCTAGAATACGCGTCGGTCGCAGTACATAAGTGGCATCCTCGCTCAACTGCACCTGCTCCCAACTGATGATATGTGAAGGATAAGGAACGTACTTCTTCAGCATAGAAACATGAAATACGTTATGCACGCCCGGAAGTGGTGTGGGCAAAGCAAGGCGGTATGTTACCACTCCCACTCAATACAGAATTTGAAATGGACCAATAAATCTCAGCGTAAGCTTTCCCTTCTTACCGAACCGCAGAACTCCCTTCATAGGGGAAACCTTAAGAAATACATGGTCTCCAACCTCAAACTCAAGCGGTCGCTGCCTCATATCAGCATAACTCTTCTGCCTACTCTGAGCTGTCAGAAGTCGACGTCGAATGATGTCAACCTTCTCTGAAGTCGCCTGCACCAACTCCGGGCCAATTAAACTACGCTCACCAACTTCTACCCAGCAATGCGGTGCTCTGCACGGGCGACCATATAATGCCTCGTAGGGAACCATGCCAATACTTGCCTGGAAACTGTTATTATACGCGAACTCTGCATACTGGAGACAATCATCCTAACTGTCCTTGAAATCCAAAACACAAACTCGCAACATGTCTTCCAGGATCTGATTCACACGTTTCGTCTGCCCATTTGTCTGCGGATGAAACGTAGTGCTAAACTTCAATTTCACACCATCGCTTCCTGTATACGAGTCTGGAAGTTAGATATGAAATGTATGTCTCTATCAGATACAATCTCCAAGGGAACTCCATGCAGACGTACAATCTCTTTGATGTACAACCTAGCCAACTCGTCTGCAGAGTTTGTGACTCTGATAGGTAGGAAATGAGCCGACTTCGTCAATCGGTCGACGATCACCCAAATAGAGTCATGTCCCATCCTCGTTCTCGACAACCCAGAAATAAAGTCCATAGAGATGAAGTCCCACTTCCATTATGCTATGTGTATGGGCTACAGCAGCCCAGGAGGTCGGCGATGCTCTGCCTTGACCTGCTGGCACGTGAGACAACGAGATACAAACTCAGCAATATGAACCTTCATGTTGTCCCACCAATAAGATCTTCTCATATCCTAATAAATCTTCGTGCTACCTGGATACATCGCAAGCTTAGAACTATGGGCTAACTCGAGAACCTCCTGTCTCAAGTCAGGAATGTCTGGGACACATAACCGGCCACGAAGTCGTAGGCCCCCATCTGAACTAACACTCCACTCGGAGTTCTCATCTGTACCAACCCGCTTTCTCATCTTCGCCAAAAATTCATCATTTGCTTAAGCTGCAATGATCTTCTCGACAATAAGGGGTTGTACACAAATGTGTGCGATAACTTCATACGGCTCTTCCACCGTAAGTTTCTGCTCAAAGTCTCGTACAAACTCCAACATGTCCCATTCTGCTATCATTAACGGAGCCGTAAACTCTATAGCCTTCTTGCAACTCAACGCATCTGCCACAAGGTTCGCCTTGCCCGGTAAGAAACATCGAACTTCAAGTCTTTCAATGTTTCCATCCATCGGCGTTGCCTCATATTTAAATCACGTTGCGTGAAAATGTACTTAAGGCTCTTATGGTCGCAAAAGAGCTCGAACTCCTCTCCATAGAGGTAATGTCTCCAGAGCTTTAATGCGAAAATGACAGCTGCCAACTCCAGGTCGTGCGTAGGGTAATTCTCTTCATATTTCCTCAACTGTCTCGAAGCATAAGTAATCACCCTGTCCTTCTGCATAAGGACACAACCCAGGCCAATGCGAGAGGCGTCAGTATATATTATATACTTAACCCCTTACTCTGTCAATACTAGCACTGGGGCGGACGTCAACTTGTCCTTCAGCTCTTGAAAAGCTAACTCCGCCTTCTCATTCCAAGCAAACTGCAAATCTTTCCATGTCAACTGAGACAACGGTCTGGCTATTTCGAGAAGTCTCGTATGAAGCGTCGATAATAGCCTGCTAGACCCAGAAAACTTCTCACCTCAGTAACTGAGCCAGGCTGCTTCCAATCCTGAACTGCAACTACCTTGCAAGATTGACAGCTATCTCTTCCTTGGACACCACATGTCCCAAGAACTTGACTTCCTCTTTCCAGAAATTGCATTTCTTGAACTGCGCAAAAAGATGATTCTTCCTAAGAGTATCCAAGACCGTTCTTAAGTGCTCCTCATGCTCTTCCAGACTCATAGAATATATTAAGATGTCATTGATAAAGACAATAATGAATCGGAACAAGAATGGCCGAAATACCCTGTTCATCAGATCCATGAACACGGCCGGTGCTGTGATGCCCTGAAATTTGGGGGTCGAGCATAACTCAGATCCTGAGTTTCAAAACATCACTTATGCAACATATTAAATGATGGATGTATGTTATCTGTATAAGTGCATAAAAAATGGAATAGATTAAGCCAAACTACAAATATAATTCAGGGATAAATGAAGATCGCAAGCGAAAGACTTAAAGGAATATAAGTGTACATGTGCAAATCCCTGAAATACATATACATACCAGGTCATACTTACAAGTGTTACTATCAAAATTACAAGTATCAATTACATCATTCAATCCCAAAAGAAATCCCAGCATCCCCCGCATTAGAACAAGGCTAACTAGAACCCGTCTGAAAACTGCATGAAGGAAAATGCAGCCTTATCATCATCAAACTCTGGCTCTGCCTCGGAGGTTACATCAACATCTGCAACTAAGACAGAGTCTGGTGGGTGTTTAAATACCATCCCAGAACATGGGAATGAGTGATCAACTCAGTGGAACAATAAAGCAAAGGTTAACATGTTATCAATTCAGTCAAGCAATAATGATAAAGCAGAAGAATCAAACATGTCCTAAGTACTCTTGTTAATGCAAGGATGTATGTAGAATGATGCGTGCCCTCACGCGTACACCCTCAGTGTCTTCATCTTACGTTACGCATGACATCGCCTCAAAGTTCGCCACGTCTACAAAGCACATGCAAATGCGGTGCATGAACATGATTACCAAGTTGTTATTAGTCCTTTTCATATAGCAGGATTGGGAAGCTAAGATACCTTCCTCATATCAATGTCCAAACAGTGATCTATTCTAGGGTCGTTAGTCCTAGATCATCTCATACGATTATATAGTTTCAGGTCGTTGCAAAAGGGCTCATCACCAATCAATGCATGCCTATCATACCTTCGTTACTACACTAACGCTCGTCACCTCAATGCGGTATCCAGGTATGCTCGAGGTCACTACAAAGGGCTCGTCACTAATCAATGTAGGCCGACAGCACGAATATAGTGTCCCATACTACCATAATCGGCTCACGAGTTTGGTTGGTCACTGGTCACTATGGGGAGGCTCGTCACCCCAGCGTAGGCCGACAGCTCGACCACAGTGTCCCATACTACCATGTCCAGCTCATGAGTCTTAGCGGATCAAGGTATAATGGTTTACAGGATTTGCACTGGTAAGTTTAGTACCCTAGATTCAAACAATAGCGTCCATACATGGTGAACATACATCGGAGAATCGGGTTACTTGACGAACTCTACTAGCACGAGCGCACGTTGGGTTGAACGACATAGAGTGCGCAAACACTCCGTGTGGCCAAACCACTGTCGACAACTCTAATACGACTCGGGTTCGTCAAATCGCGTCTTTCGTGGCGAAAGCAACCTCAGCCACGAGCTCAAGGTCGATTACCGATTTCCTGGACTATTCATAGTCCCAAACACATTCCACTACAACAGATATTCATATCGACAATTTAGAATAGTAATGGAATAACAACTCAAATCATGTGGAATGTAAGCATTTGAAGAATATCAACTTAACATGGATTTTCACATAAGTAATACTTGAAATTAAACAACAAGGAATGTAACTTACATGAAGGAAATCATACACACTAATAGGAGACTTGAGAATCGCTTCTCAACGCCCATACTAGGTTGATATATTACACACCAGGTCATTCAGACATTTCTACAAACACTTAGAATACATAGGTCAACATACATGACGTATGTCGGAATACACACATCTGGACAATTCCTTTTGCCAAGGAGTTGTCACACATACATCTAGCATAAATACACGACAAATAATCATGGCAATCACATGTTCATATTTTATACGTATACGGTACTTTATACATACACAGAATACACAAATCTCAATATAACACATGCATATCAGGAACGCGAAATAAACATAACATTTGGCATGTGAAATCTCATCCATAGCAAGAATAAACCATTAGCTGACATTGAAAGCCTTGAAAAACATATACAGTTAAAGTCCGCACCTTAAACTAGAAAAGAACACCGAACTGATTTCAGACGATATGTCTTCGTCAACGGTGACAGGACAACCTAAGGCAAGAATAGAAATGAGCTACAACAACACGTAGCCTATTCTAAGCTCTAAAACAGATTAGGGTTAGGTTAACTTACCCAAGGATGAACTTCGAATCGCCGAAAAAATGATTCAAAAGTGAAGGTTTAAGGATGAAGAAGAACAGGAAAGAATCTAAGATGATTCACCAACTTCTCCCTCACTTTCTCTCTCTTTTCCTCTCGATCTCTTAGCTAAGGTTAGGAAATTCGTATGGAAAAGAGAACTAGGGTTTTAAGGTCTATTTATAGGCCTAACATTGATGAAAATAACCCCAGGGCCAAGGTATACTTAGGTTATAACCAAAATAGGCCTCTCTCGATCCAACGGAGCACTTCCGGTGGGCCTTTTTTCACGAAAGGTCGGACTTAAGCTCACTGACCATGGATCTAGGTCAGACTGAGTTTTCGTACCGATCGGATCTTCAGATCAGCCGTGATGGACCACACTCAATTCAACGGTGACCGAAACTCAATCAGGTCCATAAGCATCATTATATGCCTGGGCCACCTTTCCTGATCAGAGGATGAAATTGGGTCAGAATCCAACAGTCAGATTGCTTAAAATCATCGCGCAAGCGACACGACTTTGATTTCATAAAATCTTATTTTATTTCCACCGTTCTCACACTCTTCACTCCGGACTCAATCAAATCAACCCAGAACATCATCAGGACTTGATTTTCGAGGTGATGGCCAAGTCCAACATGGTGACCAATACAGCCTAAGATTATCGCTATCAGACTTTCGACGCGCAGTCCAGGTCCGATCCAGAACTTCCAAAAATTCTTAAGAGCAACTGGATTTAGTAATGAATCCCAGATTTCACAGTAACCTAGCGCTAACTATTCCACAGATTTTGAGTCATGCAAATCGAATTTAAAGTGCTTGATGCAAATTTCACAAGCAATCAAGTTTAACACTAATTACTCACAAATAGCTTCTAAGGAAAAGAGAGGTAATACTCGAGTCAAGGCACAAAATTTTCTAGGTCATTACAATCTACCCCCCTTAAAGAAAATTTCGTCCTCGAAATTCATACCTTCTCATAGTCCTCAAGGATCTGAGGGTAGCTCTTTGTAACCTCAGCTTCAGATTCCTAAGTAACCTCTTCCTCACTATGATGCGTCCATAGAACTTTCACAAGAGGGATGATCTTGCTACGCAATACCTGCTCCTTCCTGTTTAGAATACGCGTCGGTCGCAGTACATAAGTGGCATCCTCGCTCAACTGCACCTGCTCCCAACTAATAATATGCGAATGATCAGAAACGTATGAAATACGTTATGCATGCCCGCAAGAGGTGTGGGCAAATCAAGGCGGTATGCTACCGCTCCCACTCGATCCAGAACTTGAAATAGACCAATAAATCTCGGCGTGTGCTTTCCCTTCTTACAAACCGCAGAACTCCCTTCATAGGAGAGACATTAAGAAATACATGGTCTCCAACCTCGAACTCAAGCGGTCGCCGCCTCGTATCAGCGTAACTCTTCTGCCTACTCTGCGCTGTCAGAAGTCGACATCGAATGATGTCAACTTTCTCTGGAGTCACCTGCACCAACTCTGGGCCAATCAAATTACGCTCGCCAACTTTTGCCCAACAATGTGGTGCTCTGCACGCGTGACCATACAACGCCTCATAGGGAGCCATGCCGATACTCGCCTGGGAACTGTTATTATACGCGAACTCTGCATACTGAAGACAATCATCCCAACTATCCTTGAAATCCAAAACACAAGCTTGCAACATGTCTTTCAGGATCTGATTCACACGTTTCGTCTGCCCATCTGTCTGCGGATGAAATGCGGTGCTGAACTTCAATTTCACACCCATCGCTTCCTGGATACGAGTCCAGAAGATAGATGTAAAATGAGTGTCTCTATCAGATACAATCTCCAAGGAAATTCTATGCAGATGTACAATCTCCTTGATGTACAACCTAGCTAACTCGTCGGCAGAGTTCGTGACTCTGATCGGTAAGAAATGAGCCGAATTCGTCAATCGGTCGACTATCACCCAAATAGAGTTATGTCCCTTCCTTGTTCTCGACAACTCAGAAATAAAATCCATAGAGATTGCGTCCCACTTCCATTCTGCTATGGGCATAGGCTGCAGCAACCCAGGAGGTCGGCGATGCTCTGCCTTGACCTGCTGGCATGTGAGACAACGAGATACAAACTCAGAAATATGGACCTTCATGTTGTCCCACCAATAAGATCTTCTCATATCCTAATACATCATCGTGCTTCCTGGATGCATCGCAAGCTTAGAACTATGAGCTAACTCGAGAACCTCTCGTCTCAAGTCAGGAATGTCTGGGACACATAACCGGCCACTAAGTCGTAGGTCCCCATCAGAACTAACACTCCACTCGGAGTTCTCATCTGTACCAACCCGCTTTGTCATTTTTATCAAAAACTCATTATCTGCTTAAGCTGCAATGATCTTCTCATCGATGAGGGGCTATACACGAATGTGCGTGATAACTTCATACGGCTCTTCCACCGTAAGCTTCCGCTCAAAGTCTCGCACAAACTCCAACATGTCTCATTCTGCTATCATAAGCGGGGCCGCAAACTCTATAGCCTTCTTGCGACTCAATGCATCTGCCACAAGGTTCGCCTTGCCCGGATGGTAAGAAACATCGAACTTAAAGTCCTTCAATGTTTCCATCCATCGGCGCTGCCTCATATTCAAATCACGCTGCGTGAAAATATACTTAAGGCTCTTGTGGTCGCAAAAGAGCTCGAACTCCTCTCCATAGAGGTAATGTCTCCAGAGCTTTAATGCGAAAATGACAGCTGCTAACTCCAGGTCATGCGTAGGGTAATTCTCTTCGTGTTTCCTCAACTGTCTCGAAGCATAAGCAATCACCCTGTCCTTCTGCATAAGGACACAACCCAGGCCAACGCGAGAGGCGTCAGTATATATAACATACTTAACCCCTTGCTCTGGCAATACTAGCACAGGGGCGGACGTCAACTTGTCCTTTAGCTCTTGAAAAGCTAACTCCGCCTTCTCATTCCAAGCAAACTTCAAATCTTTCCGTGTCAGCTGAGACAACGGTCTGGCTATCTTCGAGAAGTCTTGTATGAAGCGTCGATAATAGCCTGCAAGACCCAGAAAGTTCCTTACCTCAGTAACTGAACCAGGCTGCTTCCAGTCCTGAACTGCAGCTACCTTGGCAAGATCGACAGCTATCCCTTCCTTGGACACCACATGTCCCAGGAACTTGACTTCCTCTTTTTAGAAATCACACTTCTTGAACTGCGCAAAAAACTGATTCTTCCTAAGAGTATCCAAAACCGCTCTTAAGTGCTCCTCATGTTCTTCTAGACTTGCAAAATAAATCAAGATGTCATCGATAAATACAATGACGAATCGAAATAAGAATGGCCGAAACACTCTGTTCATCAGATCCATGAACACGGCCGGTGCGTTCGTAAGACCGAACGACATCACAAGGAACTCATAGTGACCAAAGCTAGTCCTGAAAGCGGTCTTCTACACGTCCTCATTCTTGACGCCCAACTGGTGATACCCTGACTGCAGATCAACCTTCGAAAAGTACCGTGCCCCCTTCAACTGATCAAACAGATCATCTATCCTGGGCAAAGGGTACTTATTCTTCACAGTCACTTGATTCAACCTGCGATAATCAATACATAATCACAAGGAACCATCTTTTTTCTTCACAAACAGGACAGGTGCTTCCCAAGGAGACACATTAGGCCGAATAAAGCCCAATTCCAACAAACCATCTATCTGCTTCCTCAATTCCTTCATTTCACTCGGAGGCATACGATAGGCGGGCAAAGAAATGGGCACTGCACCAGGAATGAGATCGATAGTAAAGTCAATCTCACGCTGAGGAGGTAATCTAGGAATCGACTCAAACACATCTTCAAACTCCCGAACCACAGGCGTGCTTTCAAACGCTAATTCAACCATACTCTCTAACAGAGAAGTATAATAATCAAAACGAACAGGGAGACTGACCTGAGCAGGGAAAGTAATTGTCTCGCCCTCAGGTCCATAAATTGTCACCGACCTTGCTTTACAATCAATCTCTGCTCGCATCCTCGTGAGCCAATCCATACCCACAATAACATCGTAATGGAAAAGAGGTGCGACAAAAAGATTAACAAGAATCGATCCACTTCCAAGATCAATCAAACAATCCAAATAACGCTTGTTTATACCAGAGGAGATCCCTGTAGCAGTAGTGAGCGCCACTCTTTTTCTAGAAACAGTGCTCAAACTCAGACGCCTAACTGCCGCATATGATATAAGAGATGTAGTGGACCCTGTATCCAGCAACATAGAAACAGGAATACCTTCGATGTGTGTTGTAACCTTGAAGGATCTCGGCACCAAGTCAGCCATAGGTGCTTCAGCTGAGAGCACATGAACTCGAGCCTACTGCTGATGATTCGGCGGAGGAACCATGGGGCACTGAGGTGGCCTGAAGCTCGGTACAGTAGATCTGAAGGATGGATGAGTTGGCGCTGAACGAAGAGGTGGAGGTGAAATAACCGAAGACATCGGACAGCTGATCCTCTGTGGTGGAGTAAAACCACTGGCCCGCATACGCAAAAAGTAAAAATGATCCAAATGCCCCATCTTCCCACAATACGAACAGCGAAGATCAGCTCGCATCTACTGAGCGGGCGGCGCTGAACGCCTCGGAGGAGAATCCTCCCGCGGCCTCTTGCCGAGAAAAGGTGCACTCTGAAAATCAAGTCGCAGCCTAGGAACCATAGGTGCATGCATACGAGACGACCTGTCCCCGTCTTGCTCTGCTCGCAAGGATATGCTCACCAACTCCGCATAGGAAGAAATGCTAGCACAACATATCTTCGATCAGATCTCAGGCCTCAATCCCTCAGAAAATCGCCGCATCCTCATCGGCTGATCATCCAAGATCAAGGGAACATACCGACCTAGCTCAGTGAACCGGTTCTCATACTCCATCACCGACAGCCCTCCCTGGCGGAGGCGAAGGAACTCACTCTCCTTCTCATGTCAGTACGTAACTGGGAAGTACTTCTCGTGGAAGCGTGCCTCAAATGCCTACCATGACCACTCATATCCTTCCTCAACAGTGCGGAGAACACTATCCTACCATAAACTGGCCTCCTTCTCAAAAATGAAGGAGGCAAGCTTAACTTGCTCAACCTTTGAACAGTGCAACGGTCTCAGCATTTTAGAGATGCAATCAATCCAGTACTCGGCCTCCTCGGGTCTATGAGAACCTGCAAATGTGGGAGGCCGTAAGCGCTGGAATCGCTCGAAAGTGCCACTCGCACTAGCGCTCCCAGATGGGGGCATAGGTGAAGTAGGAGGAGTCGCCCCCACTAACTGAGCAAAGATGCCAGCCATGGAAGAGAGGAACTGTTGCTGCTGCTGCTGCTGCTGCTGAATCTGCTGCTGCTGCATCAACAACATCATCTGCTCAAACCTATCAGAAGGCGGAGCAGACAAAGATGCACGACTCGGCTCAAGAACCGAAGGCGTGACTGGAGGAGCCATAGGTGTCGGCCCAACACCAGCATGAGACGGGCCCGACTGTGGATCCGTTTAGCTATCGCTCAAGGGAGGAACCCCAGCAAGCGACTCAACCAAGGAGAGACGGGCCGAAGTCTTCGAACCCTTAGGAGGCATACCCTACATTCAATAGAGGATGCAACCTGTAAGATTCTACGTCCACATAGGCCATCCACACAACATTCACAGCACAACTTCAAAGATAAACAACATGCATTCCATTTAACAAAATTTGTCGCAATACAAGTAGTGCAGTATTACATGAATCACGACAGGAAAGCATGTGAACTACCACATCTAAAACTTCAAACCAACAACAAACAACTGCAAGCAACTCCAACTACTAAAGCCAACAACGGCTACACCTAGAAAGAAACAACAAAACAAAGCAAAGGACGACTACAATGACAACTACACGTCAGAATCAGGAGATGGAGGCGGGGCACCCTTATCCTGCAAGCAACACAGGATAGACTTCAGAGTTCGAGTCACCTTCTTGAACTTATGCTTTACATGGCCTCGAAGATCCACTATATCCTGACGTAGAACAGCCTGCCCTTCATCAAGACGTACGAGACGGGCATCCCTGACAGCCTGATCTGCGCTCTGCTTTGGTGCCACAGGAGGAGAGCTCTCACTCGTATCCTGTGCCTCAACCTCTTCCTCGTCCTGTTCTGTTTCTTCTTCAATCTCAGCTCCACCTTCAGCATAACTCTCTTCATCATCGCTCTCTGCCTCATCCTCACTCTCTGAGGCGTGTCGACCAGAACCAATTTTCATCTGCTTAAGGGTCGTCAGATTAATGTGACGAACAGGCACCGGCTTCTCTACCCCAAGCCGATAGCCAAACTTATGTGCAAGCTTACAAATAAGTCGGCCAAATGGAAGCGAGTCGGTCCTCCTAGTCGAACGAGCGATAAGAATAATCTGGCGC
Organism: Magnolia sinica; assembly: GCF_029962835.1. Classification (NCBI taxonomy): domain Eukaryota; kingdom Viridiplantae; phylum Streptophyta; class Magnoliopsida; order Magnoliales; family Magnoliaceae; genus Magnolia; species Magnolia sinica. Next base: position 66,018,506 of record NC_080580.1, read on the forward strand.
AAGATGTATGTCGGCACACATAACTTCACTCCTTGCCCCACCTGATACAGAAAATCTACCATCAGGCGTGTACACTCGCTGCGGTTGCTCCACCTTGGATATACATTGAACGTACACATGTGGTGAAGCAAGCGGAAGTCGTCCGTCATGTTGGTAGCTAGCAGACTTCTATTAGGCAGCCATTCGACCAGACGACCACACATGAGCTGGGTGCGACGATCCCTCTCGTGCATACTGTTCAAATTCTTCTCACTGGCATGCACCTCACCAAGTGGCACATTCAGGAGTCGGGATATCAAAGCGACGTTGACTGTAGCCTCCCAACCACTACCACAAGGAATCTTGAACTGTAGAGGCTCCAACGAAGGATCACGAATATTGGCATAAAAGGCTCGAACAGTGTTAGCATTGGCGCGATACTCACCCTCAAACAAGGGACACCAACCAGCCTCTTCCAGGCGCTCCAACAACAGAAACTTGCCATATAGCCGCGGATCAACATAAGCCTCAAAAAGGACCCTATGGCCTTCATAAACTCCATGTGATAGCTCCACCAATAAGGTCCTTCCAATGGGAGCTTGAGGATCAAGGTCCCTCTTGGTCTGGAATTCACGAGCGGCGGTTGTGCTCGCGGCGGCACCTCTCGGCCTCCGTGCACGGGTTGGGCGGCTAGGCCCGACTTCATCCACGGGTGCTCTCTTCTTCTCCATCAAAGAAAGAAGAGTGGAGATCGAAAATATGGCCGTGATAAACTCAAAGAGGGCCATGAGAAATGAGAGAAAGAGAGAAATAGGAAGAATGGTGAAGCTTCCACACACTTGAGATCCCAAAAGAGGATTTGAGAGCCCAAATGAAAAGAAAAGGAGATGTAGACATCAATGGGGGGTGAGGTTTTGAAATGGGTTGAGGAGTGTGCACGAAAATGGAAGAAGAAGAAGATTTGGAAGAGATTTGGTGGAGTTTGGAGAAGAACTTGGAAAAAGGGAGAGCTAGGGAGGGTGAATTGTGAAGGGAGTAGGGTTTAGAAGAGGTTATAATCAACAAATCGTAGAAGGGTGGGCCACATTAGGCCACATGAACGTCGGCCTGAGCCGGCCCGCTGATCGGCGAGGGGCGAGGACATCGCCGGTCTCTGGACCTTCCGGCAATGCCTCACCATTTGGGCAAGGTCCTCCTGGTCCCTTATACTCTAAATGAGGTGGGCCCCCCCTAGGTCGCCCTGGAAATGTCCCGATCGGCCCCTTTGCTTGGTTCGACGCCTATCGGGCCATTCGGGTAGAAATCTGATACAAACAGAGATTTTTAGACAATTGAACGGTTAAGATGGGAAGATAAACCATCTAGACTCATTAAAAGATGGTCTAGAGGAGATTTCGGGTCGTTATGTGTGATCAAGAGTGCGGACAGACTCGATCTCGGTGATCATTTTCAGTAAACTTTCGCCGATAGAAGCAACAGGACACAAACACACAATCTACGATAAACTCGCACCCAAATACACTAAGGTGGTGACAACGTGCGGTGTGTGACTATAACCCAGGTCTGGTTTAATCCAATTCATGCTTTGATACCAACTTGTGACGCCCTGAAATTCAGGGGTCGAGCTTAACTCAGCTCCCGAGTTTCAAAACATCACTTATGCAATATATTGAATAATGGATGTATGTTGTCTGTATGAGTGCATAAAACTTGGAAGAGATTAAGCCAAACTGTAAATATAATTTAGGGATAAGTGAAGATCACAAGCGGAAGACTTAAAGGAATATAAGTGTACATGTGCAAATCCCTGAAATACATATACATACCAGGTCATACTTACAAGTGTTACTATCAAAATTACAAGTATTAATTACATCATTTAATCCCAAAAGAAATCTCAGCATCCCGCGCATCAGAACAAGGCTCACTAGAACACGTCTGAAAACTGCATGAAGGAAAATGCAGCCTCATCATCATCAAACTCCGGCTCTGCCTCGGAGGTTGCATCAACATCTGCAACTAAGAGTTTGGTGGGTGTTTAAACACTGTCCTAGAACGTGGGAATGAGTGATCAACTCAGTGGAACAATAAAGCAAAGGTTAACATGTTATCAATTCAGTCAAGCAGTAATGATAAAGTAGAAGAATCAAACATGTCCTAAGTACTCTTGTTAATGCAAGGATGTATGTAGAATGATGCGTGCCCTCATGCGTACACCCTCAGCATGTTCATCTTACGTTACGCATGACATCGTCTCAAAGTGCGCCATGTCTACAAAGCACATGCAAATACGGTGCATGAACAAGATTACCAAGTTGTTATTAGTCCTTTTCATACAGCAGGATTGGGAAGCTAAGATACCTTCCTCATATCAATGTCCAAACAGTGATCCATTCTAGGGTCGTCAGTCCTAGATCATCTCATACGATCATATGGTTTCAGGTCGTTGCAAAGGGCTCATCACCAATCAATGCACGCCTATCATACCTTCGTTACTACACTAAGGCTCGTCACCTCAATGCGGTATCCAGGTATGCTCGAGGTCACTACAAAGGGCTCGTCACCAATCAATGTAGGCCGACAGCACGAATATAGTGTCCCATACCACCATAATCGGCTCACAAGTTTGGTTGCTCATTGATCACTACGGGGAGGCTCGTCACCCCAGCGTAAGCCGACAGCTCGACCACAGTGTTCCATACCACTATGTCCTGCTCGTGAGTCTTAGCGGATCAAGGTACAACGGTTTACAGGATTTGCACTGGTAAGTTTGGTACCCTAGATTCAAACAATAGCGTCCATACATGGTGAACATACATCGGAGAATCGGGTTAATTGACGAACTTGACTAGCACGAGCGCACGTTGGGTTGAACGACATAGAGTGCGCAAACACTCCGTGTGGCCAAACCACTGCCGACAACTCTAATACGACTCGGGTTCGTCAAATCGCGTCTTTCGTTGCAAAAGCAACCTTAGCCACGAGCTCAAGGTCGATTACCGATTTCCTGGATTATTCATAGTCCCAAACACATTCCACTACAATAGATGTTCATATCGACAATTTAGAATAGTAATGGAATAACAACTCAAATCATGTGGTATGTAAGCATTTGAAGAATATCAACTTAACATGGATTTTCACATAAGTAATACTTGAAATTAAACAACAAGGAATGTAACTTGCATGAAGGAAATCATACACACTAATAGGAGAGTTGAGAATCGCTTCCCAACGCTCATACTAGGTTGATATATTACACACCAGGTCATTCAGACATTTCTACAAACACTTAGAATACATAGGTCAACATACATGACGTATGTCGGAATACACACATCTGGACAATTCCTTTTGCCAAGGAGTTGTCACACATACATCTAGCATAAATACACGACAAATAATCATGGCAATCACATGTTCATATTTTATACGTATACGGTACTTTATACATACACATAGAATACACAAATCTCAATATAACACATGCATATCAGGAACGCGAAATAAACATAACATTTGGCATGTGAAATCTCATCCATAGCAAGAATAAACCATTAGCTGGCATTGAAAGCCTTGAAAACCATAACCTATACAGTTAAAGTCCGCACCTTAAACCAGAAAAGAACACCGAACTGATTTCAGACGATATGTCTTCGTCAACGGCGACAGGACAACCTAAGGCAAGAATAGAAATGAGCTACAACAACACGTAGCCTATTCTAAGCTCTAAAACAGATTAGGGTTAGGTTAACTTACCTAAGGATGAACTTCGAATCGCCGGGAAAATGATTCAAAAGTGAAGGTTTAAGGATGAAGAAGAACAGGAAAGAATCTAAGATGATTCACCAACTTCTCTCTCACTTTCTCGCTCTTTTCCTCTCTCTCTCTCTTAGCTAGGGTTAGGAAATTCGTATGGAAAAGAGAGCTAGGGTTTTAAGGTCTATTTATAGGCCTAACATTGATGAAAATAACCCCAGGGCCAAGGTATACTTAGGTTATAACCAAAATAGGCCTCTCTCGATCCAACGGAGCACTTCCGGTGGGCCTTTTTCCACGGAAGGTTGGACTTAAGCTCACTGACCATGGATCTAGGTCAGACTGAGTTTTTGTACCGATCGGATCTTCAGATCAGCCGTGACGGACCACACTCAATTCAACGGTCACCGAAACTCGATCAGGTCCACAAGCATCATGATATGCCTGGGCCACCTTTCCTTATCAGAGGGTGAAATTGGGTCAGAATCCAACGGTAAGATTGCTTAAAATCATTGTGCAAGCGACACGACTCAGATTTCATAAAATCTTATTTAATTTCCACTGTTCTCACACTCTTCACTCCGGACTCAATCAAATCAACCCAGAGCATCATCTGGACTTGATTTTCGAGGTGATGGCCAAGTCCAACATGGTGACCAATGCAGCCTAAGATTGTCGCTATCGGACTTTCGACGCGCGGTCTAGGTCCAATCCAGAACTTCTAAAAATTTTCAAGAGCAACTGGATTTAGTAATGAATCCCAGATTTCAGAGTAACCAAGTGCTAACTATTCCACAGATTTTGAGTCATGCAGATCGAATTTAAAATGCTTGAAGCAAATTTCACAAGCAATCAAGTTTAGCACTAATTACTCACAAATAGCTTCTAAGGAAAAGAGAGGTAATACTCGAGTCAAGGCACGAAATTTTTCTGGTCATTACAGGTACGTTCGTAAGACCGAACGACATCACAAGGAACTCATAATGATCGAAGCTAGTCCTAAAAGCAGTCTTCTGCACGTCCTCATTCTTAACGCGCAACTGGTGATACCCTGACTGCAGATCAACTTTCGAAAAGTAATGTGCCCCCTTCAACTGGTCAAACAGATCATCAATCCTAGGCAAAGGGTACTTGTTCTTCACAGTTACTTGATTCAACTTGCGATAATCAATACATAGTCGCAAGGAACCATCTTTCTTCTTCACAAACAAGAGAGGTGCTCTCCAATGAGACACACTAGGCCGAATAAAGCCCAAATTCAACAAATCATCTATCTGCTTCCTCAATTCCTCCATTTCACTCCGAGGCATACGATAGGTGGGCAAAGAAATGGGTGTCACACCAGGCATGAGATTGATAGTAAAATCAATCTCGCGCTGAGGAGGTAATCCAGGAATCGGCTCAAACACATCTTCAAACTCCCGAACTACAGGCGTGCTTTCAAACGCCGATTCGGCCATACTCTCCAATAGAGAAGTATAATAATCCAACAGAGAAGGGTAACTGACCTTAACTGGGAAAGTAATTGTCTCATCCTTAGGTCCATGGATTGTCACCGACCTTGCTTCACAATCAATCTCTGCTCGCATCCTCGTAAGCCAATCCATACCCATAATAACATCGTAATGAAAAGAGGTGCGATAAAAAAATCAACACGAATCGATCCACTTCCTAGATCAACCCAACAATCCATACAACGCTTGTTCATAACAAAGGAGATCCCCGTAGCGGTAGTGAGCGTCACTCTTTGCATAGAAATAGTGTTCAAACCTAGACGCCTAACTGCCGTATACGATATAAGAGAGGTGGTGGACCCTGTATCCACTAACATAGAAACGGGACTACCTTCAATGTGCGCTGTAACCTCAAAGGATCTTGGCACCAAGTCAGCCATAGGTGCTTCAGCTGAAAGTGCATGAACTCGAGCATGCTGCTGACGATTCGTCGGAGGAACCATGGGCTGCTGAGGTGGCCTGAAGCTAGGTATAGCAGGTCTGAAGGATGGATGAGCTGGCGCTGAAGAAGAGGTGAAGGTGATAAAACCTGAGACATTGGACGGCTGATCCTCTGCGGTGGAGCAAAACCACTGGCCCGCATACGCAAAAAGCAAAAACGATCCAAATGCCCCATTTTCCCACAATACGAACAGCGAAGATCAGCTCGCACCTTCTGAGCGGGCGGCGCTAAACGCCTCGGAGGAGAATCTGCCTGTGGCCTCTTGCAGAGAAATGGGGCACTCTGAAAGTCAGGTCGCGACCTAGGAACCATAGGTGCTCGCATACAGGATGACCTGTCCCTGTCCTGCTCAGCTCGCAAGGACATGCTCACCAACTCCGCATAGGAAGAAATGCTAGCACAACATATCTTTGATCGGATCTCAGGCCTCAATCCCTCTGAAAATCGCCGCATCCTCATCAGCTAATCACCCAAAATCAAGGGAACATAACGACCTAGCTCAGTGAACCGGTTCTCATACTCCGTCACCGACATCCCTCCTTGGCGGAGGCGAAGGAACTCACTCTCCTTCTCATGTCGGTACATAACCAGAAAATACTTCTCGTGGAAGCGTGCCTCAAACGCCTGCCACGACCACTCATATCCTTCCTCAACAGTGCGAAGAACACTGTCCCACCATAAACTAGCCTCCTTCTCAAACATGAAGGAAACAAGCTTAACCTGCTCAGCCTCTGAACAGTGCAGTAGTCTCAGCATCTTAGAGATGCGATCAATCTAGTACTCGGCCTCTTCGGGTCTATGAGAACCCGCAAATGTGGGAGGTCGTAAGCGCTGGAATCGCTCAAAAGTGCCGCTCGCACTAGTGCTCCCAGATGGAGGCATACGTGAAGCAGGTGAAGTCGCCCCCACTGACTGAGCATAGATGTCAGCCATGGAAGATAGGAATTGCTGCTGCTATTGCTGCTGCTGCTGCTGCTGAATCTACTGCTGCTGCATCAAGAGCATCATTTGCTCAAACCTATCAGAAGGCGGAGTAGACAAAAATGCACGGTTCGGCTCAGGAACCGAAGGTGTGACAGGAGGAGCCATGGGTGGAATCATAGGTGTCGGTCCAACACCAAAATGAGACGGGCCCGACTGTGGATCCGTCTAGCTATCGCTCGGGGGAGGAACCCCAACAAGCGACTCAACCAAGGAGAGATGGGCCGAAATCTTCGAACCCTTAGGAGGCATACCCTACATTCAACAGAGGATGCAACCTGTAAGATTTTACGTCCACATAATCCACCCAACAGCAATCACAGCACAACTTCAAAGATAAACAACATGCGTTCCATTTAACAAAATTTGTCGCAATACAAGTAGTGCAGCATTGCATGAATCACGACAGGGAAAACATGTGAACTACAACAACTAAAACTTCAAACAACAACAAACAACTTCCAACTAGAAGGCCAACAACGGCAACACACAAGAGCAAACAACCAAACAAAGCAAAGGACGACTACAACTGCAGCTACTCATTGGAATCAGGAGATGGAGGCGGGGCACTCTTATCCTACAAGCAACACAGGATAGACTTCAGAGTTCGAGTTACCTTCTTGAACTTATGCTTCACAAGGCTTCGAAGATCCACAATATCCTTGCGTAAAACAGCCTGCCCTTCCTCAAGCCATGCTAGACGGGCATCCCTGGTAGCCTGATCTGCGCTCTGCTCTGGTGCCACAGGAGGAGAACTATTACTCGTATCCTGTGCCTCAACCTCTTCCTCATCCTACTCTATTTCTTCTTCAATCTCAGCTCCACCCTTAGCATAACTCTCATCCTCATCACTCCCTGACTCATCCTCACTCTCTGAGGCCTATTGACGAGGACCAATTTCCATCTGCTTAAGGGTTGTCAGATTAATGTGACGAATAGGTACTGGCTTTTCTACCCCAAGCCGATAGCCAAACTCATGTGCAAGCTTACAAATGAGTCGGCCAAATGGGAGCGACACTGCTCCTAGTCGAACGAGCAGTGAGAATAATTTGGCGCAAGATGTACGTCAGCACACATAACTTTGCTTATTGCCCCACCTGATATAGAAAATCTACCATCAGGCGCGTACACTCGCTGCAGTTGCTCCACCTTGGATATACATTAAACGTACACATGTGGTGAAGCAAACGAAAGTCGTCCGTCATGTTGGTAGCTAGAAGACTTCTATTAGGCTATCATTCGACCAGAGGACTACACAAGAGCCGGGTGCGACAATCCCTCTCGCGCATACTGTTTAAATTCTTCTCACTGGCATGCACCTCTCTAAGTGGCACGTTTAAGAGTCGTGATATCAAAGCGACGTTGACCGTGGCCTCCCGACAGCTACCACAATGAATATTAAATTGCAAAGGCTCCAGCAATGAATCAAAAATATTGGCATAAAAAGCTCGAACAGTGCTAGCATTGGTGCGATATTCACCCTCAAATAAGGGACACCAACCAGCCTCTTCCAAGCGCTCCAACAACAGAAACTCGCCATATAGCCGCGGATCTACATGAGCCTCAAAAAGGACCCTACGGCCTTTATAGACTCCATGAGATAGCTCCGCCAATAAGGTTCTTCCAATGGGAGCTCGAGGATCAAGGTCCTGCTTGGTCTGAAACTCACGGGCGGCGGTAGTGCTCGCGGTGGTACCTCTCGGCCTCCGTGCACGGGTTGGGTGGCTAAGCCCGGCTTCATCTACAAGCGCTCTCTTCTTCCCTATCAAAGAAAGAAGGGTAGAGATGGAAAACATGGCCGTGATAAACTCAAAGAGGGCCATGAAAAATGAGAGAAAGAGAGAAATAGGAAGAATGGTGAAGCTTCCACACACTTGAGATCCCAAGGAGGATTTGAGAGCCCAAATGAGAAGAAAAGAGAGTGAAATCAGCAATGGGGTGAGTTTTTGAGATGGGTTGATTGGGTGTGCACGAAAATGGAAGAAGAAGGAGATTGGGGAGGGATTTTGGTGGAGTTTTGAGAAGAACTTGGAGAAAAGGAGAGCTTGGGAGGGTGTTTTGTGAAGGGAATAGGGTTTAGGAGGGGTTTTAATTAGCAAACCGTGGAGGGGTGGGCCACACTAGGCCTCAAACTCGTTGGCCCGAGCCAGCCCTCCCGGCCTGGCCCGCTGATTGGCGAGGGCTCGCCAAATCGACGAGGACATCACCGGTCTCTGGACCGTCCGTTGATGGCTCGCCGTTTGGGCGAGGTCCTCTTGGTCCCTTAGCTCCAAAATGATGTGGGTCCCCCCTGGGCCCCACTAGAAATGCCCCGATCGGCCCCTTTGTCCGATTCGACGCCTATCGGGCCATTTGGGTAGAAATCTGATACAAACTGAGGTTTGTTAACAATTGGAGGGTTGAGATGGGATGATAAACCATCTAGACTCATTAATAGATGGTCTAGAAGAGATTTTGGGTCGCTGTGTGTGATCAGGAGTGCGAACAGACTCGATCTCGGTGATCGTTTTCAGTAAACTTTCGCCGATAGAAGCAACAGGACACAAACACACATTCTACGATAAACTCGCACCCAAATACACTAAGGTGGTGACAGCGTGCGGTGTGTGACCATAACCCGGGTCCAGTTTAATCCAATTCATGCTCTGATACCAACTTGTAACGCCTTGAAATTCAGGGGTCGAGCATAACTCAGCTCCCAAGTTTCAAAACATCACTTATACAACATATTTAATGATGGATGTATGTTGTCTGTAAGAGTATATAAAACATGGAATAGATTACGCCAAATTGCAATATGATTCAGGGATAAGTGAAGAACGCAAGCGGAAGACTTAAAGAAATATATGTGTACATGTTCAATCCCTAAAATACATATACATACCAGGTCATACTTACAAGTATTACTATTAAAATTACAAGTATCATATTACATCATCTATCCCAAAAAGAAATCTCAGAATCCCATGCATTAGAACAAGGCTCACTAGAACCCGCCTGAGAATTGCATGAAAGAAGATACAGCCTCATCATCATCGAACTTCTGCTCTGCCTCAGGAGCCGCATCAATATCTGCAACTAAGACAGAGTCTGGTGGGTGTTTAAACACCATCCCAGAACGTGGGAGTGAGTGATCAACTCGGTGGAACAATATAGCAAAGGTTAACATGTTATCAATTCAATCAAGCAGTAATGATAAAGCAGAACAATCAAACATGTCCTAAGTACTCTTGTTAGTGCAAGAATATATGTAGAATGATGCATGCCCTCCCACGTACACCCTCAGCGTCTTCATCTTACGTTACGCATGACATCGCCTCAAAGTGCGCCACCTCTTCCAGGCACATGCAAATGCGGTGCATGAACATGATTACCAAGTTGTTATTAGTCCTTTTCATATAGCAGGATTGGGAAGCTAAGGTACTTTCCTCATATCACCATCCAAACAGTGATCCAATCAATGCACGCCTATCATACCTTCGTTACTACACTAAGGCTCGGTCGTTGCAAAGGGCTCGTCACCAATCAATGCACGCCTATCATACCTTCGTTACTACAATAAGGCTCGTCACCTCAATGCGGTATCCAGGTATGCTCGAGGTCACTACAAAGGGCTCATTACCAATCAATGTAGGCCGACAGCACGAATATAGTGTCCCATACCACCATAATCGGCTCACGAGTTTGGTTGCTCACTGGTCACTACGGGGAGGCTCGTCACCCCAGCGTAGGCCGACAGCTCGACCACGATGTCCCATACAACCATGTCCGGCTCATGAGTCTTAGCGGATCAAGGTATAATAGCTAACAGGATTTGCACTAGTAAGTTTGGTACCTTAGATTCAAACAATAGCGTCCATACATGGTGAACATACATCGGACAATCGGGTTACTTGGCGAACTCGACTAGCACGAGTGCACGTTGGGTTGAACGACATAGAGTGCGCAAACACTCCGTGTGGCCAAATCACTGTCGACAACTCTAATACGACTCGAGTTTGTCAAATCACGTCCTACGTGGCGAAAGCAACCTCAGCCACGAACTCAAAGCCGATTACCAATTTCCTGGACTATTCATAGTCCCAAACACATTCCACTACAATAGATATTCATATCAACAATTTGGAATAGTAATGGAACAAAAACTCAAGTCATGTGATATGTAAGCAATTGAAGAATATCAACATAACATGGATTTGAACATAAGTAAAACCTGAAGTTAAGCAATAAGGAATTTGACTTGCATATAGGAAATCATACACCATAATAAGAGAGTTGAGAATCGCTTCTCAACACCCGCAATTAGGTTAATACATTACACTTTAGATCATTCAGACATTTCTACAAACACTTAGAATACATAGTTCAACATACATGGCGTATGTTGAAATACACGCATTTGGACAATTCCTTTTGCCAAGGAGTTGACACCCATACATCTAGCACAAATACACGACAAATAATCATAGCGATCACATGTTCATATTATATACGTATACGGTACTTGATACATATACAAAGAATACACAAATCTTAATATAACACATGCATATCAGGAACGCATAATAAACATAGCATTTGCCATGTGAAATCTCATCCATAATAAGAATAAACCATTAGCTGGCATTGAAAGCCTTGAAAACCATAACTTATACGATTAAAGTCCGCACCTTAAACCAGAAATAGAACACCGAACTGATTCAGACGATATGTCTTCGTCAACGGCGACAAGATAACCTAAGGCAAGAATAGAAATACGCTATAACACACATAAACCATTTTAAGCTCTAAAACAAATTAGGGTTAGGTTAACTTACCCAAGGATGAACTCAGAATCGCCAGAATAACGATTCCAAAGTGAAGGTTTAAGGATGAAGAAGAACAGGAAAGAATCTAAGATGATTCACCAACTTTCTCTCTCACTTTCTCTCTCTTTTCCTCTCTCTTTCTTAGCTAGGGTTAGGAAATTCGTATGGAAAAGAGAGCTAGGGTTTTAAAGGTCTATATATAGGTCTAACATTGATGAAAATAACCCCAGGGCCAAGGTATACTTAGGTTATAACTAAAACAGGTCTCTCTCAATCCAACGAAACACTTCTGGTGGTCCTTTTTCCACGAGAGGTCGGACTTAAGCTCACTAACCATGGATCTAGGTCAGACTGAGTTTTCGTACCGATAGGATCTACAGATCAGCCGTGGCGGACCACACTCAATTCAACAGTCACCGAAACTCAATCAGGACCACAAGCACTATGACCTGCCTGGGCCATCTTTCCTGATCCGAGGGTGAAATTGGGTCAGAATCCAATGGTCAGATTGCTTAAAATCATCGCGTAAGCGACATGACTCAGATTTCATAAAATCATATTAATTTCTCACCATTCTCACACTCTTCACTCCGGATTCAAACAAATCGACCCAGAACATCATCTGGACTTGATTTTTGAGGTGATGGCCAAGTCCAACATGGTGACCAATACTGCCTAAGATCATCGCTATCGGACTTTCGACGCGCGGTCCAGGTCCGATCCAGAACTTCCAAAAATTCCCAAGAACAACTGGGTTTAGCATTGAATCCCAGATTTCAGAGTAACATAACGCTAATGATTCTACAGGTTTTGAGTCATGCAGATCAAATTTAAAGTGATTGATGCAAATTTCGCAAGCAATCGAGTTTAACACTAATTACCCCACCAATAGCTTCTAAGGAAAATAGAGGTAGTACTCGGGTCTTGGCACAAAATTTTTCGGGTCATTACAAGATGGAAGGGTAAGGAGTGACCTGGGCTTGACTCGGGTATGGCCTGAACTTGGTCGAGTTTGATTTCGAGCGATGCAACACACATTCTCCCGACCTCACTTCTCTCTCTCCCTACTTCTTTCTCTTTTCTCTCTTTACTTGTGGTGCTACAGATCTGCACTAACCCAACTTGGTCTGATCTTATGCGGGCTGAGTTGGTGCAGTGCGGCATTGAGTCCACTCGTTCACACCCGGCCACTCTCTTCACTCTCTCTTTCTCTCTCTCTTTTCTTCTCTCTCTCTCTGTCTCTCTCTCTTTATGGTGCGAATCCTGAGGGCAACAATAGCTTATTTATAGGCATGAGAGAGAGGGCTCAAACAGTTGGGAAGAAAATAACTCTTGCAAGGACCATCTTCAATGATCCGTAATGCATGGGGTCCATTTGACCCTAAGGATGGATTCCCACTGCAATGCTCCACCAAGAAAGTAAGTTTTTAGCCCTGGTGGGGCCCATCTCGTGATCATGGGTTAGGTGGTTTAACGTAGAAGATGAAGTGGCCATTAATGACAAATCAGTCACTAAGGTATTCGACATGATCTGGCCCGTTTAAGTAGACCAGATAGGACTGCTAATCACTGCAGGGCCCACCTTTTGGACCTCTAACGTGAGTTTCAATCCATCTCATAAGATATTCCCTATCTCAACACTTTCTCAAGAGATGGAGTGTTTTCTCTCCATCAACTCGTTTCGCCTCAAAAGGAAGGCTAGGATCACTCCATGTGGCCTAGGGAACGGCCAGAAGCATGCCAACATTGACTTTCCAAAAAGGAAAAATGCTTTTTTGCTTTTCTTACAGCAAATGGTTTGCACGACCATTTTTGGCAGTGAGAGAACGTTCTCTCACATGGGTGAGTGGATGGCTGGGATTTTTAGGCCAAATCGACCCTAGATCACTCGTGTGAGCACACGTTGGCTCACCATCAGGTGATCTTGGCCATTTGTATCATTTTGGCCGATCCCGCCTTGAATCAGCGTCCCATTGCATGGGACTGTAAGCTTATAGGGTTTTAGTCCGACGGTCCCCAAGAACCTAATGAACAGATCAGATCATCCAAATAGTGGCCTGGGTGGGCCTGTTTGAGAGCTGATGTCCGTCAGATTCAAATCGCAAGTGGGCGGGAGAAATTCTCCTTTTTGCGAGTAGGCTTAGTCAAAGTCGATTTGACTGACTTGGTCTGATCGGTGCACTCACACCTTGTGTGGGGTCCATCGTGATGTTTGTGATAAATCCATTCCGTTCATTCTTCTTGGGAACCCCACTTAGGGGTCTTGTCCCAATTTGGGGCAGAACTGAGGCATAGGTGGGCCATATCATACGTCCTAGACCACTTTAAGGCTATTACACCTTGACCCCATAGCTGGTTCAGTTTGATAATCAATTTCAATGGTTAAACGTGAATTTGAGATGTAGTGGGTGCTTGGTTGGCCATTTACTAGTCCTCAAAGGTCAATCATTAGTGCATTTTGCTATTTCTCTATGTCTTGCTAAATTGAAAATTGTCTTAACTTGGGATGGATTGGTTAAGCTTACCTCACAATTATTGTAGGCTTCGACTCAGTTCATAGTGCCTCTAATGGACGGCTTCAATGATGACTGGAAGTCGCATCCTACATACGTTGAGTTCAAGTTGTTTGTTAACTGACTCTTGATCCCAATGATGTAGGTTTTAAATGGTAACACTCGCGTACCAGAGGTGCAGGATGTTACAGCTGTATTCTACACCATCCAGCATTCTAGATGGTGGGACCCACCTGATGGATGTGTCGTATCAGCACCGTCTAGCTTGTCAACAAGTCTGCACGGTGGAAGGACATAAATATCAGCTTGTGGTGGGCCACACGTGTGGACCCCACTATGATTTATGTATTATGTCTACACCGCCTTGTCTCTAGATGGCGGGGCCCTACTGTGATGTATGGGTTTCATCCTCACCATCCAGCTACTGGACGGTGGGACTCCATCATGATATAAGTGTTGTACACACTGTCCGTCCATGGACCCCACCTTAATGCTAGTGTTTCATTTAGATCTTCCAACGGTGGTCCCTGACGTAATGCATGTGTTATATCAACGCCGTCTAGTCCTTGGATGTGGACTGGACCCCACCTTGTTGTTGTTTTTCATCAACACCATCCAGACCCTGGACGGTGGGACCTTTCATGATGTATGTGATGCACCCATGCCATCCAGCGGCTGTGAGGCCCACGTGAAGTATGTGTTTCATTCATGTTGTCCAACAGCAATTTAAACGCTGCTAGATAGTAGTGATTAAATGCCCACCATTAAAATCTTCTGAGCCCCACTGTGATGTTTGTGGAGGGCCCAGTTGCAAGCCCCATTTTGTGATGCATAAGGCCCACCTTGATGTGTGTGTTGTAAGCACATTGTCCATCTATTTTTTTAAACCATAGGGCTGACCTGTGAGGCCCACCTTGAGGTATATGTTATACATGTGCCCATGTATTTTGTTAGATTATGGATTGCCTCATAAGACCCACTATGTTATATGTGTTACACACACCATCCTCTCATTGTGCCTAGATCATGGGCTGTTTCATGAGGCCCAATGTGATGCATGTGAGGTCCGTATGATGAGGCCCAATGTGATGTATATGAGGCCCTTGTGTGAGGCCCAATGTGATGTATATGAGGCCCTTGTGTGAGGCCCAATGTGATGCATGTGAGGCCCATGCGATGAGGTCCAATGTGATGAATGTGAGGCCCTTGTGTGAGGCCCAATGTGATGTATATGAGGCCCTTGTGTGAGACCCAATGTAATGTATATAAGGCCCTTTGTGATGGATATGACGCCCTTGAGCGAGGTCCATTATGATGTGTATGAGGCCTATGTGATGAGGCCCAATTGTGATATGTGATTTCACCATGATATATGTGATGATGTTTATGATGTCATCCTTTTAGTATAAAGATCATGGGTCCCATTATAGGATAAGTTTTAAATGGGTCATGCTTTGGGAGAAATGATGGTTAAATGTCCACATTGTAAGGGCAATGGTGGTTAAATGTCCACATTGTAATCTCCCTAAGGCCCTTTGTTAGGCCCATTCTCATCTTCTCTTAGTGGGCGAACCCAAACTGTTGGGCCTCCATTATTGATTACGCTTTCACCATGTCTTATAGAGCCCGCCTTGTGCTTATTGGGCCCTTAGGAAGCCCAAATTTGCTACATGATGGATCGGGTGAGGAAGCCCAATCCTTGTTCTTAGGCCCATTCTTGATATGACTAAGCCATCTAGGCCCATTCTTGATATGTGTAGGCCATCTAGGCCCATCCTTCATATGAGGAGAGTATATGATTACCGTAGATGGAAGGATTTATGATATCAAATTTGGTATATCCACTATTGAGGACTAATATTGATGTTGTGGATTAGATCCATCGTCGTTCAGTGGACACCAACATGTATATAGGTCGATTATTTGCTTATAATAGTGCTATTATACTTCAGCTGGTAGGACTCACTGAGTATATGATTACCGTAGATGGAAGGATTTATGATATCAAATTTGGTATATCCACTATTGAGGACTAATATTGATGTTGTGGATTAGATCCATCGTCGTTCAGTGGACACCAACATGTATATAGGTCGATTATTTGCTTATAATAGTGCTATTATACTTCAGCTGGTAGGACTCACTGAGTATGTGCTAGCATAACTTCACGATTCATGCCCATGTGCATCATATGTATGCTTGATATGAGGAGTGATTGATCATAACATATGCCATTAGGCTGATTGTTTATGCGACTCCTTGATAGATGGAGTTACCCCATATGAGCATGTGGTACACACATGATTAATGCATGACTGGTACTGTGACTCATGCATCTTGTATTGTGTGGAATAAGTACTGTGTACCCTAGTAATATCAGGGCAGTGACGTCCACAGGCATAACGTAGATGCAGGATTGGATACCGAAAATACTTAGTTCTAGCACAGTGGGCACTTAGGATGTCCTTGGGTGAATGTCGCATAACCCTTAAGGTATCAGGAGGATGCTCCAACGTCGAGACCGAGTGGATACATAAGCACACGAGGGTTGTATATAAGTACGTTGTGTCTCCCACTGTGTCATAGTTGGTTGGAAGGGTGTATGGCCTTATTCGCCCAATTGAGGGGGCTGTAAGTTGGGCTGAGTTTGACCAGCTCACAAATGGCCAACATCATTCATGCATCGCATCGCATAGCCTTGACATGGCCGACATCATTCATGCCTCACATCGCATAGCCTTGATATGGTCGACAACATTTATGCCTTGCATCGCATAGCCTTGGTACGGCTGATAGCATTCATGGACTTACCAGCATGTATCCACATTATTCTGATATCTCATACTTGGCACTTACCTTGTGCATACACTTAAACCACCCTCTAAGCTTTCTATAAGCTTATGCACGATCGTTGCATGCAGGTGACGGTAGGACGCCGCAACAGCACTGAGTTAGGAGCGTGCCGCTGAGTTTCTGAAGCCTTTATTATCGACATTGTATTTCCCTTCATGCATTGTACTCAAAGTTTTTTTTATTATAGTAGATATGTGGTGATGTTGTTGGTTGTTGTTTGTGGGTTGTGCTTATGGTTATGCTTTTTATGAAACAAATTTATGTTGAAAATATTCTTGTAGGATCCCAGGATCGGAACCTGGTATATGGGTGGCAAGAGCTGAGAACGGGGTACTACGGAGGTTGTTGGCACCGGATTCGGCCATCGAAAATTTTGTGAGCCCAGTTTCTGAGTTTAGACGTGACAGGAGTTGGTATCAGAGCATAACTTTGGAATAACTAAGAATAACATCACATATCTACTATGAGCTTAGGACAATTAGGCCCCAAGTGCGTAATCTTTTGGGTTAGTTCCCTAATGTTTAAGCTTTCGAGGGTTCTCAAGGCTGATAGGCACCTTTCTTCTTTTCTGTAGGCGATGCTGCCTAGATGAGGGGCCCGAGGCGCATGAGCGACCCAAGCGGCTCCCGCTCCACCGCTTGTGGTGTCCATTCCTCCACTTGAGATTCTTATTTCGCCACCCACCGTTCCTGTTCCCCACCTGAGCCTTCGGCTTCCCACCATGAGATTCTTGCTCCCCCACCTCAGACTCTTACACCTCCGTCCAAGACCAGCATAGCCCCTACCATGTTAGTTAGTGCTGATCAATTATAGAAGATGCTCTAAGCTGTGACAGCCACCCTTCATGGGTAGGGCAAGTGCCCCCTTGAGACCCTAGAGCCAGCAGAGCAGGAGCGCGTGAGTGCTCTGTTGCCTGATTTTCTTCAGCTCTATCCCCCGCGATTTATGGGTCTGACTGCAGCAGAGAGGTGGCGCTCTCGAGTGGAGAAGATATTTGAGACCATGAGATGTTCAACCAGCAGTGGCTCCCATTGGTAATGTATATACTTAAGGGTGAGGCTGAGCATTGGTGGGCCTCCGTCTCCCGTACTGCAGGGCCTGATTTTCTTTGGACATGGGAGGACTGTGTGGACCGGTTTGACCGACAGTATTTCCCCGACCACATTTGTTAGCAATGTGCACTAGAGTTTAAGACTCTAATACAGGGAGATATGACTGTAGCTCAGGGCGCAACTTGCTTTGTCATGCTTTCCAGACATGCGACGTACTTAGTAGACAATGAGGGGTGAAAGGCCTGCTGTTTTGAGAACGACTTATGTTATGGTCTTAGGGGCCATGTTATTAGCCATATGCTTTAAACCTTTGAGGAGGTTATCCAGAGAGCCCAGGTTTATGAGGTTGTGTGGGTTGGTTTTCAGAGAGATCACAGTCAGAGGGGAGATCAGAAGAGGAGGGCCTCCTCCGATGGCTCCTAGCATCAGCAGCACCAATCACAGCACTGGCGCACAGGCCGCCCAGCCGCCAAAGCACCAGTAGCACAAGCAACACCTCTAGCACTACCTCCATGACATTTCCCAAGTGCTTGCTTTGGATGTGGTGTGATCGGACATCGTAAGCACCAGTGTCCCCATCTGTAACAACAGCGATAGCAGTAGCAGTGACCATAGCCACCTCAGCCGCCTAGGCCCCAATAGTAGTCGAGATAGTAGTTCAGGCTGCCACAGCAGCAGCAGTAGCATCAGCAGTAGGGACCTCAGAGGGGACAGACACCTCCCCAGCCAGCTCAGGCTAGATTTTACATGGCTCAGCAAGACCCACAGTCTTTAGGAGGGGTTGTTGAGGGTATTCTTCCTGTTTCTGCTTGTATTGCTCGAGTTTTGTTTGATTCCGGTGCTTTACACTCTTTCATGTCCGGGGATTTATGTTGTTCGATTGGATTACCATTAGAGTGTGCCCACGAGGGATTATCAGTGTCGACGCCCTTGTGGAAGACCGTAGTGTTAAGCCACTTCTGTTCGTCTTGCCCTATTTTTGGTAGGGTAGACCTTCTTACCCATCGAGTTTTGTGTTGCCGATGTCAGAGTTCGACATCATCCTGGGTATGGATTGGCTCACCAAGTATCACGCTGTTTTGGACTGTTCTGCGAGGACTATCATATTCTGCACATCCAGCTTACCACAGTTCCAGTTCGAAGTTGAGCCCAGAGGAGAACCGTTATCTTATTTGATGTCGTGTGCCATAGAGGAGCCCGTAGCAGTGGGCATTGATTAGTTTTTTATTGTCTATGACTTCTCCGACGTATTCTAGGAGATTTGATCTTGTGCCCGATACCGGGCCTATCTCAAAGGCCCAATATCATATGACACTGATGGAGTTGTGGGAATTGCAACAACAGTTGGACGAGTTATGTGTGCTAGGCTTCATCCGTCTGAGCAGTTCGCTATGGGGGGCGCTAATACTATTCATCATGAAGAAGGATGACTCGTTGAGGCTCTGTGTGGATTACCACGAGCTTAACCAGGTCACGATCAAGAACAAGTATCCATTTTAGGATAGATGATTTGTTTGATTAGCTACAGGGTGCATAGTTCTTTTTGAAGATTAACCTATGGTCCAATTATCATTAAATTCAAGTCCTAGAGGAGGACATCCCGAAGACAGCTTTCAGGATGCGCTATGGTCACTTTGAGTTTCAGGTTATGTCCTTTGGAGTGACTAATGCGCCCGCGGTCTTCATGCAATTGAAGAATGAAGTTTTTCATCCTTATCTCAATCTGTTTGTTGTGGTCTTCATCGATAACATTTTGATCTATTGGAGGACCCACGAGGACCATAAGTAGCATTTCAAGATTGCGTTGCAAACCCTTTGTGCACACTAGCTTTATGCGAAGTTGGAGAAGTGTGAGTTTTGACAGGAGGAGGTAAAGTTCCTCGGTCATGTGGTGATGAGGGAGAGTGTTGTAGTGGACCCCTCGAAGATAGATGCAATATGTCAGTGGGGTCAACCCATGAACGCATCCGAGATCTGCAGTTTTCTTGATTTGGAGGGATATTATTGTCACTTTATTGAGGGATTCTCCTATATCACAGCACCCCTGACCAGGTTGACCCGAAAGGGTGCAAAGTTTGTGTGGAGTGACGTCTGTGAACGAGAATTTATGGAACTGAAGGACCGCCTCACATTCGGTCCTGTCCTCACTCTTCCCTCTGAGAGTGATGGATTTGTGGTGTTTATTGATGCCTCGTGTGTTGGCTTGGGTGTTGTCCTGATGTAACATGGGAAGCCAGTGCTTATGCATCTCGCTAGCTCAAGGTACATGAGCTGAACTACCCCACGCATGATTTAGAGCTCACAGCAGTTGTCTTCGCATTGAAAGTGTGGAGGCAATATCTTTATAGGGTTAGGTTTGAGCTCTTTTTCAACCACAAGAGCCTGAAGTATCTCTTCTCTCAGTCTGAGTTGAACATGAGGCAGAGATGTTGGATGGAGCTCTTGAAGGACTATGATTTTAATTTAAAGTACCACCCTGACAAGGCAAACGTGGTGGTGGATGCCCTTAACCATCAGCTACGAGGCCTAATGGTACATATGATGATTAGGGAGTACTAGATGCTTGAGGATGTGTCAGTGTATGACTTCGAGAGCGGTCTCTATTTCTCTATTGTGTAGTTATCAAGCTTATCAATTCAAAAGTCTCTTGTTGCAAGGGTGATTGAGGCTCGGTAGAAGGATGAGTCATTGTAGAGTTATCCAGCAGAGGCGGCATCTGAGAGTCAGTCAGATTGGCAGATTGGTTCTGATGGTGGACTTCGCTTCAGAGGCCGATTATGTATCCCGGATATTTCAGAGTTGAGTAGAGATCATATGACCAAGGCACATCGATCGAGGTTTTCTATCCACCATGGCTCGATGAAGATGTACCATAATATGAGGCGACAGTATTTTTGAGTAAGGATGAAGCGCCAGATTAACAGTTTTATGGCTAAGTGTGACACTTGTCAACATGTCAAGGCCGATCATCAGAGATCCCCTGGTTTGTTGCAGCCATTGAGCGTCCCGACGTGGAAGTGGGAGCACGTATCCACATATTTTATTATGGGCTTTCCGAGGACTCAGCATGGTCATGACGCCATCTGGGTTGTCGTGGTTCATCTGACGAAGTCAGCACATTTCCTCGTGATTCGTGGTACCTGGTCCTTAGACCAGCTTGCTAGATTGTTTATTGATGAGATTGTGAGACTGCATGGTGTTCCAGTCTCAATTGTTTCTGACCGAGAACCGAGGTTCACATCTCAGTTTTGGAGGTATTTCCTGAAGGCAATGGGATTTGTCTTACAGTTTAGCACCGCGTATCATCCGCAGACTGATAGGCAAATCGAGAAGGTCCACCAGATCCTAGAGGATATTCTCAGAGCTTGCGTGATTGACTTCTTGGGTAGTTGGGATGAGCATTTGTGCTTGGCTGATTTCACATATAACAATAGCTATCAGGAGACTATTGGTATGACTCCCTTTAAGGCCTTGTATGGCAGACCATGTTGATCCCCCAGTTGTTGGGCCAAGGTTGGAGAGCACCGTCACCTAGGCCCCGAGCTTGTGCAGTGGACATCAGAGGTTATCGATATCATCAGGCAGAGGATGTGCATAGCTTAAAGCTAATAGAAGAGTTTTGCTGATTGTCGGCATTGTCCCTTAGAGTTTGCAGTAGGGGACAGGGTGTATCTCAAGGTCTTGCCCATGAAGGGTGTGGTTAGATTTGGAGCGAAGAGGAAGCTCGCCCCAATATTTATTGGACCTTTTGAGATCACTGGACGTATTAGTGCCCTGGCCTATTGGCTCGCCTTACCACCTAAGTTGTCTGACATCCACAATTTTTCATGTTTCTATGTTGCGGAAGTGTGGGTCAGACATTATTCCTATGATTGATTGGCAGCCACTTAAGGTCCATGAGGATGCCTCCTACATTGAGCAGCCAGTTCGCATCCTTGATCGGAAGGATCAGGTCCTCCGAACTAAGGCCATTCCTTTGGTGAAAATCCAGTGGGGTCACCAATTTGTTGAGGAGGTGTCTTGGGAGCGCGTGGCTGAGATTAGAGAGCATTATCCCCATCTTTTTGTAAATTAATTGTATTTTTTATTGTATTGCTTAATATATATATATATATATATATATCTTCGTGATGTCATGTTTTCTCTTCCTTCTTATTTTGTTCTACGTGATAGTAAATTTCGAGGATGAAATTTTTATTAGGAGGGGAAAGCTGTCAGGCCTGTGTCCTAATACCATTCCATTCCTTAGGATCCCGTGGTCCTCCTAGTTGAATTTCGGCTACTCATGACCTGTAAATAGTGTTTGCAATCAACCCTGAGTTGCGTCCTATGAACCCAAGTCGACTCAACCCGAAACCTATGCCATTATGACCACGTTGTTGCCATGGTTTCAATGCCTCGTCTCGTGCGCCTATCCGACGCTTAGATTGTGAGATGTGGCCTGCACATCATCATGGCCATGGACCACACATTGCGGGGCCATAGCCATTCCAGTTAGTGCATTTCCCTAGAACCCATCATGATGATGATGTCATCCTAGCTAGCCTAGGGTGACAACACCACCCGTGCTTCTTACATGTAATCATTCCTACCTAGTCATGCCTTTTACATGTGTAATGATTATCTTAGATAGCAATCATTCCTCCGCTACATCCCTCTCTCCCTCCCATTCTCTCTCACTTTCTCCATTGCTAGCAAGAGAGAAGCCATGGACGTCCCACCTTGAAGAGAAATTCCAAAAATCCAGCCACATTCCACCATTAATCCCTCTCAATCTAACCCTCTAAACCCCATCTCAACCATAGAAACCTCTAAAATGGCTGAGCTAAAAACTAAGGTTTATGAATAGGACAACCTGATTTCTAGAACATTTATAAGTATAAAAAACTCAAACTTAGAAGGAGGCAAAGGAAATAATCTAAATTATTACAACATTCACCATAAGTGCATAAAAGGAAATTACAACATTCAACACCACACATACATCACCATAAGCATCCACCAAACACCAAGAATTATAGTGGTTCGTGTGTGTACACCAACTATTTAAAAAACAACCACAAAACTACTCCACTCCCAATATCCACACCCGCAGGATATTGGCTTTCACTATCAAATAAGGTTTTCCAAGGTTCACCTTAAAACCTTCACAATTGTGTTTTTAGATAGGCTTACACAAAAACCCCACACTCTGAAATCTGCTTAACTCAGACAAAACCAAAAATGAGACTTTCCTGGTAGAATCTCACAAACCACAAAAGATACACAAAATTAAATTGTACTTATACGAAGATTCTCCTTTTGATGAAGGTCAGTAGAACCAATTTGATGTAGACGAAGATGTTCAATGTCCAGTCTCACAAATGAAAGGGTTCTAGGTCTAAATGATTTTTAGACTAAATTAACCCGGGCTAGCTTGATTTGATTTTGATCCCAAAGAGGGTAAAATCACAATTCTCTTCTTTAATGAAATAGAGTTGAATGGAGATCACAAAATCAAATACAAAAAGCTATTTAAGAGAATCTAAAATTAACACAATGTGGCTTAAGAAATGTAGGAACTCAGAGTTATGGCTTGATTATGCTTTGAATGAATGAAAAACTCTGAGATTCGTCCTCTATTTATAGGTGAAAATACTGTTCACTCGACTGGTCTAAGGGTTGGTTCGACTGGTCGAAGGACCAACCACATTTCAAAATTTCTGGCATGATAAGATAAGATCGTTACTCGACTGGTCGAGTGGCCTGCTCGACTGGTCAAGTAATGCACTCGACTGGTCGAGTGGGACCAAAAAACCATGCTAGACTTTGAGTCGAGTCTGCACGACTGGTCGAGCACTATTCACAACAAATCTTAGACTGGTCGAGAAACTTCTTAGACCGGTCGAGCCAGTGCTTCGACTAGTCGAACAAAGGCTAGGACTAGTCGAGAAAATGACCTATAAACTTATGTAATGACCCAAATAAAATATGTAATGAATATGACCTAACCTATGGTCAATCTAGGGTCATCCATACCTTGTTTGTAAGTTTAAATCATCGAAACATTGATCGCTTCGGTAAGTCATTCACTTGAAATACATGAAGCTTATGTTCCAAATCTTGAACTTGAGCTTGAGTTAGGGCTTGAGTTCTTGATTCTTTAAAGTAGTAACAATGAGCTTTCAACTTAAAGTAGTTTGGCATAACAAAATTTGACAACTCCAGGTGCTAGATTTACAAGATAGCATTTACAACCTCTCTCTTGGAGCTCTAGTACCCAAAGGTGGAAGGAGGAGTTGAATATTTGAGGTGGGTGTTATGTTAGGAGTAGTTCTTGCAATTTCTTTATTGGATCTTTTGATTTCCTTACTTAGGGGCATGTAGGACCGACCATTCAATGGTAGAGATCCTACTTGACCCCTTAGGTGTGGCCAATGGCCCACCGTTGGTGCATGCTTAGCCATGATTGGGCCATTCCCCATGGACCCCATAATGATGTTTGTTTAGATTCATGGTCTTGATGGGTCACCTAGACCCTGATTTCATGGTGGGGATGGTATCCCCACCTCAGAATTTTATTTTTTTATTTTTTTTATTTTTATGTAGGGCCATGCAATGCATGGGACCCATGTGTTGATCTTGATGTAAGGTTGGGATTTGTTTGGAGGGGCTCATAGTGGTTGGGATTTGTTTGCAAACCATGACTGATCCTGACCTAGCTCAGGGTGTTAAATGCTATTTAAATCAACATGGTTTAAATCGGTACCCTTGAATGGCTCACCGGCATGCTCGATGGTTAGGGGAGTAGTTGTCTAGTTGAGACCATGAATTCCCTTCCCTGAAAAGACTAGGGTTAATGCATTGAATGAAGAGTCATGGTCTGGCCCGATGACCATGACTTCCCCTTGGTCAAGTTCAGGATTTGAGTTGTACTCAGTCCCTCCTGAGTCACTCACCATGCATTGCAACTCTTCTAGCTCTGCCATTAGGTATTGCTTTAAAATTTGTACATCAAACCAATCTAGGGATAATAATATAGGTTTAAACCCTATCAAGATTTAGAGAATTGATTTAGAATGTAGTTGTTTTTCAAAAATCCAATCATGTGAGTATGTTTCACCATTTGATTTAAACAGTATATGTCTGCATGTGGCAATGCATGGTTATATTTATTAAATTGTACAATCATAATTCAGTGCCCTAATTTTATGTAGTCAGATATACAAATTTGTAACACGTAGAAATCCATATATACTTCATACGAAATACAATAGAAACTTAGAAATCGTGAATTAGTATATCTTGACTCATCTACATGGTTGAAGTAATTAAATTTCGGAGATAAAATTATTTCTAAGGGGGTGGATTGTAACATCCTAGATGTTATCATTTTAACCAAGGTGAAAGTGCCCTATTTTGTCAATTAGCATGTGCATTGAGTTAACTAGACAGAAGAGCCCCACAAGAAGATTGATCAAGCATCTGCCTCAACTAGATGTGTGCCAGAACTCGCCATGGGTAAATCTTAGCCTCACATTCCATGTCCCAAAACACCAGATAATTAAAATCCTTAAGATTGGATAGATCACCTTAAGGAATTATGGTTAGAAAACTTTTTTCAAACTCAGAAAAATCTCTAAGTTTTCTGCCTTTGTCGATATATCGACAAATGGTTCGATGAAATTGAACACTATTGTCGATGTCCTCGAAGTTCACTCAATATTATCGAAATGAGGACATAAGACAACCGCAAAAATCTCTAGACAGAATTATCGATGTATCGATAGAGGATTCGATATCATCGAAATTTGAATCTCAAGTCCATTAAGTAGACTCGATAAAATCGACATCAAATCTATTGTGTCCAAAGTTCTGCTAAGGTAAATCATGTAATCTTTAATACATCGAAGAACTCCTCGATATCCTCGGAATTCAAATCTCGATGATATTGGAAGCCCTTTGATGATATCGGATAAGGACACATTTATATCCAGCAAAGTTTTTCAAGTTGTTTTTTCTCGGATCGCAGGTCACTCGATAAAATTGATATTCAAATATCGATCATATCGAGGCATGGTCAATGTCATCAAATATAAACACAAACTGTCCAGCAAGCTTATATGAAAATTCCTTAGAATTATCGATGAATCAACACTGACCTGGATATCATCGATATTCAAATTCTGATGATATCGAGTGATGCTCGATCATATCTCCTTCCTGAGAATCTTCAAAGGCAGGTCTCTCTCATTTTCAAATGTCGAGGAATCGAACTTCGTGTCGATGAAATCAGAGTTCGAAATCCGATGACATTGACGCACGTTCGATTCCCTCGACCAACTGGCAAAAGGTTTCAAAAGCGTTTAACATCTGAGTTTGTGTCATCGAGCGGCTAGTCAATGCTGTCGAGAGTATACGCTCGATGATATCGAACTCTGTTAAAAATCTAACCGTTTTATATCCATTGGAACCTTTCGCCTATTTAATAAGAGCTTGCCCTTGGTTGTTGGATAAAGAAAATAGAGAGTTCTTTTGTGTGTTTAACCCTAGATCATATACCCTAAGCCTTTTCTATCATGGGAGTTCATCCTCCAATCCACACTCATCATTGACATTCAATAGAGTGGATTGGGGAATGAACTTCTGCATTCAAGGATCCTTCAGCTACCACCATAATGGCAAATCAATAAGTTGGGATGCCTTAAATGCATAGATGATTGGAATCGCTCTATCTCCCTTATAGGAAAACGTTTAATAGAGTAGGATTCTATTTTAACCTTGACCCACCCGTCGCCATGTATTGGTACACCTTCTGAGTTGCAGTTCAAGGAAGCAGAGGATTCTTCATCATCAAAGGAGTAGATCTTCGACAACGTGCTGAATGTAGCTCATCTACTTATCTGTAAGTCATTAGAGTCCAGAGGACCCTTGTAATCATTCCTTCTGTAGGATTAGGTCTAAGGTGTTTCTCACCCCTTGCAAGTCCTCAAAAGAGGCCTCCAGCGGGAGTGTATGTGGAGGTGCATTATGTTGACTCTTGCTCTGTGGAGAGCATAAACCCTTAGGTCCGTGAGTAGGTCCTTGGCCAGTGTGTCCTAAAAGTCGGGTGTTATGTGTTGACCCTTGCTCATGGGAGCATAAATAGTGTCGTGTAGGCACGTTGTGTCAGCCTAAGTGTAGGTTGTACTGGTTAGAGGTGAACCTGGTTTAAAACCTCTAGTTTGAGGTTAACCTGTTATGAAACCTCTTTTATTGAGATTTGATACACTCAAGGGTTGAGTGCGTCTACTGAAAGTGGAGTAAACAAGTAGTCGAACCATTATAAAAATGACTGTGTTTGAGATTACTATTGTCTTCTATTACTTGTGTTGATTTTCTTAAATACTTTTCATACTTGACTATTTGAGATCACACCTCACACACAGTCATATCCATGATAAACTGATTTACATATTATTTATCTCTCAAAATAGTGTTATGATTGGATCCTCTACTAGACCTCGAAGCAAGTAGAATTACTCTGTGGCAATCATGATGCATGCTTACTTTTAGATTAGAGTGATAGGATTTTAAATTGTCATAAAATATTAAAAGTCCTATTCACCCCCCTCTTGGACATATTGGCATATTCCCACTTTGACTAAAGCGGTCATTACCGTAATTTCAATTGGTATCAGAGCGGGTCTCTCTTAAGGGCTTCACCGCCTAGAGAGTGATCTTAATTGAAGTTGGTAATATGGCCAAAGGAGAGGGCTCATTGGTCACTAGACCTCCAGTATTTACTGGATCAAATTATGCATACTGGAAGGATAAAATGCATTACTTTCTGAGATCTTTGGATCATGATGTTTTGGACATTGTTGAAAGATGATATGTGCCACCAACCGAACAAATAGTACTTGAGAATGGCACAACTATTACTAAACCAAAAGCCAAAGAAAAGTGGACAGCATTCGATAAAGAAAACCAAACTGCTGAGACTAAAGTAATGAATGATATCTACTGTGCTATCTCCCAAGACATCTTCGATCAAATCAGTATGTGTGGGACAACCAAAGAAGCATGGGATTTGTTGGAAACAACCCATGAAGGAACAAGCACTGTGAAGAGATCCAAACTACAACTCCTAACATCATAGTTTGAAAGTCTCAGAATGGAAGAGCATGAGACCTTCATGGAGTTTTTTACGAAACTGAATATTATTTGCAACTCCATGGGTGGATTAGGTGAGAAAGTTCTGGTCCCAAAAATCGGTAGCAAAATACTAAGATCATTACCGGAACGGTTTAATCCTGAAGTAACTATCATTGAAGAGTGTAGAAATATAGATGAAATGAAAGTAGAAGAACTAGTAGGTTCCCTACAAACATTTGAACTACACTTCAAACAAACTCCCAAATCCAAAACTACTATCCTCAAAACCTCAAAGAATACAACAACTGAGGACATTGAAAGTGAAAGAGAAAATGAAGATGAGGAAGTGGCCCTGTTGGCACAACGGTTCAGAAAGTTCTTTTAGAAAAATCGTGGCCGTTCATTTAAAGGAAGACAGATGAACAACAAACATTTTACAGGTAAATCTAAAAAGTCCAAAGAACCATAATGTTATACCTGTCAAAAGTTTGGACATCTGTCTACTAAATGCGCAAATAGAAAAATGAAAGGAAAGGCAATGGGAGCCACATGGGATGATACAAAAGAGTCAAATTCAGAATCTAGTGAATAAGAAAGCGATGGAGACCAGAAATCTCTGAAAATTCTTATGGTCTCCACTACCTCAATCATTCCCATCGAAACTGAAAACGATGAAGAACTGCAAGCCACCAAATCATTTCCATCAGATAATGAGGAAATTGAGAAAGAAGAAGAAGAAAAGGATAAAGTGCAAGATTCTTACAATCAACACTGCATTCATAGCATTAACATCCTTAAAAGACTTGGAATATCTGAAGACAAAAAGGAATTGCTGCAAAAAGATTTGGATAAAACTTTGAAAATTAATACACATCTAATTAATGATTTACAGCAATATCATTCAGTTAATGATAGATTAGAAAGAATTAATACCTTCCATAAATTCGAGTCTGGCAAACTAAACAAACAGGTTGAGCTATTAAAAAATAAAAGCATGCTCCTTCAAAATGAAAATCACACTCCTATTTAATTTAGAAGAATCCTAAAAACTTGCTAAGATAAACTATAAGTTTTCCTAGAGTGGTGAGAAATTAGAAAAAACTCTTAGATATGGGAAGACCAGAAAAGGACAAGAGTGGCTTGGGATATGAAAATTTTAAAACAAAAATTGGAAATGTAGCACAAACTGAAAAATTTTCTGCTTCAGGTAGTAAAACAAGAACTACTCCTGTTTGTCATTTATGCAGTGATTCTGGTCATTATAAGTTTGAATGCATGTCACCTAGGAAGACTCAACATAATTTCGGTCAAAATCATACCAGTAAATATAGACCGACCAGAGGAACAATACAAAATGTCAAGAGTCCACCTAGGGATATGAATAGAAGAAATATACATCCATCACCCTCTAGGATGACTGACAAAATGAAGGAGTTATTAAATCAAGTGGCTGAATTAAACAAGAAAACAAATGAATTTGTAAGACAGGAAAACACGATTCAGTTGCCCAATTTAATTAAAGAAACTAAATCTACCACGGTTAAAAATCCTGTCACAAAATGGGTAGTAAAAGAAAAGAAGAATTGCCTTGTTACACATTTAAATCATATAACAGGCAATGATACTAATTGGTACCTGGATAGCAGTTGCTCAAGACATGTCACAGGTGAAAAATCCCTCCTTTCAAATTATTCAGATCTTAATGATGGAATAGTCACCTATGGAGAGAGGAGCACCACCAAGGTAATTGGGTAGGGAATCATCAAAGGAATGAATTCGCACAAAAATGAGAATGCCTTTTGCATAAAAGGACTAACGCATAATCTTCTGAGCATCTCTTAAATATGTGATAATGAGCATGTGGTTACATTCAACAAACAGGAATGCGAAATCCTTAACCTATCAGGAAATCAGTAATAAAGGGTTGTCGCACAAATAACCACTGCTATGTCATTAAAGGCAAAGGAAGAACTGATTCATATGCCTTGAAACAATAAGCATGGAAAGACAAGTCCAGGTCATGCATCTAGATCTAGATAGCTGTTGAAATGATGCAATTTTCCTGAACTCCTAATGATACATCTAAGGTATCTCACCTCAATCTTTTTGTATATAAACATCTTGATGTTTATCATTTTTTTGGGTACAATGTGTGTACAAAATTTTACTATGTATACTGTCTAATTCAAAGATAAAATATACTATACATGAAAGATTGTTGAATTGCTGAAAAATGAAAAATATTCTCCTTCGATATGTCTGTCGATGTCATCATATGGACTCTTCGATTACATCGACCAAGAATCGATATCATTGACAACCGTTTAAGTAGCTGAAACATCGGGTCAGTTGGTCTTCCCTCGAACTCTTCATTAAAAATATCAATCAAGGTATATCAATATCATCATACCTAAGATCGATGATATTGAAGGTTACTGCTTAATAAAAGTTGGAAGAATGAAAAAGAAGTTTCACTTGTTGATCTCATTTTGGGATTTCATCTCTCAAAATAGTTTTCAAATCCAAATTTCCTTTCATTCCAAGCTGCAATGATTAAAGACAAAGGTTTGGCTCTTCCACAAATTGCCTCGACTGAGTGCAAGAAAGGTAAAAAGAATGCAACTACCTCATCTTCATTTTCAGACTTAGAAATTGTGGCAGAACGAGCTATTCATAGGAAGTGCATTAAACCTTTTGGGATCATCAATCTCTTAGAACTAATTGGGTGGGGCAATGTCGTGAACTTTGGAGGAGGATTTCAGTCTGATCTTGTGCATCAGTTTGTAAACTTAATCTACAACATTGAAAATTATCCTCCACTCATTTCAGTCGCTGTCATAAATCAGACCGAGTACATCACCCCTAGATTGATTGGTCATCTGGTAGGTGTAGAAGTCACTAGGATACCTATATCAGAACGGAATATGAACGGTCTTGGAGTATGGGGTGAAGTTACTCGAGCATTATGTAATGGTGTTATAATTTCCAGAAATGCAAAGAATGTTCTTCATGTTAAGCATCTCAATCCTGTCTATAAAATTCTTCACAACATCTTCAGCACAAATGTCTATCCCTGTGAAGTTTCAGGCAATAAGCTTTCTCCATACATTCTCAATATTTTGTATGATGTTCATCAAGGTATTTAAGTGTGTCTACCCACTCTTCTTCAACAACAGCTAATCTGTGTGTCTACAGAAGAATACATCACTACACTTCTATTCATGTGCCTTATGTCCAAGCTTTCCTGACAAATTGGGCTGCCTTCTACTAATGATCTCCCGCACCCATGTGCCTGGTTCAACTACGAAGACATTTGCAACCTGAATGTCATTAACAACGTGTTTCATGATGGAAAAACTGACCCAACCTCAGGCAAAGGCAATCCTGTGCGTAGCCTCGACTCTACTAATATCACTGAGGCTTTCATAAAACAAGACATGGTACAAAACCTTCTGGATGGACAATCTCACATGATGAAACGACTTGATGCCTGTGAAGTTTGTCTTTCAGAGATCAAACACAAGTTGGTGGCTCTGCAACGTGCTACAAAACAAATTCTGGATTCCCTACCTGCACAATAAGCATACTTAGGCTTCTATTATCTATAGTGTGTCTTTTCCCTTCATCACTTACCTGGAATGCTTAGGGCATAGATATCTTTTTGAATGCTCTATGCTCATATATGTGTGAGTGATGAATTACTAACTTGCAGCGTATGACAAGTTTTTGTGTTGCGATATCCTCTGAGTGAGGAATGTACTTTGTTTTTGGGTGCCCATGGATGGGCTTGATATTCTTTTTGGTTTTGGGATGAATGATTATACTATTGCCAATCTTGGGCAATATATATATATATATATATATATATATTGGAATACTTTGGGCTATGGCTATCTCATATATCTTACTTCCATTTTAGTTCGGTTTACTTACTAGTCTAGTCTGCCTTGAATGCTACTATCATCTGTGGTCCTTCTCCCTGTTTTCCTGCTTTAATTAGTTTATCTCAACTATGATGCTTGTTCTCTATGCTCCTACTATTAACCATCACAGGTTTCCTTTGAACTGATATGCTTTCCAGGGATGTTCTTTTCTATCTACTCTGCTTATGCCCTGCATTTTGGTTCTCCCATATTCTCTAAACTTCAGTCCATATCAACTGTTATGTTATCCTTTGCCAATGACTGACAAAAAGAGGGAGAACACATAATACAGCCTGAAGGCAAATGATGGTGGTACAGGTGTTAGGGGGAGCACCTGCAAAGCGACTGGGGGAGATTGCTGTTAGGGGGAGCAGCTACTAATGCGTATATGTGCAAACGAAATAAATTTGTAAAATTGTATAAAGTTCATGTACACACAATTTAGGATGTCCATCTAGACGTTGTTCTAGGGTGTTTTGGTGTTTTGTCACGTAATTGACAAAGGGGGAGACTGAAAGTGCCCTGGTTTGCTAATTAGCCTATGCGTTGAGTTAGGTAGATAGAAGAGCCCCACAGGAAGATTGATCAAGCGTCTGCCTCAACTGGATGCGTGCCAAAACTCTCCACAGGTAAATCTTAGCCTCACATCCCATGCCCCAAAACACCAGGTAATTAAAATCCTTAAAATTGGATAGATCACCCTAAGGAATTATGGTTAGAAAACTTTTTTCAAACTTAGAAAAATCTCTAAGTTTTCTGCCTTTGTCGATTTATCAACAAATGGTTCAATGAAATCCAACACTGTTGTAGATGTCCTCGAAGCTCACTCAATATTATCGAAATGAGGATATAAGATGTCCAACAACCGCAAAAATCTCTAGACAGAATTATCAATGTATCAATAGAGCATTCGATATCATTGAAATTTGAATCTCAAGTCCATCGAGTAGACTCGATAAAATCGACATCAGATCTGTTGTGTCTAAAGTTCTGCTAAGGTAAATTATGTAATCTTCGATAGATCGAAGAGCTCCTCGATATCCTCAGAATTTGAATCTCGATGATATCGGAAACCCTTTGATGATATCGGATAAGGACACATTTATATCCAATAGATTTTTTCAGGTTGTTTTTTCTCGGATCGGAGGTCGCTCGATAAAATTAATATTCAAATATTGATCATATCAAGGCATGGTCAATGTCATCGAATATAGACACAAACTATCCAACAAGCTTATATGAAAATTCCTTAGAATTATCGATGAATCGACACTATCCTCGATATCATCGACATTCAAATTCCAATGATATCGGGTGATGCTCGATTATATCTCCTTCCTGAGAATCTTCAAAGGCAAGTCTCTCTCATTTTCAAATATCGAGGAATTGAATCTCGTGTTGATGAAATCGGAGTTTGAAATCTGATGACATCGACGCATGTTCGATTCCCTCAACCAGCGGGTAAAAGGTTTCAAAAGCGTTTGACATTTGAGTTTGTGTCATCGAGCAGCCAGTCAATTCTATTGAGAGTATATGCTCAATGATATCGACCTTGCTCGATGATATCGAACTTTATTAAAAATGTAATCATTTTATATCCGTTGGAACCTTTTGCCTATTTAATAAGAGCTTACCCTTGGTTGTTGGATAGAGAAAATAGAGAGTGCTCTTGTGTGTTTAACCCTAGATCATATACCCTAAGCCTTTTCTCTAATTGGAGTTCATCTTCCAATCCACCCTCATCATTGATATTCAATAGAGCAGATTGGGGAATAATGAACTTTCGCATTCAAGGATCCTACAGCTATCACCTTAATGGCAAATCATTAAGCTGGGATGCCTTGAATGCATAGATGATTGAAATCGCTCTATCTCCCTTGTAGGAAAACATTTAATATAGTAGGATTCCATTTTAACCTTAATCCAACCCGTCGCCATGTATTGGTACACCTTCTGAGTTGTGATTCAAGGAAGTAGAAGATTCTTCGTCATCAAAGGAGGAGATCTTCGATAACACGCTAAACAGGGCTCATCTACTTATCTATAAGTCATTAGAGTCTAGAGGACCCTTGTGATCATTCCTTTTGTAGGACTAGGTCTAAGGTGTTTCTCACCCCTTGCAAGTCCTTATAGGAGGCCTCCGGTGGGAGTGTACATGGGGGTGCTTTGTGTTCACCCTTGCTCTGTGGAGAGCAGAAACCCTTAGGTTCATGTGTAGGTCCTTAGCTAGTGTGGCATAAAAGTCAGGTGCTATGTGTTGACCCTTGCTCATGAGAGCATAAATAGTGTCGTGTAGACACGTTGTGTCAGCCTAAGTGTAGGTTGTACTGGTTAGAGGTGAACCTGATTTAAAACCTCCAGTTTGAGGTGAACCTGTTGTGAAACCTCCTTTAGTGAGATCCGGTACACTCAAGGGTTGAGTGCGTCTGCCGAAAGTGGAGTAGACAAGTAGTCGAACCACTATAAAAATGACTGTGTTTACGATTGCTATTGTCTTCTACTGCTTGTGTTGATTTTTTTAAATACTATTCATACTTGATTATCTGAGATCACACCTCACTCACAGTCACATCCATCATAAACTAATTTACATACTGTTTATCTCTCAAAATAGTGTTATGATCGGATCCTCTACTAAGCTTGGAAGCAAGTGGAGTTACTCTGTGGTAATCTTGATGCATGCTTACTTTTAGATTAAGTGATAGGATTTTAAATTGTCCCTTTAGGACATATTGCCATATTCCCACTTCGACTAAAGCGGTCATTACCGCAATTTGACTAGGTTCATCCTGTTGTTAATATATGTACCTCCCCTTAATTAATGAAAATTTTAACTTATTTGGTGAATAACTCTTTATTTGTAATGATTTAGATATGAGTCTTTTATAAGAATTTTTTAAAAACGTACCTATAACCATGTAGAATCATCAGATTTTTCAAAACTCTTAGATCATAAATAATTATGAAAATGCCATTAACCTAGACCATTGATTTCTAGATCAGATAGTTCTCATCATCCGTTTGAAGTGAAAAATTTTCACATGCCTATCTATTATAAATTAACTGTACACGTTGAATTTCAACCCTTGGATCATAGTATATGTGGTCTAATTGACAAATCGGTCCCTTTACCCTTGATTTTGGTGTCCATTAAGTGAAGAAAGTTCATAGGTAGTCATAATAGGATATTTTCTTTCATACGAACAACTTTGATTGCCCATCATATGGACCAAGTGTGAAATATGAGAATCTCACCATGGTAGGATTTTCCTTAGGTACGAAGTTATCTGTTTTAGGCTTACCAAGTCTTTCTAAATCTGTACCTTCCGATTTAACCACTTTCCACTATCCATCGTAACTCAAATTTGGACCACACCTTGCCTTCATATGACTATGAGATCATATAAAATTTAGATGTTGATTTATGATCATGTACTGTTGAATGATGACCGCCTTAAAGCCAGTTTCTTTATTTTGGTACAACAAGTGGAATTCAAGATTTAGGCTTTTCCCACTAACGATCGACTATCAAAATTTTCCCAATCATCTGCATATCTTGAATACACATTTTCTCAAAAATTGAGACATGATCATCAAGCATGGATGATTAGATTAAGATCAAGTCCATTTTGGCACCTAGTAGGTCATTTTCAAGATCGTCCAATCTAAGTTTCAAATCACTGAGAGAATTATAAATTCTGGATATATTCAATAACTTAAATACCATGAATGAATTATATTTGAAGAAATATTGTCAAAAAGAAGAGATTTGAGAAACCCAATTCAAGTGGGATGCCATATACCCCCTCTCACGCCTACTCCTTTACAAAAGGGGGCGTGTGCACTTTCTCCACTTAAAAACCCATGCATGCCCACATTCCTATGTCCAAGAAAGATAGAGATAGAGAGATATAGAAATAGGGAGGAGAGAGAGACGTCGAAGCCTAGATGCTCATCCCTTCTCTTCCTTCTCTACACGTGTAATGTTTTTCTCCTGATCAAGTGATATCATGGTTCATGTAGAAGACCTCCTTTATCAATATTTACCAAGTGTTTCAATCTAAGGCCAAGGTAAGGGATTCCTTTATTCTTACACCAATTTAAGTTGAATTTATACATAGTTCTCTTATTTTTTGAATTAAAATTATGTATAGTTTGATTTTTACAATGATTTCCATCCTAATAATTTGCTACATTATTATGAATTATTTATTCATATTGAAATTATGTTTAAGATATGATTTAAATCATATTGGACATATTTTGTAAGTTGAATCACAAAATTATGCCTTAAATCGTGAAACTACACCCGTTCGGGTCCTAAACAGTACATAGTTTGTGTAACTAACAAATTGGATGGTTACATCAGTAAACCTTATGATTTTATTGATCTTAATCTGACCTAAATTCATATTTTAAACTTTGGACAATGGGATCCACTTTTGGGGTATTTTGGACATACCAGTGACCCGTTTGACCCAGAATCGCACTATTATACTTATTGACCCATTTGAAAGTATATGGACTAATTGCTACCCTATTTAGGTTTATTTTATTATAATTCTAAATTAATTATCTCATGAAAACACTTCTGGACCTTTTATTAATTCATGAGGAATAATAGATATAAGCCCTGCTCCTCGCTGATTTTAAGAGAGACGCGTCTTTCCACTCTATATTGAGTTGGCTTTTGTTCATCTCCTCTTATTTTTGTTGAGTTAACCTAATGCTACTTTTTACTTTTATTAAATTATCTTATTTTATATTTCTACTTTATTAGGTTAGCTTTATGCTACCTTCCTTATTTTATGGCTTGAGTATGTGTCTTGGAGTTCCAAAACTCTCATGGTTTGACTTATTTATCTATTGATGCAATGATGTGTTGAAGGATTCACACCTAGTGACTTGTGTGTGTGTATGTGTGTGTTTTTATGTGTGTGTCTGTTTATATATATATATATATATATATATATATATATATATATATATATATATATATATATATCTATATATATATATATATATATGTATTGTGGACGTAATGCACTCTAGGTAGTGATCCTCTTGGTCGACACGTAAATCCTTGGATTGGATGTCTTAATAGTCATTCTATGAATAAATTGTGAAATGTAATTCTTCTAATCCATGAGTTGTATCATCTTGATGTGTTCACGTAAATCCATGGTAGTTTTGAACAAGCCAACGAATCTTGGTACTTATGAGATGCGGAGCGAGCTAAATTTTTATGAATTATATTCCACAATGTGGTGCTCACTATGTATGATGAGGCACACACATCACGCTAGACAAGCATACATGTAGATTGGTTGAGCATATCGATATCATTCATGGTAGTGGAGTACAGAAAGTATCAGAACCTTTATATTATCTTACTTTATGGAATTACTTGAATTGTATCAATCTTGATGGATAATCATCACTATGAGTAAGGCATTAACCCTCTTTAACTATACAGATGATGCACAAGTTGAAGATATGGGATATGCATGATATCCTTATGAAAGACTACGAGTGACGTGAGATCATGTTGTTGATGTTTTCTTTTCAATTTAACTTTATTTAAGTTTAATGCTACAAATTTGGATATTTGTAATAAGCTCCCACCTGAGTGAGCATTAAATGATTAGTTAAATTTTTATGTTTATATAAAATAAGATTTATAGTATGTTTGGTTTTATTTTTGTGAATGGGTACCTTCATTAATGTGATCTGAAAAACAATAGTACAATTATGAAGTATTCACTCATTCTTTTAACTAACACTTGAAATTCTCGGGCACGAGTATAAACTCAGGTTGTGAAAATCTAGGGTGTTACAAATAATATATCATTTTTCTAGCAAAAAGGCATGTATGTTACACTTGAAATTTATATTTTCTATGTACGTTTGTGCACATTTATAGAACTACTATTTGATGAGTAGGTATACGAGCAAGAGTTTTTAAGAAATATGATGGCATATGTACATTTCGGATTAACAATCCTAATAACTTAGGTTTTATGGAAAAATCTTAACCCATAGCACGATTAGAAACCTAGAAGCCATAACTAAATCTTATGACTTATAGATTCATCTCAAACCCTAGTTTGAATCTTAGAGAGTTATTGAAAATTAGATTTGTAACCAAGGCAACTACCTTAAAATTAACCTACTCTCTTTCATCCATAGTAGATCTAACCATAGATGTAACTGTGGAATTGACCATTGACATGGGATGAATGGATTTATTAATCAGGTGATTCGTAAACTACCCATCAAGATGAATGGTCAAATTATGGGAATAATCACATCCAATGATTAGACTGGAAGAAAATTAAGACCGAATGGTTAGATGATCAAAATACTTCCATATGACAGTCTGATCATAATAAAACTAAAAATTCAATGGTTAAAACTCTAATTCGAGCATCATACTCAAGTAGATCGGGGGCTACTCCTAATAAGGTGAATCAATGGTTAAATATAGGGTTCAATTGAGATAAATCATGCAACTTAATTTAAATATGATAACCATGGAATAGACTCTTACAAAGTGAGCCTTATATTGTAAAGTCAATCAGGGTAAAGACACGAGCGCAACTTAAGAAAGTTCAGGAAGCAGAGACGTCAGAAAAATTATAGATGATTGTAAACAGTGCTCTGATAAGTGAAATTTAGTATGTATATAGTTCGGGAAGTAATCACTTAAGAATAATTAGTTTTCTGAGCATGATTAATTATTTAATATTTACTACAATTATTACACGTGGCATGCTTCTTCTTTTCTTATGCTATATATTTCACAAAAATTACTAAGTAGTAATGAAATGAGAATATGTTATTGAGAATAGACTCTAGA
Organism: Magnolia sinica; assembly: GCF_029962835.1. Lineage (NCBI taxonomy): Eukaryota > Viridiplantae > Streptophyta > Magnoliopsida > Magnoliales > Magnoliaceae > Magnolia > Magnolia sinica. Next base: position 66,057,305 of record NC_080580.1, read on the forward strand.
CAACTTGGAGTTAATAATGCCCTTAAACTAGTCGGGATAATAAATCACAAGGGATACTGATTCCACATTATAAATGGTACCAGCTAGAAACTCTAATTTGGGCATCATGAGGGTTGTTTGGGAAAGAGGATTAAGCAACTCAGAAAGGTCACTTATTGAGCGGGCCAGGCAGTGTCCCCTACAGTAAAGTCATTATGACACTAGATCCGCTTATGGTGCCAGGTTAGCATTGGTAGGCTCAGCCCACGCCAATGGAGTAGATGTTGAGGGTCAAATATTGCATATTATCCCCCATTTATATCTTGGTTTTATGAACATGATGTCACACCCCAGACCTAATGATCTTATACTACCGCTATATCTACCAGATCTGGCGCGTGACAAGATTGGTACCCAATGCCACACACTAAGTCCCAAGCTCGGCGTCCGACAAGGTAATGTAAAGGATAAATCTCACTATTCATTCTTCACAAAAGGACATCAAAGATAAGATAGGTAACATCTGCATACAAGTAAACTGTGTACTACAAAATTCTAAAAGTACATGGTCCGTCTGTGCGATACATATATACATCATGTACAATTCAAAATTCTAAAAGTCAAATCAGTCCACTCGACATGGCACCTAACTCGTGGTCACTACTTATTTTTCTTCTTTAGATCCTTTACCTTAGTGGTTAAAAGACAAGTAAGTCTCATAACTTAACAAGTGCAAAGTCCTCATGATAAGTACACAAGATAATTTAACATAAAAGATATAATGAAAGAACTGCCAAAAGTAATAATCTATGCAAAGCGATGTCTTAATGAATGATGGAGGGTGATCATGTGTGAGATGCATAAAGTAACTATATGCTAACTATAGAAACACTTGCTAATAATCCTCTCACCACAGACTTGATCGCACTACTCATGAACATCATTGTATCGATTATTATCAATATATTGTTGGGACTTAGGATCCACCAGGGTCGATGCCCATGCACTAGACACCAGCAATCGACCTTGCTACCCACCAATGGGGTTACAACCTCCATTGTGTATATTAGTAGCAGACCTCATTCGCGCTTCTCCTCATCGGCGGGTCAAACTAGTCCTCGTTTGCCACCTTAGCCCTAAGGCAGGTCAGACATACCCCTTCTTAATTTGGCCTCATTAGTAGGAGTAAAATCCATGGCCCATGTGTCCACGCGGCCCAACGATGAGACATCCCAAGGTACCATTAGGGTTTAGGGTCTTTCAACCCAAGGGGCACATCATCCCTTACTATTTTCATATTTCCAGTGTCCAGGATTCAATATCATCATCCTTATCATAATACGATTAATCTGTGATGTTATAAAGAATTTGGTTACTAATTCTCATCATATATCATGCCATGGAATGCATAGTGATGCTAATGACAAGTGGCTCAAGGATAACTAGAACTCAATGTATGCCGATATGTAAGGTGCAAGATTATTAAAGAGCCGCGTACCTAGGTAACCAATTCCTACGTGATACTGTCAACTTATAGCCTCGTAGCTTGATACTTTCAACTACAAAATACTTTTCTCTTCTTGCTTAATCATGACTAATCGAATTGTAGTCCTGGTAATTTTTAAACTAGGGTACTTGATCATAATTTTAGTTATTAATCCTTTCTATAAATTAACATCTTTTCTTATATATGAATATCCTACTAATAATTTAATTGCATACTTCATGATTTGATCATTGCATTGTATTAGGTGATTTTGATGCCTAGTATGACTATTTAGATATTCATGAAATTCGACCATAAATTCCTGTCATATAGGGTGGTGTTAAGTCCAATACACACCGAAGTATTCATAGTGGGCTTATATGGGTTTTGGATTGGGCTTTGATGAGGAGAGCATATAGTTATTAAGAAGCCCAAAATTTAGTTCCACCATATATGTATTATGTATATACACCCTGATCCATAGCTCAGGTGGTAGATTGAGTGAAAGATACCTCATTTCAACACTTAGGTCTTGGTATCGATCCCTAATGGAGGTGGCTAATAGTGAAGTGTAAACTAATAGTAGGGCACACTAACCATATATATACATATATATATATATATGAAAAGGTTCTATGTGGTCCAACACACAGGGACTTCCCATGAGGTCAAGCTGTGTGGGCCCAGTGTGATGTGTGTTGAACATCTATCCCATTAGTTAGATGCACCATTCCATGGTGGGCCTAAGGCATAAAAACCATGTCAACCAGTGACTTGTGTCGGCCACACCACATATAAAGGATGAGAGGGGTCATCCTTCATTAAAACATTCTTAATCATTTATTGGGCCCACCAAGATGTGGTTCACGATCCAGCCCATCCATTGTGTGTGTCCCACTTGGTTAGGTGGTCAGTCCAAGTTTCAGATGCATCCAAATTTCATGTGGGGCCCAGTGAGTGCTTTTATATGTTTTAGCATGTCTTCACATGATTTTAGATGGTGTGGGCCACCTGAGTTTCGTGTACGGCTGATTTTTGGGGTAACCCAGTTTTTAAAGGGGACCCATCAAATGGACGGTGTTGATGTTCAACATACATCATGGTGGGGCCTGTGGGGGCTCACCGTCCCTGCCTCATTCCAAACAGCTGGATGCTGCATGCTGCAACGTCTTTGCACACTGGTAGTAACAGCATCAGTTGTTATTTTTTTATTATTATTTCAATAGTTTTTCATAGGTGGGGCCCACATCAGGACAATTAACTTCGTCTATAAGGTTCCCGGGCTCGTTACAGGTCCAATGAGCCCAATATTCAATATATTTAAGTGTAAAGAAACATCACAGTATGCCCTAATAGTTAATATCAGTAATACCATTGTTTTCTACAATGTGGCCTGCCAAAAAATTGGATTAGTTTCATTTTTTTTGGCTCATGCCTAAAATGATTTGAAAAATAGGATGGGCGGTGTGGATTAGTTACATACGTCAAAAAAAATCACAATGTCTGGATACTCTGTTATCTACGTCGTCTTGCCATGGAATGGCTGGATGCAACATCCCTCTCATATATATATATATATATATATATATATATATATATATATATATATATATATATTTATTTATTTTTATTTCTAAATTTTTATGTGGTGCGTGAGAGATGTGTGTGTGAGTTTGGCCCCATACATGGACAGTTTGGATAGCATACAAACATTTTGGTGGGCCCACTATCAGTGGGTCCCACATAAAGTCTATAACAATTTGATTTTGTATGTTTTCTCCTATGCATCCACACCATTAATTACATCATTAACATCATTACAATTATTTACATCATTATCATCATCTCCACTATACATAAACACAAGAAAAACAAAATAAGAATAAGTGAGGAGGGTGTACTCACCTTGAAGGATTAGATGGATGGTTGAGATGGATGGAAGGGATGGAATTGATGGAATGGATGAGATGGATTGAAGGGATGTGATTGATGGCCCACCAAGATCACTCCTCTCTCTCTCTCTTGTTGTAGAAAAATAATGAAAATGCTAAGGGGTGGAGGGGTTTATGTAGAGGAATGGATAAAAATGTGGTTAGGTTAGGCTAATGTGATTAATGTTAGCTTAAGCTAGGATTATGAGAATTTGGGCATGATTAAGAATTAATGGCGGATTAAAGGGCATGGGATGGCATGGTGTGATGATGTCATGCATAGGATATGGTATGGAGAAGAGTTGCTTTGGGGTTTACATGAGAGAGGGAGGGGTATGGGTGTGTGACATCACACACATGGGTAGAGATTCTCTCACCCATGTGTGGGAGCATGTGTTGTGCACATATGTAGAATGCAATATATGGCGCCATGCACACATGATACATCGACATTCTTCACGGCGTATCTCACTAATGAAGCATCGCACAGATGTACGGGTGGTATATCCGCAATTGCGGCAATGGGGCGGTCGATATGGAATAGGTTTCGAAGTATTGGGGTTCCGGTCAATCAGGTGTGTAGTATACACGGCCGATCGAGGTCTGGCCAAGGGCATCGATCATCATGCACATAGGCATAGAAAATGGTACAGAATAGTCTGGGTGGTCATCATGGTATCAGTTTTAGTTATTTACGGTTGCATTATGAGGGGTGTACTATAATAGGTTCTCTTTGAGTATTTGAATTGTACATGCAGGCATTACCGACTTTTATTTCGAATGGTGAGTGTCATCTACTTATCAATTGGTCATACTTGTAGGCTGGATCAGGTATTACAATTCTTCGCTTCTCATAAAAAATTTTCCCTTGAAATTTCTGTTATATTAGATAAAATGCGGTCTTTATGGTCGAAAAAGTGAAATGACAGAAAACCCTTTATATTGCAAAAAAGATATCATACATCGGTGATGTTTTTATAGTGTTTATAAATTTCATTAAAACAAATGAGGATATTTCTTTGGAATGTCCTCCTCACGTTCCCACGAAGCCACTGCTTCGTTATGGTGTCCCCACTGAACTTTCAGCAATGGAATCGTCTTTGACCAAAGGACCTACTCCTTTCAACCCAAGATACGAATCGGATGTTCTATGTATGACACATCCTCACGGATTTCGATCGGTTGTCAGTCGATAATGTTCTCAGTTTCCTACTCACACCTCCTCAACATGGATACATGACATACATTGTGAACACTTGACAGTTGAGGAGGCAAGGCTAGTCTATATGCCACTTGGCCAATCTGCTCTACTATCTCGAAGGGACCTATATAATGCAGGGCGAGCTTCCCTTGCTTACCAAATCGAAATATGCCCTTCATGGGTGAGACCTTGAGGTAGACAAAATCTCCGATAGTAAATTCCAATTCCTTATGCCGGCGATCAGCATAACTCTTCTGCCGGCTTTGAACGATGCACATATTCTTTCTGATAAGCTCTATCTTTTCTGGGGTTTGCTGAACAATTTTAGGCCCGAGCAAATTCCGCTCTCCAACTTCTGTCCAACAACTAGGTGACCTACGAGGTCGGTCGTACAAGGCCTCATATGGAGCCATGCTGATGGTTGCTTGATGACTATTATTATATGCAAATTCGACCAACGGAAAATGATTATCCCAGCTATGTTGGAAATCTAGCACACACGCTCTAAGCATATCCTCAAGAATTTGATTGACTCTCTCATCTGGCCATCTATCTGGGGGTGGTAGGCGGTGCTGTACTTCAGAGTCACACCCAAGGCTCACTAAAAGCTCTTCCAGAATTGCGATGTGAACCTTGGGTCACGGTCGGATAGTATTGATACCGACACTCCATGCAGCTTGACGATCTCACTAACAAATAACTGAGCAAGTCGGTCCATGGAGTAGGTAGCACATATAGGTAGGAAATGCGCTGACTTCGTCAGTCGATCAACAATGACCCAAATGGCATCTTGACCTTAAGGAGTCCGCAGGAATCCCATTGTGAAATCCATTGTAATGTGCTCCCACTTCCACTGAGGAATCTCCAGTTGATGCAAGGTACCAGAAGGTCGTTGATGCTTTGCCTTGACCCTTTTACATGTATCACATTAGGTGACAAATTTAGCAATGTGATGCTTCATCCCTGGCCGCCAATATTGTCTCTTAACGTCGGGGTACATCTTTGTACTGCCTGGGTGGATCATGAATTTGGACCGGTGTGCATCGGTCAATATTTCTTACCTCAGTTCCGCATCTTCCGGCACATGCAGTTTCCCTTTATAGCAAAGTCCACCATCTACACTGACCTACCACTCGGATGAACCATCATCAGTCATTTCCTTACGATGATTAATGATCATTGGGTTAGCGTGTTGTGCCTCAATGACTCCGGATATAAGTGATGGTTGAATGGATAAGCTTGCAAGATGCATAGTAGCTGACTGTAAGCTCCACTCAAAATTAAAGTCCCTTATTTCTTCCAACATTTACTACTATCGAACCATAAGGTGAGCAATAATTTCTCGTGGCTGACGACTGAGGGCATTAGCTACAACATTGGCCTTACCTGGGTGGTATTGAAGAGAAAAATCATAATCCTTTAACAACTCTAACCACCTTCTCTGCCACAAATTAAGCTCCTTCTAAGAGAATAAATATTTAAGGCTCTTGTGGTCCGTGAACAAATGAAATCTGACCCCGTATAAATAATGCTGCCATATCTTTACTGCAAACACTACCACGGCTAGCTCTAAGTCATGCGTGGGGTAATTCTTCTCATAGGCCTTCAACTGTCGAGAAGTGTATGCTATAACTTTGTCATGCTGCATTAGCACACAACCCAATCCAACCCATGAGGCATCTATGTATACTACAAACCCTTCATTTCCAGATGGTAGGTGAGAATTGGTGCCATTGTCAACTTATCTTTCAACTCTGCAAATGCCTTCTCCCAGGCTTCACTCCAATCAAAAGGTGCTCCTTTATGGATCAGTCATGTCGGTGGTGCCGCTATACGATAAAACCCTTAAATAAACCATCTGTAGTATCCCGCTAGACCTAGAAAGCTCTGAATTTCTGTGACATTAGTGGGTTACTGTCACTTAAGCACGGCCTCAACTTTAGTCGAATCTACGACCACTCCTTCTCTAGTAATGACGTGGCCAAGAAACTTCACTTCTTCCTGCCAAAATTCACACTTCTCCAATTTGGCATATAACTGATGATCGCGAAGTGTCTGCAGAGTGGTACATAGATGATGCTCATGCTCCTCCTGGGTACTCGAATATATCAGAATATCATCTATGAATACTACGAAAACCTGGTCGAGATAAGGGTGAAATATCTCATTCATTAATTGCATAAATACGGCCAGGGCATTCGTCAGTCCGAAGGACATGACTAGGAACTCAAAGTGGTGGCCATATCTGGTGCGAAAAGCCATCTTAGGGATTGCTCCTCTCGAACTCGAACTTGATGGCATCCAGAATGTAGGTCGATCTTCGAGAATAACTATGCATCCCTAAGCTGATCGAACAGATCGTCAATCCTTGGCAATGGGTACTTGTTCTTGATGGTCACTTTATTTAGCTCCCTGTAATCCACACAATCTCAATGACTCATTCTTCTTCTTAACAAATAGGACTGACTCTCCCCAAGGAGAACTACTTGGGTGAATAAAGCCCAAAGCCCGAAGCTCCTCCAACTGCTTCTTTAATTCTTCCAACTTCATGGGTGCCATGCGATACGACGCCTTTGAGATGGGTGTGGTACCTAGCATCAAGTCAATACAGAACTCTACTGCCCTTTGAGGAGGTAGGCCCGAGATGTCCTGAAAGACATTGAGATACTCGCATACGATTGGGATCTCCTCAATTCTTAGGGTCCTTTCTTATTCTACTAGGAAGGCCAAGGATGTCCCTATCTACTCTATTGGTAGAATCTTGAACAGGAACTGTGGCTGGCCGATTATAGAGAAGGTGATTGTCCTTTCGAAACAATCTAATGAGGCAAGATATGCGGCCATCCAATCCATACCCAAAATAACATCCAGCTTCGACATCTTCATAATAAATAAATCGGTGGGTAGGATGTGATCTCCAATCATCACTAGGTAATCATTGCAGATAAGGCTTAGGTTAGAATGCTCACCTAATGGTGTGGCTATTGATAACTCTTCTACTACCTTTTCTGGCTTTAACCCCAACATGGTTACGAGTGATGATGATATGAATGAATGGGATGCACCTGAGTCAAATAAGGTGTGTGCAAATGATGAGAAGAGAATAGTCATACCCTTGAGTATCGTTGTTGATGATTGAGGATCAGTCTGTTGAATAGCATATACGCGAGGTTGGGTAGTCACTGCAAATCCTATCTGTTGTCTCTGGGGCGGTCTTTGGTACTGATGAGAGTGATCTTGACCTTGCAGTGGTTGCTACTGCTGGCGTTGTTGAGGCTGTTATTGAGATTGATACTACTAAGTCTGTTGTTGAGTCTGATTTTGTTGAAAAGGTCTATGATGGGGGTGACCATGTAGCTACTGTCTGTAAGAAGACCTATCCTTCTGCTCTACAGAGACATCTAGCAGATTAGGGCAAGACCTGACCTGATGGCCTACTCCATCACACCTAAAACAAGTTCCTCGGAATGCTAATCGATGCGAATCTCGCTGAACTTCCTAAATGGTTGATCCTTGCCTAGCAAGCCTTTTTGATGGATGGAATTGCTGGGTTGGGCCTCCCTTCCTCTTGTTCCTATTATCCTGTGTACGAAGTGGTTGATCACGAGTCTTGTTCATCTCTTCAAAATTCGCTTCTATGATCTTAGCTCGGTATGTCACCTCCTCAAACGTAGGGAGTCGTAAAGGTACTACCCTACTTCTCAAGCTAGGATGAAGTCCCTTCTCAAATTTACGAGCTTTCATACTAGAGGTCGAAATGAAATTTGATGCAAAATGGTACAAATCAATGAATCTGGCCTAACACTAGGCCACAGATAATGCTCCTTGCTCCGGAGATATAAATTTAGACACCATCTTTTCTCAAATACTATCAGGAAAATACTTTTGATCGAACTTGTCGCTGAACATGCTCCAACTCCAAACTATACTTGACCTATCTTCCTTCTTAACTAACTGCCACCATAACTCTGCTTCTTCCACGAGTGTGAAGGTGGCAAGTGACACTCTCTGGGAATCGGGACACCCCATCACATCTAAAATTTTAATAACCTAGGTCCTTCATCGGTCGGCCACAAGCGGATCTGGCTACCCTTTAAATCGAGGGGGTCACAAAGCCTGGAATTCCTGAATCAAAGCTGACTGCTCTAATACTGAAGATGCCTTTGTAGACCTCTTCTCCTGATGTTCCATCAGAGATGCCATGGAACGAAGGATTTCTTAAATCGAAGCAGCATCCTGAGGAGTATTTGGTGCCTTAGCTTGGTGACCCTCAGATGGCTCGTGCCCTACTGTTGTTTTTGTTTTAGTGGCCTTATTAGGCACCATGATAAACAATAGAAAATGGACACCTAGGTTAGTTACAACCTAAAATAGTCTCTTAAGGTCAAATAATAAGAACTGTATCTTCCTAATCTCTTATCTAAGTAAATTTTCTTAAGTTCCTTAAGGGGAAACCTAGTGTTTCTAAGTTGTTAAGTCGGTTTTCAAGTTTTAGAACTCTAGCATTCTCCTAAATGGTTACTTTCCACAAGTAATCCCTTATCTCAAGCTCTGATACCAACTTTGTCACACCTCAAACCCAATAGTCTTATACTACCGCTATATCTACCGGATCTGGCGCGCGACAAGCCGAACTCTGGGATTGGTACCCAATGCCCACACACTAAGTCCCAAGCTCAGTGTCCGCCAATGTAATGTAAAGGATAAATCTCACTATTCATTCTTCACAAAAGGAACATCAGAGATAAGATAGGTAACATCTGCGTACAAGTAAACTGGGTACTACAAAATTCCAAAAGTACATCATCTATCTGTGCGATACATATATACATCATGTACAATTCAAAATTCTAAAAGTCAAATCAATCTCCTCGACATGGCACCTAACTCGTGGTCGCTACTTGTTTTTCTTCTTTAGATTCTTTACCTTAGTGGTTAAAAGATAAGCAAGCCTCATAACTTAATAAGTGCAAAGTCCTCATGATAAGTACGCAAGATAATTTAACATAAAAGATATAATGAAAGAACCGCCAAAAGTGATAATCTATGCAAAACGATGTCTTAATGAATGATGGAGGGTGATCATGTGTGAGATGCATAAAATAACTATATGCTAACTATAAAAACACCTGCCAATAGTCCTCTCACCATAGACTTGACCGCATTACTCCTGAACATCATCGTATCGATTATTATCGATATACTGTTGGGACTTAAGATCCACCAGGGTCGATGCCCATGCACCAGACACTAGCAATTGACCTCGTTAGGCACCAATGCGGTTACAACCTCCATTGTGTATACCAATAATGGACCTCGTTCGCGCTTCTCCTCGCCGGCAGGTCAAATAAGTCCCCTTTTGCCACCTCAGACCTAAGGCGAGTCGGACATACCCCTTCTCAACCTGGCCTTGTTAGTGGGAGTCAAATCCATGGCCCATGTGTCCACCCGGCCCAACGGTGAGGCATCCCACGGTACCATTAGGGTTTAGGGTCTTTCAACCCAAGGGGCACATCATCCCCTGCTATTTTTATATTTTCGGTGTCCATGATTTAATATCACCACCTTATCGTAATACGGTCAATCTGTGATGTTGTAAAGAATTTGGTTACTATTTCTCATTATATATCATGCCATGGAATGCATAGTGATTCTAATGACAAGCGACTCAAGGATAACTAGAACTCAATGTATGCCGATATATAGGGTGCAAGATTATTAAAGAGTCACGTACCCAGGTAACCAATTCCTACGTGATGTTGTCAACTTATAGCCTTGTAACTTAATACTTTCGACTACAAAATACTTTTATCTTCTTGCTTACTCATGACTAATCGAATTATAGTCCTTGTAATTTTTAAACTAGTGTACTTGATCGTAATTTTAATTATTACTCCTTTCTATAAATTAACATCCTTTCTTATGTATGAATATCCTACTAACAATCTAATTGCATACTCCACAATTTGATCATTGCATTGTATTGGGTGATTTAGATGCCTAGTATGACTATTTAAGATATTCATGAAATTGGGCCACAAATTCCTATCATATAGGGTGGTGTTAAGTCTAATACACACCGAAGTATTCATGGTGGGATTCTATGGGTTTTGGATTGGGCTTTGATGAGGAGAACATATAGTTATTGAGTGGCCCAAAATTTAGTTCCACCATATATGTATTATGTATATACACCCTGATCCATAGCTTAGGTGATAGAGTGAGTGAAAGATACCTTATTTCAACACTTAGGTCTTGGTATCGATCCCTAGTGGGGGTGGCTAACAATGAAGTGTGAACTAATAGTGGGGCGTACTAACTAGCTAACAACTATATAAATCTATCTATCTATCTCTCTCTCTCTCTCTCTCTCTCTCTCTATATATATATATATATATATATATATGAGAAGGTTCTATGTGGTCCAGCACACGAGGACTTCCCATGAGGTCGAGCTGTGTGGGCCAAGCATGATTCATGTCAAACATCTGCCCCATCACTTAGATGCACCATTCCATGTTGGGCCTAGGGCATAAAAACCAAGTCAACCAGTGACTTGTATTGGCCACACCACATACAAAGGATGAGAGTGGTCACCCTTCATTAAAACATTCTTAATCATTTGTTGAGCCCACCAAGATGTGGTTCACGATCCAGCCCATCCATTGTGTGTGTCCCACTTGGTTAAGGCGTCAATCCAAGTTTCAGATGCATCCAAATTTCAGGTGGGGCCCAGCGAGTGCTTTTATATGTTTAAGCATGTCTTCACATGATTTTAGATGGTGTGGGCCACCTGATTTCTGTGTACGACTAATTTTTGGGGTAACGCATTTTTTATAGGGGACCCATCAAATGGACGGTGTTGATGTTCAACATACATCATGGTGGGGCCTGTGGGGGACCCCTGCCTCATTCCAAGCAGTTGGACGCTGCTTGCTGTAACGTCTCTGGACGCTGGCAGGAACAACGTCAGTTGTTATTTTTTTATTTTTCAATAGTTTTTCATAGGTGGGGCCCACATTAGGACAATCAACTCCATCTATAAGGTTCCCGAGATTGTGACAAGTCCAATGATCCCAATATTCAATATATTTTAGTGTATAGAAACATCATAGCAGGCCCTAACAATTGATATCACTAATACCATTGCTTTCTACAATGTGGCCCGCAAAAAATTTAGATTGGCTTCATTTTTTCGCTCAACACCTAAAATGATCTAGAAAATAGGATGGGCGGTGTGGATTAGATACATACGTCATAGGGGGGTGTTGTAGGCCCACAGTCCCCCGCCTCTATCAAGAAGCCTGGACGCTGCTTGCTGCAGCATCTCCTGGACACTGGCAGCAACATCGTCCACTCTCCCTTATAAATGTGTGTGTGTGTGTGTATTATTTTTAAATTTTTGTGTGGTGTATGAGAGATGTGTGAGTTTGGCCCCATACATGGACAGTTTGGATGGCATACAAACATTCTGGTGGGGCCCACTATCATGGGCCCCACATGAAGTCTATAACAATTTTATTTTGTATGGTTTCTCCTATGCATCTACACCGTTAATCACATCATCAACATCATTACAATTATCTACATCATCATCATCATCATCTCCACTATACATAAATACAAGAAAAATAAAATAAGAATAAGTGACGAGGGTGTACTCACCTTAATGGATTAGATGGATGGTTGAGATGGATGGAAGGGATGGAATTGATGGAATGGATGGTTCAGATGGATGAAAGGGATGGGATTGATGGAATGGATGAGATGGATGGAAGGGATGGGATTTGTTTCGAACAAGAAACAAATGCATTCGATTTGGGTAAAATTATCCTATTCGAACATGACAAAGAGAGTATATGAAGAAAAATCATTGTATTATTAATACTAAGTTCATTTACATCCTTTAGTATCCCTTGATTCTAAGATAAATCATTTGAAATACATAAATTGAAATTAATAAAGTTCGAATGTTGAATCTCAAATTCGGCAGCATTTCGACAATTGCTTCGGTCATCTCCTTAGGAGGAATGTTATGCCGATTTGACCATTTAACTTCTCCCCTTTTGAGCTTCTCCATTGCATAAAAGGAGAACTTGGAGCAATGAATATTGAACTGGACGATTTTGGCAGCATTTTGACGCTTTTTATAATTGGCCATATGATGACCTGGTTGCGCGACCTGCGCAACCAATCTTTGACTTCCCCTTCTCACCTTCAGTCTTCCTTCAGAGCTCTACTCTTCTTCAAAAACTCTTCTCTCTCTCAAATGAGAGGGGGAGCATGGTATTTATAGGCCTCCACATGTGCGAACCCTTAATTATTGTGTCATGGGGCCCATATTGCATCAGGTCTAACCGTTCATAACGATTCACTTCTAATCTCCGTTGCACGACTCGCCAATGAGGAAGTTAGTTGTGCGATCCGCGTGATGGAGAAAGTTCGTTGCGCGGTCCGTTTAACGAATTAGGTTGGTTGCGCGACCCATGTAACCGATTACTGGTTGCACGACCTGTGCAACTACTGAATAAGGTCCTTGATCTTTTTCTTTCTTCTTCATTCTTCCAACTCCCTTTTGATCTTTCTTCATCATTTTATGCTCCAACAAATTCCCCCTTGATCCTTTCTTTATTTACTGGAATCAAAGAATTAGGATCAACCTTCAAATTTTCAGACTTCCTGAAGCTGTTGCGCGACCCACGCAACGGACGATCGAGTATCGTACTCGGCCCCATCCTCTATAAATAGTCGGATCTATTTCATATTTTCACTTTCATTCGTGCAGCGAAGCTCTATTTCTCTCATTCCTCCCCATGTAATAGCATCTGGTTGCATAACCCACGCAATAGACATCCTGTTTGCGCAAGGTGTAAACCCATTGCACGTGTCCGCACAACGAACTTTGGTTGCGCGACCTGTGTAACTGACCCTTTGGCCATTTTTCTAGACTTAGCCAATTTTCTCCACCATGCATCGCTCTCAAACCCCTTTTCCAAAAAGAAAGAGCCACCCATCCTCTTTGAAATTCGAATAACCTCTTCGCCACTCTTGGAAACACGTAGAAATACACGAAGAAACTTTGGATCTACATAACCCCTTCACTGATGATTAAACTATTATTCCCATCAATCTATAACATCATTGGTCAATTTTGCATAGTGAACCTTTAGATCATTAAAATATCTTTTTCTCTATAGAAAATTGGGTTAGGAAAGAACCCAGGATCTTGACGGGATATTTGGAAGAAAATGGACCCCACCAAAGAGCAGGAAGAATTCATAAGATGAGATTTTTACGTCCATATTATGCTCCTCAACAACCTTTCCCCACTCATTATTTTGAGACAGCTCAACAAATGTTCTTCTCTAAGAGATTACCTTGGAATACGGAGAACTTCTTGGCTACATGACTCCTACCTCTTCATGATTTCTATAGTGCCTGGGCCTGTGCTGTTGTTTGAAAACATACTGCCATTCTAGAGAAGATTTCTCTTTTTGATGCAATCATAGCCACATCTGAACATTTTCATGCGGATGCTGCTATGTTCAAATGCTTTCTCAACCATTAGTCTCCGATTACCAATTCCTTTCACCTTCCTTTGGGTGAAATGAGCATTACCCTACGGGATTTACTTTGCATAGCGGGTCTTCCCATCATGGGAAACATTTTTTATTCATATATGCCTTCTAATGGAGAACTTGCTTTAGCATCTGCGGGAGGAGATACATCCAAGATTTCCAAAACCACCCTTGAACCTTTTAGTGCAGTAGCCAGCTTCCCTCATCCTGATCACATTACTTCTCTCGAATGGTTGGCTTATTTTTCTCGAAAGTTGCAGTATGTCATTCCCCTTTCGATTTTTATTTCCATAATTTTAATATCAAATGATTTTAGCCTGATCATCATATCTTCATCTTGGCAACTTTGCAAATCATAACCATCCAGAACTCAAGGCCATTCGCAAGAACATTAAACACACTATGGAATACAGTTCTTCTTGTGAACTACCCGCCTTCTTAGCTTATTGGTTAAGCTTAGTGATATTCTCAGATTTTGATCAAATGGACATCATTAGACCTTCCTTCTTTGTGGTCACAGGTGCAATAGCAGAAGGTCAAAAATATTCATTAGCTCCTTCAGTTCTGTGTTCCCTTTATTGCTCTTTCGGAGATGTCATTCTCGGTCCAAAGGATCCTGTCCCTAAATCTTTTCTTATTTGTGTTCCATGGCATTTCTTCATAGGCTGGCTAGGAGTATATTTTCCTTGGACATTTGCTGATTCTAGAAGAGCATATTCGAACTCTAACTGACTTCCTCTTCAACATTATCAATTGAGAGATATGATTAAGAAATCAAATGGATGGATCTCTAGGAAAATAGAAAGCAATGATCCTAATGACTTTCATCAATTTTCATTTTTTAGCTATCCTGAAGACATAGAAGCTATTGATGATGATTTCATCTGATCTGGTGAACATTCTTTCCTTATTTCCATCAGATCCAATACCCTCTGAGGGAGAGTAACGTATTCTAGCGTTAACCATATTATCCTATTACATTCGCTCACCAATTTGGATTTAATCAAACTGTACTAGAGCCTTATGATATTGTTACTAGAGCAATGAGAAGTTACGGTGTTGGGCCGTATAATTAGGCCCTAATATGGAAGCAACTCTTGAATGTTCACACTAGATCACATTTCCTCATTCCCGGTTACAATTATCCAGTTAGTGCTTCTTACTGTTGGATGTGCTGGTGGGTTTATCAATATTACTTGGTAGACCATTGTTACCCAGTAAATCATGCTATATAGATCCCTCCTCCTCACTTGAAAGATTACTAGAAGGACCAAGGTACCAGCTATTTTAAAGAATTGGACCGTGCCCCCTCTCCAGGCCAACTTTGCATAAGAATCTCTTTAGAAGACGACACTCATAGAGTAAAGCCTACTGATGTTCTTGAAGAATGGATAGCTTTTGGTAATCCTTTAAGGGACACCCACAAATTTTTGACAGAGAATGATGATTCATTGCAATTCTACCCTCCTCCTCCTTTGCAAATATTACAAGATAATTCTCCTTTACCATCAGAAAGGGGTAAAGTAGAAGGACATCATTACCCATATTAAAAAGACAAACATATTGTTATTAAAGACTCATCCTCTTCAGAAGAATAAACATATTTTGAGACATTTGACTTAATACAGAAGGTTCTGAGTATTAAACATTTTGACCAGACTTAACGTAATCACAGTCTATATTGCATGTTCGTTTGGTTTTTTTTTTTAACAAGAAATTTTCATAATTTTTTCATTATATCAAACAATTGGCATACTCGGAAACATTTCATATAGTCATGTATTCTTACAGTATTTCAACATTACAAATTTTCTATATATTTCTTTTAAAACATGCAACCTCTTTTGAAAGTATCACAATATTTTAAGATAGTTTGTCCTTTTCATAAATTTTCAAGTCATGATTTATTGGAAGCATATTTATTTACCCACATATGAAATATTCTGAAAGCATTCTGAGATATCCTAATATTTAATGAAGCATAACAGATAAAAAAATATCAACATATTACGATCGTTAGTATGGAATTTTCTATGTGATTTTGCTTTTGATTGGCGATACTAAATTTTGATTTAGTTAAATGATCACACACAGTTAATCCTCTTGAGTAGTGGAGCCACGTAGTTTTTAGACTCTTGAGTAGTGGAGTCGGGTCTCACGTAATGGTCTCTGTAACTCTTAGGAGTTCATTGGACTTTTCATAACCTGATGAGTTCACAAACTACGATCTATCAGAGGGGCCTAGTGAAGCTACCAGGGCCGTGAACTCGATTGGATTTATACACAGGGTTGGCCACAATAACTCTCTAGAGTTCACGGGGCTCACAAGGCAACCTTTGGGGTGCCAAATCTAAGGTCGCCAGTCCATCAATGAGTAGGTTTAAGCCCTTCCTCATGAGTTAATACTGAAATCAAGCAAGACATCTGGGGGGGTCTTATGCATGGTTGGTGATTTATGGACATGGCTAAAGAGCTCACACTACAGCCCACGTTTTCTTCGCTTGCAAGGTTGAACCTATTCACGAGAGGGCATTTTCATCTGTTCCCTATGACACTGTCGGAAAGCTATGTAGACAGCATTGGTCTTACGCGTGACTGGCCATTGTTGACTTTTTAGCCTTTTAAGGCTTTTAGTCGCTAGATCTGTTCACTGCCCGCATAGGTATGCATATGATGGCCTTCACAGGCTTTTTAGGGCCACTGGCTTCTCACTGCAACTCGAATGACGATGGCTATAGGCCTTATGCGTAGCTGGCCATATGAGGCTTGGCTAGGCTACCTTAAAAGATAATAGTAGGCGGCCATCGTTGTTGGCCATCATTGTCGCGAGAATGAGATTGAGTTTGATACATCACCACTTCTACTAATATCTTCAACAATGTTCATATGTGTTGTTCACAATATATCAGCTTGGTGATGATACCAATTTCAACAAAATTTTGTAGAAGCTCGCTTGATGATGATAATGATGGTCACTTTCCTTTTGTAACACTTGTTGGTACATAGTCTTAATGCGCTCGTAAATTTCTTCTTTATTCATTCATCTTACAGTACATAGCCGTGGTCTTGCTTATTCTTGCCCCGTTTTGATATAGAATCATTATTCTGATAATATTCTGAATCAAAATTAGCAGTATCCTCAGGGACAATATCTTTTGATGAAGCGAGCATTGACCGGTATACTGATACCTTGTCTATCTTGATCTACAACTTTGTACGCTCTATTGGAGTATACTTCTTGTATTATATATGGCCCATCCCATTTGGGCTCAAATTTGCCTCCTGTTCCGTGGGTGACCACTATAGGTATTTTCAACATTAACACCATATCCCCTTTCTTGAAAGAGTGATATTTGACTCATTTATCAAAGGCGGCCGATAGCCTTATTTGATATGATTGTAATCGCTGTTGGGCTACCAGGCATTTCTCATCGAGCAAATCTAGTTCATTCAGCCTTATTTTTACATTTTCATCATCTGTAATGGACTGATGTACTACCACTCTGAGTGACACTACTTCTATTTCAATTGGGATCACTACTTCTACACCATAAACCAGCGAGTATGGTGTTGTTCTTGTTGTTGTCCGGTGGGTAGTTTTATATGCCCACAATGCTTCTTGCAATCTCTCGTCCTAATCTCGCTTGTTTCCTGTCATCATTTTCTTCAGTATCTTGATTATTGTTTTATTAAACGCCTCTGTTAATCCATTGGCCGGTGGATAGTAAGGTGTTAAGAATGAATGACAAATGCTGAATTTCTAACATAGCTTCTCCATGCCTTTATTTTTTAAAGGAGTGCCATTATCAGTAACAATTTTCTTCAAAATACCATGGCGGTATATTATTGCGTGTCAGATGAAATTATCCACATCTTTCTCCTTGACACTGTGTAGTGCAATTGCTTCTGTCCATTTGGAGAAGTAAACTATCGCTGCTAAGATATACTATTTTCCTTTGGATAAAGGCGGATTTATAGGACCAATAACGTCAAGTCCCTAGGCAGAGAAGGGCTAAGAGGCGATTGAATGATGCAGGTCTTCTATAGGAATTTGTATAATATCATTGTGAATCTGACATTTATGACACCGCTTCGCATAATCTATCACATCTTTGAACATGGTAGGCCAATAATACGCCATTCGATGTATTCGATGGAATAAATTTCGGCGAGCTTGATGTACCCCACATTCTCCAGAGTGTACTTCTCGCAATATCTGGCCTGCTTCCCGTTCATCTAGGCAACGTAGTAGCATCCCATTGTAAGATTTTTTATACAGTACTTCACTACATATGATGAATTTGCCCGATCTTTGCCTGATTTGTTGTCTCTACGCTGAGTCTTCTGGCAAGATATCATATTTGAGATAATCTATTAAAGGCTGACGCCAATCATCTGTCGTTACCTCCAAACATGATATAGGAAGTGTTTCATCATTTTTATCAATGGCCTCTGAAGATGGTAAAAATCTCCTTTCTTCTATAGTTACCTAAAGAGGGATCTGATTCGGGTAGGATAGAGCTGTTGCTAGGCTGGCCAAAGCATCTGCTTTTACATTTTCGAACTGTGGTATATGTTTGATTTCAACATGATGGAACTGCTCTAATAACTGTTGCACTTTTCGGCAGTATGGCAAGAGCTCTTATTTTCTTATCACGAATTCAGTCGTCAATTGATTTATAATCAATTTTGAATCCCCAAAGATATGCAGCATTTTTATCTTCATTTCCTGAGTAATTTCCATTCTAATGATGAGAACTTTATATCCGGCTTCATTATTTGTACATGCAGTTCCTAATGTGAAGGAATAAAGTAACAAATCACCCTGAGGTGTGATGAAAATAACTCCTGCCCCCACTCTTGACGCTTGAGAGGCACCATTGAAATACATTTCCCATGGGCTTTGTGACTCGACCAACATAACCTGTTCATCAAGAAAATCATCACTAATGGTCTCACACTCTGCTACAGGGTGTGCTGCAAAGAAGTTTGCCACTGCTTGCCCCTTTTACTGCTTTTGCCGGCTCATATGTAATATTATATTCCAAAAGTAGAGCATCCACTTGGCCAATCTCCTAGATAACATCGGTCTTGACATCAAAAACTTTACCGGATCTGCTCTTGATATCAAAGTTATGTCATAAGAGGACAATAATGTCTCAATTTCTGCACCGAGAATATCAGCGCCAGACATTCTTTCTCGATTGGAGAGTAATTGCATTCCGTGCCCATCAGAGTCCTGCTTAAATAATAAAGGGCGATCTCTTTCCCGGATTCATTCACCTGTGCCAACAAAGCTCTTAAAGAATTCCCGGCTGTAGATATGTATAAAATAAGTAGCTTCCCTTTTATTGGAGCTATCAATACTGGCGGCTGTTTCAATAATGCCTTTATCGAATCGAATGCATTCTGACAAGCTTGGTCCCATACAAACTCTATACCTTTCTTCATTAAATGAGAAAATGGCTAACATCTTCCTACCAGATTTGAAATGAAACGACGAATGTATGCAAGCTTTCCTTGCAAGCTTTTCAATTCTTTTAATGTCTTTGGTGGCGGCATATTTTGAATGGCTTTAACTTTCCCAGGATCGATCTCAATGCCCCTGTGCCTGATAACAAAACCAAGGAATTTACCTGAAGAAACCCCAAATGTGCATTTAGCTAGATTCATCTTTAGCTATTTCTTTCTGAGTCGATGGAAAACTGATGCCAAATGTTCGCGACGCTCCTGATGATCTCCTGACCTGACCACCAAGTCATCAACATAACATTCAATATGTTTGTGTATCATGTCTTGAAAATTATTTTGCATCGCCCTCTGATATGTCACCCCAGCATTTTTGAGACCAAATGGCATAACTTTATAACAATAAATCCCCAGCGAAGTTCTAAACGCTGTTGCTTCTTCATCTTCAGGTGCCATTCTAATTTAATTATACCCTGCATAGCTGTCCATGAAGGACATGATAACATACTGAATCATACCGTCAATCAGTAATTCGGTTATCGGGAGAGGAAAATCATCTTTCAAACAGGCTTCATTTAGATCTCTGAAGTCAACACACACCCTGACTTGTCCATTTTTCTTTTTCACTGGGACAATGTTTGATATCCATTTGGGATACTCAACCTCCCCGACAAACTTGACTTTTATCAACTCGTTCACTTCTTCTTCTATCAAGGAACTAAGTCCGGATGAAATCGCCTTTGCAGTTATTTAACCAGCCTTTTCTCCTTAGAAATGTTTAATTGGTGCATTGCTACTGAAGGTTCTAAACCTGGCATCTCTGCATATGTTAAGGTAAAGATGTCTCTATTTTCTTTGAGAAGTTGAACGTATTTCTCAGCCTCCTATTCAGAAAGACTGGCATTGACGATTGTGTTCCTTACTTCTTCATCCGTGCCTAACTTTACTTCTCGCAAACTGTCTATCATTGGCTGCCCCCTGTCTTCCATTTGCTTTGGAGGCATTTCAGGATGCTCGACTATTTTAGGATCTTCTTCTAATGACTGCTCAGTTGTAACCATGTTCACTGATGATTCTGCCCCCAATCCTTGAAATTTTTCTCACTTTTCCTAACTAACCCCAATAAGAATTTGAATTCCTCTCCCATGATTCAAGCCAGTGGGCTCTTCGTAATCAAAACACATGTTTTTCATGATTTTCTTGCTTGTCGGGCTATATTTTTTAAGATCTTGCGGTGTCATCTTACCACAATACACATTATTCTTGGCCTCTTCCCCTGTCTTTGCTTTCGCTGGGGCATAAAATTTTATCGGTTCTAGGTATTTTACACTAGCCCTGACCTGAAATCTTCCCGGAACAGCTGAAAATGGCTTATTTCTTCAACATACGGCAATGGCACTGTATAATTGGACTATAAAATTTTCAACTGTTCAAGTGATAACAGGGTTTGTGGTGGTTGCCCTGGTTGTCTCAAATGTTTCAGCACAAAATAAAATTTCTTCTTTGCTTCTATAGCTCTGGATGATTTTGCATTTTCTGTTTCTTCTTTCATCACCTTTACTTGAATGTCCTTTTGGACTTTGTTTTCATCATTCTTTCTTCTTCTTTAGCGAACCCCATACAATAACTGGCGTCTGTAAAGAAGGCCTCAGCTTCTGTATAGGGCTTTGCATCAGCCATTACTTTATACTGTACCCATCTTTACAGTATTTGAAGCATTGATGTAAAGTAAAGGGTACAATGCCATACTAATATATCCATGGCCTTCCTAGGAGAAGATTATATGTTGTTACTGTGTTTATAATATGGCACACAATAGCAGTAGTTAACTTTCTTATTTCCGACGTCGTTGTAATTTTTCTGAGTGCATGTTGCACATCTTAATTGAAGCTCTGCATCATTATTCCGTTAGGGCATAGATTAGAACGACGATAACCCAGTTTACTCAACATCGAAAGTGGTAAGAGGTTCATCGCAGACCCATTATCTATCATAATCCATTTAACCTTCTTTCCACAGATATGGCCTTTTATCATTAGCGGCCTGTTATGCCCTGTATCACAGATCAGATCATCATCGGAGAAGGAAACGACTGGCAGGTAGTCTTCTTGCTCCTCATATTCTTTGTGTTCCATCTCTACCAGCAAGGTTTCTCTGACACCATGATTAGATAACGCTTGAACCAAACTCTACCGAAATTCCTTTGACAATTTAAGTGCGTCATAGACGCTTAATCGAGCTGGTATGCCCTTCAAATGACTTACTACATCGTAGGTCACTTTTGCTATCTCATTCTTCTCTTCTTTCTTATCATCGTCGTTCTGTCTTTCAACAACTTCTTTTCTTATAATTCCTGTTTTCTGCTTCGTAGGGGTTGTTATCTTCTTTCCTAATCGTAACATAATCACTACTACCTTTTATGTCGCCTTACAATCCTCTTTTTCTTTCATTTCTCAGGCCTTTTCCTAGATTGTGAGCATATTTACTGTCGCCATTATGCCCCTTTCTTTTTGTTTTCCAATCACTATTTCACCCCTGTCTATCATCCATTGTATTATACATTTCAACGTATAACAATTCTCCATCGGATGTACCACCAGCATTTAGCAATTGGTTCATCATAGGAACAACATCTTCCCTATCAAACGCAAACCCTTGATGAGAATTGAGCATTTTGGGCCTTTTTCTACTGTATTTGTTTCTTGACTTATTCAATTCTTCTTTTCATCCTGGCCTTCGATCTCTCGAGTCTCTTGTATCTTTTCTTCTCTTTTCACGATCGACGGTATTTGCGGCCATCCTACTGGGTGCTTTCCTAGCTGTCTCATAGTGAAACACTGGCATCTTCTTAGTCATTAACTCTAAAGCATGAGCCTTAGTGGCTAGGTCATAGAAAGTTCTGATATCGGCGCTGGTAAGTCTAAATGCGATTTTCATCTCCATGGAGTTTAGACACATCTTAACCTGTTCCTTTTCTTCCGACAGCTGCCTACATGAGGCTCTTAATGTCTTCCATCTATCTATAAACTTTTCTACAAGTTCCTCCTCTCTCTGTCGTAAGGAGGCCAATTCTATAATACTAACATCACACTTCGAAGAGAAGAAGTTTGACATGAAGGTGTCTTGCATTTGTTCCTAAGTACGTATCGATTCCGGGGCCAAGCTGAAATTGTAACACCCCGAAAATTGGGGGTCAAGCATAGCTCAACTCCTGAGTTCCAATGCATTACTTATGCAATATAAATAATGATGTTTAAATGTTGTCCATATTAGTGCATTAAACATGAATGAGATTATACTAAATCAGCATATCATACTCCAGAGTTAATGTAATTAGGCAAGCGGAAGACTGAATTTAATATATGAGTATAGGTACGTATTTAATAACCTCCAAAGTATGATCATGTAATTGGACTGAATATATACATAGGTTGTTTCAAAATATACAAAATGTCACAATGTAAATGTTCACTAATCCAGTGTCCATGTAACCCCCGCGATCGTAGCTCTAGGTCTACCCAGACCCACCTGAGAGCTGAACGTAGGAGAACTCCTCCTCCTCGTCGAAGAAGTCCAGCTCTGTCACGAAAGCCTTAGCATATCCTGCATCTAAATCAGAATCTGGTTGGTGTTTTAAAACACCGTCCTAGAGTGGGAGTAAGTGATTAACTCAGTGGTACTATAAGGCAAAGGTTAACATGTTATCAATTCAGTCAAGCAGTAATGATAAAGCAATATAACAATCACATCCTAAGTACTCTTGTTAATGCAGGAATGATATGTGTAATGATGCATGCCCTCGCCTGCACTCCCTCGGTGACTTCATCTCATGGTTGCGCATGACAAACTCCCTAAATGTGCGCTTCCTCGCCAAAGCACATGCACTAGGTACATGATCGTGTTAGCCAGGTAATTTATTAGGCTTATTCATACAATAGATTTGGGAAGCTAAGGTACCTCCCTTTATATCACTTACATAAATAATGATCCATCCAGGGTTATCAATCCTACTTAATCACATACGATAGGCAAGTTGTAGGGCATCACCCCTGATGAAAGCAGTCAATAGGCAAGTTTAAGAGTTTACACTCGAGGTCACTCGAGCTTGTCACCTGAATGTAGGCCGACAACTCGAATATGGTGTCCCATACACTACCATATTTAGCTCACGAGTTTGGGTTGCTTATTGGTCACAATGGGGAGGCTTGTCACCCCAACGTAGGCCGACAACTCGACCATAGTATCCCATACACCACCATGTCTGGCTCATGAGTCTTAGCGAATCTCGGTACCATGGTTAAAGGGGTCTCAGAATGGTAAGTGGTACCTTAGATTCAAGCAGTAGTGTCCATACATGGTAAGCACACAATAGGCCAATTGGGTTATTTGACAAGTGCGATTAGTACGAGTGCACGCTGAATTGATTGGCATGAAGCATGCAAGCACTCCGCGTGGCCTAACCACTATCGACAATCAGTGTACGGCTCGGATTCATCGAACGCATCTAATGTGGTGAACTAGTTCAGCCACTCAATCAAGAGCCATTACCGATTACCTGGACTAAATGACAGTCCCAAACATACTCATATGCAATAGGGAATCATATATGTTACTCATAACAGCATTTGACAAATAATGTAAACATAAATCTCATTTGAGCATTTTATCAAACACATTAGACAAATTATTATACATATGCATTCCATCCACAAATCACATAACAACAAATTACATCATACAATGGAAACCACCAACATAGATACAGTAGTTGAGAATTTTCATCTCAACACCCTTGTTAAAAGTGATTTAACAAACAAATACTCATCTAGACATTTTATCAAACACTTAGACTACATAATACTATATACATAAACTAAATTAGCTATAGCGTATATTATGACAAGTCCTTTCACAAAGGAGTTATTATACACACAACACACATGTATTCTAGATTAGTAGTCATGACAAGCATAAATCACAATTTCACTTTCATTCAAACATTTCAACAAACACGTGGAATGCATTTTATATTCACATAATTCACACACATGTATAATTTACTGAATACATCGTAACTAAAATCATATGGTAGTAATTAAGTCAGACATAAACCATTACTAAGATTGAAAGCCTTGAAAACCATAACCTAAACATTTATAGTCTGCACCTTTCATTGATACGCCCCTTACGAACTCGGTTCGTACACTACGTCCCCGTCTACAGTACAACGGCTACCTAAATCATGAGATGGGTTAGCTACTTCATTGTTTTCTCTATTTGAATCCCTAAAATAGAATTAGGGTTAGGATTTCTTACCCAAATCATATTTGGAATCAACGGTGTAACGAAACGGGAGAGGTGATTCGGCTCGTGGTGCAATGGGAGTGAATCCCAGGAACAATCCACAGATCTCTCTCTCTTCTCCTCACTCTTTTCTTCTCTTTTTTCTCTTCTCTCTTTTAGGTTTAGAGAAATTCGTATGAAATAAAAGAGGGGTGGTTTAAGGACATTATATAGGCTCAGAAGTGATGTAAATGGCCCTAGGGCCAGGTATACTTAGGTTATAGCCAAAGGGTGCCTGTTTTTGACAAACAGGGCCCTTAAGAAGGTCTATTTCTCGCTTGAGTCATGGAGTAAGTTCCCTGACAATGGATCTACACTAGGACTGTGTTTTTGGTGCGATCTGACAAACTGATCAACCGTGAAGGACCTGTATCAGATCAACGGTCGTCGTTACTTAATCAAGGCCACAAGTATACCAATAGGTGTAGGAAAATTTTCCTAATCTATGGGTGTAGTTGGGTTAGAATCTGATGGTCTGAAACCTTCAATTTCACCCGTAAGCGAATGGTCCAATTTACTTAAGTTTGAGTTTACTTTTTAAAGATATTCGCATTTCTCACACACTTTGCTCAGGGTTCAAGTTGTGGGTTTCTGGATACTATTTGGGTTTGGTTCCCATGATGCTTGTTAAGCCCAATAAGGTGGTCATAACCTTATAATTTCACGGTAATCGGACTTTCGACGCGCAGTCCAAGTCTGATACGGAGTTTCAATGTGCTCCCGAGAGCAAATCAGTTTTGAGATTGCTCCTAGGTCTTTAGGTAACATTGAGTTAGCAATTTTAATGGTTTTAGGTCTTGCAGTTTATATAGATAGTAGTTCAAGCTAATTTACCAATTAATTTAGCTTAGTACTTAACTAATTTTCATCTAATTTCTAAAGGATTCGGTCATTAAGGATTTCTGCCTGAGGTGGTACTCGGGTCTTTGGACGGATTTTTCCGAGACGTTACAGGAATACCATCTGAATGCTTTGTTTGTTAGAGATGATCCAAACAATCGCAAGCAATACTACGGTATTGTAGAAAAATTCTCCATGCTAGTAATAAAGTGCATTAAGTGCTCCTCTGGCGACCCTTCTCCATTAAATTTCTGAAAATCTGGATGTTTGAAGTTGGCTCAGAACGGGATGTCTTCTTCCTCTCTTGGATACGGTGCTAGGTATCTAAAATGGCCAGTATTCTCACACTCCCTCTCTATTCTGACAGCTTCTTTGATGACTTGTCTCACCTCGTCTTGCGTCAGGGTTCTCGCTATTGGGATAGACCCTAGTGATCCTGCCCTCGGTGGTTGAAAGCCTTCAGCTTAGTTTTCTTGCCCATTCATTGTGCCCATCATCGGGGGAGCTGCTATTTGGGCTACATTGTGTGCGAGAGTCGCTAAGGCTTCTCTGAGATTTCTGCATTCTTCTATTAGAGCTCTATGTGCTTCCGCCATTTCATTCATATGGTCCTCTGTAGTTAGCATATTTTCTTGGTTTGTTCTGGCCATATGTACTGCGGCTTCTCCACTCTTTAACAAGGCCGTAGTTGGAGTGGGGTGGGAATATGTCGACGTAATAGGGCTTACGAAGAGAGGGGATGATGGAGTTTCATTTGACTTCTCTACGCTCCCGTTGCCAATGATTGATTAGGGTGATGCAGACATTGGTGAACTTACTAGTAATCCCTTACCCTTTCACTCTTTTGTCTACCTGACTGTTGGGGTAACCAAAGCTGAGAAGTCACGCGACATTAGCTGCGGAATTGTTCACCTGGGATATATCGCAGGAGGGGCGAGTTCAGGATTCCTCCTAGCAGCATTACGTGTTATTGGTTCGCTAACTCTGGATGAAGGCGGATTCATTCCATGGCTTCCTCTGTTCCGTGCTCTCGTCCTATGAGACATTACAATAGTCTAGTCCTTGTCACCTTCCAGTTCTTAAGGCAAAGTAGAAACAACTCCTGTTATTGCTCGGGTCGGGTTGCTTTTGCTTGTAGGAAGTTGAGCCATGTGTTTCGGGGGTTGGTTCGATGCATATTCTTCCATGAATCCGATCACAGTGAAATGGAAGCTCACTTTCCTTACAGAAATTACCATTGGTTGTAATTTGTAGTTGGATTCCTTCTGATATAAAAAATAATTATAGTTAGTACTTGAGGAATCAAATAATCTATCTTAGAGATGAAAGGAGGATGTTCCCACTGAGAGTCACCATTATGGCATCGAAAGACGCCAAACGATAACGAAAGTTCTATAATACTCTTAATGTTAGTATCAAATAATAATAAGTCACCAGTGTAGTCGCCATTTTATTTCGAACAAGAAACAAATGCATTCGATTTGGGGAAAATTATCTTATTCGAACATGACAGAGAGAGTATATGAAGAACAATCATTGTATTATTAATACTGAGTTCATTTACATCCTTTAGTATCCATTGATTCTAAGATAAAACATTTGAAATACATAAATTGAAATTAACAAAGTTTGAATGTCGAATCTCAAATTTGGCAGCATTTCGACAGTTGCTTCGGTCATCTCCTTAGGAGGAATGTTGTGCCAATTTGATTATTCAACTTCTCCCCTTTTGAGCTTGTCCCTTGTGTAAAAGGAGAACTTGGAGCAATGAATATCGAACTAGATGATTTCGATAGCATTTCGTCCCTTTTTATAATTGACCATACAATGACCTGGTTGTGCGACCCGCGCAACAAGTTGTTGGTTGCACAACCCGTGCAACCAATCTCTGACTTCCCCTTCTCACGTTTAGTCTTCCTTCAGAGCCCTGCTCCTCTTCAAAAACTCTTCTCTCTCTCTCTCAAATGAGAGGTGGAGCGGGGTATTTATAGGCCTCCACACATGCGACCCTCGATTATTATGTCATGGGGTCCACTTTGCATCAGATCTGACCGTTCATAACGATCCACTTCTAATCTTTGTTGCGCGACTCGCAAAATGAGGAAGTTAGTTGCGCGATCCACATAATGGATAAAGTTCGTTGCGTGGTTCGTTTAACGAATTAGGTTGGATGCGCAACCCGCGCAACCGATTACTAGTTGCCCGACCTGCACAACTACTGAACGAGGTGCTTGATCTTTTTCTTTCTTCTTCATTCTTCCAATTCCCTTTTGATCTTTCTTTATTATTTTATGATCCAATAGGATTGATGGCCCACCAAGATCACTCCTCTCTCTCTCTCTCTCTTTCTTATTGTAGAAAAATGGTGAAAATGCTAAGGGGTGGAGGGGTTTATGTAGAGAAATAGATAAAAAATGCGATTAGGTTAGGTTAATGTGATTAATGTTAGCTTAGGCTAGGATTATGAGAATTTATGCATGATTAAGAATTAATGGTGGATTAAAGGGGCATGAGATGGCATAGTGTGATGATGTCATGCATAGGATATGGTATGGAGAAGAGTTGACTTTGGGGTGTACATGAGAGAGGGAGGGGTATGGGTGTGTGACATCACACACATGAGTAGAGATTCTCTCACCCATGTGTAGTATGGTGTATGTGTGGGAGTATGTATTGGGCACATGTGTAAAATGTAATATATGATGCCATGCGCACATGATACACCGACGATTCTTCGCGGTTTATCTCATTAACAGAGGGTCGCACAGATGTACGGGTGGTACCTCCACAATCGCGGCGATGGGGCGATCGATATAGAATAGGTTTCGAAGTCTTGGGGTTCTGGTCAGTCGGGTATGTACTATGTACGATCGATCCAGGTTTGGCCAAGGGCGTTGATCATCGTGCATATAGGCATAGAAAATGGTAAGAAATGGTTGGGTGGTCATCATGGTATCGATTTCGGTTATTTACGGTTTTATTATGAGGGGTGTACTATAAAGGTTTCTTTTGAGTATTTGAATTGTACATACAGGCATTATTGAGTTTTATTTCGCAAGGTGAGTCACATCTACTAACCAATCAGTCGTACTTATAGGCTCGATCGGGTATTACACATGATATTGCTTAATGTCCTATTTTACTCATGTTTGTGTTGCATGATGAATTTAAGAGCTTGGATTGAAAAAGGTGCTAAAAGCATGGATTTGATGCTTAAAAATCACCAAGGAAAAGAATATATCTTATGAGACAAAGATTGAAGATTTTAAGGTCATAAGATTTAAGAAAACCAAGTGGAGAAAGAAAGAAGTCGAAAGAACAAGTGCAGAATTCACATTGACTGTGTCATCAATCACCATTTGATGATATCGAAGACACATTTGATGACATCGAACAACACTTAATGACATCGAATTTATGAATGAAAATTGAGTTGGTCGTTGGATGGACGAAGTTACACGGCGCGGAAAAAGCACGTATAAAAGTCACCTTCGATGACATCGAAGGCAATTCAGTGTCATCTAACCACTTACGTAGAGTTGCGCGGAATTACGTGGAGTGCATAAATTTTGAGGCGATTTCTGGATTTTTCCAAGGAGGTACAAAAGGAGGTATTGCACAACTATAAATAGGAGTCACCATGGCATCCCTGGGCATCTATCTAGGGTTTAGAGGAGTGAAGCACAAGGGTAGAGAGCCATCGTAAAGCTTTTTTCTTCTTTCTTCCTTAGTTTTTCATGCTTTCTTCTACGATTTTAGATCCAATTATGTCTATAGTTGGCTAAACCTCTTAACTAGGGCTAAGCGGTGAAGCTTATAGCATGATGGAATGTTTATATTGCTTTAATTCTTGTTTATGTTGAATTCTCTTTGATTCTAGTTTGATATTTAAGGAATACTTTCAATTTTTAATGGTTTGTTGTGACTCAAATTACATTAGATCTATAATAGCTTTGAGTATCTTCTTTTCATGCCTTGAGATTGTGAAATTAGAAAATCCTGTTGTTCACCATCATCTCTTAGGCATTGTTGAGTGATGGAATCCCTTCTAACCTTCACAATTCTCCTATGTTTGATTGTGGAATTGGTATATCCTGTTATTTTCCATTATCTCCTGGACATGGCTAAGTAATGGAATCACTTCCAGTTCTCACAACTCTCATCCGTTAAGAATTAGGTCAAAGGAAGTTCAGATTTGATTTTATTGAGATATCTTCCAACTGGATAGGATAGGACTCCGATTCCAGTTGTGTCCTTGAATCAAGTAATAGATCTCCCTGATTGCAATAAGTGGATCCTTGGAAACCCTAGTTCCCACCTTTAAATTTACAAGTTTTCATTAAATAATTCACAATTAATCTCTTTACACCTTCAGATTTAGGTTTACATCTTCTTCTAGTTCTACTTCTAGTTACTTTCGAAATACCCACGAGATTAGTCCCTGTGGATTCGACCTCGGTCTCACCGATATTATTACTACATCGTGACCCTACACTTGGGGTTGTGAACAAGTTTTTGGAGCCATCGTCGGGGACCAACGGTTGCATTTTTTTGAGATTAACTAGTTTTGGAATTAGTTTAAGATTAGAGTTTTTCTACTTTCTATTTTTAGGTTAGGGTTTTTCTAAATTATTTTAGAAACTAACTTAGCTTTCTATTTTTAGGTTTAGAAACTTTCTTTTTTTTATTTTTAAAAACTAATTTACTTTCCCTTTTTTTTTTATAGAAACTAATTAACTTTCTATTTTTAGAAACTTTCCTTTTTCATTTTTAGAAACTAGGTTGCTTTCTTATTTATTTTTTTGAAACTAATTCTCTTTTATTTTTCTTTTGCAGGATCCCAATATAGAAACTTCTAATTTGGTAACTTCTTTCTAATTCTGTCTATTTCTATTTCTAGATTTTTATTTCCTTCTTTCCTTTTAGGTTTAGGTGAGATTCTTAAATAAAGGGCTGAGAGTGTTTCATGCCCAAATATATTGTATATTGGACCCCATTTATTACTTGGTTTTATGAACATGATAATGCTTAATTTTTTATTTTAATCATGCTTGTGTTGTAAGGTGAATTTAAGAGCTTAGATTGAAAAGGATGCTAAAAGTATGGATTTAACGCTCAAAGATCACGAAAGCCAAGGATAGATCTTAGAAGGCCAAGAATGAAGCACTCACATGCCAAAGATCCATGAAAACTAAGTCAAGAAAGAAGAGAAATAAAATTTTGAAGTGAATTTGTGTAATCCTTGACTAGTCCTGGCTCCTACTCGACTGGTCCTGGCCCAGCTCGACTAGTCCTGACTCCTGCTCGACTGGTCTTGGCCCAGCTCGACCAGTTGAGGATTCCTTGACTTGAACTCCATCGACAAAATCATGAAAAATCAGGTCATCCTCGACCCATCGAAGGTGACCCTCGACCAGTCCTGGGTTACATAGCCAACACACGAATTGCAGAAATTTGATGCGGTTTTCAGAATTTTCCAAATCAATGCGAAAGTTTGAGTTGTAAAACTATAAATAAGGGTCCCTAGGACATTCCTAGGCATCATTTAGGGTTTGAGGAGTGAAGGAAAGGCATGGAGAAGTTGTTGCCAAGAGTTTTTCTTCCCTTAGTTGTTTTTATGCTTTTCTTAAGAGATTCTAGTTCAATCATGTCTATCGTTGGCTAAACCTCTTAGCTAGGGCTAAGAGGTGAAGATTGTAGTGTGATTGGGATGTTTTCTTTATTTCAATTCATGTTTTATTGAACTCTCTTGGATTCTAGTTTGATTATGAAGGAATATTTTTAGTTTTTAATGGTTTGTTGTGACTTAAATTACAATAGATCTGTGTTAGCTTGAGATATCTTCTTTTCCTGAATTGAGATTGTGAAATTAGGAGATCCTGTTGTTCACCATCGTCCCTTGGGTATGGTAGGATGATGGAATCCTTCCTAACGTTCACAATTCTCTTATGATTGGTTGTTTGATTGGTAGATCTTGTTGTTTGCCTTGTCTCCTGGGCATGGTTAGGTGATGGAATCACTTCCAAATCCTTGCAACTCTCACCCATTGATGATTAGATCCATGAGAAGTTCAAAGTTCTGAAAAATCTCTTTGTCCTTGAATCAAGCAAGGTAGCATCCTGAGAACCTACAAGTGGATCCTTGGAAACCCTAGTTTTTCACCTTTGAATTTATTAACTTTTTCATTAAATCTCTCACAATTACTCTTTATACTTGCAGATTTAGATTTTCATCTTCTTCTAGTTCTAGTTCTAGTTGCTTTCAGAAGACAACCATGTGGATTCGATCTCGGTCTTACCGAAATTATTACTACATCGTGACCCTACACTTGGGGTTGTCAATAAAAACCCTAGAACAACAACTTAAATTGTGTGTACATCAACTTTACACAATTTTATAAAAATTCTAATTCATACACAACCATAATGTTGTGTTGCTTCTTGTAGCTGCTCGCCCTGCCATCCTATAGCTGCTCCCCCTATCATCCTGCATCACCATGTTCTTAAAACATACAACCATAGAGTTTACATGGTGGGATTGTTCTCTCCCTTTTTGTTAGTGATTGGCAAAGGGTCAATGTATAACAATATCATATAATATGATTGAAGTTGCACTTATAAAGAGGAGAACCATAAATAAGAAGAAATTCAAACATCATTGCACAATATATACCTTTACATTCCAAGCGTGGATATTATTCAAACAGATGTGCAATGGAGAGATTTAACATCATTCAACAAATATCATACCCAAGCTTGGCAGTCATCCATCATTAAACATTTAAAGAGAACATCCAAAAACTAACCTCCCCTCAAACCAAATATTCAGCCCATCCATGGGCATAACTAACCAACAGAAAGAAATATTCAGAAACTACTAGCCCTTCCAAGGGCACGACTCAATAACAAGTTAGCCTATCCGAGTCAGTGAGTCATCGCATACATGCATATGCATACACATACACACACACACGCAAACACACACACACACTTAGGGCAATCAAAAAGATATCCTTGCCTTGAGCTTCAATAGACAATCCAGTGTATATGATGAGGTAAGAAAGTATGCTATGGTGCCAGAGCCGTATCCGATGGGGTAGTGTCATCATGCCTACAAGTCACTAGATCCACAATGTATTGGGTAGTGTGCTGTAATGCCGCAACCATCTTCTCTAGTTCGGAGAACTGCTCCTCCTGTTTGTCAAATTGGCCCTCTAGTCATGTCTGTCCTTATAGTGTCACCCCAACACAATCCTGATGCCGGTTGTGGCGCTGTGCATGTCTAGAATTAGGGGTGGTTGGGATAACCGGTGGTGGTTGTCCCTCGTCCTCTATTGCTACAACTATCTCCCCCAAATCTTTGTCTTCGCTTGCATTTCCTCTTCCTCTGAAGCTCCCGATAGTGGATGAAATTTGAGGTCCATCCTTTTAATGTTTGGTTTTGTGAAGCGTTGCAAAGGATGCTCCGGGTCATCCGTTAAGAGTAAGCCCAACTCATTGCTCAACACATTGATAAGGTGTGGAAATGGGAGTTGAGTGGGTCTAGAAGAGTGAAGGGTTACCACAAGTTGATGAACAATCAAGGAAGGAAGACATAGCTTCACACCGGAGCCAATACTATATAGGACAAGGAGCATGAACAGGGTTAAATCGACACGATTGGTCCCTTTTGGATAAACATTTGTAGAGAAGATACCATGAAGGACTCGATACTTCAGCAGCATGTATTTGGTCTTGAGAGCATTCCCTTAGTGTCAAGGGACGTCTTGACCATAACATGTGAACTTTGTCATTAAGGAGCGAACCGTAGGATCATCAATATCTAGTTTAGACAGAGCTATTGGGGATAGAGTGAGACCGAATTGACTAGTAATAGTTTCAATAGTGATCAACACTAGTTCCCCCAAAAGTGACTGTTATAGAAGATGGTTCCAAAACAAGAGAGTGACAATAGGCAGGAAAATGATAGACTCTCTCATCATGGCATATCCAAGTTCTAATGCCATGACTTAGACTTATCATTCTTGGTCATGTGGTATCAGATAGCTAGATCATTCTTTCTACTACTTTCAATTACGTAGTAGTTGTTGGTTGAGCGAAGACCCTTCATAATACATTTTCCTGATAGGTCTGAGATCTTGCACTCTTCTTTGGAGAATATGACCATGTGTTCTTTGTCACAGATTTGTGAGATACTAAGAAGATTGTGTTTAAATCCTTTTATGAAAAGAACATCTTCAATCATGGTCATTTCAGGGCCAACAATTGTTCCTTGCCCAATTATCTTTGTAGAGCTCCCATCTCCAAATGTGACCGTCCCACCATCAAATTTTGAATAGTCGTAGAAGTGGGATTGATCACCAGTCATATGTCTAGAGCAACCACTATCTAGATGCCACTTGGACCCATTACCTGCATTAAGATCAGAATGAATTATCAAGCAAGTGTTCTTGTTTTTCAGTACCCATTTTGTGACAATTTTTCTTGGTGAAGGTGCTTTGTCTTTATCATGGGCCTATTTGGATTTTTTAGGTAATTGAATCAGATTTCCTTGTTTCATTAATTCTTTAGTTTTCTGATTTAGTTGTGATACCTGATTCAATAATTCCTCCATCCTTTTTATCATTTTGGGTGGGGTAGGATGTTTCTTTCTTCTCTTGGTATTTATTTTGAAGGACTCTTGACATTCTGCATTGTTCTTCCAGTTGGTTTATATTTACTAGAAAAGTTCAAACCGGAAGTGGAGTGAGACCTTTCAAATGTAAAACATTCAAACCTGTAATGTCCTAAATCTCCACATAAATGACATATAGGGGTGTCCCAAGTATTGGTTCTAGATGCCATATTTTTCTTAATCATAGGTGGTGCAGGAAAGGAATTTGATTTACAAGATTCATAGCCTAAGCCTCTCCTATCCTTCTGTGTTCTTCCCATTCCTAGAAGTTTTTCTAGTTTTTTGCTACTTGAGGAGAATCTATGACTAAGTTCAATAGATTATTTTGATTTACCTAGATAAAAAATAAGTTTATGATTTTCATTCTTTAGGTGCATATTTTCAGTTTCCAAGAGTTCAATCTATTTGTTTAATTTTTAGCATTTCAGATGTGAGGGAAGCAGTTTTCCTTTCTAGTTATCATTTTCAATGTGGTATTACTGAAGATCATTTATCAAGTAGGTATTGATTTCCTGAGTTTTGTTCACCTCATCTTGTAGTAGTTTGTTTTTATTTTCAGCAACACCAAGTTTCTTAAGGACACTGATGTTATGGATATAAAGTTGATCATAAGCATCATGGATATCATCCTTTTCTTCTTCTACTACTTCATCATTATCATCACAGGGGTGTGTCTCTTTGGTTTGTGATTCATCTCTTTCCTCATTATCCCTTGAATTGGGAATGACTGTAGTGGTGAAGGCCATAAGTATTTTTAAGAATTTTCGGTCTCCATCACTTTTAGAATCATTGCTTTCAGAATTGAATTCATCCGTGTCATTCCATGTGGCTGCCATAGCCTTTCCTTTTGATTTCTTGGTGGGACAATTGGGAGGCAAATGGCCATATTCCCTGCAGTTATAACATTGAGGTTCTTTGGACTTCTTAAATGATTTGCCTATTTGGCACTTGTTGTCCAGTTGTTTCCCTTTGTTATTGTATGATTTTCCACAATTCCTGTTGAAGAATTTTTTGAATCGTTGAGCCAAGAGAGCTACCTCCTCATCACTACCTTCATTTTCACTTTCCTCTTCCTCTATAACTCTCATGTTTTTAGAGGTCTTAAGAGCATTGTTTTTGGATTTTGTGTGAGGTTTTAGGTGTAGTTCAAAGGTTTGTATGAAACCTACTAGTTCTTCTACTTTCATTTCCTCAATGTTCCGACATTCTTCTATGGTGAAGACCTTAGGGTTAAATCATTCCGGCAAAGATCTCAGAATTTTCCTACAAATTTTAGATACCAAAATTCTTTCCCCAAGTCCCCCCATCGAGTTACATACGTTGTTTAACCTAGTGTAAAACTCTATTAATGTCTCATGTTCTTCCATCTTTATGTGTTCAAATTGAGATGTTAGAAGTTGCAACCTGGACATTTTTACTGTGTTAGTTCTTTCATGGGTAGTTTGTAATAACTCTCATGCTGCCTTTGAGTTTACACACATACATATTTGATTAAAGACATCTATTGAAACTCCACAGTAAATTGCATTCATGGCTTTGGCTTCACACATCCTCATTTCTTTGTCATATTGAGTCCACTTCTCCTTTAGTTTGGGTTTAGAAATTGTTGTACTATTTTCAAGAACCAGTTGTTCAGTAGATGGAACATATCCATTCTTAACAATCTCCCAAACATCATAATCTAAGGTTTGTAAGAAGTAGATCATTCTTGCTTTCCAGTACGAATAGTTCAGGCCATTAAAAATGGGAGGATGCGAGACTGATGTTTCATCTCCTTTTCCCATAATTCCAACTTTAGACAAGATCTTTCTCTAAGTGATTAAACCCTCCAAGAGGAACCCGCTCCGATACCAAATGAAATTGCAATTTAGACCGCTATAGTAGAAGTATGGAATATGTCAAAGTGTCCTAGAGGGGGATGAAAAAGACTTTATAAAATTTATGTCAATTCAAAATCCTAATTCCTTAGTCTTGATCTAATATGCAATTAATCAAGATGTGGCAATCTTAACTCTATAGGCTTCCAAGCCAAGTAGAGGATCCAAACAATAGACTACTTAAGATAGTTCAATAAAGTAATTAGTCTATGTAGAATGTATGAGTGTGTGGGATGTGATTCATATTAGTTCTAACCATTCACATGCATCAATTTAAGCATTCAAGATAAGCATGATTAAATGATTACTCAAATAGAAATCCTAAACACAATCATATATAGTGGTTCAGCTATCTGCCTACTCCACTCCCAGCAGACACACTCAACCCTTGAGTGTATTGGATTTCACTAACGGAGGTTTCAAATTAGGTTCACCTCAACCCATTATAACCTACACAAGGTTGACACTAGGACCTACACAAGGTTCCTAAGGATGCCTACTCAAGGCAACCATTCATGCCTACACAAGGCAATCAGTACCTATACAAGGTACTCAAATGTGTCTACGAAAGACAATTAATCATGCCTACACAAGGCAATCAGCACCTACACAAGGTACTCAAATGTATCTACGAACGATAAATAAACATGCTTACACAAGGCAATCAATCATGCCTACTCAAAGCAATCATACAGTACCTGTCACACCCTAAACTCAGAAACCGGGCTCACAAAATTTCCGATCACCGAATCCAGTGTTAACAGCCTCTATAGTACCCCATTCTCGGCTCCTAGTGCGCATGCGCTAGATTTTGATCCTGGGATCCTACAAAGAGGATTTTCAGTATGATTTTTTTTTGTATGGAGCATAACCACAAGTATACCCAAATCATAAAGGCAACATCATCATCACATATCCACTAATATAATCATTTGGATACAATGCTGAAAGGGAAATACATGTATCAAAATCAAAGCTAGAGGATAGCTGCACGCTCCAAGCTTAACGCTGCTGCAACCTAATGCCACTTGCACGCATCTATCGTGCATAAGCTTACAAAAGCTAATAGGGTGGTGAAAGTGTGTGCACAAGATAAGTGCCAAGTATTCCATAAGGCCATAAATCATACATCATTGAAATAAGCAGAAATACTGACAAGATCATGAATCATACAATATCAGAGTAAGCGGAAATATACTAGTAAGTCCATAAGTACTATCAGCTGTACCAAGGCTACGCGATGCAAAACATAATAAGACAGTAACAGATGCTGAGGATGCAATACAATATGTAAATCCTGACGAGCCACGAATACCATCAACCTCATCTAGGCCATATAAGTGCAAAAACATAGTAACCCAAAATGCTAAGTACTGCAGATGCAATGTAATATGCGGTGCGAATGAAATGACCATGCTGGAATGTGAAGTCGGGATGATAATACGAAGTATCACAGGCTATGGGGTCCATCACAAGGGACTTCTATCCAAACCAGTCACATACCTAAATTTGGATAGTCAGACAAAATGTGGTAAACTCCTGATCTCAGGTTAGTCGCGCGCCCAACCAAAATCCTGGCCATGCGATGGTACACATAATAAATAGTCAAGCACCACCAGCCCGAGTGGATAGTGAATGAATAAATAAATGGATATGCAATTCCTACTCAACAAGTCCACATATCTGTACGGTTGCTCTTTAGGGAAATCACCAAGGTTTCACATGGTTTCTTCTAGAGTATGAGTAGGTAACCAGGTTCAATATATACATATATCATTTTAAAATATACAAAAAGTGGTGGTGTAAATGTGTCCAACTAAGCCCAGATGTCCCAGTAATCCCTGGGTAACGGCACGTAGCTTAGATCGGCCTATCCGAGAGTTGGAAGTAGGAGAATTCCTCCTCCTCATCTAAGAAGTCCTGCTCCATTGCATAGATGTCATCTATACCTACATCTACATTAGAGTCTGGTTGGTGTTTTAAAACACCGTCCCAGAGTGGGAGTGAGTGATCAACTCAGTGGTTCTATAAGGTAAAAGATACACATGTTATCAAGTCAATCAAAGCAGTAATGATAAATCAGTCATAACAATCACTTCCTAACTACTCTTTTTAATGCAGGAATGGGGTGCAAGTAATGATGCATGCCCTCACCTATCAATGCTCCCTCACATGTGACTCCAATAGCCTATTTCTCATATGACAACACTTCCTCAAACGGTGAACTCCAATGCCTTTTTGGCATATCCTAACTAATGTAGTGTGATGCATGGTCATGTTAGCGAAGTGACTGATTATGCTCATTCACACAGCAAGTTTGGGAAGCTAGGATACCTCCCTTTATATCATTGACCCAAATCGAACATTTGGCATTAGACAACTGCAATGGTCCTACTCCTATGTTCTTGATCCATCTAGGTTCGTCACTCCTAAATAAACACATATGATAGGCAAGTTGTAGGTTCGTCACTCTTAGTCAAACTCATACAATAGGCAAGTTGCAAGATGTTGTGCTCGCGGTCACTATGGGGAGGCTTGTCACCCCAGCATAGGCTGACAACATAAACACGGTGTCCCATACCACCATGCCTGGCTCATGAGTCTTAATTGCTTACTAGTCACTATGGGGAGGCTCGTCACCCCAGCGTAGGCCGACAGCTCGGACATGGCGTCCCATTCCACCATGCCCGGTTCATTTGTCTTAGTGGATCGTGGTATCATGATTAAAGTGGATCTTTACATTGGTGAGGGGTACCTTAGATTCGAGCAATCATGTCCATACATGGTAAACACACAATAGGTCAATTAGTTCACTAGGCAAGCTCGATTGGTATAGGTGCACACTGACTTAATCAATATGGAGCGTGTAAGCACCCCTCGTGGCCTAGCCACTGTCGACAATCATCGTGTGACTCAGATTCATTGAGTTTACCCAAGGTGGTGAGACTAATTCAGCCAGTCGAACAAGGACTTTTACCGATTGCCTGGGCTACGTTTGTAGCCTCAATCCTACTCAAATGCGGCTAACAACCATGCGTAATAATTATCCCAACATTTAATAAACAATCCATGTGAATTTCTCATGTGGGCATTTCATCAAACACATAGACCATGCTAATACAACATGCATTTATTAATTGATTTCATAGAGGAAATTATACATATGCATAAGAGAATCAAAATCTTATCCTAATATTCATAGTAAATACAAATCATCAACAATTTTCTCATTTAGACAATTTATCGAACACATTAACTACGTTAGTTGCAACATATGTTTTATCAATTCTTTATATAGAGAGATTTACATGCATATGACAATGATGAATCCTAGATTAGAAATCATGGCAAGCACAAATCAGTTTCTATTGCTCATTTAAATATTTCAACAAATACATAGGGTGCATCATTTAATTATCTCAGTTCATAGGTGTATCTCATACAAAAATCAACACATTTAAGACAATACAGTAGCAATTAAGACAGACATAAATCATTAGTTGTCATGAAAGCATTGATAAACATCAACCTAAGCATTTATAGTCCACACCTTTCGTTAGTATGCTCGACTCGCACTTGGTCCAAATTCTACGTTTCCAAAAATGGAATGTCGAGCACCTAAATGATGAAACTGGTTAGCCAGGTTGATGAAAAACTATCTAGGAGTTCTACATCGATATTAGGGTTAGTATTTCTTACCCGAAATCGTAGCCGAAAGAGGTTTGGTAATGCAACGGGGTGGTGATTTGGCGTGTGGGTGCGTGGGAGAAGATTTCCCACAGTTGAAGCGATCTCTTACACTTCCTCTTTCTATTTTCTCATCTCTCCTCTCTCTCTTTTTTAGGGTTTGAAATTCGTTTTTGTGAGAGAGAGGGTGTGTGGGAAGCCATTTATAGCCCCAGATGTGATGCAAATGGCCCCAGGGCCACTTTATACATGGTTTATATCCTGTCGGCGGCTGTTTTTGACGAACAAGGCTCATAAAGAGGCCCATGACCCATCTACATCATAAGGTATGCTCCCTGACAATGGATCCATGCCAGGACATGATTTCGATGCGATCAGATAAGTCGATCGACCGTGGAGAGCCTGTCTCAGATCAACAGTTGTATGTGTTCAATCGAGGCCACGGTTATACGGATATGTGCAAGGAGATTTCCTTTCCCCATGGGTGAAATTTGGTCACAAACTAACAGTCTGAATTCTTCAACTTTGCGTGAGAGCGAACGACACAATTCTCTTAAGTTTCAATTCATTTTCTAAGGATATCGCGTTTCTCATGCACTTCACTCATAACTCAAGTTAGACATTTCTAGATACTATATGGGATTGATTTTCGTGTTGGTTGTCAAGCCCAGCAGGATAGACATCTTCCTATAATTTCGCAGTCATCGGACCCTTGACGTGCAGTCTAGGTCCGTTACCGAGTTTCAATGTACTCCCAAGAGTGACAAGCCCTTGGGATTTCTCCTAGGTCTTAAAATGACATTGAGTCAATGGTACTCACGGTTTTAGGCCTCCTATTTGTGAAAATGGTGGCTCAAGCTTAATCCACTGATTATTTAGTACTTGACTTAATCCCATCTAAATTATACGATAGGATGAGGTCTTTGGATTGTTCTACCTGAGGTTATACTCAGGTCTTTGTACAGAAATTTTCGGGACGTTACACATATGATACTATGATTTAGATTGAAATTTGATGAAAAATCACATTAATAAGGTTGGTAAGGTCACTCGGTGAGAGGCTTAGTGACGAGCAGACAAAACTAAGGAAAGTAGGGGTTCCCCTAGGATCTTGAGTAGGGGTTTTGTGAGGATCTTGAGCATCTTGGCCATCCAAGATCCAATCGGAATAATTTCGATGCTTGACAATAGTTCAAGTCCATTCATTAAATCTTAATCATTTAAATCTCTAATCGAGAAAATTAAATGCTATTTGAAAGATTAGATCTACACACATCGATCAAACTCAATCTTGACCATCCAAAGCTCTGATCGACATAATTGGACGTCATATGACAGATCAGATCCACACACATCAATCAAACCTTTGATCTTGACAATCCAAAGCTCTAATTAAAAGTAATGGGACATCATATGATGGATCGAATCTGCCACCCGTATCGTTCAACACTGATCTTGATAATCTAATGCTTTGATCATGACAATTGGATGTCATATGAGAGATCAGTTTTTCCTAGATCCTTACTGATTTTACCAAACTCAACAATGTAATACTAATCAAACTCATGCGATGACATGATGAAAGTAAGCTTGTTTTTTTTTTAAGGCCAAGATAAAAATCGCCTGACGATGCTCACCCATAAGATTGGGTGGAAACTTCAAAATAAATGGTCTAGAAAAAATCTTTCAAAAACATATTGGGATAAAAGCCCCCATGAAACAATCTTTTACTATTCACAACCCCAAGTGTAGGGTCATGATGCAGTAATAATCTCAGTGAGACCGAGGTTGAATCCACAGGGACTAATCTCGTGTGTATTCTGAAAGCAACTAGAAGTAGAACTAGAAAAAGATATGAATCTAAATCTGGAATTAAAGTGACTAATTGTGAAGTGTGTTTTTAAAAACTTAAGAATTCAAAGGTGGGAACTAGGGTTTCCAAGGATCCACTTGTAGCAATCAGGGTGATTCCTTACTTGATTCAAGTAACACAATTGGAATTGGAGTCCTATCCTATCCAATTGGAAGATATAGAAATTAAGGTCAAATTTGAACTTTCTTTGACCTAATTCTCAAAAGAGGAGAATTATGATAATTGGCAAGGATTCCATCACCAAACCATGCCCATGAGACGATGACAAATAACAGGATTTGCCAATTCTATAATCTTAAAACAAGAAAAGAAGATACTTAAAGCTATTACAGATCTACTGTAATTTAAGTCACAATAAATCATTAAAAAATGAAAATATTCCTTAAATATCAAACTAGAATCAAAGTTCAACATAAACATGAATCAAAGCAATAAAAACATCCCATCATACTACAAACTTCACCTCTTAGCCCTAGTTACGAGGTTTAGCCAACCATAGACATGATTGGACCAACGTCTCTTAAGAAAAACATGAAAACAACTAAGGAAGAAGGAAAATAAAAAACTCTTAGCGACGACTTCTCCGCCCTTTTGCTCCACTCAAACCCTAGAATATGCCTAGGAACATCCTAGGGAGTCCTATTTATTGTTATGGAACTCCAACTTTTGCACCTAGTTGGAAAACTCTAGTAGCCGCCTCAAATTTACGCAGTTTGCTAAAATAAACTTCACTTTGTGCATTTTTTTAAAATAGATTGTACTCTGTGCAATTTCAGAAAATGACTCAAAGTTTTAGAATATGCTTTTTTAGGACGATTTCAGTATTCCTTTTCTTCACTTTAAATCTTTAATTCTCTTCATTCCTCACTTGGTTTTCTTAGATCTTTGATATGTGAATTCTTCAATCTTGATCTCTTAAGATCCATCTCCTGCCTTGGTGATTCTTGAGCATCAAATCCATGCTTTTAGCACCCTTTTCAATTCATGCTCTTAAATTCACGTTGCAACACAAATATGAGTAAAATAGAACATTAAGCATTATTATGTTTGTAAAATCAAGATATAAATGGGGTTTAATATGCAATATTTGACCCTCAACACAATTCCCAACCAGCATTTTGCTAGTCCCGAGCAAAGTATATGAAAGATAAATCTCAATGCTTAATGTCAGAAATCTTTTTCAGAAAATAATCTTTTGTGCACTCAAGTATGAATGGGTAGAATTAAGATATGAAAGAAAAACCTAAAACCTAATCACATAAGCAACCAATTAAAGAAGTTCTTTGTCTATTAAATCGAAGTATAATTTACATATCAAGTTTTTCAATGTGCTCATTGAAAGTCAATTTACTTCTGTACGAGTACTATTAATTTGTCATGCTAGCCATGCTCACCACTTCAAGATTGGTTTGAAACTCAAGTACTGATTCCGAACTTATCCCATTTTCCTTCTTTTTTCAGCTTTTGATTTTATATTGATGGTGAATTTTTATTTTTATATTCTTTTCAAATTTTTCATTCTTTTCATTCTTTTTTTTTTATGACTTCTTTCTCGATCTTCTGTTTTTTAACTAGTTCTTTTCTTCTTTTAAGGTGGATAAAATTCTCCAAACTCGATTCTCACAATCCATCAATGATTCATATACTAACAATCAGAAATTCCAGTATATCCTATAGAAGGCAAATTGAATGTGTCTTGTGATTTAACATGATATTCAAACTTCCACTTAATCAATTAAGCGTAAGTACTTAGGTGATAAATTACTTAGATTATTAGACTTTAGTAATTCAAAATTCAATCTCTATCTTATCATACCCAAAGCACTCTTAAGTACATAATTCATCACTTCCCAAACAGATTTTAACTTAAAACATTGAAAATTTTCAAAAATTTTACTCAAAATTGAGAAAACACTGATTAGTTCACCTAATCCCCCATTCCCAACTGAAAATTCAACATTGTCCTCAATGTAAAAGAATTAAACATGTAATGCAACATAGGTAATGAAAAGAAAAGGGAAGTGATGAAAAGGCAGTACTTGAAGAAGGAATTTTGAGGCTTTTCCAATGGTCTCAGTGTGAAGATGGGTTAGTACAAGAATTAAACCAACGAGAAGCAAACTATCATAAAACAGTGGAAAACAAACTATCTTAAAACATCAGAAAGTGATAAACCTACTTTTACCTCCATCAGACTAGGAGATCAATCCTGGTACACAGGATCACTCAAAGGTATGAACATGTCCTCTTAATCAAATTTCTCAACAAATGGCTTTAATCGATGTCCATGTTCAATGTCCATGTATGAACATGTCCTCTAAATCAAATTTCTTAACAAATAGCTTAAAACGATGTCCATTTACTTTGGACTCATTGCCACTGTTTGGATTCTGAATCTCGGCAGCCCC
The DNA here is from genome assembly GCF_029962835.1 of Magnolia sinica. Lineage (NCBI taxonomy): Eukaryota > Viridiplantae > Streptophyta > Magnoliopsida > Magnoliales > Magnoliaceae > Magnolia > Magnolia sinica. The sequence goes on from NC_080580.1 coordinate 66,101,650, forward strand.
ATGAGGATAGACATTAGTAATAGTAAAAGGGCCGGTCCAACGAGATCGGAGTTTTCCTGAAAAAAGAAGTAACTAAGAATTGTACAAAAGGACCTTCTGACCTAGTGTGAATGATTTTCGAAGAATGTGTTAGTCATGAAACACCTTTATCTTGTCCGTATAAATTCTCGAGTTCTTATATGCCTCATTTCGGATCTCTTCAAGTTCGTTTAATTGAAATTTGCGTAGCGAGCCAACGTTGTCCAAATTGAAATTCAGATTTTTAATAGCCCAATAGCCCTTATGTTCCAATTCCACGGGCAAGTGGTAAGCCTTCCCATAGACAAGTATAAGTGCTGTGATGTATAAAGCACCCTAATTTGTTAAATTTCGAGGAGACAAAATAATTTATAGTGTGACTTATTCATGTGATGGAAAGTTCACCTTCAAGATTAACATATAAAGTTGGAAAGTGCAAGGCATGAAGATGGTACTTAAAGTTTGAGTTCTACTTCATTTCAAGTTCAAGATCAAGCTACAATTACAAGTCTACTTTAAGTAGAAGATCCACTGAACGCTACTGAAGATTCAAGTAGTAATTTCAAGGTATATACTTCAATGTCCAATAATTACAGCTATAACTGACCTTAGAAAGACCTAGACTTATGTCCCTGCATATGATAATTATACATGGATTTTTATACTTTGGTTAGGCTTAAATTCTACTAGTCTAAGCCTAAGTTTCCAGGCTCTAGTTTGACCAGTCCAAGAAATGCTTCAACCAGTCCAAGATTCAAATTCAAAAATCAAAATTTTCTGGTAGTTCCTTGACCAATCGAGCAGTGTGCTCGACTAGTCGTGGACACTCACTCGACCAGTCAAAGGGAACTCGAATTGAACTCTAGAACTGAATTCATGCTCCCTCGACCAGTCGAAGGCTTTGCTTGTAAGACCAGTATCTTAGACCGTACAGTTCCATAGACTCCCATAGTCCTCCTGGTCGAATTTCGGCAACCCACGGCGCGTAAATAACATTTGCGCATGACCCTGAGTCGCGTCCTATCAATCTGAGTCGACTCCACCCGAGACTTGTACCCTTGCGACCATGTTGTTGCCGTGGTTCTAACGCTATATCTTACGTGCTAATGTAATACCCAGGCTAGAAGTTATGGGCCTGCATATTTTCTGAAGAAACGTTGCACGTTGCAGATTTTGAGAGAATTTATACCTAATGTCAAATCAATCAATCAATCAAGTCAAGTACCAACACTCATCCCTCTCTCACCTAAAGTAAACTCTTCAGTCAAGTACACATCCATCACCCATCACCCATCTCTCACCCATCACACCCATCACTCTCCCTTATAACCACTCTCTCTCTCTCTCTCTCTCTCTCTCTCTCTCTCTCTCTTCCCTACCATTTTTCAAAGCAACCATGAGGAGAGGAAACGTCAATGAGAGGAGCCAAGTGTGGCCCACTCCCTACCACCCTATCACCCATCTCCACCATTCAATCTTCATCTTCCACCATCAATGGGAAAGCCTGTGAGCTAAGGAGTCCATGGAGCCTAGAAGAAGCAGAATCGGTGGGTGTTTTGTAGGGTCAGATTGCAATTTTTGTGATGAACAAATTGGGGCCTACCGAATGATGGTATGGATCCCATTTGGTACCCATCTTGTTGTATGCATTGTATATGGCCCACCTAGGGGAGCTCATAGTGGCGGAGCTCCCCCGTCTCACGTTCTCTCCCTCTCTCTCTCTCCATCTCTCTCTTTCATATTTTGTGGCCCACCATGACGAATGTATTTTATCCATGCCATCGATAAGCATGTTTAGATGGAAACCCAAATATCAGCTTATTCCAGTTAGTGGGCCACACTCACGTGGACCCCACCCTGCTGCACGTGGTCCGTAACTACACTGCCCATCCATTTTTCAGATCATTTTAGGGTGGGCCAGACGGGCTAGGACCTACTGGACAACTACTATCCAAACCATCCAGTAGGCTTAGACGCAGGTAAAAAAAATCAAATATCAGCTTGAGCCAAACTTTGGTGGGCCACACATGTGGACCCTACTTTGATGTATGTACTGATCCACATCATCCACCCTATTTCCCAGCTCATTTTAGGCGTTGAGCTGAAAAATGAAGTCAATCTGAATCTCTGGCGAGCCATATTGTAGAAAATAATGGTTTTGGGTGATTTAAATTGTTAGGACCCGTTGTGACATTTCTGTGCGTCAAAACATATCCAATATTGGGCTCATTGAACCTGTCCTGAGCTCGGGAACCTAGTAGGTAGACTTGATCACCCAGATGTGGACCCCACCTATGAAAATCTATAGATAAATATATATATATATATATATATATATATATATATATTAAACAACAGATGCTGTTGCTACTAGCGTCCACTACTTGGTTGGACACAGGGTCAGTGGGCCTCACCACAGGCACCACCTTGATGCATGTTGAACATCAACACTGTTCATTTGATGGGTCCCCTTTAATTATTAGGACATCCCAAAAATCAGCTGTTCATGACACTCAGGTGGTCCACACCACCAAATAGCAGGGGATTGAACGTCTGCCATTGAAACCCTTTTTGGGTCACAGAAGTTTTGGACCTAGATGTAATTTATTTTTCCTCTTAATTCAGGTCTTTGTGACCTTATGAGCAGATTGGATGGAAAATAAATGTTATGGTGGGCCCCATGTGGGACCCACCTGTGAAGAGGATTGGCTGGTGTACGTTTACACCAGCTATATAGTTGTCGTATTAACGTCATAAGTTTTGTGGCTCTAATCACGAGGTATGTGTGATATCCATACTGTCCAGTTGTCTGGACGGTGGAAGCCCCTGTGATGTGTGGGTTTAATCCCCACCGTCTATCCATTTGGCAGCCTATGGGGCCCACCCCACACGTACTACACGTGTGGGGGTAGGGCCCACCTTGATGCATGTTTGTATATCCAGCCGTCTGTCCGGTTGGGCTGGACGTGGGCCACCATCCTGCATGTATTTGATATCCACGCCGTTCATCTATAGGGCCCACCCTGCATGTGTGTGTTGTACCACACTGTCCAGCTAGGGACGGTGGGTCCCATGTGATGTATGTGTTGCTCCCATGTTGTCCGTACATGTGGGACCCCACCTTGATGATATGTATTTCATCCACACCGTCCAACAACTTGGGACGGTGAGGTCCACTGTGATGTATATGCATTATGTCTGCACCGTCCATTTGAGTACGTGGGACACCCTGGTGTATGGGTTTCATTCTCACCGTCCAGGGATGTGGGTCCCACATGATTTATGTGTTTTATCTATATCGTCCAACCATCTGTAAAGATCATTATATGGCATTACAAAGAGAATGAGATAGATCTAAATTTCTAGTTGAAAACCACAATTATTTATGTTATCCACGTTGTCCAGCAGCCGTCAGCTCCAAAGTGATGTATGTGTTATAAATCTGCATCGATGGTGGGATTCGCATGATGTATATGTTTCATATCTGCACGATCCACTTGATGGGTCCCATCTGCCATGAGCAGGGCCCACCTGCTGGGTGGCCCATTGAGTTGTATATGTGGCCCTGGAGTGAGGCCCGATGTGATGTATTTATGGCCCATCCATGAGGCCCACCTTGATGTATTTATGGCCCACCTTGATGTATTCATGGCCCATCAATGAGGCCCACCTTGATGTATTTGTGGCCCATCCATTAAGGCCCACTTTGACATATTTATGGCCCATCCATAAGGCCCACCTTGATGTATTTGTGGCCCATCCATGAGGCCCACCTTGACGTATTGGTGGCCCATCCGTTAAGGCCAACCATGACGTATTTATGGCCCATCCACGAGGCCCACCTTGATGTATTTATGGCCCATCCATGAGGCCCGCCTTGATGAATTTGTGGCCCATCCATGAGGCCCACCTTGATGTATTTGTGGCCCATCCGTTAATGTCCACCTTGATGTGTTTATGGCCCATCCATGACGCCCACCTTAATGTATTTGTGGCCCATCCGTTAAGGCCCACCTTAATGCAATTGAAGCTCGTTTGATGAGGCCCAATGTGATATATATTAACCATTGAGTGAGGCCCAATATGATGTATATATAGCCCTTGAGTAAGGCCTATTGTGATGTATATTAGGCCCTTGTGTGAGGCCATGGGCCCACTATATGTTTGGCAATATATGGGCCACTCCTTGGGAGCAATGTTGGTTAAATGTCCACATTGATGAGCATTGATGGTTAAATGTCCACATTGATAGGCAATGATGGTTAAATTTTTACATTGTAACCTTCCCTTAGGCCCTTTGTTAGGCCGATTATTGATACCGATTGCGAGTACGTGATAGTATAATATCATGACACATGCCCATACGCATCATCTGCATGCTTAATATGAGGTGTGGTTGACTATTGCATATGCGATTGGGTAGGTTGTTATGGGGCTCCTGGATAGGCGGAGTTGACCCACATGAGCACACGGTACGCATGGGTTTGATATATGACTAGATGGTATGACTCATGCATCTTGCATTTTGTGATAAGACCACCGTACACCCTAGTGTCTGTTAGTGCTATAGTTTAAAGCCCTGTTTATTGTCCAATTTGTGGTGCCAAAGACACTAATATAAAGCTTGCATATATGAAGAACAAAGCTCTATTCAAGATCAACTTAGTTTGACAAGCACTGTTCATAAGTCAAGACTCAAGAAAGTGAGATTGTTTGACTAGATTCAAGAAGCTTTCAAGTTCAAACTCAAGAATCTCAAGAAGCTTTCAAGTTCAATCTCAAGATCTCAAAAAGCTCTCAAGTTTAAACGACATCAAGACTTCAAGCTCCATTACTTTTAAAGGTCACTCGTCTCTAAAGTTTCAATGTCCTTACTTCACTATTGAGGTATGACTGACCATAGGTTGACCTTTAAAGTAGGTCATTTTGGATACATAATTCATATATTTTATATAAGTAAGTTTGGTTTGTTCTAAGACTAGTCCTAAACTTTGTTCGACTAGTCCTAGCACTCGACCTATCTAAATATTTCCTGGATCAGTCGTAAGTTTGTTACAAAAATCGATAATTTTCTGTTAGGCTTCGACTAGTCCAGGGGACTGTTCGACCAGTTGTAGGAACAGTGTCGACTGCATCTACGACCAGTCGTAGACCTATGACTCAAAGAACAGCGTTGAAATTAAACAACCTACGACCAGTCGAAGGAGACTTACAACCAGTCAAAGGAGACCTACGACCAGTCGTAAAACTGCCAAATCTTATCGCGCCCGAATTTTTAAATATCTGTTGGTTCTATGACCAATCGTATAGGTCCTTAGACCAGTCGAAGGTGTGATTTGCTCACCTATAAATAGAGCACAAATCTTAGAATAAATAAGGCAATTCAAGTCAATTTAATTCGGTCTTCTGAGAAATAAGTCGGTGCTCCATTTATGCTAAGTGTGCATATTTAATATTCTCTTTCTTTAGCTTTGTTAATTGATTTTATTTCTTGCATTCCAATCTAATCTAAAAAGTGGAATTGTTGTTTTCCTTTTTCTGAAATCAAAATCAATTAGAGCTAGCCCTTTTGTTTTAATTTAAAATCTATTAGGACCTAGAACCATTATAAAGTGAGTATTGGACATTGAACTTTGACATTCAAATCTCTACTCCGACTTAGTTCTTCTGGGCTCCTACAACGAATGAGAAAATCAGGTATTTTACAATTTGTGTAATTTACATTGTTTGGTTTTATTTGAGGTTAAGCCAGAAAAATCTCAAAGTTGTTGGTTATCTGAGGAGATCTAGAAAACTCAGAAGTGAGGGTTTTTGAATTGTATAAGCCCTTTGAAAAAGACACAATTGTGAAGGTTTTGGGTGAACCTGTGAAAACCTATTTGATAGTGAACGCTAATATCCCATGTGTGAGGATATTAGGAGTGGAGTAGCATTCTGTGTGGCTGTTGTTTAACAATTGGTGAACACACAGGCGAACCACTATAATTCTTTGTGTTGTAGATGTGTGATTTATATTTCCTATCTTTTATCATTCAGAATTGTGGAATGTACGTGTGAATGTGAATGTTGTAATCATTTCATTTCAAGCGCAGTGGGGAATGTTGTAATAATTTAGATTTACATTTCAACATTATATTTTTGCTCTCTTTATTACGTTGAGCTTCAGTTTCTTTGTTTGTTCTAGAAATAAGGTTGTCCTACCATAAACTTTGGTTTTTGGTGTAAGGTTGTCCTTAAAACAATTTTTGTTTCTATTTCTCTATTTTAGGTTGCTTTCCATTCCTATACTGTGATTGGTGTATAGTGCTATCTATTCTTTGTTTCATATTCCGCAGTATTTAAATTTAATTTGGCATAGTCCTATTCACCCCCCCCCCCCCCCTCTAGGACATATAGCTTGGCCATTTCAAGTGGTATCAAAGCCTAATAGCTCGCTCTTATTGCTTTTTATTTGGATTGAATTCCTGAGCTAACGATCTAAGCTATATATAAGATGTTAAGTTTCGATAGCCTATCAGTCACTAGGCCTTCACCCTTTGATGGCTCCGATTATGCCTATTGGAAAGTCAGGATGAGGATCTTCCTCAAATCAATGGATGAGAGGGTGTGGCAAGCCACAGTGACAGAATGGAACTCACCTACCACTGAAGTGACTGGTATTAATGGTTCAAAATCAATGAGAGTAACACCATATTTCTCATGGACCACCCTTCAGAAAAATGAGAATAGTGCCAATGCAAAAGCACTAAATACAATCACTTGCACACTATCACCAGATTAGTTCAAAAAAATTATATCCTATGATACTGCAAAACAAGCCTGGGATATATTAGAAATGACACACGAGGGTACTATAATTGTCAAAAAATCTAAAGTCTAACTCCTTACAACCAAATTTGAAGAAATTCATATGGAGGAAAATGAAATGTTTATGGACTTTTACACTGGATTAAATGACATTGTGAACTCAATGTGGGGTCTTGGCGATAAAATCCCAGAAAGTAAAGTATGTGCAAAGATATTATGCTCACTTCCTGAACGGTTCATGTCACGCCCCAAACTCGGAAATCAGATTCACAGGAATCCCGATCGCCAAATCCGGTGTCGACAGCCTCCGTAGTACCCCATTCTCGGCTCCTAGTGTCCAGACGCTAGATTCCGATCCTGGGATCCTACAAGGAGGATTTTTTTTTAACATACATTTAACTCATAAAAGCATAACCACAAGATTACCCAATTCACAAAGGCAACATCATCATCACATATCCACTAATATAATCATTTGAGTACAATGGCAAAAGGAAATAGACAAATCGAAAATCAAGCTCCAGAAGGTCACTGCACGCTCCAAGCTCAACACTGCTGCAACCTAACATCACCTGCACGCATCTATCGTGCATAAGCTTATAGAAAGCTTAGAGGGTGGTGTAAGTGTGTGCATAAGATAAGTGCCAAGTAAGCAATATCAGAGTAATCAGAGTAAGCGAAAATACTGATAAACCCATAATCATACAATATCTATAGCACCCCACGTAGAATAGATTTCCGGTGTCCCGTCTGGCCATCCACGATATGCCTGTGGAGGCTACAGCCCTGATGTCGCTAGGGCACACAATGCAAGATGCATGAGTCATACAATCCAGACATGCATCAACCCTACGCATACCATGTGCTCCTGTGAGATAACCTCCGCCTATCAGGGAGTCTCATAACAATCTGCCTAATGAAATATGCAATGGTCAACCACATCTCATAACAAACATGCAGATGATGTGTATGGGCATGTATCATGATGCTATGCAGTCACATACTCATAATCGGTATCAATGACCGGCATCGACAATTGACCTCGACAATGTGGACATTTAACCAACATTGCCCCCGAGGAATGACCCTTATAGATCCTAACATATAATGGATCCATGACCTCACACAAGGGCCAAATATACAACACCATGGGCCTCACTTAATAGCTTAATACACATCACGATGGGCCTTTCACATGGGCCTAACATACTTCACAAAGGGCCTCAACTACGAGTCGCATATACACCTTATAGGTCTCGATAATCCGCCTTGACAATTGAAACCGGTCAATAATCGGAATCAGTAAATCGGTCGAGTCAATCGGAATGAGCAATCGGTCATGATAAACGGCCTTGATCGCTAATCGGCAATCGGTCCAGATAAATGGCCTCGATCGCTAATCAGCAATCGGTCAAGATAAACGGCCTCGATCGCTAATCAGCAATCGGTCAAGATAAACAGCCTCGATCACTAATCGGCAATCGGTCAAGATAAACAGCCTCGATCGCTAATCAGCAATCGGTCAAGATAAACGGCCTCGATCTTTATTCAGCAATCGGTCAAGATAAACGGCCTCGATCGCTAATCGGCAATCGGTCAAGATAAACGGCCTCGACTCAAATCGGCAATCGGTCAAGATAAACAGCCTCGATCGCTAATCGGCAATCGGTCAAGATAAACAGCCTCGATCGCTAATCAGCAATTGATTAAGATAAACGGCATATAAATAAGGCGGGATCCATAGATGAACAGCCGATCAACCCTAATATATAAAGATCGGCCCTCGGCCGCGGCTATATCAAATTCAATAGCACGAAACCATCGGTCTATGGCGAATGGGGGCTACTTATTTGGGTTAACCCACTAAGGAAATGATGAGAATGGGCCTAACAAGGCCTAAGGGAAGGTCACAATGAGGACATCTAACCATCATTGTCCGTCAATGTGGTCATTTAACCAACATTGTTCCCAAGCAGTGGCCCACATCACGGATTTATACACAACGTAACGGCCACACATACATCTCATTAGGCCTCGCCCAAGGCCTTTAATACATCTTATTGGGCCTCGTCCATGGGCCGTAAATGCATTAACATGGGCCTCACACGTGGGCCTCATATACAACAAGTGAGCCGCACTACTTGGGCCTCGTATGCACCAAATGGGCCATGTATCTGGGCCTAACAATACAAACAGGTGGGCCTCGACCATGGGCCAAAATACATCCTGATGGGCCTCATGGTTGGGCCATACCAATGGCCCTAAAGTGGTTTGGACCATATCAAAATCATTCTAATACTTGTAGGTGTAACATGTGTATCACGGTACACTATCAATCTATGAGGCTCATGGCCCATCAATGAGGACCAGCACTACTCAAACATTGTCCATATAAATCAGCACCTTCCAAACTTTGTCCAGCAGCGGGTCCCACTATCAGGATGGTTGGGATACACATATACATCACATGGGACCCATGGAATGTGTTGACATCAACAGCGGGTGGGTCCCCCAACAAAACAGTTGGATGGCATAGATAATACACGTGCATTAAGATGAAGATCCACCATCCATGAGCTAGACGGTGGATACAACACACCATCAAGGTGGGCGCCAGGTGATGGCCCACCGCAAATACAACAGCCGCATGGTTGGCTGCTGATCAACTCATGCCAGCCATCCAAATCCTCCAAAAAGGTGGGTCCCATATGGGGCCTACACATACAGACAACCACCTTAACATATATAAATATATAATATTTTATATATTTATTATTATTATCATTTTAAAACAAGTCCCAACAGCGTCCAGATAGATGGACCGTTGAATGAAATACATACATTGGTGTGGCCCACGGAACTTGTTGCTGTGAGGCCAGCTGTCCCACTATCCAGATGGACGGTCTAGATATTACCAACCCATATTAAACCCATAGAACTCACTGATGTCCAGACACAGCAGCTGCATAGCCGGATAATCCCCACCGTCCAATGGACGATTGGATATAACAATATCTGGGTGGTCCCCACAAATGCTGGACATCTGTCCAACACGTCCTCTGATGGACGGTCAGGTAAAACATACCAGGGGTGGGTCCCACCGTCTATGAACGGTGTGGATTAAACACATGCGTCACGGTGGTCCCACGTGTTGAAACTCAGCATGGACGAATCACATTTCTTGTGTGGGGTCCTTGGGACTCGCTGCTGCAATACAACTATAAATTGGTGTGAAACGCACCAGCTAAACCGTCCTCGTCAAATGGGTTCACAAGCACTGTCCATGTGGACGGTGCAGATATACAACAAATACATCAACGTGGGTCCCACTTACCACAAGTGTCACACGTGTGGGGTGGGCCCACGATTCAAGCGGATGGACAGTGTGTGGAAGGCACGCATCAAGGTGGATCTCACCGTCCAGGCCTTTGCACTGGACGGTGCAGATAAAGCACATACATCAATATGTCCACACGTGTGACAGGTGGATGGGCTGGATCAAAACACACAGCATGTGGCCCCACACGTGCGGACCGGGTGAATGAAATGCGTACATCCTGGTGGTGTCCCATGTCCAGGAACTGGACGTGAGGTATTCCACGTGGACGGTCAGGATTGCGTGGATATAAAACATACCTCGTGTTAGGGCCCAGAACTGTCCAGGCATGGACGGCCTGATCATGAAACCCATGGTATGTTGTGGTCCCCACCAACTGCAGACGTCAGCTGCTGCTGCCAAAATAAATGCACGGCATGGATGGAACCTCCAAATGGACGGACGGTTTAGATAAAATATCTATCCAGGTGGGTCCCACACCACCGTCCACATACTGCCAGAGTAGATGGACGGTGTGGGGGGGGGGGGGGGTATACACGTGCAGCAAGGTGGGCCACATTCCAACAGCAAAAGAGAAGGAGAGAGAGAGTTAGAGAAAAGAGAGAGGGACTGGATGGTGATGGAGGGACCCTGCCACTATGGGCCCCTCCTTGATACAATACACATATCAAGATGGGTCCCACCACATGTGGGCCCTCAAATCACGAAATCAACAGTGGAAAACCATAAAATCACCCACCGTTAGATCTTGGACTCTTCCTTCCACCGATGTGATCTAAAGCTCCAAGGATGCATTTTTAACGGTTGAGATGATCTTTAGGTGGTGGAGATGGGAGCTAGGAGGTGGGCCACACCAAGCTTTCTCTCATGAAGGGGTTGAAACGTTGGAGTTGCTTGGAGAATGAGAGAGAATAAGAGAGAGATGAATAGGTGAGTGATGGGGTGATGGGTGAAGTGAGTGATGGGTGTACTTTATGTAAGAGAGAGTTTGACTTTGGGGGTTGCTTGGGGATGGGGTTGTACTTTGACATGTGAGGTGATGTGTACTTGAGTGATGGGATTGATGGGATTTGATGTGATGTTCTCTTGGGTTTTGCAAATGCGCGGTGTTTTCTCTCGAACTGAATGCAGACCCACATCTCCTGGTCAGGGTATCGCCTTGGTGCGCGAGACACGGCATTGAAACCGCGGCGACGGCGCGGTCGCACGGGTATAAGTCTCGGGTCAAGCAGACTCTGAAATACGGGACATGACTTAGGGTTGTGGGCAAACCTCGATAACAGAACGCAGGTCGCCGGAATTCGATCTGGAGAATCGCAGAAGCCTACGGAACGGTACGGCATAGGATACGGGTCTTACAACTCTCCTCTCCTAATAAAAATTTCGTCCTCGAAATTTAAACCATAACACAACCAATACAGAGCTCACCAAAGAAGGGATATCCAATCGCTATAGATTAATCATACTAACATAATCAAACACCTAAAAGATGGGCCAACGCACACGAATCTCAGCCTCTTTCTCCCAGGACACCTCATCAGCACTATAATGATCCTACTGAACCTTGGATCCTGAATCGAAAATGATTGAAACTGGAATATTACGCACCCTCACAATCTTAACAGTAGGGAGCTATATCAGAAAATCTCTAAGTTATTCGAACTTGGGGACCTAACCATTCTAGGTTCTCAAAAATCATAGAGTGCAGGGTAGCTATCAACAGATATGTGATGTTATCTTCAGGTATTCCCAAGTTATGCTCTGATACCAACTTCTGTCACGCCCCAAACTCGAAAATCAGATTCACAGGAATCCCGATCACCAAATCCGGTGTCGACAGCCTCCGTAGTACCCCATTCTCGGCTCCTAGTGTCCAGACGCTAGATTCCGATCCTGGGATCCTACAAGGAGGATTTTTTTTAACATACATTTAACTCATAATAAGCATAACCACAAGATTACCCAATTCACAAAGGCAACATCATCATCACATATCCACTAATATAATCATTTGAGTACAATGGCAAAAGGAAATAGACAAATCGAAAATCAAGCTCCAGAAGGTCACTGCACGCTCCAAGCTCAACACTGCTGCAACCTAACATCACCTGCACGCATCTATCGTGCATAAGCTTATAGAAAGCTTAGAGGGTGGTGTAAGTGTGTGCATAAGATAAGTGCCAAGTAAGCAATATCAGAGTAATCAGAGTAAGCGAAAATACTGATAAACCCATAATCATACAATATCAGAAACACTAGCAAGATCATAAATCATACGAAATCAGAGTAATACGAAAACATACTGATAGGCCCAAAAATACCATGAGTCTTATCCAGGCTATGCGACGCAGAATTATAATAAAAACAATATCATAAACTGATGAAGCAATGTAGATCAACTATGCAATGCGGAGACAACAAGCCAAATATCAGATGCCGCTGATGCAATGCAATATACAAATCCTGATGAGTCCACGAATACCGTTAGTTGTATCTAGGTCATATAAATGCATAAACATAGTAACCCGAAACGTCATACGCGGCGGATGTAATGCGATATGTGGTGCGAATGGAATGACCATGCTGAAGTGTGAAGTCGGGATGGTAGTACGTAGTATCGCAGGTCATGGGGTCCATCACAAGGGACTTCTATCCAAACCAGTCCCATACCTAAATTTGGATAGTCAGACTCAATGTGGTAAACTCCTGATCTCAGGTTAGTCACGCGCCCAACCGAAATCCTAGTCATGCAAATGAACACGTAACAAATAGTTGCGCACCACCAGCCCGAGTGGATAGTGAATGAATGAATGAATGATTATGCAATGCCTGCTCAATAAGTCCACACATCAGTACGGTTCCTCTCTGAGAAATCACCGGGGTCTATTACACTCCAAACCAGATTGTCGCCCATCGCGCGCAATAAGGTGAGTGGAAGAGACCTCACTATCCGCCTGCCAATATCGGGCCCGGCTCGTCGACAGCGGACCCATTCCTCGAGCTGGTCAGACTCAGCCTAGCATTGCCCCCTCCTCTCGGGCAGGTAAGGCCGTACCCCCTTCCAACCGACCACGACACAGTGGGAGACGCGGCCTAACGGTATACGGCCCTCATGCGCTCATGCATCCACTCGGTCTAGACGTTGGAGCAACCTCTGGAACCAAGAGGGTTTAGGGACTTTCACCCAGGGATATCTATAGCACCCCATGTAGAACAGATTTTCGGTGTCCCGTCTGGCCATCCACGATATGCCTGTGGAGGCTACAGCCCTGATGTCGCTAGGGCACACAATGCAAGATGCATGAGTCATACAATCTAGACATGCATTAACCCTACGCATACCATGTGCTCCTGTGAGATAACCTCCGCCTATCAGGGAGTCTCATAACAATCTGCCTAATGAAATATGCAATGGTCAACCACATCTCATAACAAACATGCAGATGATGCGTATGGGCATGTATCATGATGCTATGCAGTCACATACTCATAATCGGTATCAATGACCGGCATCGACAATTGACCTCGACAATGTGGACATTTAACCAACATTGCCCCCAAGGAATGACCCTTATAGATCCTAACATATAATGGATCCATGACCTCACACAAGGGCCAAATATACAACACCATGGGCCTCACTTAATAGCTTAATACACATCATGATGGGCCTTTCACATGGGCCTAACATACATCACAAAGGGCCTCAACTACGAGTCGCATATACACCTTATAGGTCTCGATAATCCGCCTTGACAATTGAAACCGGTCAATAATCGGAATCAGTAAATCGGTCGAGTCAATCGGAATGAGCAATCGGTCATGATAAATGGCCTTGATCGCTAATCGGCAATCGGTCCAGATAAACGGCCTCGATCGCTAATCAGCAATCGGTCAAGATAAACGGCCTCGATGGCTAATCAGCAATCGGTCAAGATAAACAGCCTCGATCGCTAATCGGCAATCGGTCAAGATAAACAGCCTCGATCGCTAATCAGCAATCGGTCAAGATAAACGGCCTCGATCGCTAATCAGCAATCGGTCAAGATAAACGGCCTCGATCGCTAATCGGCAATCGGTCAAGATAAACGGCCTCGACTCAAATCGGCAATCGGTCAAGATAAACAGCCTCGATCGCTAATCGGCAATCGGTCAAGATAAACAGCCTCGATCGCTAATCAGCAATTGGTTAAGATAAACGGCATATAAATAAGGCGGGATCCATAGATGAATAGCCGATCAACCCTAATATATAAAGATCAGCCCTCGGCCGCGGCTATATCAAATTCGATAGCACGAAACCATCGGTCTATGGCGAATGGGGCCTACTTATTTGGGTTAACCCACTAAGGAAATGATGAGAATGGGCCTAACAAGGCCTAAGGGAAGGTCACAATGAGGACATCTAACCATCATTGTCCATCAATGTGGTCATTTAACCAACATTGCTCCCAAGCAGTGGCCCACATCACGGATTTATACACAACGTAACGGCCACACATACATCTCATTAGGCCTCGCCCAAGGCCTTGAATACATCTTATTGGGCCTCGTCCATGGGCCATAAATACATTAACATGGGCCTCACACGTGGGCCTCATATACAACAAGTGAGCCGCACTACTTGGGCCTCGTATGCACCAAATGGGCCATGTATCTGGGCCTAACAATACAAACAGGTGGGCCCCGCCCATGGGCCAAAATACATCCTGATGGGCCTCATGGTTGGGCCATATCAATGGCCCTAAAGTGGTTTGGACCATATCAAAATCATTCTAATACTTATAGGTGTAACATGTGTATCACGGTACACTATCAATCTATGAGGCTCGTGGCCCATCAATGAGGACCAGCACTGCTCAAACATTGTCCATATAAATCAGCACCTTCCAAACTTTGTCCAGCAGCGGGTCCCACTATCAGGATGGTTGGGATACACATATACATCACATGGGACCCATGGAATGTGTTGACATCAACAGCGGGTGGGTCCCCCAACAAAACAGTTGGATGGCATAGATAATACACGTGCATTAAGATGAAGATCCACCATCCATGAGCTAGACGATGGATACAACACACCATCAAGGTGGGCGCCAGGTGATGGCCCACCGCAAATACAACAGCCGCATGGTTGGCTGCTGATCAACGCATGCCAGCCATCCAAATCCTCCAAAAAGGTGGGTCCCACATGGGGCCCACACATACAGACAACCACCTTAACATATATAAATATATAATATTTTATATATTTATTATTATTATCATTTTAAAACAAGTCCCAACAGCGTCCAGATAGATGGACCGTTGAATGAAATACATACATTGGTGTGGCCCACGGAACTTGTTGCTGTGAGGCCAGCTGTCCCACTGTCCAGATGGACGGTCTAGATATTACCAACCCATATTAGACCCATAGAACTCACTGATGTCCAGACACAGCAGCTGCATAGCCGGATAATCCCCACCGTCCAATGGACGATTGGATATAACACATATCTGGGTGGTCCCCACAAATGCTGGACATCTGTCCAACACGTCCTCTGATGGACGATCAGGTAAAACATATCAGGGGTGGGTCCCACCGTCTATGAACGGTGTGGATTAAACACATGCGTCACGGTGGTCCCACGTGTTGAAACTCAGCATGGACGAATCACATTTCTCGTGTGTGGGGTCCTTGGGACTCGCTGCTGCAATACAACTATAAACTGGTGTGAAACGCACCAGCTAAACCGTCCTCGTCAAATGGGTTCACAAGCACTGTCCATGTGGACGGTGCAGATATACAATAAATACATCAACGTGGGTCCCACTTACCACACGTGTCACACATGTGGGGTGGGCCCACGATTCAAGCGGATGGACAGTGTGTGGAAGGCACGCATCAAGGTGGATCTCACCGTCCAGGCCTTTGCACTGGACGGTGCAGATAAAGCACATACATCAATATGTCCACACGTGTGACAGGTGGATGGGCTGGATCAAAACACACAGCATGTGGCCCCACACGTGCAGACCGGGTGAATGAAATGCGTACATCCTGGTGGTGTCCCATGTCTAGGAACTGGACGTGAGGTATTCCACGTGGACGGTCAGGATTGCGTGGATATAAAACATACCTCATGTTAGGGCCCAGAACTGTCCAGGCATGGACGACCTGATCATGAAACCCATGGTATGTTGTGGTCCCCACCAACTGCAGACGTCAGCGGCAGCTGCTGCTGCTGCTGTCAAAATAAATGCACGGCATGGATGGAACCTCCAAATGGACGGACGGTTTAGATAAAATATCTATCCAGGTGGGTCCCACACCACCGTCCACATGCTGCCAGAGTAGATGGACGGTGTGGGGGGGGGGGTATACACGTGCAGCAAGGTGGGCCACATTCCAACAGCAAAAGAGAAGGAGAGAGAGAGTTAGAGAAAAGAGAGAGGGACTGGATGGTGATGGAGGGACCCTGCCACTATGGGCCCCTCCTTGATACAATACACATATCAAGATGGGTCCCACCACATGTGGGCCCTCAAATCACGAAATCAACAGTGGAAAACCATAAAATCACCCACCGTTAGATCTTGGACTCTTCCTTCCACCGATGTGATCTAAAGCTCCAAGGATGCATTTTTAACGGTTGAGATGATCTTTAGGTGGTGGAGATGGGAGCTAGGAGGTGGGCCACACCAAGCTTTCTCTCATGAAGGGGTTGAAACGTTGGAGTTGCTTGGAGAATGAGAGAGAATAAGAGAGAGATGAATAGGTGAGTGATGGGGTGATGGGTGAAGTGAGTGATGGGTGTACTTTATGTAAGAGAGAGTTTGACTTTGGGGGTTGCTTGGGGATGGGGTTGTACTTTGACATGTGAGGTGATGTGTACTTGAGTGATGGGATTGATGGGATTTGATGTGATGTTCTCTTGGGTTTTGCAAATGCGCGGTGTTTTCTCTCGAACTGAATGCAGACCCACATCTCCTAGTCAGGGCATCGCCTTGGTGCGCGAGACACGGCATTGAAACCGCGGCGACGGCGCGGTCGCACGGGTATAAGTCTCGGGTCAAGCAGACTCTGAAATACAGGACATGACTTAGGGTTGTGCGCAAACCTCGATAACAGAACGCAGGTCGCTGGAATTCGATCTGGAGAATCGCGGAAGCCTACGGAACGGTACGGCGTAGGATACGGGTCTTACAGTTCAACTCTAAGGTAACTGCAATCCAGGAACTTCCTGATACGGATAATATAAGGGTAGAAGAACTAGTTAGTTCTTTACAAACCTATGAGTTAAACTTTAAAGCTCCTAAAAGTAAATCTATTGCTCTCAAATCTTCTAAAGGTATTTCTCAAGAAAACTCGGATTTAGAAAATTCTGAAGACGATATGGCTCTTTTAGCGAAGAAATTTTACAAGATTTTCAAAAGCAAGAAAAGGGTAGTTTTTCAAAAATCAAATGATAAGAAAAGATCTAAACCTAGATCTAAAAGTTGGAAGTCTTTGAAAGATAGTTAATATTTTAAGTACCAAGAGTATGGGCACTTAGCAAATAAATGTCCTAAAAAGGACAAAACAAAAAGAAAGGGTATGTTGGCTACTTGGGATGAATCATCTGATTTTGAAACTTCTTCTGAATCAGAAGATTCTGAAATCGAGTCGGGCAGTGAAGTTAAAGCCCTAATGACTTTAGCTAAATTCACTTTTTTACATCATGATAATTCGACTGGCGAAGAAAATCTGAACAGTGATTATGAAAACGAAGATAATCTTCAAGATGCTTACAATGCCCTATACAAGGAAAGTTGTAAAATTGCTGTCAAACTTAAACTTCAAAAAGAAAAGTTTTTTAAACTTAAAGAATGTTTTGAATCACTTGTTTTAGAAAAATCCCAAATTTTAAATTATTTTGAAAAATTAAAATGTGATTTAGAATTCAAAACCTTGCTGATTGAAAATCTGAAATCTGAAAATGAGATACTTAAAAATGAAGTATCTTCTCTTCTGAGTTTAAAGGATACATGGAGGTATGCCCAAGGAGATCCGAAGTTAGAAAAATTATTATCTGGATCAGGAAAAAGTGGCGATTGATCCGGATTAGGCTATGATAAGAATATACCTCCTAAACAATAGTATACTCCTCCCAAGTTGGTGAAAGGAGAGTCCTTAAACTCAAAAGGGAAAAGTACTTATCAAGGTTTTTCTAAAAATACAAAAACTTTTCAAAAACCTAAAAGTAGTCATGTCAACTTTAAAAATCAGAACCGAAACCCTCTTGCTAAAAAGATAGTAGATTTACTGAAGGAGCTCTTAAAATCTAACTCAGTAGGTCATTCTTACAACATTAGTCAGAAGAAGACCAACTATATCCTAAACCCAAAACAGTTCTGAAATGGGTTCCTAAAGTTGCCTGCTTGGTTGCTCACACCGCTTTCAAAGCTACAAGCCATTTAAAGTGGTACCTAGACAATGGATGCTCAAGTCATATGACTGGTGGAAAAGGTTTATTCACTGATCTCAAAGACATGACTGATGGTTCAGTCACATTTGGTGATGGCAGCAACTGCAAGATTATGGGCCAAGGTACTGTTCAACTTTATAACCTTCCTTTGTTTAAAAATGTTTTATATGTTGAAGGTCTAAAACATAACTTGCTTAGCATATCTCAAATATGTGACAATAACCATAGTGTACAGTTTTCTAATCAAAGTTGTGAGATTTTAAACAACAAGGATTCAGTAATATTAACTGGACGTAGAACGTCTGAAAACTGCTATATTGTTAGTGAATCCAGCTCATCTAATGAATCGTGTTACATGGTCCAAACAGATGAGACTGACTTATGGCACAAACATCTTGGACATGTACACTACGAAAATCTATATAGATTGAGCAAATGGGAACTTATAAGAGGTCTACCCAAACTACAAAAATTAGATAAAATATGTGGTGAATGCCAGATTGGCAAACAAACATGGAACTCACACAAAAAGGTGAATTCCAATACCACATCAAGACCACTCGAGCTTCTCCATATGGATCTAGTAGGACCTACCAGGACGGAAAGTCGAGGTGAGAAAAGATATATTTTGATAATAGTAGATGACTTTACCAGATACATATGGGTTGTCTTCTTAAGGGACAAATCAGAAACCCTTGAAGAAGTAAAAAAGGTTCTCAAAAGGATTTAAACTGAAAAAGATTCTCAAGTCAGTAAGATTCGTAGTGATCATGGATCTGAATTTGAGAATAGCAGTTTTGAGAAGTTCCATATCGAACAGGGAATATTACATGAATTCTCAGCGCCCAAAACTCCACAACAAAATTGTATAGTTAAAAGGAAAAATAGAGTGCTTTAAGAAATAGCTAATGTCATGTTGAATAGTATGAAGCTCTCTAAGAATCTTTGGGCTAAAGCAGTCAATACATCTTGCTATATTATTAACCGGATTTACACTAGCAAAGGTAATAATAAAACAGCTTACGAAATGTGGTTCGATAAAAAGCCTACTGTCAAATACTTTCGAGTTTTTGGCAGCAAGTGCTATATTTTACGATATCGTGAACATCTAGGAAAGTTTGATACGAAGAGTGATGAAGGGATCTTTTTAGGATACTCTTTAAGCAGTCGAGCTTATGGGGTTTTGAACAAAAGGACCGGTGTGATTCAAGATTCCATCAATGTGGTCATTGATGATCACT